>NC_137150.1:61989396-62685552 GCF_951394435.1 Stenella coeruleoalba
CCACGGGTAACCAGGAGCAGCGGTCCGGGAGCACACTCCTCAGGGCTCTGCTGGCTTCACTTACCAGGGTCTGCTCGTACTGCAGCGCCCGTGGCTCCATCCCTTCCTCCGCCGCCGCCGCCCCCGCCGCCGCCGCCATCTCCGCTCACAGCCCTCTGGCCTCCCGCCGCGGCTCGGGCTCTGGCCCGGACTCGCCTCCCGGCCCGCAGAGCCCGCGCCCACACCCGTCCTGTCCCCGTAGCCTGGGCGGCCGAGTGCAGAGTGCGGCGGGCCCCAGGCGGGCGCCGCTGGCGCAACCTCCCGCTCTCGTCCCCGCCTCGGCGGGCGGGCCGAGGGCGGTGCCCACCGTGCTGCTCCGCCCGCCGGCCCTTCTAAGGGAGCCGGCCCAACGCGGCCGGGGTCCGCGTTGGGGCCGCCTCCCTGGCTCGGGAGGGGCGGCAGGGGGCGCCTGGAACGCGTGAGCCCGGACCCAGTCTCTGCCGAGGCGGGTGGTTGAGAGCGGCGCCCGGGCCAGGGCGGGGGCGGGTCCACTGGCACGTGGAGGGGCCGGGCGGGGTCTGTGGCTCTCCGCGCCCGGCCGGGAGGGGCGGGACTCGCCGGTGCTCTGTAGGGCCTGGGGCCGCGGGCTGCCGAGCCGTCTAAGTCAGACTTTCAGGCCCAATCCCTCAGGAGCGGCGTCCTCTCTTGCTTCTTCGCTGGGGCCAAGGGCTCAGACCGGCCTGGCAGGGCCCCTCCACTCCGTCGGGGGTGAGAAACAAAGCTGGGGGGACTCGGAGGGGGACGCTAGGCCCAGAAGGGGAGTGCTTGGAACTGGGACCCTCGGTCTCTCTCATCCCCTTCCTTTCTCTTTGCCTTCTTCGCGGCTCCCCGAGGGTAGGTGCACTTGGAGCAACTTGGCCTTCGGCTTGTGCGGGGGTGGAGGTGGAGAGGGAACGGGAAGGGGTGAGACCAGAGGGAAGGGAGGTCTAGGTGCCTGGGAGTCGGGCGTGGGGGGACAGAGGTCGCTTCTCCCTGGCAGGGCCCAAGGAGAAATCCTAGTAGCTGCTCACGTCTAGCCGCCAAGGGGGAACGGCCTGCTGGCGCTCTGCGCTCTGCGTTCTCTGTAAGGGTCCGAAGAAGGATAGAGCAGTGGGTGGGGTGAGCACAGGTGGATGGGCAGTGTCAGAGATAGTGTGAGGGGGAAGGGCCAGTGTCCAGGAAACAGGCAGTGTGCCGGAGGAGGCAGCACCAGGGTGAAGGGGCACGTGGGAGCAGCGGGGGTTCCCAGGAGGAGGGAGCAGTGTCCAGGAAGGGGGAAGTGTGAGAGCCGGCACCCTAGAGGAAGGGGCAATGTAAAGGAAGAGGTGGTATCCGTAGGAGAGGATTGTGTCAGGATGAAGGAGCACATAGGAGAGCTTGTCCAGGAGAGGGTCGTGGCGGGGGGGAAAGGGCAGAACCGAGCTTAAGGGGCAGTGCTCAAGGAGGGCAGTGGGTGGGTGTTAATGCCTGCTGAAGGGGCGGTGTAAGGGAAGAGAGTAGGGGTGGGGACGATGCAGGCTTTCCTCTTTCCCATGGTGACATCATGGCAAATTCCCAAACTGGACGGACCCGGCTCAGGTGACAGCCATATGGGCCGAGACGGCCCGGGCCGGCCCGGGCCGGCCCGGGCCGGCCTGGTTGCCAGCTGGAGGGGCTGGGTCCTGAGACCTGCCGGGCCAGCGCCCTGGGGGCGGGGTTCTTCTCCGCTCGCCTTTCGCACGGACTGTGCCCTCGGCGGTCAGGCGGACGGGCACGGTAGGGTACGGGCCGGGCTTCTCTGGGCCAAGGATCAAGGTCCCTGGCTTGGGTAGGCCCCCAAGCATTCCAGTCTTCCTGACCTGGCTTCTGAAGAGGGCGCAGGAGAGCCACTGGAGAGAGCCGGACAAGACGCCGCCTCGGCCGGAGGTGGGACCTATCGTGTTGCCGCCCGGGGCGGAGTTATTTGGACCTGAGACCCGCCCTTAATACTGCAGCCTCTCGGAAAGAATCGTTCGGGGCGGAAGTTAAGAAGCCCCGAGAGCTAGGTGGCGGAAGTGGCCGCGTTCCCTTTTGTCCGTGCGCATGCGTTATTCTATTTCTTAGCCGCCGCTCTTGAAGCGCTGCCTTTTCCTTTCTCCTCTTTACCTCCACGCGACGGGGTGCGCGTACCCCTAGTCGTCGTGGTCGGGCGCTCAGCCCCTCCACTATTTTCGTGGCCCCCTCACCATGGCGGGCATCCTGTTTGAGGATATTTTTGATGTAAAAGACATTGACCCGGAGGGCAAAAAGTTTGACCGAGGTAAGTAAGATTTGGAGGGGCTGTTTGGGGGAAGGGGCTAATCTCCTCGGGGACACGCCCCTGGGCCTCTCGTCCACCTATTTCACGTAGCCTACCCCTACCGGCAGGTCTTGGCGTAGGGACCTTTCTCAGGAAACATTTTTACAGATGAGGAAACGGAGACTCCGGGCTCTCCCTGGCTTCACACAAGCTGTGCCCAGTGCCTGGATGGCCTTTTCTCCGGGCATCTTTCTAATCGCTACCCACTCTGTGCTAGGCGCTGTACTGTGCACCTTACACACACTTTATCTTACGTATTCCTTTCAAGAGCCTGCATGAGGTAGGTGGTGTCTTACCCATTTTGCTCTGAGAGACAAAGCAACCCACGCAAGGCTGTACAGCGAATAATCCGACCTCCAGAGCCCTTCGCCCTCAGAGTCTTTAGCTCTTTGTGAAATCCTCTTGGAGATAGAGTTGACTGGTTAGTGTACAACTCTTTATTATGTCATTGATCAATAATTGTCTTTGGTGTCTCTTCTTTTGCCTAGAGACTGGGATGTTTTTTGGGACAAAACCCAGTTCTTACACAAGTTGATAATCCCCTTAGCAGAGGACCTGGCACAGAAAGATAAAACCTTTGGATGAATGAATAACTTGCCCCAAATCAGGTGGTTTCTTAACCACCTAGGTAGCCCTAGAACCTGGATATTATTTGTTGCCAGAGGATCTTTGATTTTTTTCTGGGGATTCTATCCGCTTGCCATAGGTTGTGTCCCCTTTCCTTCTTGCATATGTGGTTCTTTTTTTGATTTATTTTTGGCTGCGTTGGGTCTTCGTTGCTGCACGCAGGCTTCTCATTGTGGTGGCTTCTCTTGTTGCGGAGCACGGGCTCTAGGCGCGAGGGCTCAGTAGTTGTGGCATGTCGGCTCAGTAGTTGTAGCTCATGGGCTCTAGAGCACAGGCTCGGTAGTTGTGGTGCACGGGCTTAGTTGCTCTGTGGCATGTGGGATCTTCCCAGACCAGGGCTCGAACCCGTGTCCCCTGCATTGGCAGGCGGATTCTTAACCACTGCGCCACCAGGGAAGTCCCTGCATATGTGAGTCTGACTGAGCCTGCACGTCTACGAGAGGCCAGTGGATACAGGTTGGGTTAGATTGAGTATTCTATTGCATCCAGCCCCCACAAAGTAGGAGTCTGCCCTGCGCTGTAGGGTCTGCCTTGGGCCAGGCAATGACCTCTGCCACTCTTTCCCTGTTTCCTTCCAGTGTCTCGACTGCATTGTGAGAGTGAATCTTTCAAGATGGACCTCATATTAGATGTAAACATTCAGATTTACCCTGTAGACTTGGGTAAGTATTGAACATAAACAACAGCAGGAGGCTTTTTGCCATTTCCGCTGTTCTTCACCCTCTGATGCTGCTGTTATTTTTCAGGTGACAAGTTCCGGTTGGTCATAGCCAGTACTTTGTATGAAGATGGTACTCTGGATGATGGTGAATACAACCCTACAGATGATAGGCCTTCCAGGTGAGGGAGTGGAGCAGGGAGTACTTGAAATATGCCTGAGGACTAAGTCGATAAGTGGTATAGAAAGACCTTACTTAATTCATAAAATAAATGATTATCAGCAGAATCTATGTAACCTTAAGGAAATTGCTGCACTTAAGAATTCAGACATTCAGGTGTTTATCCAAAGCAGTGATTACAGTGTGAGTTGTAGCTTTTTGATGGCAGAGGAAATGACCACTGAATGACCTAGGCTTTGTGGGCCTTGTGTCTTGGGAGGGAGTTTGGTGTGAGGCAGAGGCTTTCGAGCCCCACTCAGTTCACATCTCAGCTCTACCACTTATTTGTTGAATAACCTTAACCTCTTTCTTTTTTTCTTTTTTCTTATTGGCTGCGTTGGGTCTTTGTTGCTGCACCTGGGCTTTCTCTAGTTGCAGGGAGTGGGGGCTCAGTAGTTGCAGCATGTGGGCCCTAGAGCGCAGGCTCAGTAGTTGTGGCGCATGGGGCTTTGTTGCTCCGCAGCATGTGGGATCTTCCTGGACCAGGGATAGAACCCGTGTCCCTTGCATTGGTGGGGGATCCTTAACCACTGCGCCACCAGGGAAGTCCAACCTTAACCTCTTTCAACCTTAGTTTTCTCATCAGTAAAATATCGATGGTCATACCCATCTCACAGGGTTACTCTGAGGACTAAATGACATTATGTTTGGAAAGTGCCTGTTGTTATGATGCTGGCACTTAGTTACCAGTTACCATTTTTAAAGGACCTCTTATTGTTGTTAACTACATTTAAGAATAACTGCCACTGTTGTTCCACAGGGCTGACCAATTTGAGTATGTAATGTATGGGAAAGTGTACAGGATTGAGGGAGATGAAACTTCTACTGAAGCAGCAACACGCCTGTAAGTTCCACGGCCTTGTGAGAGCCCTCGCCCCCTCCCTTTTGTGAGAATTTGGACTATGCTCTGAAAATTTGAACCATGCTCAGGCTTCCTGGGTTTCTTTCCCCAAGCACCTCAGAACTAGGTGGGACCCGGAAAGAAACTGTTTTGGGAACAATTTTCAGTCTGAAATGTAGATTGCTCCCTTTGCCCTCTGTCAGGACCTCAGGGCCTGGTGGTCCAAATGAGAAACTGGTAATCTAGCTGTGTGAAATGCCAAGGAAGGTTACTTCTCCAAGAACTAAATGCAGCATAAGTGATTAAACTGCTAGGCCTTTTTGTTTGTGTGTGTGTGTGTGTGTGTGTGTGTATGTGTGTGTGTGTGTGTGTCTGTGTGTGTGTATGTGTATGTTTTGCTACTCTGCAATCCAATCCCTAGTTCTTTGGTTTCTCTGCCCAACTATTTTTTTCTTTTCTTTAAAATCTTATTAAAACAACATGTGCCCTTTGTAAGAAATTTGAAAAGCAGAGAAGTAACGTGAAGAAGGAAAAAAGTCACCTATAATTCTATAACCAGAGGGAATCTTTTACATAAACATTCTTGAATGTTCTAGGGTTTTTTTTTCCTCTGTACTTTTTTCTTTGAGCTCATGTTGTTTATTACAATGTTTTGTTCTGTTCTTTTTGCTTAATGTTATGTAAAACATGTTTCCCCATGTCCATTTTAAGCTATTCCTAAACATTTTAATAGCTATATAACATTCCAGTAAATGGATATATCTTAATTGATTTGACCATTTCCTTTATTCTGGGCATGGGGTATTTTCCACTTTTGCCGATATAAAGAACAGTTTGGTTCCTGATGACAATACTCTAGAAGGATGCCTTTTTGTTCTTAGGTTGGGTTGGAGAGCTGCTGAGTAACAGTTGCTATGGAGCTCAGACTCATGGGACTGGGTCTTCTGTTTCAGCTCTGCCTACGTGTCCTATGGGGGCCTGCTCATGAGGCTGCAGGGTGATGCCAACAATCTGCATGGATTTGAAGTGGATTCCAGAGTTTATCTGCTGATGAAGAAACTGGCCTTCTGAACCACCCAGGGAGCCAGCCTTGCTGCTTACTCACGCACGTCATGGACGTTCGTTCAAGCCCGAGTAGCAGTTGCTGTTGTTCACCTGTTCAGGAGGGGCTGGCTCTCTGTCCACTGTGGGTGCATCTTTAGGAGGTCTGGACTCAATGGGAAACTGACTTGCCTGCAAAAGACCCAGTGGGAGAGCTTAAAATGAATCAGAAGTTGTTTTATGTATATGATTTTTTTAATTAAAGTTTACTTTTTCAGACTCTTTTCCCCTCTTTTTTAGCAAAGTTTTTTCCATTTATTTTAAAATCATTTTTTCCAGTTTGCCTATGGTATATTATGTTTCTGGCCCACAGCCAGATGGTCACATGTCAATGTAGGATCTGTCCCAACCTTTTGGTATCGGGGTTCAGGGTTATCTCCGTCTCCTGGCTGACTACCCCCAATATCTATCCTCCAATGTGATTTTCTGTCTGGGAGAGAGAGTGTTGTGCTTTTGGCTCCTGAGGGCACCACCCATTTGGCATAGAATCCTGAATAGGCAAGGAGCTCTGCTCCTGTTCTTCTAACACTTTCAGTTTCTCAGGAAGTCAGATCACGTTGACTTGAATGAGTTGCTTGCATAGCCTGGAAATGTTCGTCATTTTTATGGAAGCTTTGAGATGAGGCTTTTCGACACATGCATAGGACACAACTCTGAAGAGGAGAGGAAGAACGATTTGGTGGTTGTGGAAGCGGGTGGAGGAGTTAGCTCTCTGCTTTACATTCTAGTGGTGACCTGGAGGGAGGGTAAGTGGTGGTGGTTTTTACCAGTGACACTGAACAGGGAGCTGCCTCACAGACCAGTGAAGTAGACAGGGCAGCAATACCAATGAGGTTTGGCAGTTCAGTGCCAGTGCCTGGGACAATACAGCAGTCTGACTGCAGTCACTAATTTATCAGTGGGGGAAGAACAAAGTTGAGGAAATGGCGATGCTTACAAGGACTCCAGCATCGGAGCTGCGTCTTCAGCCTGGCATTTGAGGTCTCAGACAGTACATGGGACTCTGATTTCCCCTGGGAAGTTCAGGGTAACAATCCAGAAAGATCATAAGTGTGTATTACGTAGTTGTCTCTTTTTGTTTTTGCGGTACACGGGCCTCTCACTGTTGTGGCCTCTCCCGTTGCGGAGCACAGGCTCCGGACGCGCAGGCTCAGCGGCCATGGCTCACGGGCCTAGCCGCTCCGCGGCATGTGGGATCTTCCCAGACCGGGGCACAAACCCGCGTCCCCTGCATCGGCAGGGGGACTCTCAACCACTGCGCCACCAGGGAAGCCCAGTAGTTGTCTCTTTTGATCTCCCTTTTTTGCCATGAGAGTTGGTCCTCCTGCTGGGATGCCTGGGGTATTTCCTTCCCCATCATTTTCAGGTCTTCACAGGAGGTGTTAGAAATAGTATTTAGGGAAATGGGTTGAAAATGAATGGCCTCTGTAGGGGGGAGGAAAAGGTATTTCTTTTGCTTTACTGTGGGGTGGGGGTGAGGGGAGAGGGAAGTAGGAGATGAAGTGGGAGTTGGGATGAATTTTTATAGAATCGTAGAACCTCTTCCGTGCAGTCAAATTTTTTTGTAGGGGTTGGAGAAGGATGGATTTAGGTTGGAGAAGGGAGAACCTAATTACCGATAACAGTTTGCAGGGTAGCTAATAGTTTGCGGGGTAGTGTAGCAGACTGTCCTAGCTGCCGTGGGGTGGCAGAAGAAAGAGAACTGGGGTACAGTTGAACAGAGATAAGAGCGTCCTCGTTGTAACAGGTTTTTGTCTTTTCTGTAAAGGGAAGAAGGGACTGAATCAGCCCGATAGAATGATTTGGGAATGGGTTAGATGCTCAGGAGAGGCAAGTTAGTTCCCACTGGAGAAGCCCATGGGTTATTTACGTTTGCCCTAGGGTAAGTCAAATGCCAGTACTGGATGCCTGGAACTTTCTGGCTACATACTTCTTGCAGTTTTGCCATCTTTGTCTCTCAGCTGACTGTCTGAAAACCCTTAATTCTTTGTCTCTGGTCCCTTTGGCATCTCTTGTACTGGGTGCTGGCTTTCATGTGCCATAAAATGTTTCATTTGATCATTAAATTTAACCTACTTTAATATTTCAGTAAGTTAAAATTTCCACTTACTATTCTCTTGACTCCATGCTGGAATTTGTAGTGTGGATGAACTGATTTTCTCCCACGGAGAAACTGACACCATCCGAGATTTGGACGGCACTTCTGAGCTTGGTGCATTTGTTGACTTTTTCTCCATGGCAACCGTTCTGTCCATGGGGTGGTGGGGGGAGACACCTGGAGATGCCTAAATTGGTCACCCCACCAAGAGCTTTGGTTTTCTACTCAGAACTCTTTAACTGTCGATGTGTACTCCCTAAGGACTTGGAAATTTTTTCCAATAAATAGAGTCACTGACTGATATACTGGACAGTGCACCACACTGGGGAATGTATGGGCTCCAGACTAAGTCATCCTAGGGTGTTTCTTTTCCTGTTCACAGGCTGTGAAACCGTTGGGAACTTGCCGGGCTTCTCTGAGCCTGTTTCCTCATCCGTAAAGCAGAGATGATAATACCTACCTTATAGAGATGTGTGAGTGTTAAAAAAGATAATATGCATAAGTTTCTTGACATACTGGCTTTCATTCTACTGTTTTGGAATGCCTTTAATGACCCTGGGGTTTTGTGGTAGTGTTTGGAACCCTAGGTTTCTGGCTCCTCTACCTACATGCTAACTTTTCCTGTCCTTTGGGGAGTTGAGGTGGGAGAAGAAAAAGCTTCCATTAGTTTTCCTACAGACACCTCTGGAGGTAGTGTTGACCTTGCAGTGGAGTGCTTGGGGCAATATAAACCTTCCCAAGCACCATGGTGGCATTTATTCAGAAAGCCCCATAAGCCTGGGCTTCTTTTCTAGAGATCCCCTGGCAGAGTTTATGGTGTCACACAGGGTTGCTTTTTAGATACTATACGCTTCTGGGAATTGGGAAATGAGCCTTCAACTTGCACTTGACTTGTGCTTGTCCCTCCTGCTGTGTGAGCTCTAGGAGACTGACTCAAGCCACTTCCTGCATTTCCCCCTGACCTCCACAGGAGGGAGGCAGGAACCCACGCCTGGTGAAGCTTCCTGCTGAGCTGCTGAAGTGCTGGCTGTTTGCTCAGCTGTCACATCCAGGTCTCATCTTGTCTGACTGACCCGTCTGCACAGCCTTACCTGTAAGGCTCTCCAAAGCTTCCTGTTAGCTTTTTCTCAGGGAGGGGGGATCTGTTGCCCATGAGAAGAACATCTTCCCCTCGCTTTGCAGGTAGCTTTTGGGTCCTCTCCTTTATTCTGTCTTTATACAGTCTCAGGTTTGTCTATTGCTTAGGAACTGCTTTTCTGAGAGACTTCTCATTCATTTCTCAAGAGTAAGGATCTCCTAAGAAAAGCAGATCAGAGCCCCATTAAGAATGATAATAAAGGGGGTAAAGAGACTAACCTTAGTTCTGAGCAGAAAACCAAAGCTTTTTTTTGTCATAAGCCCTACCTCTGTTCAGAAGCTAGGCCAGGCCAGGCCTTTGCAGAATTCTCATATGAAAAAGAGTATACAGAGAAATAGTAAGTTATAAATTTGTGCAGAAGATAGACCAGAGATAACTAACTGCTCTGGTGAACATTATTAATAGTTAAAAAAAATAGCTTTTGTAGTTTTATGGCATGTAGTAAAAAAATTATACTTTTTCTGTCCTGCATGTCTCCCTTCACCAGGGCTTTGGGTTTCAAGTGAAAGCAGGAAATCTGGTAAAGGCATACCTCGGAGATATTGCAGGTTCAGTTCCAGACCACCACAATAAAGTGAATATCACAATAAAGCGAGTCACACAAATTTTTTGGTTTTTTTTTTTGTTTCCCAGTTATGTTTACATGATACTGTAGTCTATTAACTGTAATAGTATTATGTCTAAAAAAAAAAAGCAATGTACATACCTTCATTCAAAAATACTTTATTGCTAAAAAATGCTAACCATCATCTGACAACACAGGGTTGCCACAAACCTTCAATTTGTAAAAAATGCAGTATCTGTAAAGCATAATAAAATGAAGCACAATAAAATGAGGTATGCCTGTATAGCTGCAGTTGTCTCCCAGGGCCTCTCCTCCGAGTAAAGGGATTGTACTTGGGAGGCGATGCTGATGTCGGCAGTGCCGGAGTACCTTACTCTTCCTGAGACAGATTCCGGAAGTGAGAGTGGGCTGCAACTAGAAGATGACTGGTAGAGCTGGGTGTGATGGCAGAGGGGTCAGGAAGCATGGGTTGGAGCTGGACCGTGGGGATGGGCAAGGTGGGTGAAGGAGAGAAGAGTGTGTACTGTCCAGGAGGAGGATGGGCTGGGGAAGGAGACTCTCCAGGCTGGAGGTAGGGTGACAGGGAGTCCATGTCTGAAGTTTCCGGAGGAATATCCGGGGCTCTTAGGGCCCTGGCTGTGGGTCCAGGAAAGAGTCCGTGAATTCCACTCAGGGGTCCATGTGTCCTGTTCAGGTGTCCAGGGATTTGGTCTAGGGACCTGGAGGTTTGGTTCAGCAGACCAGGAATCTTGGCTCTGAATCCCTGCAGCCTGTTCAGAAGTCCAGAGCCAGTAGTTCTGGCTGAGACACTGGAGTTTGTCTCCAACAATCCAGAAGTCCTGTTTGGGAGCTTGTTCAGTATGAGAAATGGAGAGGTGTTCCCCGGGATAGCTGTGGTAGGTGGGGCCCGCTTGGCACAGAGGGTGGGTCCCACTACAAGCAGCAGGAAACGCACCTTTCCTCGGAGCAGTCGTTGGAAGCTCAGGAAGATGGCACTGGGATCCTTGTGAGCTGTGGTCCTGCCCTGCACAGAAAGCTGAGGGCAGAGGATGGGCCTGAGGCCAGAGACCTGGGCCAGATATCATGCCTCCCTGTCTATGTGGGAAAGATAAGGTACCAGAACCCAGGCTTTGTGGCTGGAGGGAGCACTCCTTGGCAGGTCAGCTCTTCCACCCTCAAGATTTCTAAAATTCCCCTTTCTTCCCTCAGGTCTTCTGAGGGGGCCGAGTCAGAAAAGAAAGACAACTTCTATAGTTCCCTTGACTGGGGACTTACCTGGGTTCCTAGGAGGCCCTGCAGGGCCCCAAGGAGGAGGCGGACCTGTCCAGAAAGCTGCACCAGTAGGGATGAGAGGCAAGTGGGTCCCAGTTGTCCCCGCGCTGCCATCACTGCCTCCAGCAGAAGGGTCGAGGCTCCCAGAACGTCCTGTGCCTTGGTCTGTTCCTGGGAAAGAGATGGAAGAGAGAAACGGACAGCTTCAAAGGGTATGCTAATAGCGGGTGGGGAGCCTGTAAGAGTAGCCAGCAGAATGAATCATAGGAGCTGAGAATTGGACAGGACCTAGGTCCCACCCAGTACAGGAATTCCTTCAGTCTCCCGACAATTGGTCATCAGCCTCTGCTTGAATAACGCCAGTGTCCAGTAACGCAGCCTGGTCTCACATGTAATTTCAGTGAGAAAAGCTCTTTTTTTTTTTTTCTTACATTATGCTGAAATCTGCCCTATTATAGCTTTTACTTCTTGGTTCTAGTGCTGCAAATCTACTCTTTCTGCTACAAAATCAGGATCATATGATTAAAAAAAATTAATGTAGATATAAGACCATCATAAAGATTATAAAGATGAAGGGAAGGGGCTTGCTGATAAATGGCAGAGCTAGAGCTACAAGGGATCACTAGCAATTACACTTCCTCCCTGTCCCAATCCCCCAGAAGACCTGAGGGAAGCAAGGGAATTCTAGGGATCTTGAGGGTAGAGGAGCTGACCTTCTAAGCAGCACTCCCTCCTGGTAGGTTTCCTGAGTGTGTCTCAGACTGAAGCACTTCATGCTCTACCACAAGACTGACACTCTTCTCCAAGCTAATCACACAAGCTTTATTATTTTTTTAAACCATTCCTTGCATAACATATTTTCTGACCTTTCACTGTTCAGGTTGCTTTCCTCCTTTTGGAAACATGCTAGTTTACTATGGTCCCTCTGAGTAAATTAGCATGTTTCTAAAAGAGGATGGCTAGTACTCAGTGCAGTAGTTTAAGTGCAGTCCACTCATAATAGAGTTTTTTAGGAATATTTCTACAATGTGGATGTTAAACATCTAAGGCCACCTATGATCCCTACCTTTTTAAGTAGCTACTTCAATAATGTTGTTACAATGCTAAGTTTGGGGTCAATCCAACCCTCCCAGGTCCTTTTCATAGTAAGTACTAGGGCTAGAAGTTTATATGAGGTACGTAGGGACACTGTGGCCTGAAAGCTGGAATAGGATTTTATTCAATTACTTTTCACATCTAGAATTTTATATACATCTCTGTTAAATTTCACCTTGTTTTTGACCTAGCCTTTTAGCAGTTTGAACCTTAATTCTGTTTTTTGTTATTTTAGCTGTGCATCCCAGTTTTGTGTC
Organism: Stenella coeruleoalba; assembly: GCF_951394435.1. Classification (NCBI taxonomy): domain Eukaryota; kingdom Metazoa; phylum Chordata; class Mammalia; order Artiodactyla; family Delphinidae; genus Stenella; species Stenella coeruleoalba. Next base: position 62,001,604 of record NC_137150.1, read on the forward strand.
ATCTGAGGATGACAGATCAGTCTTGCTTCTTCACACCAACTTAAGAAGGCCGAACAGAAATAGGTCAGAAGCATGGCCATGAGAGACTTCTATCCAGCTTTTCATGGTGATCAACTTTGACTCTCTTTTATGTAGTGGACCACAAGCCATCATCTTGTCCAGAGGATATCCCCACAGTAGAATGTATGTTGGGTTAGGGTGGCCAAGCTGAAGGTGAGATCTTTTTAGGGAGCTCAGGAATTTTGAAAAATCCATGGGAATCAGTAGGAAACACATGAAGACAGGATTCGGGAAACCAAGGGAAAGGATGGCTTTCTTACTGTCTGGGTTTTCCATTCTCCCAAGCTGAAGTCCACAGCAGGCAGCAGGACGGGTGTGGACAAAGGGTTAACGTCTGGGCACTGGCTCTGTTGAAAAAGATTGGTGGGGGGATGGTGGAGAGGGCGCTGAAATAGAGGGGGTTATGGTGGCCCAATTACCAGGACAGGCTTCCATGAAATAGAACCAGACTAGAGCTTTTAAGAGAGGGTTTGATTGTAAACCATAATCCTTGTGAAGGGGTGGTAATTAGGCGGGGGGTGGTCTTACTGAAGACAATATTAGAAGAGTAGTGATCGGAGGGCATGAGAGGAAGTGATAGGAGTCAGGGTATCTCACCAGTTAGGTGGATAGCGGGGAGAGTGCTTGGGGATTCTCACCAGTCTGCTGTGAAGGACATGGGAGTCACGAAGCAGTTTATTTAGGAGTCGGGGGTCACAGGCAGGAGGAGCCGGGCTGGACAGTGTTAGTCTTGCAGTTAGGAGAGGCATGACCACGAGGAGCAATTCTTAGATGAGGAGAGGTGAGGTTGAAAGGGGCGGATAAGGAAGAAATCATTGTTGGGTGGTGGTCCAGGAATTCCCACTTAGGACCCAGACCTGAAATCCACGGAATCTGCCTCTCAGAGGCCTTACTCCTGGGAGATTGAGGTCCCCCCTGCCCCCGCACCCCAGCACATCTCCTTTCTCCTTCCCCTCTACCGAGTTCTGATTTGGCCCTAGGTCTCTCGAGGGTTTTCTTACCAGTCAGCCCCATTCTGGCCGGGCTGTGTGGCTGGAGCGGCTCCCTGTATGGGGCCTCTCCCCTGAATCCGTCCTGGGGCCATGGGGGCGGCTTGGGCTCTTGCACTTCTGGGCAGAGTGGGGTGGGGCACAGGTGGGGCACAGGTGGGCCAAGGAGGAGGGTCTAGAATCTGTCCTGCAAGTGACAGGAATAATGAACATTATTGAATTTCAAGGAAAACACTCTGCCTGGCTGGTGGAACAGATGCTGGGAGGGTGTGAGATGCTGACCAGCCTAGAACTGCTAAAGCTCGGACTGCTCCCACATCATCTTGTGAAGGTAGCGTACGGCATCTCCTCTTTGTCAGGGTTCCTCAGGATGTCTGAGGTGGCTCTGGTGCCCCTGCCCCCTGCCGAGAGCTGCAGGACAGGATATATACACACACATCTAATTGGCCTCAAAGTCTGAGCAACCCTGTTTGGTTGGAGAAAATCTGGGATGGGGATAGAGAAGGGAAGTATTGTGGCACAAGCCTGGAGAAGAGATTGGAAATGGGGTACAGGGCCAGGAGCTAGCAAACATGTACAATGTGCTCAGGGATAGCTTGGGGAGTGGGGTTGAGGAGGGAAATTGGGCAAAAATGAAACTTAACTACTAGAGGTCAGTGATTAAAAGATTGAGAAGGTGGTGTAGGAGAAATTAACCTCTCATTCATTTTCTATTTACCCCAACATACAAAGCCTCTTGGAGTTTTTCTTTGCATTCTAAGTTCTGAAATACTGGGTTATCCAAGGTGAGGAGATGGGCTAACAGTCCTGGAACTTCCTTCCTGAAGCAAGTTGCCCAGGAACGAGCACAGGCTGGGTGAGATGATGCCCACCTTGCACGGCTTACCTTGCCTTAGACACCAACCATATCTGTCTCCTAGCCTGCACCTTCCTCCCTGCCCCCTCTGCAGACCCCTTCCGGTTCCTTTGCAGGACCCCACACATGGCTTCCTCCTTCTTTCACAAGTTGTGCAAAGAGGCCTGCACCTGATTCAATATTGGGATTTCCTGTAGGTCTGTCAACATGCATGAGCCCTCCTCCCATTACCCTCTCCTTGTGCCTTGGCTTGCCTGGCCCAGCTTCCCCAGCCCCAGGATTCAGAACCTTGTGAGCTAACTAGGAATGACTGGGTAAGAATGGGGATTGGGGCTGCGTCCAGCTTGGTGCTATGTTCCCTAAGTCCAAAAAAACACCTCCTTTCTTATTTTCTCCCTGGGACCATGTCCCCTTTCCTTAGGGCCAGCCGCGACCGTGCTGTATTCCACCAAGTCTGTGATCAGTCCCTCAGAACCCAGCACCCCACCCCCTACCCCTGCTCTGTCCTGCTCCTCCCATTCTGGGAAGGCTACACTCTTCTCGACAAAGGTCAGTGCCTGCAGGTTCCAGTTTGCCTGCCCCTCCCCCAGCAGAGAGCCCAATTCCTCTTTCCTGTCCTTCCTACCCTCACGTAACTCCAAATCTTGCTTGCCACTCACCGGTGGAGAAGGGCTCCAGGACCCAGGTGCGGAGCAGGCGGCACTCTGGGGAGCAGATGGGTAGGAAAACAGGTGGCGCTGGGGCATAGCCCCTCCAGGGCAGTGGGGTCACAAGCCTGCCCGGGGCCACTTCTGCCCAATCAGAGAGCAGGGAGCCACTAGACACTGGCAATGGCCCCCGGAAGTGACGCCTTCTCCTCCCACCCGCGCAGGACCTGGAGCCCCTGCCTGGACCATGGTTCACTAGCGGAGCCCCGGATCCTCCACCCACGCACACCACACAGAGGATTTGAACGGGGGATCTGTCTTTCCCTAGGAGATGGGAAATCTGGGACCTGGTTGGGGGAGAAGATGGGAGGGAAACAGGTTTTTTCCAGGAGGATTCTGGCAGGACACTTTTGTCCCTGAGGAAGAGGCACGGAGGTCTGGCTCTAGAATGGTGGGTCTCTCAATTCCTGGCTGTCCAAATTTCTTTTCCCTGGACACCACACCTGCTGCTAAAATCTACTAGGACTCTTGCTTTCCTGCTTTTCTCGCCAATAACCCTCTGGGGGTCATGTCTTATGCCCCCTTTGCAAGTGGGAATGTGGGTGTCGCCTGTCAGGGGTCAGTGTTACCAGGAAGCAGTTTGGACAGTTTGAGAGGCCTTCAAGCTGAGGGGGTGCCTGTGCTGGATTAAGCTGTGCTCAGGTACCACTCTGTTGGGGCCCAGTGGCTCCGATGGCTAAGCCCACTTATCTCTGTGCCAGTGCCCTCTTTGCCTGCCCGGTCTTTCTCCCTCTTCCATCTCCTACCACTCCACATGTGACAAGAGGAATAACCAGGCCCATGTGTCCCTGTCTTAGGAAAGACAGCTGCTGAACCTCCCCCGCAAATACCTCCCGCTGGCCCCCCTCTTCCTTTGGCCCTGGCTCTAGTTCCTTTGCTTTCCCCTCAGTCCCACTCTCCCCACAGTCCGTCCTCAGGGGCCTCCTGGCCTGACCTTGTTCCCATCACCCCCTCCCCGCCAGTTCTTCCTCAGGCTGTGTCCTGCTCCTCCTCCCCAGGATGGGGCTGTCTGCTAAAGAGTATGGCCTAGATCCCAGAATTCTCCAGTTCAGCCAGACGAGATGCCTCCCAAGATTAGGAAGGAGGGTGCCGGGATGGTTGGGAGGATGGTGGGAGAGTGGGGGTGGGAGGGGGCAGGGAGGCCGTCATGACCAGGAAACCAAGACAAAAGAGGTTGTGGGTAGGATGGAGAGGCACAGGGTCCCCAGGGTGAAGGAAGAGGGTGGGAAAGTGCGTCAGGCTGGGGATGATGATGGTTGGATGGGCCTGAGCGCAGGTAACAGTAGGGAGAGAAACACTGTCACCAGACAGAAAGGGGATACTGTCTGTTTCTGGCCAAGTTCCTATCCTGGGGAACAGTAGAATGAGGAGAGAGCTCAGAGAAGAGGTAGGACACAGGCTAGGCAGTGAGAGTGGTGTGGGGTTTGAGAGGTGCTGTGGGCCCAGCGTCAGGCGAAGATGAGTTGACGGGGCCTTTTCTGCACGGAGTCATCATCCTTAAAGACAATTCTTCATCCTTCCTGCAGGAACCCAGTCCTAGCCCAGTGGCTGGCCCAGGCCTCGGGCAGTCTCTGCCCCTCCCTGGTCTGGGGCTCCCATCCTGGGCCGGACACGCACCTCCTGGTCCAGCTTGGAGGGGGGGCTCCAGACCCGCCTCTCCTCCCCTCTTTGCGCCCCCTGGTCCCTCCCCTCCCCTCCCTCCCCTCCCCCTCCCCTCCCCCTTCTCCTACAGCCCCTCCCTCCTCCCCTGCCCGGTTCCAGCCCCTCCCTCCCCTCCCCCATTCGCGATCCGGGCCGCTGCTGCTGGGCCGGACCCCCCGGGCTCAGCCCGGCCCCTCGCCGAGCCGCCGCCGCCGCCCCGTTTGCTGAGGAGGAGGCCCCCGGCCGGGGCGCCGGGCGCGGGGCATAAAACGGGCCAGAGCCGTCGCCCGGGGCACTAGAGCCGCGTACGGCCCGGGTCAGCGGCCGCCAGCCCGCCCGCGCTCCTCCCGGCCGCTCCTCCCGCCCCGCCCGGCCCGGCGCCGACTCCGCGGCCGCCCGACGAGCCCCTAGCCGCACAGCTCGGGCCCTGGCCCCGGCCCCCTCCCGCCGTACCGCCCCCGGCCCGGCCCTCCTCCCACCTCCCTCCTCCCTCTCCAGCTCCCTCCTCCCTCCCGCCTCCCCAGCTGTCCCGTTCGCGTCATGCCGAGCCTCCCGGCCCCGCCGGCCCCGCTGCTGCTCCTCGGGCTGCTGCTGCTCTGCTCCCGGCCGGCCCGCGGCGCCGGCCCCGAGCACCCAGCGCTGCCCATCCGGCCCGAGAAGGAGCCGCTGCCCATTCGGGGAGCAGCAGGTAGGTATTGCCCCGGGGGAGGCGCGGGCGGGGAGTCCTGCTCGGGGCAAGTCTGCGCCCGCCCGGAGGGGGCGCCGGGTGCAGGTGGCTCAGTGCGGCGGGCGGCCCGGAGGGGTGGGCGGGGGCCGCGAGGCGCGTCGCGCCCGGGGACCCGGGGCCCGGCCGGCAGCTCCCGGGGCGGGTACACGGTAGGAGCGGGACAGCTGCCGCCAGCCAAGTCCGTCCCCGTAGGCTGCTCCTTCGGCGGGAAGGTCTATGCCTTGGACGAGACGTGGCACCCGGACCTGGGGGAGCCCTTCGGGGTGATGCGCTGCGTGTTGTGTGCCTGCGAGGCGGTGAGTGGACCCAATGGCCGTGGCCGGGGCCCTCGCGGGTCGGGGACCGCTGGGGTCTTGGGACGTCGGAGGGACTCGGAGTTGCTGAAGAAAGAGAAGTCAGTCTGCAGATACTTGGGATATTTTTCTGAAGGAGGAAGCGGGGAGGAAGAGCCCCCTTCAAGTCTCAGGTGTTGCCTATTATTGATCACCCACTGTGTGTCAGGCTCTTTGCCAACTCCGTTTCGTCTGTCTCTCGCTTAACTCCTAGTACAACCATGCTAGATAGATACTATCATTACTCCCATTTTTCAGATAAGGACCCTACGGCCCATCGAGGTTAAGTAACTTGTCTAGAGTTATGCAGCTTGTATGTAGCAGAGCAGTCTCACCCCGTGGGAGGACCTTGCCCTGGTCCCGTGCCTCCTCTCGGCTCGCCTTTGAGTCTCACCAACAGCGTATTGCCCTCATTCGGTTTTCCCGTCTTCTCTGCGAGCAGCCTCAGTGGGGTCGCCGCGCAAGGGGCGCGGGCAGGGTCAGCTGCAAGAACATCAAACCCGAGTGCCCAACCCTGGCCTGCGGGCAGCCGCGCCAGCTGCCCGGACACTGCTGCCAGACCTGCCCCCAGGGTAAGGCCCGCTCCGCGGTGAGAGGAGGGCAGCAGGGCCACGATGCTTGGTCCTGGGCCACGCGAATGGAGCGAATGGAGCGGCCAACTGGCCCTCCTCGTGCCCAGCTGAAACCCGCATCCCCCACCCCCCGGTGCAGAGCGCAGCGGTCCGGAAAAGCAGCCAACGGGCCTGGCCTTCGAGTATCCGCGGGACCCAGAGCACAGAAGCTACAGCGACCGCGGGGAGCCTGGAGCTGAGGATCGGGGGCGTGGAGACGGCCACACGGGTAGGCAGGGGCTGCGCAAGTGAGGACCGGGGTCATGGTTGGGGCCGGGCTGCAGCAGCGGGTGACGGTACTAGGGATATCTTCCTTCCCTCACAGACTTCGTGGCGCTGCTGACGGGGCCAAGGTCGCAAGCGGTGGCACGGGCCCGAGTGTCACTGCTGCGCTCTAGTCTGCGGTTCTCCATCTCCTACCGGCGGTGAGAAAGGGGAAGGAGGGAGGAGGGGTCAGCTGGGGGCCAGGGAGGGAGAATTGGGGAGGCTGGAGGGGCTGCTTCTGGCTCAGGCTCGGAGTCCGTGCTCAGGGGACTCTCATTACCAGGCTGGACCGCCCTACCCGAATCCGCTTCTCAGACTCCACTGGCAGCATCCTGTTTGAACACCCTGCAGCCCCTACCCAAGATGGCCTGGTGAGATGATGCCGTTTATGAGTGCTTATCCAGTCTGGGCGCTATGCTGAGAGCATGTTCTGCATTACCTGCTTGGGTCCTCACAACAGCCCAGTGGGAGAAAGGCACTGACATTATGATGCCCATTTTACAGATGAGGGAACTGAGGCTCAGTAGCAGAATGTGACTTGCTCAAGGTCACACAGCTAGTAAGTGGTGGAGCCAGGATTTGGACCCTGGCATCTGGCTCCAGGGCCCCTTCTCAAACTTCCTAGGAGGGCCTGGGGGCAGCTTCCCATATTCCTTCCTCACCAGACATGGGCCTCTCAGCAGGCCTGTCCTGCATTCTGAGTAGAGTCTTCTTATCTCTCCGTTCCAGGTCTGTGGGGTGTGGCGAGCAGTGCCTCGGTTGTCTCTGCGGCTCCTTAGGGCAGAACAGCTGCACGTGGCACTCGTGACACCCAGTCACCCTTCAGGGGAGGTCTGGGGGCCTCTCATCCGGCATCGGGCCCTGGCCGCAGGTGAGGGGAGCAAACAGCCCCTGGACGTGAAATTTGGAGTCTTCTCTACCCCCAGGAATGGAGTGGGCTGAGGAGGGGACTTTCTGGTGGGCTCTCATGGTCCTTTCTCCCCCAGAGACCTTCAGTGCCATCCTGACCCTGGAAGGCCCCCCACAGCAGGGCATAGGGGGCATTGCCCTCCTCACGCTCAGTGACACAGAGGACTCCTTGCATTTTTTGCTGCTCTTCCGTGGGCTGCTGGAAGCCAGGAGTGGGGGTAAGTGGAATGGGGGCAGCACATATGAGGAGGATAGGGAGATCACCTATGTTTCAGAGGTATCCACATGTGCGGCTATTGCAGGACCAGCCCAGGTTCCCTTGCGGCTCCAGATTCTACACCAGGGGAAGCTACTGCGAGAGCTCCAGGCCAATGCCTCGGCCCAGGTGAGCAAGGGTCTGGCTCTTACTGCCACTGGTTCTGGCCTCTTGCTGTGCCCACCATACCCTGCTCTGCCCCCAGGAGCCGGGCTTTGCTGAAGTGCTGCCCAACCTGACAGCCCAGGAGATGGACTGGCTGGTGCTGGGGGAGCTGCAGATGGCCCTGGAGAGGGCAAGTGGGTCAGGGCTGCGCATCAGTGGACACATTGCTGCCAGGCAGAGCTGTGATGGTGAGGCAGGGCGAAGCCTGGCGCCCCGGGCACACACAACTGAGAGGCACAGAGAAGCGCCAGAGGAGGGGCTGGGGGGTAGAGGAGGGATCCTGGGGGCTGGGGGTGTGAATGGCCATGCAGCAAGCCTGCCTCCACCTGTCTCGCCCCTCTGCAGTTCTGCAAAGTGTCCTTTGTGGGGCCGATGCCCTGATCCCTGTTCAGACAGGTGCAGCTGGCTCGGCCAGCCTTACACTGCTAGGAAATGGCTCCCTGATCTACCAAGTAAGAGCTGGGGGATGGAGGAGGTGGGAGGGCAGCAGAGCAGGGCGGGGCTTTGGCCTGCAATGGTTCAGGGCCCAGGCCTTCTCTGCTACTCCAGTTTGCCCTCCCTGACCCTGCCCTCCAGGTACAGGTGGTAGGTACAGGCAGCGAGGTGGTGGCCATGACGCTGGAGACCAAGCCTCAGCGGAGGAACCAGCACACTGTCCTGTGCCACATGGCTGGACTCCAGCCGGGAGGATACATGGTGAGTGCTTCAGGCAGAGCAGAGCCGCAGGTCCCAGCACCAGAGCTGACAGTGCAGGGGGCTGTGGGAAGCCATGTCGGATGAGCAGGGATGTTCCGCGTCATTCACTCACTCACAGGCTCTCTCACTGATGCATTGATTCACTGGACACATTTTTTAGTGAGTCTCAGGCTAAAGACTGCAGTACAAAGAAAATCCGATGTGGCCCCTGTCTTCAGGAAGCTCATGTCAAGTGGAAGGAGTTATACAGGGAGCCCAGTGCAGCAGATCACGTGATAGCAAACGTGATCGCAGTGGCTGCCGTTTATTGAGCCTTTCTATGTGTCACAAACTGTACTGGTTGTCTTGCGTCTGTTATTTTTGGCCCTCACAGTACTCATTTATAGATGGCAAAGTGAAGGATCAGAGAGATTAAATGACTCCTCAAGATGGTTGCATAGGTAGGAAGTGGCAGGGAAGGGACTTGAACCTGGGCCCGCCAGGTTCTTACCCAGTGTTACTGGTGTGAGGAAGTGTGTGTGGGTTTAGTGGGGGCACAAAACATGGAAAGGGTTCAGAATCTTGGGCTGGTGTGAAAGCTGAGGAGGGGTTCATCTGGGACCTGGCAGGCTACAGCTGGGGCTCACCCTTCCCTGCCCTCCAGGCTGTGGGTGTCTGCCCTGGGCTGGGTGCCCGGGGGGCTCATATGCTGCTGCAGAATGAGCTGTTCCTGAACGTGGGCACCAAGGACTTCCCAGATGGAGAGCTGCGGGGGCACGTGGCTGCCCTGCCCTACAGCGGGCACAGCGCCCGCCATGATAGTGAGTGCTCCAGGGGTCTGCCTGCCCTTTGGTGTCCTCTAACCTGTGACTCAAGCATGTGAGGGATGGTGCCAGAGGGCCAGAGCCTGGCATGGTGTCTTTCTCTGTGCCTGAGCTCCAGTTGGCATCTGGAGAAGGTGGGGATGTGTAGGGTGGCCCTGCCAGGAGACCCTCCCTGTTACCACACATGGTGCAGGGCTCTCACTTGCTGCTGCCCCAGCCCTGGGCCTGTGGACAGTGCCTGGCAGCTTGTGGAGTCCGTGCTGGGGGAGACGGGGAATGCCGGGATTGAGTCGCTGCTCTAGGCCACCTTCTCATCTGTCACCTCTCCTCTGTCTGGATCCAGCACTACCTGTGCCCCTGGCAGGAGCCCTGGTGTTGCCCCCCGTGCAGAGCCAGGCAGCAGGGCATGCCTGGCTCTCCCTGGATACCCACTGTCACCTGCACTATGAAGTGCTGCTGGCTGGGCTTGGTGGCTCAGAACAGGGCACCATCACTGCCCACCTCCTCGGGCCTCCTGGGATGCCAGGGCCCCGGCGGCTGCTGAAGGGATTCTATGGCCCAGAGGTGAGGACGTGTTGGTGGGAGGCAGTTTGGAAAAGATCTACTTTCTCGCATGAAAGGCTGTGTGGGCCTTTGGCAGGAGAAGCAGAGAGCAGGCAGCCTCAGGAGTCAGACAGACCCGGGTATGAATCTGACTCAGCCTTTTGTTATCCATCCTCTCTCCTGCATCCTACTCTGGTGGGATCTCTTGGCTAGTATGTAATATCCTGAACCTCCAGAGGGGTGTGTGGGATGGACCAAGCCCCCGACGTGGGGTGGGTTGCCATGGAATCGGGGCTAGAGAGGCCTGGCTTCTGAGCTCTACACCATCGCCGCTGGGCTTTGCTATCCTGGAGGCCTTACTTAATCTCCCCGGGCCTCAGTGTCCTTCCCCACGAATTGGGAGTGGTAGGCTCAGCCCTAGAGGGCCTTGTTCCCGTCCCTGATTCTGTCTACTCACAGGCCCAGGGCGTGGTCAAGGATCTGGAGCCTGAGCTGCTGCGGCACCTGGCACAGGGCTCTGCCTCCTTGCTGATCACCACCAAGGGTAGCCCCCAAGGGGAGCTGCGAGGGCAGGTAGGCAGGCAGTGCGGGCCGGTGGGGATGGTCCAGTGTTGGGCTATCACTGTGTGCCTTAGTCAGTCCCTTGCTGTCTCTGAACCCCGGGGCTGGTAGAACCACACACACTCCCTCCTCGCTGGTCGGGAGGCTGAAGCCAGATGAGGTGCTTAATGAGGCTAGTAGCTGACCATCTGTCCTTGGCAGCTGGGATGATCGCCGTGGATAATAGCATCCTCCTGGGGCGCAGGGGCGCTCAGGGTGTCTTGGGCTGACTGGCCGCAGCTGGTGGAGACGCAAGGGGGAGCCCGGGCGCTGCCTCAACCTGCCTCTCCTCTCAGGTGCACATCGCCAACCAGTGCGAGGCGGGCGGCCTGCGCCTGGCGGCAGCAGGGGCCGAAGAAGTACGGGTGCCCGGGGCTCTGGATGCAGTGGTGGCCGAGGTGGCCGCGCTGCCCGCTGTGCTAGGCCCAGATGCCCCAGCGCCAGCCAAACCTGGTGGCCCCGGGCGGCTCCGAGACCCCAACACCTGCTTCTTCGAGGGGCAGCAGCGCCCCCATGGGGCTCGCTGGGCTCCTAACTATGACCCGCTCTGCTCGCTCTGCACCTGCCAGGTAGGAGGCCCTGGAAGGGCACACTGGGGCCTGGGTTCTGGGTCAGGATCGCAGTCAACCCCCAACCTCTCCCCGTAGAGACGCACGGTGATCTGTGACCCCATGGTGTGCCCGCCACCCAGCTGCCCAAGCCCGGTGCAGGAGCCGGATCAGTGCTGCCCTGTGTGCCCGGGTGAGTGCCCTGCAGGAGCGGAGAGGGTAATGGAGGGTCCACCGTGTGGGCGTGAGGCCTCTGCGGAGGGAAGGAGGGGGCCACCGTCTGCTTTCACTACTTTGGATCCACAGAGAAGCAAGATGTCGGAGACCTGCCGGGGCTGCCGAAGAACAGGGACCCTGGAGAGGGTGAGCAGAAGTGGGCGTGGAGGGGTAGGGAATCCAGAGGAGCTGTTGGGTGGGACGGGGGGGGGGGATGGGAGGGGGAGAGTGTTTATGGGGGTGGAGGGAGGCTGAGGGGCACAGGTTACAAGTGACACCTGATAGACTTCATCAGATTCACTGGCCCACAAGTGGGCCCTGCGGTTAGACTACTGTGGGGTTGGCCTGAGGCTCAGTCCTGGGTTGTGGGCCCGGCCAATGAACTCAGTGCTAATGGCAGCTGGGCACTGTCCCCCACCAGGCTGCTATTTTGATGGCGACCGGAGCTGGCGGGCAGCGGGCACCCGGTGGCACCCTGTCGTGCCCCCATTTGGCTTAATTAAGTGTGCTGTCTGCACCTGCAAGGTATGGCCACCCAGTCTTCTGTGCTGCTGGAACCCAGCGGGTCTGCAGAGCTGGGGAGGGGGCTGGTAGGAGAGGAAAGCCCTGTCTTGGTGAGGAGGGCTCAAGGATCAAAATAACTTGAGAAGAGTTCCCTGGGCTCTGAGAGCTGGCTTCCTATAAAGGAAAAGGGCACGGACTGATTGGGGTGTGAACTCTGGCTCTGCCAGCTGGCTAGCTCCATGTAACCCTGGGCACTTTCTGTGCGTCCCTGAGTCTCACTTTCCTCTCCCATAAGCAGATGTGGTAGCACCTACCTTGCAGGGCCACAATGAGGATTTGAGTTCAGGTACATAAAAAGCCCCAGCCCAGGGCCTCTGAGTAAAAGGCCATGGATGTATTACTTTGGAGGTATGGGAAAGGAGAGGGAGGAAGCAGGAGGCTTATGTGCTCCTCCTTTTTCCTGATACCCCTCACTCAATGGATCCCTACAGGGGGGCACTGGAGAGGTGCACTGTGAGAAGGTGCAGTGTCCCCGGCTGGCCTGTGCCCAGCCTGTCCGTGCCAACCCCACTGACTGCTGCAAACAGTGTCCAGGTGAGGGGGGTGGGCACTGAGGCTTCTTGGGGCAGATAAGGCTTTTTGTCCTTGTCCTGGGTCGGGGCGGGGGGATGCATGGTGAGGGGATGCCTAGTGAGGGTGGATGGAAGGGATGTCTCAGCTAAATCAGTATTTACCCAGCATTGCTCTGTGCCTAGCCTGGAGCCAGGGATCTACACGCACTGGAAAGAAAGTGCATGTGTTAGTGGGCTGTGATGGGATCCAGTTCCTGTCCCATCCATCCACCCATCCACCCATCCACCCATCCATCCACCCATCCACCCATCCATCCATCCATCCATCCACCCATCCACCCATCCACCCATCCACCCATCTGTCCTTCCGTCCATCCGTCCATCCGTCCATCCATCCATCCATCCATCCATCCACCCATCCATCCACCCACCCATCCACCCATCCACCCTTCCGTCCGTCCGTCCTTCCGTCCATCTGTCCATCCGTCCATCCATCCATCCATCCATCCATCGAAATTTATCGTCTACTAAGTGCCAGAAACTGCTGGTGACAAATAAAACCTGGATGGCCCTCACAGAGCTCACATCTACTGACCTCTCCCTCCTTCCCTCCTTCTCTCCCTGCCAACAGTGGGGTCAGGGGCCCACCCCCAACTGGGGGACCCCATGCAGGCTGATGGGCCCCGGGGCTGCCGTTTTGCAGGGCAGTGGTTCCCGGAGAGCCAGAGCTGGCACCCTTCGGTGCCCCCCTTTGGGGAGATGAGCTGTATCACCTGCAGATGTGGGGTAAGTGAGGGCTTGTGTGAGGCGGGCATTGGGGGCCTGGCCTGGGGGAGGGGAACTTCCCAGGGAGGGCAGGCTCCTGGGGGTGGGCTTCCCCCAAGAGGCTGAAGGCCCCTGTGCCCCAGCACCTCAGGGACCCTCAGGATCTGGTCTGTCCTGCACCAGGCAGGGGTGCCCCACTGTGAGCGGGATGACTGTTCACTGCCACTGTCCTGCGGCCCAGGGAAGGAGAGCCGCTGCTGTTCCCACTGCACAGCCCGGCGGCGGTGTAAGTGAGGGGCCTGGGGCAGCAGCTCCAGGCTGCCTGTGGGACGCCTGGGGAGGGAAGGGAGCCCCTGCCGTGTGGCGGGAATAGCGCCCCCTACTGCACAAGCGCCACCCCATCCCCCCGTCACAGCAAACTTGTGGACTTGTTCGTGATTACCTTTTCTTTAGGAATGAGATTTCTGATGCCCAGAGGAATCAGGCAGCTAGGCTAAAGTCATGCAACTGGTGTGTGCTGACGTGCTGAAAAAATTCTGATCTTTCTGGGACCAGAACAGAGGAGCTCTGCTGTGCCCTCCCTGCCACCCCACTCCCTCACTCCTCTTCTAAAGCTCACTCCCTCTGTCTCCAGCAGTTGCAGACACCAGGACAGTTCCAGAGCTGGAGAAAGAAGCTGAAGGCTCCTAGGGAGCAGCCAGAAAGCCGCGTGACCAAGAGGATGGGGCCTGGGCTGGGGGAGGAGGGGCGCCGGGGACCCCGCATTCTCCTGCGGGAAACCCAGTGCCTTCGGCCCCTCTTTTCTGCCTCTTCTCCCTCCCCCACTACCTCTGGGAACCACAACTCCACAAGGGGGAGGGGTAGCCAGGGCCGACCAATGCCATGTCCACTCCAACTTCGGCCTTGTCGCCCTCTCGCCTCTGCCTTGGAAGCCCACCCCCTTTCCTTCTGTACATAATGTCACTGGCTTGTTGGGATTTTTAATTTATCCTCACTCAGCACCAAGGGTCCCCCCCACTTCACTCCTGCTGCCCCTGAGCTGAGCAGAGTCATTATTGGAGATTTTTGTATTTATTAAAACGTTTTTTTCCAGTCTTTGGGCTAGTGGTTGTTTCTTTGTGACCAGGGGCCTGAGTGAGCCCCAGTGGAGAAGGGTCTGAGGGTAGGCAGGGAGAGAGAGGGCCACTGGCTCCTGGGGCTTCCCTCTGACCCTCAGGGAGAGGGAAGAGACCCGGGGAAGGGGACAGGATGGCACAGCAGTGGGCTGGCATGCCCGGACTCCACAGAGGGGCTTGGGCCGTCTTTGAGATGGAATAGAGCTTCAAGAACTCAGGCACCCTGAAGCAGGATTTGGACACTAGTTTCCAGTGACCTGCCCGGGCTGGCATTTCTGCTGAGTATTATAGTGTCTCAGAACTGTTGCTGGTAGGATTTAAAATTTGATCTGTTACCCTGGGGTCAGTCAGGCCTTCTGCTCTGCAGAGAGTTTGACTGGGCTTCCGAGCTTCTCCGGCAGAAAGAGATGGAAGGTAAAACAGGGGCTCTGGTCAGAGGAGAAACGGGGGTGGTTCTGATACACCTGGGTTTTGAAGAGAAAACTCCCTCACGTACAGCCCTCCACTTTGCCACTTTTTACTTGAGAGTCACCTTTCAGCATTCTCCAGTGACTTCCCTTGGCCGTCTCTCATGTGCCACATTGGATTTTGGGTATGTCACACGATGAACAGCCACTAGGAGCCATCACATGGTGGCGCTGCTGGCAGCTGCCAGTTCACTTTGGGCCAAGTCAGTGTCCAAGCGGGTATTTGAGTAATTTATGACTACAGACTGCAGAAGATGCCTCCTCAGGGCTGAGGGAGAAATGAGGGCTGGAGAGAGGCAGCCCAGGTGCTTACTGGGAGTGGGGAGTCCAGGGTCCGCCACTCTAAAACGCACGTCAGCTTCTCAACTTGTGGGAAAGCCTAAATAAGAGTTTGCATTCTAAACAAGAGTCTGTTGCTTTCAAAAAAGTTTCCGAACAACTGTTTCATTGAATTTCACCCTTAGTCTTTTATGAAAATAATGGGAGATAGAGAAACAAAAGTGTGACACCCCTGACACAACAAAAGGGACAGGAGGGGGTAATTTCATAAAGTAACACAATTGGGACAAGGAGGGTGTTCACCAGGCATGCTGGAAGGGGCACATTTTAGCTCATCAGATTTTAGGTAGTCAAAGAGGATGAGTGAAGGAAAAAACATAGAGCAAATTCTGGAATACTGGAGAGACATGGTTGCAGATGATAAAAGTGGAAAAATTCTTAGGGATCGTGAAATGATCATGGTGGTCTGAGAATGGAGTCGCCCTTATAACATTGTTTTGGCCTTGATATATGATCTCATGAACAAAGGGAGCTGCCAGAATTATTTCTGCTCATCATAAAAGTAAATCACTGTGGATAATTATGGTAATACACAAATGTGTGAGAAAGAAAGAAAAACTCACCTGTTAGAAAGAAGGAATTCTAACCCCTAGATAACCACTATTAAGAAATCATTGAGTATTTTTCTGAGTTTTCCTTTGCCCAGCTGGAGCCCACTCTGGGTCCTGCCCCTGCAGCACCTCTGTTCCCGCTTGTGAAGGGGCTGTGATGCCTTCCTTGACCCAGTTGAGGGAATTTGTATGATCAACTCAGGAGCAGGAACACACGTAAATCTGCACAAATAAGGAAAGCAGGAGATTGCATTTAAGGGAAATCTGATCCTTTGCATTTAAAGTGGCAGGGGAGGGCTTCCCTGGTGGCGCAGTGGTTGAGAGTCCGCCTGCTGATGCAGGGGACATGGGTTCATGCCCCGGTCTGGGAAGATCCCACGTGCCGCAGAGTGTCTGGGCCCGTGAGCCATGGCCGCTGAGCCTGCGCGTCCGGAACCTGTGCTCTGCAACAGGAGAGGCCACAACAGTGAGAGAGGCCCACGTACAGCAAAAAAAAAAAAAAAAAAATTAAATAAAATAAAGTGGCAGGGGAGGCAAACCCCCAGAAACTCTGAAAAAATCCTCACCAAATCAAGGAACTTGGCAAGTTGATATTCAGTGATTTGATTTTCAGTGAATTGACCGGAGCCCACCAGTGGGGGCTGAGCTCCTCAGCTGATGGGAGTTGGGCAGGGCTGCGAGTTGTCCCATCCTCTGGGGGCAGTAGACGTCATCTGGTGAGGCTGTCTCCTGGTGGGCCAGGGCCCCAGCTGTCCCTTGGGAGGAGTCATTCACGTCTCTTCTTGTCCACTTTGGCTGGGCTGGATCCTGGGCTGAGACACAGCCTTCTTGTGAGACGCCACGCCTTTTCCTCCCCTTTTGGAGTCCCCCATGCCTGGCTGAGTCCCTGGCCCTACTGTGGGGACAGAGGCTCCTCACTCTCCATTTGTGCAGTGAGACAAGAGGGGGGACAGGCGGAGGTAGCAGGTGCCAGTGGGAGGAGAGTTGCAACAGGGATCCCACTGAGTCCTTCTCCATGCAGGGGGCGGTGAGGCTGCTGTCCGGGTACTGGGGCGACAACTGCCAAGTAGCTGGTGGACCTCATGGACCTGCCTGTTGTTGCTGCCACTTTCCTGGTGGCCCTGGTGGCCCTGGTGCTTACCATGGAGTCCTGGGGTCCTGACCAGCCCCCGCTCTGAGGGGAGATGAGGGAAGATGACAGGAAAGCAGAGGCAAGTTTGTATCTTTTTTGGGTGCTCTTTGGGAGCATTGGTGTTTGTATACATGCGTGCGTGCACACACGTCTGAAGTGTGTTATGTGACAGAGAGCAGAGCATCCACACCGCATCTGTTATTTTTATCCATGTTTGTTAGGATGTGAAGTTTTCAGCTTCCTTCATTTCTGTTTTATTCTCCCTTATGTGAATCTAAAAAAAAAGCAATGAACTTGTTCTTTAAAACTCAACCTTCTGTAGTCCTTTCTGCCTTCTAAGTGGGTAGCAGCAGAGACATATTCTTTTTTTTTTTTTTGCGGTATGTGGGCCTCTCACTGTTGTGGCCTCTCCCGTTGCGGAGCACAGGCTCCGGACGCGCAGGCTCAGCAGCCATGGCTCACGGGCCCAGCTGCTCCGCGGCATGTGGGATCTTCCCGGACCGGGGCACAAACCCGCGTCCCCTGCATCGGCAGGCGGACTCTCAACCACTGCGCCACCAGGGAAGCCCGAGACATATTCTTTATACTGGTCTGGAGGGAGAGTTGGGGTGGCAGATGATAGTAAGCAGCAAGACAGGAGGCTACAGAGAAGGAAGGCCGGGGAGAAACATCCCATGGAGAAACAGCAGAGGGCCTTTTGTCATGTACTATTTATCTCACAAGTAATCAATTTAATCACTTATCAATAGCTACTAATTGCATGCAAAAGGCACAAAATGATTCCTAGGGAATAGTTTCTTCCTTCCATCCCTATCCCATTGGCCAACCAGGTCCCCTCCCCAGAGACTCCCTGTTACTTATTTCTTGTGTATAAGAATGTCTCTTAAGAACAGGGTTGTCCAAGATCCAAGTTTAAGTTGTTTGCATTGTTGTGATACAGATCAGTGCTTTTCAGACTTTGATGTGCATATGCATTACCTGGGAGTCTTGTTTCAATGCAGACTCTGATTCAGAAGGTCTAGGGTGGGCCTGAGATTCTGCATTGCTTACAAGTTCCCAGGTGATATACTGTTGGTCCAGAAACACATTGTGAGTAGTAATCACTCCACATTTTCAGCCAATGTGCCATGCTACTGTAAGTTTAGTCACTCAACTAGTATTTATTGAGCATTTTTCTGGTGCCAGGCCCTGTTCTTGGTGATGGAGACTCAGTAGTCAGTTAAGCTGGCTAAAAGTCCTGCCCGTGTAGAGTTTATAATCTAGTGAGGGAAGACAGACAATACATATAATAAGTATATAGTGTGCCAGAAACAGATGGAGCTATGGAAAAAATAAAGCAGGAACAGGGGAACTGGGAGTTCTGGGGGAGGAGGATCTGAGTGTAGTTTTAACAAGGATGACCACAGAATGCTCTGGTGAGGAGACGTTTGATTAAAGACTAGGAATGAGGGGAGAGGATGAACCATAGGGATATGCAATGATTTTTTAAAAAAGTTGTGAGTGGGCCTAAGTTCCTTATCAGGAGAGAAGGGAAGAGACCTGCCATAATTGTGAGATACATGTGAAATCAATATGTCAATAGATATCTAAACTCCGAGAGCAGATTCTGAGAAAAGGAGACCCTTGGAATATTAGGGAGAGAAGTGGACCTCCACAAGAACAGAGGATGAGGTCTTGATTCAATCGTATGAAATCTCTTCTTCTAACACTTGAATTATATACTATATAAAGATGAAGTATGACTAGAGTAAGTGTAAAAGAACTACCTACCAGCTGGTACAATTAGGTTACATACTTTAACATGCCAGTTCTGCCTGCAAGTGTTTGCTTACAAGATACAACCCATTCAGGCACTTTTGAGTCTGGAAAAGGAATAAGGGAAGAGGTTCTATTCACAACGGGGAAGGAACCTTATGGCAAAATCTCTACCAAGGAAGAGGCTGCAATTTAAGTACATATCTTGTGGTTGGAAACGTTAGAGGCCAAAATGCCACATGAAACATGAAGAGGTTTTCAGGTTGGCAGACAAGTCAGGCTGTAGTTTGACATCTTACTGAATGCCACCTAAAAAAGCACCATGCTGGGAAACTCTGAGGAAAGGGGTTAATGTGGGAGAAAGGGAGCAGAGGGAAGGTGGTGGGAGTGGTACCTGGTGGACTCATCCTGGAAGGGTGGGCTCCAGATGTTGGACAAAAGATGCCTCATTCTCCCCAAGAAGCTGGAACCACACCAGCTTCAGCTTGTCTTCCAGAGGTGTGGGGAGCCTACCGGGTGAGAGGCCCAGCACCTCTCCTTCCGACCAACCCACCAGGTCCCAGGAGGTCTAAACCACATTTACTTCCAGGACTCATCCCCCTATCCCCCAACACAAATATTACTGCACCTGCTGGCTGATGCCTGAAATTCCTAACACAACTGGAAGATGGGAGTTTTAAAATGCAAACAAGTGGTTAAGATATTAGGTCACATGCTAAAGTAGAACTACCAGTCAACAAATGTAAATAATTAGCGTCATATCCTGTTCCTTTTTGACAAGGGGGTGGGTTAGAAAAAAGGTAGACTGAAGCGGGAGGTTGGAGGGAGACGGGGATTTTGCAGCCCACACTTCAGGCAGAGACATTGACAAGGGCAGGGCTATTTACCTTCAACAGCTTCGGGGAGGAATAGTTGCTGTGCGGAATTTCTGTCCTGCACATCTGTGTGCTCTCCCAGCTTAGCGGGAACTCGGCCACTCAGACATATGATTCACATCAACTGTGTTTTTCATAAGTTTTAGAGGCTTTTTTTAAAAAGCAAGGTTGACGTCATTATGAAGGAACTTTTTCTCATAGGTTCCAACCGAGGTACCACTGGAAATGGCACCAGGGAAGACCTTCAGAAGTCGCTTTTAAATTCTCCCTCCCCTCCTCCAGAGAGAGATGAATGAGAGGACTTCCTGACAGGAATAAAAGAAGTAGGGTTTTATTTTTGTCTGATCATAAATGTAATGACTCTTCAAGGATGAGTCCACATTCTTTATAAATGTAATGTTCTGTTTTGGCAAACAGAACAGTATAAAATGAAGGAAATTCAATGTTAATTACTTAATAAAATTAAAATGCCAACTCAGAAGTAATCCTCGTTTATCTCTGATTTTTTCCCTTATCTTTTCTTCTGCACATGAATAGACCATGACTTCCCTGAACATTTCTAATGGTATTTCTAGTGAACCATCTTTTTTAATTATAAAAATAATGTTTGCTTGAAGTAGAAAATTTGGTTAAAGAAAAAACCCAGGAAAAATTCTTTGCAGAGAATCCAAAGTTTTTTGAAGTGTTTTCTTCCCTCTGTGGGTTTTGTTGAGTTTACCCTGTGTTTATAGTTTTAGGTCCCTCTTTTCTTCACTTGGCCCTATTGTCACACATCTCATGAACTTCGGCCATGGATTGTCGGAGTTTGAAGAGAGACAGTGCCTGTTTTTGCCACGTCTGGGTGCAGCCAGACACGGAGGCCAAGGGACGAGCTGAAAATCTCGCAGCCTGAGAGCCGCGTCCGTGCGATAAACTCGGCCCTCGGTCCGGGTCCAGAGAGATAACTGCAGGGCAGCTACTTGGCGCCTCGGATGAAGAAGTGAGTTTGGACACCTATGGTGGCGCACAGTCGGGGCCAGCGGGAGCCATGCAGGCGCTGGGAAGTGGCAGTCAGAGGGAGGCAGGGATGCGCCACTGGTGGGGAGGGGCCGCTTCCCCAGGGTCAGTCAAAAGCGACTCCAAAGCTGGACTGAGCTCTCCCCGCATAGCTGTGGTCACCTTAATAGTTTGCAACGTGTGTATTCATTTTAGTTGCCAAGAAGACTCAGCTGAGTGTTTGGGGCTCAGTAGATGACATTTTGTGAGGAGGAGGGAGGCAGTTGACGGGTTTGAGTGGAGGAGGAGGGACCTGGGGAACCAGAAAAGCCTGCTTTGCTAGTAACGCTTCTGGTCACTTGACCTCCATCACCTCAGTTTCCTTGCTTTGGAAAACTTCCCAGAAATATGGCCAGTCTTGAACTAGCAGCAACTTAGTATAGTGGTTTGAATCCAAGGCCTTACGCTTTTTGATTATGTGACCTTGGGCAAGTCATTTGACATATCTGAGCCTCAGTCTCCTGAAAAATGGTGATAATACTGCTTAGCTGCATGATTGTTACAAGGACTATAGAAAAGGTCTGTAATGTGCATGACATATAGCTGGTACTCAGTGACTTCACTGCACTTGGATCTGACGGGTATGAGAATCATTAGGGGGGTGGAAAGTGCTAGGCGTGACCATGAAAGGGTGAGGTTATTCCGGGGTAGAGGAAACTGAGTGCTCAGGTCTCCACTGTGTGATGGGAGGAAAGAAAATGACTACTGTGGATGTGACCACAGCCCTTCCACTGTCAAAGAGTCGTTCATAGCCAGCCTCATTCTCCCTCTCCTTTCCCAGCCCAAAGGAAGCATTCTTTCTTGCTGGGAGTGAGGCTAAGCCAATCTACCTAATCAAGTGGTGAGAGAGTCGGGGGCAGGTGGTAAGGTGAATGTGGAGGAGAGAGCAGCCCTGTACGTGGGGTGAGAGGGAAGAGGGCACCAGAGCGAAGAGATTCTAACATGTTGCTGTGGACTCTGGGAAACATTATGAGTTTCCCTTAATGTTTTTCAAGATATGAATAGAGATGGAATTCCTTTTTCTGTGGTAAAATATATATAACATAAATTTTACCATTTTCACCATTTTTAGGTGTACAATTCAGCATTCAGTACATTCACAATGTTGTGCAACCATCACCACTCTCTATTTCCAAAACTTTTCATCACCTCAAGCAAAAACTTTGTACCCATTGAACAATAACTCCCCATTCCCCCCAGCCCCTGGTAAACCTTCACTTTGCTTTCTGTCTCTATGAATTTTTCTCTTCTAGGTACCTTATAGAAGTGGAGTCATACAACATTTGCCTTCTGTTTCAGTCTTATTTCGCTTAACATAATATTTGCAAGGTTCATCCATGTAGTAGCATGAATCAGAACTTCATTCCTTTTTAAGACTGAATAATATTCCATTGTATGCATATTCTACATTTTGTTTATTCATTTCCCTGATGATGGGTATTTGGGTTGTTTCCACTTTCTGGCTATCGTGGATAATGCTGCTATCAACATTGGTGTCCAAGCATCTGGTTGAGTCCCTGCTTTCAATTCTTTGGGCAGCTGTCTAGAAGTGGAATTGCTGGATTTCGTAGTTATATGATGAATCTAATGTTTAACTGTGGATTACCTCTATAAGTGCCTTTGCCTGTGCATCTTTTGTTCTTACTGTGTTTCTCAAATCCTCTCTTTCGGTTATAGTCCCTCCCCCTCTTTCTTTCGTAACACTGATTTGCTGGAGAAACTGGCTTATTTGTCTCTAGAGAATGACCCACCTTCTAGATTTATGTATTGTCTCCTCGCGGTGCCATTTGATTTGCTCCTCCATCCCCTATGTTTCCTGCGAACTGAAAGTTAAATATAGAGTCTTGATTAGATTCTGGTTCTGGTTCATTTTCCACAGGAGCATTTCATAGGGGTTCTTTACGTTTCCCACTGGATCATATCAGGAGGCACAAATTCTACTTCTTCAATATAAATCTACTCTGAGAAGGAACAACCCAGGGACATGGCTTATGAGGACTAGAGTTCTCGGAGCTGCATTTCATGGGAAAGGAGTGGGGTTAGGATGTAACTGTCAGCAGCTGCAGTGCTCCTTCTTCAGCTTCCCTGGAAAGAGTGTCCCCTCTCCCACCCAAGCGTCCTTCAGGACCTGGCCTGGCCCAGGACTCTGAAATGAAGCTTTTGTAGCTTAGCTGGTGGGGCTGGAGGGGGGATATCTGCACCTTGGACAGAAGGGGAAAGTAAGGGCTGAGAAGAGAGGGCCCCGTGCCTATCTTTGGGCTTTGTAGTCAGCTGATGCCCAGGGAATATTTGTCTATAGTGATGATGGTCTATGGATGAAGTGAGGAAAGAAGGAAAAAGATATTTCAGACAAATGCTGGTGAGGATGTGGAGCAACTAGAACTCTCATACGTTGCTGGTGGGAATGCAAAACAGTACCGCCACTTTGGAAAACAGTCTGGTAGTTTCTTGTAAAGTTAAACACATGTTTATCATACAATCGAGCAGTTCCACCCTTAGGTATTTACCTAGTGAGATGAAAACTATGTTCACACAAAACCTTTGTAGGTGAATGTTTATGGAAACTTTATTAAAACTTGTCAGCAACTGAGAACAACCCAAATGTTTTCAACAGGTGAACAAGATGAACAAACTGAGCTACATCATCGCTGAAACAACACTACACGGCAATAAAAAGTAATGAACTACGAATACGTGCCACAACATGGATGAATCTCAAATTCATTATGCTCAGCGAAAGAAGCCAGTCCCCAAAGGCTACCTACTGTATGATTCCAGTCATATGATATTCTAGAAAAAGCAAAACTGCATGGACAGAAAAGAGATCAGTGGTTCTCAGAGACTGGGGCTGGGGGAGAGGTTGACTACACAGGAGCACAGGGAAGTTTTTGTGGGCGATGGAACAATTCTATATTTTGGTTGTTGTGGTGTTTACATGACTATATGCATTTGGCAAAAACTCTCCGAACTAAATACTAAAAAGGGTGAATTTCATTGTATGTAAATTGTACCTTAATACAAATTGGGGGAAAGACGGCAGTGTCGTGATCACTTGCCATTTTTTGGCTGCCAATCAAACCTTCCAGTCCTGTTAGCTCCTAACTTAGCTGGTGACCATCCAGTACAGAGACCACCCACTATGTCTGAATCCTCCACTCTGAGGGGTCTTGAAAAGAGGCTGGCTCATGGCCCATTGTGTAAACCAAAGGGACAACTTGTCTCTCTCTCTCTGGGACAGCAGTGAGTGGGCGGGTGAGTTGAGCTCAACCAATCAGATACCCTCTCCTGGGATTGTGAATCTTGAGAATTCATGACCAAAGGTTTGAGGATGGTGGTGGGTGAATTCTGTTGTGTCAATATCAGTGGTGCGTGGACAGGTGGTCCTGTGCTGAGACCTTGGCATTCTTCTTACTGCTCTGGAGAACTTCCCTGCTTCCTCCTCCTTAACCTGCCCATTCCTATTTTGCTTACAATGGCAAGCGTTAGTTTCTGTTGTTTGCCACTCGAGAAACTCGATGATACAAATAGGGTAAGAACAGGTGGAAATGAGGAGACTGGAGAAAATAGAAGTAAAGATGGGAAGCAGGAATGAGAAAAGAAAGGTAAGTAGAGGCAGGTGTTCAAAGCTGAGGAATGAATCCAGGACAAGCCTGCATTAGGGAGGCCGGTCACCGGTACAAAGGGAGGGTGTCTAATTTGGTCCTGACGCTGCTCCATTGCAGGCAGTGTTACCCGGCCCCTCCGCCGCTGTGCTTTGTGGAGTTGGTGGTGTGCTTGGGGGTCTGTTATGGCAGGTGTGTTAACGTGCTCATTCTGTCCTTCCTGGTCTGGGGTAATGATACGGTGAGTAATAACGGCTGTCATTTATTAGGTGCCTGCCATATGCCATGCACTCTTAATTTCATCCACAATGTCCTGGGGTAGGTACAATTATCCCCACTTTATAGAAGAGTAAACTGAGGCTTAGAGAGACTGGGCAAGGCATACAAAGACACACTCCGTATAAGTGGCTGAGCAAGTATTCAAATGCAGGTTTGACTCATGGACCATGGATTCAATGGGTCATTTCAGGTTTAAGTGAGGGGACAAGCTGTCCAAGTGTCCACAGACTCGGTGCCCAGAATCCAGGTGCCCTGGAGGAAGGCTTCACGGGGCCTCATCCGGTTTACAGCATTCTCTAGCAAGTCGTGTCTGTTTCACCATAGGTCTTTAAGAGGTCTGCAAGGGCAGAAATAGAGACACAGATGTAGAGAACAAACGTATGGACACCAAGGGGGGACAGTGGCCGGGGTGGTGGTGGTGGGATGAATTGGGAGATTGGGACTGACATATATACACTAATATGTATAAAATGGATAACTAATAAGCACCTTCTGTATAAAAGAATAAATAAAATAAAATTCAAAAAAAAAAGTGAAAAAAAAAAAAGAGGTCTGCAAGGTACAGATTCTGTAGAGCAGCATTTCTGACCTGGGGGCTTTTACAAACACCCACGCCCAGCCCCTAAACCAGAGTTTCGGGGGTTGGGGTCCTGGTAGCAACAGATTTTTAAAGCCCCAGGAGATTTTGATGCAGGAGAGGAATGAGGACAAAGACAGGCCTCAGAAGCACGGGCAGGAGGTGTGACTGGCCCTTCCTCGGCACAGAGCTCTCCCGCAGAGCAGCCAGCCATGCAAGGGTGCAGCAACTTCGGGATGCGTCCGTGGCCAAGAGCCGTGGTCGTAATGTTATATGTGCCCCTGAGAAGACTGTTCTAAGCTGGTGCCAGAGGGCTCAGAGATCTCCCATCGGAGGCTCCTAAGCCCCCCACACTTGTGGGTTCTGGGTAAAGTCACTGGTTTCCCCCTCAGTGTGCTGGGTCAGTTGCTGTCACCTGCCAAAATGTCGGGCCAATGCCTTTCCTGGTACCGTGTTTCTCTAGGTATCCTGGGACCAAGGATGGGAATGGAGACAGAGATGGGGGCTGGGGAGTCTCACTTAAATGAGGGCAGCTTCCTGAAGCTTGGGCTCCCTCTTCTCAGCTGCTGTTCTCACCATCTCTCTGCTCCATTGTCCCTTGCCTCCCATCTCCCTGCCATGGGCCTCTGTCCCTGCTGTTGGCTGGGACCACTGATCTCTGCCTCCTTGTGCACCTGTCCCTTGGTGCCGGCTGCCCACGCGGAGATGATGGCCACCCTCATCCTCTGTCCTTGAGTCATGGGGCACTGCTCACTCTTCCTCCTACACCTAGGTGTGCCTTGCCACCTGTCCCCAGATCTCCGGAGCTCACAGTCCTCCTATTTCAGTTTAGCTTTTTTTTTTTTTGTGGTACGAGGGCCTCTCACTGCTGTGGCCTCTCCCGTTGCGGAGCACAGGCTCCGGACGCGCAGGCCCAGCGGCCATGGCGCACGAGCCTAGCAGCTCCATGGCATGTGGGATCTTCCCAGACCGGGGCACGAACCCGTGTCCCCTGCATCGGCAGACGGACTCTCAACCACTGCGCCACCAGGGAAGCCCTCAATTTAGCATTTTAGTGGGGGGGGGGCATGTGTGTCTGTGTCCCATGCTTGAGTTCCTAATGGTGGTTCCTCCCCACACCGCCCTGGCACTGGTTTGACTCTGTAGCCCTCTGGGATGAGGCATGCCTCCTTCATCATCACCATCATCACCATTTACTGAATATTTACCGTGGAGCTAGGGGCACTATGATAAGAGCTAAACATACATGTGGGCCTCCAAACAACCAAGAGAGGGCCTTGGTATTATCATCCCATCTCCATTGTGCAGATAAGGAAAACAGGGTACATAGAAGTAATTTTCCAAAGTAACGTAGCTGGGTGAGTTCCTCATGATATACCTCTCCCTACCCCTTTAACCTCAGATCTTTGCATTCCAGGAGGAGGTGAGTTTGGAATATTCAGGAGCTGTCTCCCAGACACCTTGGTCTCGCTACTGCCCCTGACCTTCATACCGTGGTGGTGAGTCTGGCCCACTTCCTCCCTCACGCTGATTACTTTCCTGGGGTTCCAGGTGCTGCTCGTGTTATGGGCTTCCATTTGATCTCTTCACCATCCACCCAACTGTGCATTACCTCTGCCTATACATCTGTGAAGGTCAAATGTAATTAGAGTTCAAGTTATTTTTCCATGGGGTACCAAACACTACTTTAATGTTGCCAAACGTTTTGTGACAACTTCATTGGCACACGGGTACCTACAGGGTGATGTCACTCAACTCCATAGACCACAGTGTGTGTGTGTGTGTGTGTGTCTAAGGTAAGAAGCCAAAATGTCAATAATCTCATCCTTGAGTGTCAGGATTCTTGCTGAAAAAAAAGACTGTTACTTTTCTTTACAATTTTTGCTACATCAGGTATTTAGTACTTGTAAAATAAAAGTAAAATTAATGTAACCTGCGAAAAAAATTTAAAAGCATGTAAAGAAGAAAACTAAAATAATCTACCACCTCAATACCTAGACATAACTACTGTGAAGATTCTGGAACACCACCTAGACTTTTTCCTGTGCTATTATAGATACACGTGATTGGGGCTGTTTGCTCTTCTGGTCACAAATAACAGAAATCATCCTCAGTACGATTAACCAAAAAGGGAAAAATGCGTTTGGAAGATGGAGGGGATTCCACCCAAACACCGGTGCTCGGCCTTCTGAGGCTGGAGCCGGGCACTTCTCTCTGCTCTGAACGGCACGGAGGTCAATGGACTTCTGGACGTCTCCCCGTGCTTGTCCATCTTCTAGTGCCTTTGGGGTCTCCTCTCCCACCCCTCCACCCCTGGTTCACGCAGACATGCAGGGGAGGGCGTCCATCACCTTCTTTGGCCCTCCTCTTCCCTCAGAGCTAGCATGTGGTCCAAGGTCAGTTAGAGCCTCCAGTGGGCAGAGCTGTGAACATGAGGGGAGAAATTCTCATTTCCCTGGCATTTGCTTTTTTTTTAAATTTATTTGATCGAAGTAGAGTTGATTTACAATGTTGTGTTAATTTCTTTCCTGGCATTTCTAAAGGCTTTTAGACCTACGACGGGAAAGAACTAGATCCAAGTAGAGTCAAGAAGTGGAGAGAAGGACAAAGCTCTGCCACATGGACACGGCACTCTTGTGCTTGGCCACTGCTGATCACAGCTGTCCCTTCTGCTCAAATTGGTTTGATCTGGGCTTCTGTCCCTTGTTTCTGAACGAGACCTGGCCAATACCCCTGATCGTGGCTCATCTGCTGTAGTTCCCTCTTTTGGACACAGGTCTTTGCTGCCTTTCCAAGTATAGGGTGATCTACCCACAGTGGCGGGGTGAGGGGTGGGTTATAGATACTCAGTCCCAGCTGTGTTCAGAGATTCCCTGGCTGTGATCAATCCCCAAATCCCTGGAGAGGGAATTTGGCCAGAGAATGGAGTCACGCAGAACAGTGGCCGCCTGGTCCCACCTGTGTGGAGATGTGGGTAAGTAGGAGGGCAGAAGAATTCACAGACACAGAGAACCATTGTGAGCTAGGCAGGTACCCTGAGGTATTTCCTAGGGGCCAAAGTATCCTTATGCGATGGGTACATTTATTTTTCTTCTTCTTTTTTTTTTTTTTTTGCAGTACACGGGCCTCTCCCGTTGTGGAGCACAGGCTCCGGACGCGCAGGCTCAGCGTCCATGGCTCATGGGCCCAGCCGCTCCGCGGCATGTGGGATCTTCCCCGACCGGGGCACGAACCCGTGTCCCCTGCATCGGCAGGCGGACTCTCAACCACTGCGCCACCAGGGGAGCCCGTGATGGGTACATTTTTGTGTGGGCTGCAGTGGTACTGGTGCTACCAATAACTTGGTTTCTCTTGCTCGGCAGATGCCAGGACCTGCCTTTCACTATGGGCCCCTCCCTCCCGTCTCCTCCTCTGGGCCCTTGTGTTCCTTTCCTGGGTCCTCCTCCCCACTCTCTGCTCTAATCAATCAACTAATCAATCTCTCAGTAGAGACCTTGCTTTCCGGGTTCTTACCATCTGGTATGAGAGACCTGACATGCATAAAGTCCTGTGACACTGAGCGGGGAGTGATGAGGATGATGCCTGAGGCCAGCAGAGATCTGGGGACAGACACACTCCCAGCTGGGGCAACAGAGCAGACCTCACAGAGGAGGTGGCGTTTGAGCCGAGCCATGGAGGATCCCTAAGCTGTAGGCATTGCCAGTGGAGGGAAGACCCTGGGCCCTGGGGTGAGAGATTTCAAGCGAAGAGTGTGGGTTCGGTGGGGGGAGAGAAGGAATATGAGGTGGGAGCATGAGGTTGGACAGACAGGCTGAGACAGCCTGGGGAGGGCCTTGGATGTCCTATCTTTGCCAGAAGAACCAAGGGCCCCCAAAGCTCAGGGCTGAGACGATAGCTTGGAGGTAAACT
This sequence comes from Stenella coeruleoalba, assembly GCF_951394435.1. Lineage (NCBI taxonomy): Eukaryota > Metazoa > Chordata > Mammalia > Artiodactyla > Delphinidae > Stenella > Stenella coeruleoalba. The sequence goes on from NC_137150.1 coordinate 62,030,004, forward strand.
GGCTCCCTGGGCCAGTATAGTCCTCAGATGTGGGCAAGCAGGTCTCTGCCCTGGCCCGGGCCTCAGAAGGCCCAGTGCTTTTGAGTGACCTCCTTAGAATATTCTAAACCCACTTGGATATCTGGGCTGGGCTGGGCTGGCAGCACCAGCTGGGCCGGGTGCCCAGAGCCTGAACTGGGCCTGTGAGGGTGATGGTCTCCAGAAGCCTGTTCCTCAAAATTTTCCAAGTCCCACTCGGATGACCTAGAGCAGCCAGAGCTCCCCTCCTGGCAGAGCCCCCAAGCCAGGATCAGGACCCACGTGGGCCCCGGGTCCTGTCAGTCTCCTCTGTGGTGTCTCCAACTCTCTGCTGGGGTGAGCCGCATGCCCTGAGGAGTTCTGGAACTCATACCAGTGGTGTCGTCCTGGGGCTCGTGCATGGGTCCCGCTTCCCGGAGGGCAGCCTGGTGAGTGGATTGCTCCTGCTGGCCGGCACAGTATTTTTGTGTGGGATCACATGAGTTTGAGTCATGCGGGACTCAGGACAAATTCAAGGCTCTGGGCTGCTGTCAGCTCTGGAGCCTGCATGTGTGTGTCCACGTTTCAGCTCTGGCCCGGCGGTGCTCTAACCACAGTGCTGCCCTGGGGCCACAGCACCCTAGAAGGGCAGGGGTGGCAGCGAGCGGTCCCTGTGTGCCCTCCCCACCCTGCCGGGGGCCTCCACACCACCTGTCCGGCTGTGCTCTGGGGACTCCCATCTCCTCCAAGGACTTTCAGACCAGCTCGGCAGCAAGGGGCCTTTCCCATGGGTGTCTGCACTTGCTGTGAGGTGATGGGGAGCGTGAACGACACTGTTCCTTTCACTCTGGCCATGGTCTCCCTCGCCTCTCCTTCCATGGTGTGTGGAGGGTGGGGGTGTGGTCAACAGGGAAAGAGGTCACATTCTAAAAATTCCATGACTGTGACCTAAAGCGTTCCTGAGGGGTCACGGTTGGAAGATGTGCTCTTCTATGTTCACACTGTAAAATTCCCAATGGTAAATTGAACATAATCTGAAAATAAATAAGTGCTTTTTCTTTTTTTTCATACTTTGGGTAAGACTTGCATTTGTGATCATTATCAAGGAAGCACCGTTACAACCTTTGAGAGAATCACCGAAGCCGCCCCAAGGATGATGCCGTGGGACTTCCCTGGTGGCCCAGGGGTTAAGAATCCACCTGCCAATGCAGGGGACATGGGTTCGAGCCCTGGTCCGGGAAGATCCCACATGCTGCGGAGCAACTAAGCCCGTGCGACACAGCTACTGAGCCTGTGCTCTAGAGCCCACGAGCCACAACTACTGAAGCCCGCACGCCTAGAGCCTGTGCTCTGCAACAAGAGAAGCCAGCACAGTGAGAGGCCCATGCATCGCAACGAAGAGTAGCCTCCGCTCGCTGCAACTAGAGAAAGCCCGCGCGCAGCAACGAAGACCCAACGCAGCCAAAATTCATTAATTAACTAAAAAAGAAAAGGATGATGCAGTGTTGGGATGGACATTAAATAAATAGTATTAGAGAACCACAGAGGCAGGGAGGTCTATGTTGTTTCAATATAAACAGGTTCCGAAGAGCCACAGCATTGTGAGTAGTAACAGCCTTGCTACCTTTTCCTTGAGGTGAGATTTATGAAGTTCGCTGAGAACGACAACCTTGGCCATAAACAACATGAAGAGATGGTTCCTGCACTAGACAGGAAGAGATGGGGCCCGTATATTACAGAGAGTCTTTAGTGCTCTGACTGGACAATAAACAAATAATTAAGTACCTCTTCAACCCATCAGCGTGGCTCATGTGAGCCCATGAATTTCGGTAACACATTATCAAATCAAATTGTTTATGTTGACAGCGCCACAAAAAATTTTTGCCCGGGACCTGCATTCCCTAGGGGAGGGCCTGCCGTGGGCAGTACTTGAGAGACTGCAGGCCCCGACCCCTCACCCCTCACCCCTGTGGGCGGCTGTATCTATCCTGGTCTTGAGGGAATGGTCCCTTGGGACCAAAGGCCTGCATCCTGGGCCTGAGTGCCTTCCTGGCCCGATGTACTGGGTGGACACAGGGGACAAGTGATGTGTGATGGCATAAGAGACCTGGAGTGGTGGAGGAAAAGGTCACAGGCCAGGAGGAGGAGATTGATGAGGGAAGGCACGTGGGTCAGTCCCTTTTGGAACCAGGTGAACAGAAGCCAGGCATCATGTGGACTCCTCCATCCCTCACCCCCTAGCGGGGGTCACCAGGTCCAGCCAGTTTGCTGCAAGGCGTGCTGCAGGATGGGCTGGGCTGGTAGGGCTGCTTCCCAGGGAGTGTGGCCATCAGGATCTTTGGGGTTTTCTTCTTGGGCTGCTCAGATTCCTGCAGATGGCTCATCCAGTGTCGTGGCTGGGGGTTAGGAACGTGGCTGCCAGTTTTGGGGAACAGATGGGTGAGGAGGCTATGGGTGGGGCACATCTCGGTATTCAGCATGGAACCCCGCATATGATCCCGCTTTCAGTGTGGGCCCCTGCCCTCACTCTGCCTGGCGTGCCAGTCCAGAGACCCTCACTTTTACCCTTTCAGAAAAAACCACCTCCAGTGTCTGTTGGAATGGGGGAAACGATGGGGTGGGGTGGGGGCAGGGATCGGTCCTCAGTTCTCCTGTTTTTGGCTCCAGCTTCACCAGCATTTGTCCTCCCTCTCCACTTTCAGAGGTACCTGGTGCCACCGATTCCTGAACCATTTGGCATTTCTGGGTATAAATAGGACCTTTTTCTTTACTGCCCCACAGCTCAGGATTGAACTTTCTTGGTTCTGGTACATTGGTTCCCGTCTGTCTAGTTGCTTTCCAGCTTCCAAAATGTTGCTTTTGACATCTCTCCTCTTCTCTCTTTCCTTATGGATTTTAATATTAAAAACATTAAAAAAATAAAAAAGGATTTCAGAAAGCAGTGGAGATGAAGGCATTGGCCCAGTGCACCATCATTAAGCTACCAGAGTGATCTTTCAAAAGTTTAAATGTGACGATATCTCCCTTCTGTTCAAAAACACTTCCATGGCTCCTGACTGACAGCAGGATAAGAAATAGAAATCTGGTGCATGGTGTTTTTTGTTTTTTTAAAGACTTTTTTTTTTTGATGTGGACCATTTTCAAACTCTTCATTGAATTTGTTACAATGTTGCTTCTGTTTTATGTTCTGGTTTTTTGGCCGTGAGGCATGTGGGATCCCAGCCCCGCGACCAGGGATTGAACCCGCACCCCCTGCATTAGAAGGTGAACTCTTAACCACTGGACCGCCAGGGATGTCCCTAGTACATGGTGTTTTTAAGGCTCTGCCTCAAGTCAGAGTTTACTCCTTTCATGGACCAGACTTACTTGATTCCATTAATTTTAATGAAACAGAAATTTTAGGACACCTAGAGAAAGGAAGAGTTAAAGTTCACTTTTGTTCTCTGTTAAATGCCAATGCTAAAAGAGTACTTGGCTGTCACCTGCATAACTTTTTCTCTGGGAAAATTTAATTGCTGAGTGGTACTGAGTCCTGAGCTGGCTGCACTTGGGGCTTAATGATGGTACAGTGTGTGTGTGTGTGTGTGTGTGTGTGTGTGTGTGTGTGTGTGCTCACACCTGCGGCCTGCAGCCCTGAGTTGGTGCAGGGAATTTCCGGTTTATGTTGCCAGCAACGAGAAGGCAGACTCTCTTTTTGTATTTTTTCCGGGGCATAAATTGCAGCTGGTGATAAAATTTGTTCAATCCACCCCACTCTTATATCACATTGGACCACACAAATGCTTGGCCTATGTTATCCCATTAGACCTACACCGAAAGGACAGGCTTTTCCCCAGATGGCTAGAGAGACATACATCCACAGGGTGAGCTGGCAGGACCATCCAAAAGGTGGGGGTCTCCCTTCGGTAGATGGTGCTCAAAGATAGAAAGTACTGATTTATTTACTCTGTTACCATATCAAAGAAGTATGCCATCATGAGAGGCTCCGACAGAGCGCTAGGACCCGTGGTGACTTTGCTAAAATTCTCTTTAAGAAGGCAATAAAGACTCTTGTCTCTCTTCCTCAAAACAAGACTGTATGATCCGGCCACGCGAGATGGTCGCTCTCTTGCTCTCTATACATCCCTGCTCGACCAGTGCCTGTTTCATCCACACGCTGTCCACGACTGACCTTCCTACATTCTTACCCTCACCTCAGCTAATGGTTGTTCTAACTTTAGATCAGAACATCTCCACCTGATAGCTTATCAAAGGGACAGTGAGGGGCGTGCCTTTCTGCTAGTTTTCCTGGTAACCGATGAGCCAACCTGACATCAATTCCCCCATGACTGGTAATCTCCCCCTGCCCCGGGGAGCGTAGCCTGCCGCCATGTCCTGCCTTCCGTCTGCCGCACCCAGTGGGGTGTCTGTTGCTCTAAGACACTGCTTCAGATGTGTAAACTCCCGCATCCATTAAATCATTGGTGTCTCTGTCACTGACTCCAGGCTCTTTCTTTGGTGTTGAAGCTGGGCAAGCACGTGGTTTATTAGGCCTGCCGAGTGCAGCCCAACAATTGGCAGAGCGACCAGGAGATGTAGAACACTTCTGTGAGCGCTGAGATGTTGGGAAATAGGGACGGGGAATGGAAAGTTGTCGGGAGGCCTGGCCACTAATGTGGGGCCCCCATGTTTCAGGGGTAATCCTCAGGTGGCGATCCACTAATGTGTGGAGCCCCAAAGTGTTAGAGAGCACAAGTTCACGTGCCCCATGCACAGTGAGGCCAAACAAATCGAAACGTTGGAGTTTGCAGCAGAGAAAGGTTTACTGTAGGGCCAAGCAAGGAGAATGGGTGGCTCATGCTCAAAAAACCCAAACTCTCTGATGGTTCTCAGGGAGAAGTTTTTATAGGCAAAATTTCGGGTGAGGGCTGCAGGGTGTGTGACTTTCTTCTGATTGGCTGGTGGTGAGGTAACAGGGCCATGTTCCAGGAATCTTGTGTTCAGCCTGAAGTTACCATCCTCCACCTGAGTGGGGGCCTTAGTTTCAGCAGAAGCATTCAAAGATATTGTTCTGTATATTCCTTGAGGAGTAACAAGGACCCTGAATTAATCACTGCCCTAGAGTTTCTTTTTTTTTTTTTAACTTATTTTATTTTTTTTGGCTGCGCTGGGTCTTTGTTGCTGCGTGCGGGCTTTCTCTAGTTGTCATGAGTGGGGGCTACTCCTCATTGCGGTGCGTGGGCTTCTCATTATGGTGGCTTCTCTTGTTGCGAAGCATGGGCTCTAGGCGTGTGGGCTTCAGTAGTTGTGGCACATGGGCTCAGTAGTAGTGGCTCACAGGCTCTAGAGCGCAGGCTCGGTAGTTGTGGTGCACGGGCTTAGTTGCTCCGCGGCATGTGGGATCTTCCCGGACCAGGGATCAAACCCGTGTCCCCTGCATTGGCAGGTGGATTCTCAACCACTGCGCCACCAGGGAAGTCCCTGGCCATTGTTTTTTATATTAAGAAAGGCCACAGGGGCTGAGCTAACAGCGGAGGCGAAGGTTAACTTGAATGCTGATTCATGTTCCTCTGAAAGTGAGGCACGTGCATGTGAGTGAATGATATTCATTATTGTCTATTCCTGTTATTTGTTTAAACTGAATTGGCTATTTAGAAACTGAAAAAAAATACCTGCAAATGTCCTGCCTGCTGTCTGCTGCACACGGTGGGGTGTCTCTCCAGGACCTGGCTTCAGACGTGTAAGCTCCCCCATCCATTAGACCACTGATGTCTCTGTCTCTGATTCTGGGCTCTTTCTTCAGTCTCGAAGCTGGGTAAGCACTGGGCTTGTAGGCCTGAGGGTGCAGCCCACCAAAGACACATTGATTTTCCTGTTCAACCACAGAGAGCTACCCACGCTTGCCAGGCAAGGGCCTACTTTCTTTTACGTGAAGTTTTGTACAGTTTATTCCCTCTGCCTGGAATACCTACTCTGACTTTTCTATTCCAGCTAGGTTGGCCTACTTGCTAGTTTTCAAACATGCCTGGCATCTCGCCCCAGAGCCTTTGCACTAGCTATTCTATCTGCCTGGAATGTTCCTCCCCCATGTCTCCAACGTGGCTTGCCCATCATTTAATTGTCTCCACTCAAGTCCTACCTCTTGGTCATCACTGTAACACTCCCCACCCAGAGACCACCAGGAACTCACCTGCAGTGGAGCCAGTTGGGTTTATTGCTCGTTGCAGTGGAGGAGAACGCATACCATGGGGAGCTGCGAGGTCTCAGGGTGGGGTGTCAGAAAGGACTTACGGGGTTTGGGCTTGTTTCTATCTAGATCCATCACGGTCACAGAGTGGCCTTGTCTGAGGTTGATGTTCTGTGGAATTGTTTATGTTCCACAGGAGAGCACCACAGCCTAGCTGTGAGTGCCAGGCCAAGACCTGGACAGCCGCGACTGCTGTTCTCTTTAGCATTATGGAATCCCCAGTGCACAGGATAGATGCTGGAGGAGAGGGCGGCAGATGTTGAAAAAAAAAGTGTTCAACGAATTGATGAAGTTTGTCCTCAGCACATTCTAACTCCACATTCAAGTGCCCAGCATCAACCTCTCCTCTGGGAAGCGTCCTTGATAATCCCAGGCTGACCCTGATCTGTGCTTCTCCTGTGCACTGCACCTCTCTTTACAGCCGTCATGAAAGAGTCCTGCAGAGAGGGTCTGCAGTCAGCCTTCCCACCCTGCTGTGAATGTCTTGAGGGCAGAGATCGCCTTTCCCTTAGAACCCCGGTGTGAGCACAGAGCAGGCGCCTAATAATTCACTGACCGACCAGCTGAAAGCCCAGCTTGGCTGCACTGGAATCATACCTCTGGCAGGCGTGTGCCCTGAGAGTATGGTCTGCAGGCCTCTGGGTGGGAAATAGTTAACCAGGAGCCGCCCAGGCACCAGCAGTCAGAGGGTATGTTTGTGAATTTGCGATTCTCAGGGACAGCTTAATCTGGAGGACTTTGGCCCTCATGTAAGGCCTCTGCTGTATGGACTCCATCTGGGCCTGGTTCCTCCTCAAAAAATTCCCTCCATCACAGCTACCCAAGGCCAAGAAGAGGCTGATTGAAGCTTATAGGTCCCAGGAATAGGATAGGAAGGGGCTATAAGAGCCTAGGCACATCCGAAATAGGGGTCACGTATATGGGAGATGGAGTTATCTGATTATCTGGTTCTATCCTCACAGCCACCCATTAAAATAAGAAAGTATTACCCTTATTCGTAGATGAAGAAGCAGAGGCACAGAGAGGTTAGGTAACTTGCCCAGAGACACACAGCTAGTGAGTGACAGAGGTGGGATTCAGACTCAGGTCTATCTCATCCCCAAACCCATGTTGGACCCGTGCACAGACTGCCTTTCCACAATCCTCTGGGTGGCCTCGATGGGGGTGGGGATCCTCTGGACATTTGTGTGTTAAGGAACCCATTCAAATAGCTCTCTGGACCAAGTGGTCCCTAGAATCAAGGTTCTGATGCTCAGAAGCGCCAGGCAGGAAGTAGCTGCCTTCACAGAACTGGCCCAAGTTGGGTGGGCTAGGTTCTGGTAGAGCAGGAGAAACAGTAGAGAGAATTCCATCTTGGGGCCTGTGTAAGTGCCATCTCCACAGGCCCCAGGTCAGCTGGGATTGGACGTGCATGGAACATCTTAAGCTGGTGGGCATTTCCTTGGCTGTGGGCGCCGCAGCTTCTTCTTGTGGCCACTGGGGTCCCCGGGCCACTCCCTGCTGTTATGCTCAGGCAGGCCCTGTTCTGCTCTGAGGAGAGAGAAATGGATGCTGCCGAGGCCTCGTCTGTGTCCTGTGGCCTCCACTGTCAAAGAACAACTCACAGAGTGTGTGTGGAGTAAGTGGGCTTGTGAGTAACTTGGGGACACGCGAACTCTACCTCCTTTATCCTGAGGAAGGAATATGTTCTGTCAGAACCACAGATAGCACTCATAGCAAAGCCCATGTATAAAAGCCTACTGAATTTTTAAACAATGATCTTTCCTCTTTTACATTTAATAAAAGGAAACACAGGACTTCTCTATAGGTATGACAACCACACAGTTCTGTTCCCAACTTCCAGCCAAGATGGTTAGTGAGTTCATTCTGTGGCCTACGCCCTCTGTTCCAAATAGAGAGCAATAATAAATAAGATAGAAAAAATGATAAACAAAAGGACATAGTTGGGCCCTAAACCAAGATAGATATCTTTGTGTACGAGAAGCAGATCAGAAATGCAGTGTGATGAGTGGGGCTGAGGGCCTGGTAGCCTCGGGGTCTAGAAGAAGCAGTAGCTGCCAGAGGTTTAGCTCCTGGTTACAAGTTCTGTGTGAGACAGGGGACAACGGCCAGGCTCCTTGAAGCCAGGGGTGAGGTGAGGCTCTCTCTGCTTGTGAAAAGAGGCAAAGGAAAAAAAAAAGCCAGCTGTCCATGTACAGCCTGGGGCTTGAAATGTGGGAAGATGAAGACAGACTCTTGACTAGGAGCTGAGCCAAGCCACCCTCTGGCTACATGCCTGGGTGTGTGATGTCCTCATACCACAGCAGAGTGGGAGCCCTAAAGTGCTATTCTAGGACCTGGTTTTCAGCTGGGCCTGGAGTCCCAGCTCAGGACAGAGACAGAGTGAAAAATAGATGTAAAAACAAAATTCAAAAATTCTCCAACTCACTGAGATTCAAACCAAAATACAAGGAAAAAAACTTAATGGTAAGAAAAACAGTCAACAGAGTCAACATTTGGAATTTGAATTCATTCCAGATTAATTTAATTTTGTGAAAATCTTATAAAGAATTAAAACTAGTGTTTAGGATGCCTAAAAAGGCAAATGAAAGCTTAACATTAACAAGAAATGAATGGAGGCAGATAGAAATGAAATGAGAACAAGGAGATACAAAAAGAATGAATTAGAGATCTTGGAAATGAAAACATTGATCATTAAAAAACATAGTAGACAGAATAAATGTAGGCTAGATATGAAGAGAGAGTTAGTGAGTTAGAAGACATTACTTAGGAATTAACACCAATACAGTACACGCAGACAAAGATTACAAAATGTAAGAGCAGTTATGAGACATGATGGATAGATTGTATGAAGGACAGTGTATGTCCAATAGGAGTTTTGGAAGAAGAGAGTGAATGGAACCACAGTGAAGTAACACATGAGGAAGTAGTAGCAGAGAATGTTTGGGGGGAAATTGCAGACAAACAAATGCAAAGAGAAAAAGACCTTACAGTAGACCTGAAAAGAAGATTACTTACAAAGGAACTTCTGGCCTCAGCAAAAACCAAGGCCAGAGATGTTGGAGTAGTAGCTTCAAAGTCCACCTGGACTTTTATGCCCAGCTAACTTATAGTTAAAATGAAAGGAAAAAGCGACATTTCCATACATACCCACATTGAAAGAATTATTATAGGATGTACTTCAAGAAGAAAAGATGAACCACGCAGGCTCAGCGGCCATGACTCCCTAGAAAGAAAGGGAAGGGTACAAGAAACAATGTTAACCACAGAAAGTGATAAAGATATGTTGATAAATCTAAATGAGCATTGACTATACACAAAATTTTAAAAATTCTTATTTTTGTTAAAGATATACATATACTTATTTTTAAATATACATATTTAAAAATTTAAAAATTCTCCAAGATTCTAAGGATGGTCCCCAATGATCCATGCCTCCTAGCCATGCCCTTGTGTTCTACCCTCCCACACTGAATAGAGCTGACTTGTGTAACCAGAAGGATATTGTGGAACATCATGGTGTGTGATATCTCAGTTTAAGTGATGAAAGACCTTGCAGCTTCCACCTAGTTTTCTCTAAGCTCACTTGCTCTGGGGGAAGGAAACTGCCATGTGGGAAGGACACTCAAGCAGCCCCAAGGGAAGGTCTGTGTGGCAAGGAACCGGGGCCTTATGCTGACAACCAACACTAAATGCCAGGAATGTCAGTGGACCACTTTGGAAAGGGGTCATCCAGCCTCAGTCAAGCTTTCAGATGATTATGGCCCCGGCTGGGACCTTGACCGTGATCTGATGAGAGGTTCTCAGCCAGAACCACCCAGCTACACTCCTGAATTTCTGACCCACAGATACTAAATGAGATAACAAATGTTTATTGTTATTTTAAGCTGATTAGTTTTGGGTGATTTGTTATACAACAATAGATAATTAATACAGGCGTACCTCATTTTATTGCATTTTGCCTTATTGTGCTTCACAGATGTTGTGTTTTTTACAAATCGCAGATTTATGGCAATCCTGCATTGAGCAAGTCTATCAGCACCATTTTCCCAACAGTATTTGCTCATTTCATGTCTCTGTGTCACATTTTGTTTAGTCTAGCAGTATTTTAAGTTTTTTCATTATTATTATGTTTATTATGGTGATCTGTGATCGGTGATCTTTGATGTTACTGTTTCAAAAATTTACAACTCATTGAAGGCTCAGATGATAATTAGCATTTTTTAGCAATAAAGTATTTTTTAATTATGTTATGTACATTGTTTTTTAGACATAATGCTACTGTGTATTTAATAGACTACAGTATAGTGTAAGAAGAATTTTTTTAAAAGATTTTTTGATGTGGACCATTTTTAAAGTCGTTACTGAATTTGTTACAATATTGCTTGTTTTATGTTCTGGTTTTTTGGCCACGAGGCATGTGGGATCTTAGCTCCCTGACCATGGATCGAACCCGCACGTCCTGCATTGGAAGGCAAAGTCTCTACCACTGGACTGCCAGGCGAGTTCCTGTAAGCAGAACTTTTTTTTTTTTTTTTTTTTTGCGGTACGCGGGCCTTTCACTGTTGTGGCCTCTCCCGTTGCGGATCACAGGCTCCGGACGCGCAGGCTCAGTGGCCACGGCTCATGGGCCTAGCCGCTCCGCGGCATGTGGGATCTTCCTAGGCCGGGGCACGAACCCGCGTCCCCTGCATCAGCAGGCAGACTCTCAACCACTGCGCCACCAGGGAAGGCCCCGTGCATAACTTTTATATGTACTGGGAAACCAAAAAGTTCATTGCAATATTGCAATGTTTACTTACTTATTGCAAAATTTATTACAATATTTTATTGCAAAATTTAAAGCAATATTTATTGCTTTATTGCAATATTCGGATTACTATGGTAGCCTGGAGTCAAACCCACAATATCTCCAAGGTACATGTGGATAACTTCTAACAAAAAATTGCAGTCCCTTGTCCCTCTTACCCCACCCCAGCTCCCAACCCCTAAAGGCAAACACTTTCAACTCCCTTTAGCTAGTATTTTGTTGTTTTTTGCATCTATGTTTCTATATACCTTGTTTATATTTTTCTTAGTTTTCATTAGATATTATATATTGATTTTCTATTATGAAAGATATTATTTTTCTCCTTCCCCAATTCTCCACCTCTTCCCTTTCAAAGTAATTACATCATATTTTCTAGTTATTCAATGCTCATATTAGTATTACTATATCAGTACTATTCACAGCTAAACTTTGTATTGTGATATGATTACATTTCCTTTCTTTTATCACTTTTTCTTTTCCCTGGTGATAATAATGATCTGTTTTGTTTGATTAGATTTCTATTCCTATGAGTGACTCATCTCTCAATATGTCTGAACATGTTAGGTAATCTATTTTATTTTTTTTAACATTTTAGGTAGTCTATTAATTTCATGTTTTCCTTGGGGACATTTCCTCATAGAACCGTCTGTCCTCCTGTTTCTGTTGCAGGTGGCTGTGCCTAGGCCTGTTGTCCAGCTGTCTTCCTGGGACATCCCTTCTCTGTCACCATGGGGATTCCCTTTGCCTACACCTTGTGTCTTCCTCTTTCTTGATGTATTCCCTCATTTTTATGGAGTATATTCTTCAGTGGCTTCCTACACAAGAGTGTGTAAGACTTAGGCACATTTTTTTGAGCACTTTCATCTCTGAAAATGTCTCTTCCACCATCACATTTGAGTGATGGTTAGGCTGAACTTGTAATTCTGGGTCAGAAATAATTTTCTCTCAGAATTTGAAGACACTGCTCTATTACCTTTTAGCTTCCGGTGTTACTGTTTAGAAGTCCATTGATATTTTGATTCCAGATCTTATATAAGGACTCTTTCTTCTCCTGGAAAAATTTTGGGCCCTTTCTTTTATCCTTATTGTTCTGCTATTTAATGATTATATGTTTGGTGGGATCTTTTCAAAATTAATTGTCCTGAGAATGTGGAGACTCTCTTACTCTAGAAACTCATGTCCTTTCTTCTTAGAAGTTTTTCTTAAATTATTATTTTTTAAAAATTAATTTTCATTGGAGTATAGCTGCTTTACAATGTTGTGTTAGTTTCTGCTGTACAGCAAAGTGAATCAGCTATATGTGTACATATAGCTTTTTTGGATTTCCTTCCCATTTAGGTCACCACAGAGCACTGAGTGGAGTTCCCTGTGCTATACAGTCGGTTCTCATTAGTTGTCTATTTTATACATAGTATCAATAGTGTATTTATGTCAATCCCAATCTCCGAGTTCCCACCCCGCTTTCCCCTGTGGTATCCATACCTTTGTTCTCTACGTCTGTGTCTCTATTTCTGCTTTGCAAATAAGATCATCTATACCATTTTTCTAGATTCCACATATATGAGTTAATATACAATATTTGCTTTTCTCTTTCTGACTTACTTCACTCTGAGTGACAGTCTTCAGGTCCATCCACATCTCTACAAATGATCCTCTTAAATTATTTTTTTGATCTCTTCTCTATTTTCTCTTTGTAGATTTTTTATTATTTGGGTGTTGGACCTTCTGGATTGATCATTTAAAGGTTTTACTTTTTCTCTTCTATTTTTAATCTCTCTTGCTCTCTCACTTTCTCACCTTCAGATTCCTTAGCTTTATTTCTAAACCTCCTTCTAAAATTTTCATTTCTTTTCTCATATTTTTATTATCCACATGTTTCTGCTTATCTCTCTGAGGATATTAATTATAGATTTTTAAAGCAGCTTTGTTCCTGTTCTCAAATTGTCTTTATTTCCTCAAAATTCCTTTTTATTTACTTGTTTATTTTTGTTTCTTCACACAGGAAGTTCAAATGTTTGATGATATTTGCTTGTTAATATTTAGGATAGAGCATAAAAAGCTGACTGTGAGCTCTGTGTACACGGGTGGGGTCTGTCCAAGGTGGGTTTCACTGTAGGACTGTCTGGCTGGACCATTTTCTCATGGGCCCACGAATTGGATTTCTGAGACTTAGAATGAACAAAAGAATGTAAACACATGGAAAAATTGTGAAATATTAACTGCATACCAGGTGAAAAAGGATGTCAGTCAACATCATGAAAATTGTGTTCTCCAACTACAAAACAAGTAAATTGTAAATTAACAATAAAAATAACATTAAATCTCCCACTTGTTTAGAACTGTAAGGAGTCACTTCTAAAGCAAGTTAAAGAAGAAATCACAATGGAAATTACCAAGTATTTAGAACTGAATGATAACAAAAATACTACAGATTAAAACTTGTAGGATGAAGCCAAAACAATTCTAATTTTTCAGGCATTTATTACAAACAAGACAGATTTAAAATTAAGCACTCAGTACAAGGAGCTAGAAAAAGTATAACAGAGTGCCCAAGGAAAGTAGGGGAGGAGAATAGTAAAAATAATGGAAGTTAACAAAGTAGAACACAAAGAAACAAAACACAAAAGCAGTTCCATGAAAAAACAAAACACAAACTTTTAGCAAGACTCATCAAGGAAAAAAAAGGAAAAAGTCATAAATGAACAATATTAGAAACAAAAAATAGGCATAGCTAGAAATGAAGTAGACATTTTATTTATTATTTATTTTTAATTATTTATTTATTTATTTAGGCTGAGTTGTGTCTTCACTGTTGCACACGAGCTTTCTCTAGTTGCGGCAAGCGGGACTACGCTTCATTGTGGTGGCTTCTTTTGTTGCGGAGCACGGGCTCTAGGTGCATGGGCTTCAGTAGTTGTGGCATGCAGGCTCTGTAGTTGTGGCTCACAGGCTTAGTTGCTCTACGGCATGTGGGATCTTCCTGGACCAGGGCTCGAACCTGTGTCCCCTGCATTGGCAGGCGGATTCTTAACCACTGTGTCACCAGGGAAGTCCCAGAAATTTTAAAAAATAGTAAGAGGATGATAGAACAACTCAAGTCAATGAAATTGAAAACAGAGAAAATGGCTACTTTTCTAAAGAATATGAATAATCAGACTTGACCCAAGAATATATAGAAAGTTTGAATTAACCAATACTAATCGTACAACTTATCAAACATCTCTCTCTTCAAAAGACATGAGTTTTATTGAACCTTCAAAGAACTGCTTCAGAGAATTGAACCAGGGAAATTAATTTTTGAGGGTGGTATATTCTTGATACAAACTAAACAAGGTCAGTTCAAGAAAAGAAAATTATAAACCAATCTCACTGGTAGCCATCCTCTAAGATGGCCCCCAAGGACCCTCATCTCCTGATATTCACATCCTTGTGTAGATTCCCACACTGAATCCTTGTGTAGATTTCCACATTGAACCGTGGCTTGTCTGTGTGTCCACTAGAGTGCTGCAGGAGTGACAGCATGTGACTTTGGAGGCTAATCCATAAAAGTCACCAGAGCTTCTCTGCCTTACTCTTTGGATGGGTTGCTCTAGAGGAAGCCAGCTGCCATATCATAGACACACTCAAGCATCCTTGAGGAGAGCCACGTGATGAGGAACTGAGCCTTCTGCCAGTAGCCAACACCAGTTTGCCAGTCATGTGAGTGGGTCATCTTAGAAGTGTTTCTTTCAGCCATAGTCAAGGCTACAGATGGCTGTAGCATTGGCCAATGTCTTAACCGCAACTCATGAGAGACCACAAGACAGAACCACCCAGCTACATTGCTCCCGTATTCCTGACACACGGAACCGAGATGTAATAAATGTTTATTGTTTTTTAATCAGTGAGTTTGGGACAATTGTTATTATTGCAATGGAGAACTGATACACTCACTTGAGCACCTAGATGCAAAAGTTAGAAATTAAATACTAGCAAAATGAATTAAGTGGTGTATAATTAGAGTTTATCCCAGAATTCAAGAATGTTTAACTTAGGAAAATTTATTAATGTGATTCACTATATCAAAAAATTAAAGGAGAGAATATATGTTCATCTTAACAGATGCAGAGAAAGCGTTTGATGAAATTTTAAATCCATTCAGGATAAAACTTACCAGACTGGGCTTAGAAGGAAGCTTTTTGAACATGGCAAAGTTACCCATCAATAATCAACAGCAAGCATACTCACATAGCACAATTTCAGAAGCATTTCTTTTAAACTCGGGAGTAAGACAAGGATGCCTACTATCGTCACTTCTTTTTCACATTGGAGAACCTTGCCCATGCAACAACCCAAGGGAAAAAAGAAGACGTAGAAGAATTGGAAAGGAAGAAATGCAAGTATTCCCTTTTGCAGAATACAATTGTCTACATAGATAATTCAAAAGAATTTACAGATAAACTATTAAAGTATTAAATTAATTCAGCTATATTGCTTGACACAAGGTCAACATAGAAAAATTACTAGTCTTGACTTTCTTTTTCCCCCCCCTCAGCCATGCCGCATGGCTTGTAGAATCTTAGTTCCCCGACCAGGAATTGAAAGCGCCAAGTCCTAACCACTGGACTGCCAGGGAATTCCCCCCAAATTACTAGTCTTCCTACTCATCAATCATGACCAGTTAGAAAATGTAATAGAAAAAAAAAAAGATCTCATTCATAATGACAAGATGAAGTTGTGAAGTGCTCAGTGATTAATCTAACAGAAGATAGGAAAGTTTTTATGGAAAAGAATGACAAAATATTGTGGGAAGAAGCCAAAAATGATCTGAAAATAAATGAAGAGACATATGTTCATGGATCAGAAGACTCAATGTTCATGCCAATTTCTCTCAAACAATCTATAAATTTAATTAAATTTCAATCAAAATTTCAATGAAGTGTTTTTTTGATGGAATTTGACTAAGTGATCTTAAAATTCACATGGAAGAGCAAGAGCTAGATAATTTTGGAAAAGAACACAAGGAGGTGGGATGGAAGCAAGACTTAACCTACAAGATAAGAAGACTTAGTGGTATTGTAAAGGAATAGTAATTAGAGAGTGGGGTGGTGAGGCAGAACAGAGAGCCCAGGAAGAGACCCACACACATATGGAAAAGATACACAACAGCTGATATTTCAAATCAGTAGGGGAAAGAAATTACTTTTAAAAATAAATGATGCTTGGAAAATTGGTTATCCACATGGAAGAATATCAAATTAGGCTCCTAGTTCCATACTCCAAAATAAAGAACTAAAAAACTAATCTTTAAAGCTTTTAGAATAAATATGGAGAGATGACTTTTGGGCAGGTAATGATTTCTTAAACAGGACACAAAAATAGATCACAAAAGGAATGAATGATGCCTTATCTGTTTTAAATGAACTACTTCTGTTCAAAAAAGACTTCTTAAAGAAACTTGAGGATAAGACTCAGACTAGGGGAGAGCATTTGCTACTCAGAGAACTGACAAAAGATTAGTATCTACAATTTGTAAAAAAATTCTACAAATGAAATAGGAAAGAGATAAAAAATAGAATAGAAAAATATGCATAAAGTATGAAAGAGCAATTAAGAGAAAAAGAAATCTGAATGGGCTACTTCATTAATAATCAAGGAAATAAAAATTTAAACTACATGAGATAACATTTCACACCCATCAGACTGGTAAAGTAATTAAAAAGGGATACTACCAAGTATTTACAAAGATGTAGAGTAGATAAACAGAAACTCTCATAGGCAGCTAGTGGGAAAATAAATTGGTACAACCACTTTGAAGAGCGATTTGGCAACGTCTGACAAACTTCAGATGTGCATGTCCTTCAACTCTGCAGTTGACTTCTAGAGAAATCCTCACAAATGCCCTAGGAAACAGTACGTGTATAAGAATCCACTATAACATTGCTCATAATGGGGAAAAACTGGAAATCATCTACGTATCCACCAACGAGAGAATGAATAAATAAGTGGAATACTACAAAGCAGTGAAAATATACATCTATAAATATGGATAAATCTCAAAAACATAATGTTGAGAAAAAAATCACTGTGAAATGACATATAGAGTGTGATACATTTTGCATGAAATTTGAAAACATGGATATTATATATAGTTACATATATATAGTATGCAGTATAAACACACAGACGAAAGATAAATATCAGAATCCCATAGAGCTGGGTGTTGGATACTTAGATGTAAGTGTCTTTACTCCTTTGAAAGATTGTAGTAAAAATCATCATAATCCAGATCTGTATAACTGTCAGTTCAGACAAAAGGACTCCTAAGCTCCCTGTGTGTCCATATTTCATGACACTGGGGTTGATGGTGGCCTCTCCCACTAAATCCTGAGCTCCCTCAGGGGTGTGGTCTTTTTCCTTTCCATATTCTTAGAGCCTGGCATAGTGTAGACGTTCAACCCGTGCTTGTTGACTGACTGACTGACTGACGACTGACTGAATGAGTAAATAGAGAAAGAGGGGAATGCGGAAAGAGGAAGGTTAGGAGGAGGATGGAGAGAGACTGAGGCTTTCACTGCCGCTCTCTGACGTGGACTGTGGAGAGATGTAGACAGGCTTGAGAAAAGCTAGAGAAATGAGCTGTGCTGGTGGATCATGGTTAGAGGGAAACCTAGAAGGTTTCCTGAGCCTCTCACTGGGGGATAGTGGTGGTGGAGTCACCACCTGACATTTTATCTGTTTAGATAGGAACCCTGAAGGGCACATAGGTTTAAGGAGATGATGAGTATAATTTCAGACAGTGATGTGAGACCTCCAGGTGTAAGTATCCAGCGTGTACTAGGATATATGGGTCTACAGCTTAGGGGAGACACCAGAGCTAGAAGTGCAGAGTTGGTTATTCCAGGAGAAGGAGATGAGTAGTGAGGCAGTGATAAGCTTCCCTGGGGAGGCGGGTGGCTGCAGATGGACCCTGGCGAGCATGAGCATTTAAGGACTGAGGGAAGAGAAATAACCCAGGCAAGGAGGCCGAGTCCAGAGAAGGAGGAGACCAGGGGCGCCAAGAAAAACAGTTTCAGGAAAGAGTGTAGTTCGGTGAGGTCAGACAAGGAAGAAAGGTCCAGAAAGATAAAAACTGAATAGTGTCCTTTGAGTTTGGCAAAGGAAGGGTACTTGTGGTCTTCGCTGGAGGAGTTTCACTGGAGAGGTGAGGGGGAAGCAGATTGCATTGTGCCGTGAGCGATGGTGAGCTGAATGTGAGCACAAGTGGAAGAGCGAATCTCCAAACCCTCTTTTCCCAGATGCCTGGACTTGAAGGGTGGACAGAGATAGGTCAGTAATATCACGGGATGAATTTGGGGGGTGGGACATAGTTGACTCTGAATAAACTAAGGGAAGGAATTTTAAGACAGAAAGAGGCTTAAATATGGGAGAGAGAGGGAGATAACTAATGAGTCAAGGTTTTGGCAGAAATGGATGAATGCACTAATACTAATACTAACAATGCTAATTAGTACTAGTAACACTAAGACTAGCAAACACTTACAGAGCACCTACTATGTACAGGTGCTCTTCTAAGTGCTTAACATATATTTAATTCATTTAATCCTTACAACAAACCTATGAGGTAGGTACTGTACCCCATTTTACAGATGAGGTAAACTGAGATACCAAGAGTCAAAACAATGATCATCATTATTTTTTATTGAGCTCTTATTTATTAGGGGTATGACTACTGACAACACGTCTGTAATGTATTAATAGATCAGTCTTACATATTAGGCATAGTAAGAACATAATGAGAGGCAGTAAGACACAGAAGGAAAGTCTGCTTTGGTCTCTGGTTTTCGAGGGAAGGAGAGAAGGACGAATGTGAACACAGAGATGGGTATAGACATAAGGGAGAGGTAGAGAGGAGGCAACAGAACTTTGAGGCAGTTCAAGAAAATGGCTTTGACTTCTTTGGCAAAGTAGAGAAGGAACATTTATTATGGAAAACACAGGTAACAATAAAAGAAAATGAGAACAATTCCAAGCCCTTGCCATAACCACTTTTAATATTTTGTTGTATTTCCTTCTAGAGTTTTCTCTAAGCATACATATATAGGCATAAATACATAACAGAGGAAGCCAGTTCTTCCTTCTGATTGAAAGAATAAGAACAAACCAACCCAACAGAATCTACACCTTGCAATTTTGGAGCTGCAAGAAAAACAGTTCTCAGTGTAAGGAGAGAGCTGTGTGACCTCACCCCCTTGTCCTGAGCAATCTCCCTATGGGTCTTTAGTTGTGCAAGTCATTCAAAGACCCTCTTCTGTCATGCAGAGGTTTGAGACACTGTGACCTGGAGAAGCCAGGCTGTCTTGCACAACGTATTGAAAGATCATCTTTGTAGTGGGGCAGCAGATTTGCATCTCTGCAGACTGTTTCCTTGGAGAAATGTTTCAGACCTATGTATGAATTTAGCTCAATCCTAGAGGCAGGACAATATACCTATTATGAGCCTGTTGCATATAAAAAACAAAACATTTATATGTGTTTTTGTGTTTTTGTTTCAAGGTAGATTGTCCTAGATTAAACGTGTGTGTGTGTGTGTGTGTGTGTGTGTGTGTGTGTGTGTGTGCGCGCGCGCGCACGCGCACATATGTATTCTTCATTGAGAAAGTGCCCAAAACACATTCTGGCCTCAGGGAAGCAGCCCCCATCAGAAATTGGGGGTAGGATTGGGAGGGGCTTCCTGGAATCCCTGAAGGGATCATTCAACAGATGGGTGCCCAATGAGTGGCCCAGTTGTCTGCGGAAATGACATGGGGGTATGACAGCTCCCTTCGTATTTGGAGGGTACAGAAGACTGGCCAGCAGATCCTTGAAAGGGGCTGTAGGAGAGAGGGAGGTGAGTGGCTCTGACTGTAGGAAGTAGAAGGGGCTGGACCCTGTACTGACCTCAAACCTTCGGGTCAGCCTGAGGATAAATAAGAAACTTATTTGAAGGGGTGTAATCTCGGGACCCACAGTGATCAACAGAGCCAAGAACTCGGACTGCACCTTTTAGGCTTGTCCTCTAGAAACACTTGTTCAAGCAACAACACTGCTTTTATAAAGATAGGATCCTGCTCTACATAGTCTTCACTTAATAACATATTGTAAATATCTCTCCGTACAATTAAGCGTTCTGTGCCATAGTGTTCAATAGTCATTCCATCGTGGATAGAACGTGGTTTCTTAGCTGCTGTGTTGGAAATGCCCACCAGACTGGACCTCACTGGAGACCAAACTAAGCCCATCTTGGGATCTGGCCAGTGCCGTATCTTCCCCCTCCTATAAGGACCAGCTTAGTCAGTTCCTCCATCTCTCACCTCTCAGCACCTTCCTGTGATGGTTCTGGACCACCTGTTGAAGTCCCAGCATGCCTTGTTCCCAAGCTCACGGAAGTCATGGAGAAAAGGAGGCCCAAACACACCGAGAAAACGCTGAGGCAAAGGCATGGCTGGGATCCCAGCACAGAATCCCCATCCTCCTGCAGTTACAGTCTTGGCTGAGCTGAGCCCTTTCCTCACAGTGTTTGGCTTGGATGATGGACTAGGTGAGTCAGCCCTCCTGGCGCCCTCCTGTCACCCTCCTCTGAGTCGAAAGTCACATTTAGATGGGGTTGTTGCCAGGTCAGTAGAATTATCGGTCCTTCCCACACCCGGGTCCTCCCACCCCTCTCTCTGCAACTAGGTCCCAGAATGTGTCCTGTGAGGGTGTAGGCTGGACCAAGCCACAGGAGCTGACCTATATCAGCTCTATAGTAGCCCAGAGCCTCTTGGAGCCTGGATGTTAAATGAAGGAAGCACTTCCCTCTGGGTCTTCAGATTCTTTCCTTGGGCTCAAGGCCAGTGGGCATGTACCTCCCAGATGACCCCAGACAGACCTGATTGGAATCCCAGCTCCATCACTGACTGGTTGGGTGACCTTGGCCTTACCTCTAAGTCTGCGGAGATGAGTTTTCCTCACCTTTTTTTTTCCTACCTTTTTTTTTTTTCCAGTTGTGCCACGCAGCATGTGGGATCTTTTTTCCCTGACTAAGGATAGAACCTGCGTCCCCTGCTGTGGAAGCATGGAGTCTCAACCATTGGACCGCCAGGCAAGTTGCAGGTTTTCCTCATCTTTAAAATGAAAAAAATGTTATTTGTACCTATGAACGTAAAGAGTCAATGCATATAAATGTAACAGGGCCTTAAGACTAAATTTTCCGCGAGGTACTAATACGTATCATAGATGTGAAAATCCAAAGCGTGATGCCAAGTCACCTTATGAGATTTTCTCAGGAAATGCCAACATCTGTTCCAAGACTTTTGAAACCCCTTGGCTCCACTGAGACTCTGAAAAAGTAGAAACAGAGGAGGCAGAAGGATTTTGTGAGGAGGATTTCCTTGAAGAAAGCTGGGCTGTGAGTCCCATCTTGGGGGCAGGGTGAGTGCTTGCTTCCTCACCTCAAACCTACTGAGGATGATTGCCTGTGGGGACGCTATTCCAAGAGCTTAACATGTGACCCCTAGAGCTGGGGCGTGGTGGCCTGGGCTCTGGTCCCACCTGGGGAATCTGGAAAGTGAGAGGAGGGCTCACTAGCTGCACTGGTTGGGCTGCTGCCACCACCCTAGGACCCCCTGCACTCCCAGGGTTTTTTTGGGGGTACAGGAAGAATGGGAACTGCTGCTAGACAGAGGTGGGCCTCACAGCAGCGAGCCTGTGAGGGCTCCATGTCTTGGGTCCTGTGTGGAGGGACCCCACTAGCTAAAGGTTGGTGCCGAGGAAGGGGCCCCAGGTGACCACCAGAAATGGGATTGGACTTGAGATACGTTCACAGGTTGGAGGGAACTTCGGGAGAAAGAGGCTGAGTGGGTAGCCTCGTGGAGAGGGCATTAAAGCACTCCATGAGAGAGAGGCAGAATTTAACATCTGCCTGGCGAGGAAGCCTGAAGTCAACGGCCAGCTGTTTCTGCCCCTTCCCCGCCTGCGCCCATGGAGCAGCCGAGTTGTAGCCATGGCAACTGGCTGGGGAGGCCCAGTGGAAAACGATGGAAGAAGCCAACTCCTCTCTACTGTCCCCACTGCGGGGTCCAGCTGGGCAGGCCCAGGCTGGGGGAAGAGAGAGGATTTAAGGTAAAAATAAGTTGAGAGTTTCGATGAATACCTTGCATTAGCATTCCAATTACTGAATTGAGACTGTGTTTGCGACCCAAAGTGACTGCAGACCCTGTTCTAAAAATGAGCAGAAAATCTCTCGGGCCTGCTGAAGATGTCACCCAGGCCCTGGAGGCTTTTCTCCTGGAATACTGTTGGTGCAAGGAAACTGCCCACCAGTCACTTAGGGTTCTGAACGTAGCATTTAGCAGCTGGGACGTGCACAGCAATCATTCTTTCTCCCCTGCTCACCGGATGGTCTCTGGTTTGCAGTCCACTCTCGCCCTGACACACTTTCCTCCAGCTCATATGTCGTGCCTGAAGCATGTTGTCTGTCTGAAGGTCGAGGTCAAGTGCTGCGGGCAAAGGCCATTTCTTGCCACTGATTATCTTGAACTTAATCTCCCCAGAAGACAGGTGACATCCGTGACAGGCACAATCTTCCCGCGGGAGAGGGGAACATGAAGTGTGTTTCCCATCTCTCAGACAGAGGAAGCCCTGCCCAAAGAGCTTCGGAGCCAGGCAGGCTCACCTCTGCCATAAAGCCCCCGTCGGCCGACTTAAGCTCCCTGTCCCACCGGCTGCTCATCTCTAAAAAAAAAATGTTGATAATAATAGTGCAAATCTCACAGCGTTCAGTATGAAATGCAGTCATGTGTTAGGTTGAACTCTAGGACACTGCCAGCATTCAATGCTCTTTCACTCTATAGAAATGGCAATTTCAGATGGCTCAGCCTAATGTGTAAACAATGTTTTGTGAACTCTGAATTGTTAGTTTTTGTGTTTAAACAAAACAAAACAAAACAAAATAACAGTAACAACAAAATCCTTCCATCCATGCTCCCTAATGAGTCTCCAGAATTCTGTTTAATGTCTCAAGGAACTGGAGACTTGTGAAGTGGCTACGAAGGACAGCCTGAAACCGGTGAATGTGCGAGACCTCAGTTCTTTGCCGGTTTCTCCCAGTACCCAGAGCTCCCCCTCTCTCTTCTCCCGTTGCAAACAGTAGCACAGACAACAATTCCCCCCGACCCCAAACAGCTGAACTTTCACTACTATGGATCCAAATGGGCATTTATTAGATTTAGTCTGCTTAGTACTCTGTGTGTTCTCTCAATTCTGAGGACTCGGTTTTCTTAGGTTCAAGAAACACCCGTTCTTTAAAAAGAAGTATCTCCCATCAGATGAATACATTTGACTATGTAAAAATTTAAAACTTTTGTATGAAAAAACACTATAAATGCAACTGAAAAAGGACTTAGGGAGGGGGTGGGTGGGTGAAATGGGTGAAGGGTGAAAAAGTATAAACTTCCAGTTGTAAGATAAATAATTCCTGGGGATGTAATGTACAGCATGGTAACTATGGTTAGTAATACTGTATTGTATATTTGAAGGTTGCTGAGAGAGTAGATCTTGAAAGTACCCAACAAAAGAAAAATATATATAACTATGTGTGGTGATGAATATTAACTAGACTTATTGTGGTGATCATTTTCAGTATATTGAATCATTATATTATATACCTGAAGCTAGTATAATGTTATATGTCAACTATATCTCAATTAAAAAAAAAGGCAAAGACAATTCATAGAAAAGGAATCCCAAATGGCCAGTAGACTATGAAAGGATGGTCAAGCTGACTAGAAATCAAGGTCATGCAAATAAAAGTTATAATGAGGTATCACTTCTCATCCATCAGACTGGCAAAATTAAAAAGTATGAAAATATTAAGTATTGGTGAGGTTGAGGAAAAATGGGGATAGCCATACACTACTTGTTGGAGTACAAACTGAAGAGCAGTTTGCCAGAGTCTAGTGCATACCCTATCACCCTGCAATTCTCCTTCTAGATATACACTTGGAAAAACCTTCATCCAAGTGCATAAAGCACATATTATTACATTGTTTCATGGTGGTAAAAATTTGGAACTATTGCATAAATCCATCTATTAAATAAAGTACTATATAAAAAAATGTGGTATAGTCAGGAATACAATGAAACATTCTACAGCAGTCCAGAGAAATTAACTGGTCTTCTCTTCATAAATGTGGAGAAAGCTAACACTTACACTACTGAGTGAAAATCCTGGGTTGTAGCACCCTATGTACAGTATATTATTATTTAAGTAAACTTGAAAGCCACATGCAACATTATATATATTATATAATACACATCATATGTGTGTATATATATATACGCATGTATATACACATGTATATATACACATGTATATATACACATGTATATATATATAAATAATGGACTGGAAAGATATCCACCAATTCATGGTGGTGGTTGCTGCCTGAAGGAAAAAGGTGGGGAAGGGGGATTGGGGGTCAGAAGGACCATCAGCTTTATCTGTAGTTTTGTTCTCTAAAAATATTACTCGATGCGCACCCGGTAAAACATTATAAATTGTCAGTTCTGATTGGTGGGAACACGACATTATATTATTTTCTATTCTATTTTTTAGTTTTAATATTTCTTTAAAAAAATCCCTCTCTATTCTACTTTCTTTTTCTGGAACACCTATTAGAGGGATACTGGAACTTCAGAATTTATTTTCCACATCTCTTAAATAAATCAATTCATATTTTCCTCCTCTTGTGCTGCATTCCAGAAGAAGCCCTCAGGTCAATTTTCCAGCTCAGTAATTCTTATAAACTGTCATTATTTTGTTATCAGCTCATCTGTTTATTTTTTAATTTCTTTTATGGTATTTTTTATTTTCAAGCGTTCGCATGGGTTCTCTTTCAGCACAGCCTGCCTGTTCTTGTTTCTTGGATGCCAGACTCTCGCTTATTCCTCCGAGGATTTGGATTATGTTTAGGTCTTGCTGTGAGTACAGTTTGCTTCTGTAAGTTCCTTTTTGTTGCCTGCTCCACTTCTTTCATGGTGTTGGCCTTACCCAAGAGTTTGCTGACTGTTGACTGGGCTTGTCTTCATTGGAGCCGAGTTGGGCTCTCTAGTATCTGTTAGTGCTATTTCCTTGGGGAAGGAGTGGGATGTGAGTGAGTGGGGAAAGGGAGGGTTGGGCAGCTGGGAACAGGGGATGGCCTAGGTTGGTTTTGTGGCATGGGTGCTCCAGTCTCTGGTGTGCATGGGACCCTGCCTTCTCTCTCTGACTCCAGCCCATATCCACTGTGTTGCCAGGAGGGAGATGTCCCAGTCACCTCTGTCTGGTGTTTGCGTGAATGTGGGCAGGGCTTGGTTTATAGAGACCAAACACTGCTCCTCTTCGTGGTTCTCTGTTTGAGCTGCCCTGGTCCTGTCCAGCTCCCAGGCACTCCTTCCTCTGGGCATGGTGCTCTCCCATCCACATTTTGGACTGTTTTTTCTTTCTTCAATCCAATCCCATCATCATTTCATCAGCATTTTATCTTTAGAAAATCTCCACAGTTTCTAATCCACCAAGGGACCCTTTCATAATTTTGAGTTGCAGATTTAAAAAATATCTTTTCTTTCATTTGTTAGGAATATGTCTTATTTATAGACCACCATCTGTTAATCTCAAGCTTGGAGAGAGAGCTTAGGGCTAGCCATGTAGATTTGGGAGTCATTTGAATAAAATAAAACCTGAAGCATGGAAGGGTAAAAGATACTCAGAGAGAGCCTGTGCAGAGAGAGAGAGGAAAAAAGCCAACCTAGGATAGAATTTAGGAAATTACCCATGCTTAAGAGGTTGGGATAAAACGAGGAACAGTGAGCAGGAGTGGTGGGAGAGGTAGCAGGAGACCTGTGGAAGGGCAGGAGAGAGAGGAGGGGTAAGCACTACAGAGAGATGACAGCATCAGCCCCGAGAAAAGGTCGTGAGAGCAACACTGAGGATGCTGGGGGCCTTCGAGAGCTGCCTCACTGGAGGGCTGGGGCCAAAGCCAAACAGCAACGAGTTAAGGACCAGGTGATGAGAAGAAAGCTGAGGCAGAGGGTGTCATTCTGTGACAGCAGTGGGAAAGTGGAGGGGACCTTGAAGGCAAAAAGCCAGCCAGGAGGGGGTTCTGAGAGACCCTCGGGAAACCCCCTCCATTGATCTGAGGCCTCCTGACTCCCACACATAAGGAAGTTTTCCTTGGTATAGAAAGCAGATGGAATTAACAGCTTTGATTATTATTTCTGTGTGTAATGTACACAGCAAGAGGTGTTTTAGAAAGACTTGTAATATCCTGTTATAAATCCATCTCTGTTTAGAAGCCATCTTTGTTTGCTTTCCAGCTTTCTTTTCATGAACATTTTTCCATTTTGTCATTGATGCAAGATATGTAGCATTAGGTGTCACACTTTTTACCCTGGGGAAAGTAATAAAAGGTGTAATAACAGTTTCTGCCCTTGGAACAGGTAAGGGGCTACTGCTCTGAGCTTGGCCATGCCATTCAGAAAAGACTCCTCTCTGTTTACGCTGCTTCCAGGAGAGCCATCCCAGCTCTGAGATCCACAGCTGCCTAGACTAGCAAAGAACTCGGACCTCTGGCATAGGGCCAGATCAGTGGGGTTAACTTCTGGGAATTGATTGGCACCGTGAGAGGAAATATGGGGTCGGTCAATGCTGTGAATGGACTCTGATTAGTTGAGCCCTGACACTTTCATCTTGAGGCAGGAAAGACGGGGCCAGGTCCAAGGACAGCCTCCTCATGTATAGGCATTAGGCAGAAGGCAAACAACCTCCTTGTTTTGCACGTAATGAGGCCATGACACATGGAGGAATGGCATCTAAAACAGAAACTTTGTAGCATCTGAGCAAGAAACTCTCACCCTGAAAACAGTGGAGCATGCGCAAATAAAAATGCACAGGTTGCTGATGACCCAGTATGACCTCCCACGTGTGGTGCTCGACTAGAAAGGGAAAATTTAAGGGAAAATAGCTCTTAGAGCCCAGGAACAGTGGCTTCAGGGGACAAATGCACAGGACCAGAAGCTGATGCAACCTGGTGCCATCCAGGCCACCCTCAAAGAGCATTCCATTCCTAATCAAAAAGACCACCCCCCATTCAAAGGGCTGAAAATAAGATGGGGGAGGAAAAAACCCTGTGGTGCACCCCTCACTCTCGAGGACACCGCACTCTTCTCTGACTGTGTCCTTTCCTTTTGCCTCAATAAACTGCTTCTTTGTTCTTTGTTCCTCAGCCTCTGTGTGTGTGTGTGTGTGTGTGTGTGTGTGTGTGTGTTTCTTCCTTTGTGTGTGTGTGTGTTTTTTAATTCCTTTGTGTTTTGTGTTCCGTGCCCAAATTCTTTTGGATGAGTTGAATAAGAGCCTGGACTTTGGATAAAGCTTTCCCAGTATCGATCTCACTGTCATGAAAGAATGACATTACTCCCCAGCCCAGAGTGGAGAATCCTGCGTAATTTAGGCAGACTATGAAATTGAAGGAGAGACAGGGAAGAAAGGGGGGAATTTAAAATAAGGCCCTAAGCACAAGTTTCCAGGAAGAAAAGGAGAAAGGTGTAGTGAACATTTGGGGTTCTTTTTTCTAAGTGGCTTTATTGATGTGTAGTTGATATTCAATAAACTTTGACATATGTATACACTTGCGATACTGTTACTACTATCAAGATAATGAATGTATCCATTACCCCCCAAAGTGTCCTTGTGTCTCCTTGTAATTCTGCCTCCTCTCCCCTGTCTAGACAATAATGGATGTGCTTTCTGTCACTGTAGAGAAGCTTGAATTTTCTAAAATTTTATATACATGAAATCATACGTATATACTGACATTTCACTCAACATTATTGGTTTGAGATTCATTCATGGTGTTGTAGGCATACCAATAGTTCTTTTCTTTTCGTTGTAGAATAGTATTCTATCGTATTGACATACCACAATTTGTTTATCCTTTCATCTGTTGACAGGCATTTGACTTATTTCCAGTTTTTAGCTATCACAGCTGCTATGAATATTTGTGTGTAAGTCTTCGTATGGCATGTGCTTTCATTTCTGTTGGGTAGCTACCTCAGAGTGGAATGGCTGGATCATATAGTAGGTATATGTTTAACTCTTAGAAGAACTACCAAGCTGTTTTCCAAAGTGGTTGTTTCATTTTGCTTCCCCACCAGCATTGTAGAGCATTCCAGTTGCTCCACATCCTCAATAACACTTGGTATAGTCGATCTCTTTACTTTTAGATATTCTAATAGGTGTATAGGGGTGTCTCCTTGTGTTTTTTTTTTTTACTGAGGTATAGTTGATTTACAATATTATATAATTTTCAGGTATATAACATAGTGATTCACAATTTTTAGATTATACTCCATTTATAATAATTATTTACAATTTATAATTATTTATAATTATTTAAAAATATTGGCTATATTCTCTCTGCTGTACAACATATCTTTGTATCTTATTTATTTTATACCTAGGTCCTCCTGATTTTAATTTTAGGTGGAGTTGTTTTCTTTACTTATTTATTTTTATTCTTTTTCATTTTCTTTTCTGTTATGGTTTATTATAGCATATTGAATATAGTTCCTGTGCTATACAATAGGACCTTGTTGTTTATCCATTCTCTATGTAATAGTTTGCATCTGCTAGTCCCAAACTCCCAATCCAACCTTCCCCCTTGGCAATCAGAAGTCTGTTCTCTCTGTCTGTGAATCTGTTTCTGTTTTGTAGATAAGTTCATTTCTGTCATATTGTAGATTCCACATATAAACGATATCATATGGTATTCGTCTGTCTCTTTCTGACTTACTTTGCTTAGCATGATAATCTCTAGGTCCATCCAGGTAGCTGCAAGTGGCATTATTTCATTCTTTTCTATGGCTGAGTAGTATTCTATTGTATATGTGTACCACATCTTTAACCATTCATCTGTTGATGGACGTTTAGGTGTTTCCATGTCTTAACTATTGTAAATAGTGCTGCTATGAACATAGGGGTGTATGTATCTTTTCAAATTATAGTTTTGTCTGAATATATGCCCAGGAGTGGGATTGCTGGATCATATCACAACTCTATTTTTAGTTTTTTGAGGAACGTCCATGCCGTTCTCCATAGTGGCTGCACCAATTTACATTCCCACCAATGGTGTAGGAGGGTTCCTTTTTCTCAGGTGGAGTTCTTTTTTTAATTTAATTTAATTTAATTTAATTAATTTATTTTTGGCTGCGTTGGGTCTTCGTTGCTGCACGTAGGCTTTTTTTAATTGCATCGAGCTGGGGCTACTCTTCGTTGTGGTGCATGGGCTTCTTATTGAGGTGGCTTTTCTTGTTGTGGAGCACGGGCTTTAGGAGCGTGGGCTTCAGTAGTTGTGGCACGTGGGCTCAGTAGTTGTAGCTCGTGGACTCTAGAGCACAGACTCAGTAGTTGTGGTGCACGGGCTTAGTTGCTCTGCAGCATGTGGGATCTTCCCAGACCAGGGATGGAACCTGTGTCTCCTGCATTGGCAGGTGGATTCTCAACCACTGCACCACCAGGGAAGTCCAGGGTGGAGTTCTTTTAATTTAGGGTTTCGTAAAAATAACAAGAAAGCTGAATTGAGACTGGTTCTGTCCATACAGCTGCCCTGAGAACAAACAGGTAAAAATAACTAGGTATACTGTTTTATATATGGACTTATGTATATTATATAGCACAAATAATAAATGAACTTTGATATTTACTTTCAATCTTTCCTCTTTTAGTCACATTTGAAGCTATATGAGGCCAAAGAGAAATAAATCTACCTGGTCATGTGTTCAGCTCTAGCTTTTCTGTCTTTTTCGTGCTATAGTGCCCTCTGTCTTGCCTCTTCCATGCTCTGAGAATTTCTCCAGCCTCCTTGGGAGTCAGAATGAACCCTATGCCACAACCGGGTGCTTAAAATTACAAACAGAACTTGAACGTTTGCTCAACATTTAGAATTAATTATCATGGACTAATTTTTTTTCTGCTAGGTAATGGTTTGTAATCTCTTTTGGGTCACGGATTCTTCTGAGAATCAGACAAAGGTATCAGGAGGGGGGAAGGATAGGTGTACATACAAAAGAGGGATGCACAGGTCCAACTCTGGCGAATGCTACGGGGCAGAGGTGTGCAATGCAGGAATATAGAGAGGGATTTTTTTCCTTTCAGTTGTTCTATTCAAAATATGAGTGGCAGGGGCTGCCACATGCTGTCTGGAGATGCTAGAAAACAGAGTAGAGGCCTGCGGATCAAAGCCCTTTGGAAGTGCTCCCTGCCCTACACTTTTTGTTACGGGAGCCAGTAAATCCTGTCGTTTGAAGCAGTGTGATTTGAGCTTTGTAACCAGCAGCTGAAATCACCCTAAAGGGTACGAGGGGTGTCACAGAGCAGAGTGGGCTTCCTTCCTCTGAGAGAGCCATGGGAAGGGCTGGGGAGATTTTCGGAAGGCAAGGAGGGCATTGATGGGGGAGGGCCTCAGGTCCCAGCAGTGCCTGCAGGAGTGAAGGACACTGTGGGTGTGGGGCCTGGAGGTCAGGAGAAGGTTGGATGCCACCCTCCTGCCCCTCCCCCAGAGAGCCCTGTCCTACCCCCTCACCCCGCAGTGAAGCCCCTCCATCCTGAGGATGCAGGCTCTCTGTTGGAACAGGCAGCCGCAGGACCTTCCGAGGAATGAGAGCAGCTGGAGAGGGCTCACGGCTGCTCCTCCTAGGCAGCCATGTCCCAGCGCATGGAGATACTCCGGCTTCTTTTCCGGCTTGACAGGATGACTCTGCAAGTGTGGTTCTCATTTTGCAGTACAGGAGCGAACCCTCTAAGTGGGTCGTTGCTAAAGGGGTGGTGGAGGACCAACCCTGCTCTCTAGTCATGGCCATTTGACTCTCCTAGCCGAAGTCCACTGCTCTCCTCCTGCTTCTCTCTGGAGGTGGGGAAGTCCCAGTGCCCTGGGCACATGCAGTCTGCCCTCTCCTTGCCCATGATCATCTCCCTAAAACACATCAGGATGCCATTTCTTGGCCTCCAAATCTTTGGTGTTTCCCCATAACCTAAGCCTCTCTCCATGCTCTGGCCCTATTTTTCCAATCTCAATCACTCCTCCAAAGAAATCACACATTTCTTTGGAGCCTCTGTTAAGAGCTAGGCACTGTGTTGAAGGTGTAAAGATGAGCAGGTAGCTCGCAGCCTGGCAGTGGGGCACTGGGGCATCCTTGAAGCACATGGTACAATCGCTCCAGCATCAAGGGTTGTTCTGGAGCCACACGGCCCTGAGAAGGGAGAGTGGACTGGGTACAAAATGATCCAAAAAATGTCTTCAGGAGAAGACTTGGGGGAGGGCATCCTGGACAGGGGGACTAGCACGTGCAAAGGCCCAGAAACAAGTCTGTGGTATGTTTGGGTAAAGGCAGGTGGTTTTGTCATCTAGACTCTGGAGAAGGAGGGGGTGACATGGAGGGGAAAGGCAGCCCGTGAAGTGCTTTGTACAGGCGCTCTCTGCTCAGGCAGCGGGCAGGTGGAATGGCTGTAAGCTGACCACACCGACATTCTGCAGAGCTGGCTCCGGGACCTGTGTGGGACGTGTGCAGGAGGGAACACTGTGGCGGCCCAGGGGGACCATTTAGGAGACTTGTGCTGTCCACACAGATGGTGACAAGGGCATAGGCTCTGTCAGCAGTGGGGGAGCTAGAGAGATGTTTCCCACTCTGGCAGGTGAAGGCTGGTGGGGGACAAGGGGTGTGGCTGGCGTTTCTGTACAGAATTCCTGGTCAGGCGATGGGGTCAGAAATGGGAGCTAGGGAGCAGAGTGGGGCAGCTTGCTGGAATCTCATCCTCCGTCCTACTCCCAGGTCCCCGATCCCACCCAACGCACCTTCCCAGCCCTGCAGACGGGTCTTCTGTCTCTAAACACACCTTGTCTTGTCAAGCCTTTGCTAATGGTGTTCTTTCTGCCTGACATGCCCTCACTGCTCACCCTTCTTCACCTGGTCAATAATAATCATGGTTCATAATATAAAAATAATTAGAACCACTTTTTTTGGGGGGGGCTGCATCGGGTCATTGTGGCGCACAGTCTTCTCTCTAGTTGCAGTGTGAGGGTTTTCTCTCTCTAGTTGTGTCACACAGGCTCCAGAGTGCGTGGGCTCTGTAGTTTGCAGCAGGCGGGCTCTAGGCTCGCAAGCTCAGTAGTTGTGGCACGCGGGCTTAGTTGCCCGGCGGCATGTGGGACCTTAGTTCCCCGACCAGGGATCGAACCCGCATCCCCTGCATTGGAAGGCGGATTCTTTACCACTGGACCACCAGGGAAGTCCCTTAGAACCACTTTTTTGAGCCCTTACCTTGAATCTAGATGTGACGCTGACCTCTCTGTCCTTAACCTGTAAATGCTCACGGCAAGCCTGTGAGACAGGCATCATTACTGAAGCTGTAAGATGAAACTGAAGCCGAGAAGTGGTTAGGTTGCACCCAGACAGTAAGTGGCAGGGCCAAGATTCAACCTCATGCTCTTAAAAACTATGCTAGAGGGACTCTGAGGCCCAGCTCCCATAACACCTTCTACACGGAACCATCCCTGTCGCCTGCACCCAGCCTCTTCTCCACAAAGCAGGATTTCCGTGTCACCTCTTTGGGGCTCCCAAGCTCTTTGTTGATGACCCTGGGCTCTGACCTTAAGCAACTGTGAAATTGTGGAATGCTAGGACCAATTCCTACCAGTCCCCAGTGGCTCAGAAAGGGCAAGTGATTTTTTTTATTGACACACAGCTAGAAAGTAGCTTTGTAGGAGAATGAGCAAAGACTGCTCAAAGTACTGGACCATTTGGACTGTGGTGAAATAGGCAGGACATGAGCATAGATCCTGAGAAGGTCCCAGCACCTTTGTTGTTTTGTTTTTTTTGCAGGACGCGGGCCTCTCACTGCTGTGGCCTCTCCCGCTGCGGAGAACAGGCTCCGGATGCGCAGGCCCAGCGGCCATGGCCCATGGGCCCAGCCGCTCCACGGCATGTGGGATCTTCCCGGACCGGGGCACGAACCCATGTCCCCTGCATCGGCAGGCGGACTCCCAACCACTGCGCCACCAGGGAAGCCCGTCCCAGCACCTTTGACCAGCCACTTCCACCCTTCACAGGTAAGCAAACCCTTCTTAGGGTTTAGTAGACATGCTCGAAGGTTTTTGAAGAGCAACGTTGCTTATAAACCCCTCTAATGACCCGACTGGGTAGGGTGAGGGGTGAGTGTGAGGGGTCATAGGTCCAGAATGATGGTCTCCTAAGGCAAAGAAGCAGGAAGGAGGAAGATCAGACCCAGAGGGAAGCGGTAGGGGTGGAGACGGCTGGAGAGGGAGGGAACCACAACAGCTGATAACATCCCCATTTCTTCCTAAGACAAAGGTGTCTCTCCCATAGGAGCCTTAGAGAGAAGTCTGGGGCTGCCCAGTCTCTGGGGTAGAGGGACTATCAACTCTGGCTCTGGGGAC
Organism: Stenella coeruleoalba; assembly: GCF_951394435.1. Lineage (NCBI taxonomy): Eukaryota > Metazoa > Chordata > Mammalia > Artiodactyla > Delphinidae > Stenella > Stenella coeruleoalba. Next base: position 62,063,524 of record NC_137150.1, read on the forward strand.
AGACATTGCTGTCTCTCTCTGGCTCCTGCCTGACCTCCCTGGGGATTTGTACCCTCCCTCACCTCTAGCTCTGAAACAAATACTTCCTCAGCCCTGCTGGCAACTCAGCTCCCTTTGAGCCCATCTTCCTAAGACTTGACTTCTGGGCGTCTGGGACGTATTACTTGGGTCCAGCTCTCTCAGTGATATGTTGGATGGAGGGCCCAGGGTGACCGAGACAGGGCGGCACCTGGCAGCCAGCTAGGGGAGCCGGGAACCTGGGTTTCTATGAAGGCCTTTTCCTGCACAGAGGTGCTTTCTCTCTCAAAACCCTGACCACCATGGGGTAATGTTTACGAGAGAGAGAATTAAGGGAAGAAAAGCAGGATTCAATAATGTGAATACTATTGTGAGTTTAGCAATCGACACAGAAGGAGAGAAATGCACCGACACACCCAGAAGGATTATCCTGGGTAGTACTATTGTGGGAGATTTGTCTTCTCTCTACTTTTCCATGTGTTCCAGGTTTTCTACAGTGAACAAATATTACTTTTTTAAGGAAAAAAATGTTGATTTTAGAAAATGTTCATCTGAAAACTTGCAAACAATAATAAAAATGTTAACATATATTTAAAAGATGGGAAGGAAAAAACCCCTCCAAGTTCACTTTGCTTCATTGTGGGTAGAATGTCACCTGACTCTCCAAATATGAAGTCTGCACCCGCCCCCGCCCCCAGTCTCCCTGTTCCCCTTGCCCTGTTTATTCTTCTTCATGCTGTTTATTACGACCTGATATATCTTATGCCTACTGAATTGTCTCTTTTCTGCCTTCCCCGCTAGCATGGAAGTGACACAAGAACAAGGGCTCTGTCTGTTCTGTTCATCTCCGCAGCCCAGAGCAGACCTGGCATTAAAAAGGTCTGAGCCCAGTACGTGTTTGTTGACTGAACAAATGGTCAACCTGTGAACGATTTTAATTTTCTTCTTCATACATTTCTGAGATTTCAGCTGTTTTCCAATGAACTTTTATTACTTTTGTGAGCAGAAGAAAAATGAATCAATATTATTTTTTCCTCCATGGAAATAGCACAATGGAGTGACATCTCAATTATGATATTTGGGAGTGAGCTTCTTTTATAATGAAGCTGGCATTCTTTTAAGCCTCAAAAACACATGAGAAATCCGCTGGTGTGAGTCATATGTCTGCCTGGCCAGATCCCTGCTGAGCTGGATGAGAGCACAGATGTGTAGAGAGAGCTGCTCCTTGTCTGCAGGGCCACCAAAGGTACACAGGGCTAACTGTGCGAATTTGCTCCCCACAAGGCTAGCTGGAAGCGTGTGCTCTGTGTGTCTTTCCCTCTTTCCCCATCTGCTCACCTTTGGATCTTTGGTCAGTAGGTGCAGAGACACATTTGCCAACAGGGTTCCTGAAATTAGATCTAGTCCACCTGAATTAGATCTCCTGAATTAGGCACTTGCCCTCTCCTCAGTGGGGTCCCTGCTCCCCTGGGAAGATAAGATGGGGCTCGTCTGGTTCCAGCTCTTGAAGCTTCTGGGGAAGAATGAGGCATCTTTTGTCCTCCAACATCTGGAGGCTGCCCCTCCAGGATGGGTCTGCCAGCCCCTTTCTTCTCCCCGTTCCTTCCCTTGCTCCCCTTCTCTCTCTAACTTAACCATTTGCCACGCAGCTCCCAGAACCTGTTTTCTATGCTCAGGAACATGGTTTCTTCTTCTTTTTAAATCTATTTACTTATTTTTGGCTGCCTTGGGTCTTCGTTGCTGTGCGCAGGCTTTCTCTAGTTGTGGCGAGCAGGGGCTATTCTTCGTTGTGGTGCGTGGGCTTCTCATTGCGGTGGCTTCCCTTGTTGCGAAGCATGGGCTCCAGGCGTGCAGTCTCAGTAGTTGTGGCGCATGGCCTTTAGGCCTTAGTTGCTCCGCGGCATGTGGGATCTTCCCGGATCAGGGCTCGAACCCGTGTCCCCTGCATTGGCAGGCGGATTCTTAACCACTGCACCACCAGGGAAGCTCCCTTCTTCTTGTTCTTCTTCCCTGCCCACCACCAGTTTTAAGAACTGAAACAGTCTCAGTAACCTACCTCTCCCTCTGTGTTCCCACCATCTTCCACTTTTCTTTAGCGGCTTTACTGCTGGAACTCCTCACAGATCCCTTTCTCTCTAAGCTCAGGCCTCCACTAAATGCCTTGGTCCCCCTTCCCCTCTCCAGAATCTGCTGCCAGTTATGCCAGCCCTGCCCCCTTTCCCCTCAGGGCAGAAGGGAATAGAGTCACTTTTGTTTTTAAACAAGTTCTCCATCCTCCTATAATTAACATAGAAAACAGAAACAAAAAGAACTGAAAAATGAAGGCATCTGAAATCCTCACAATATACAAATGTGGAGGAGAGCCACTATGATGGACTCTTTCTTTCTCTCTTTCTCTTACATTCAACTCTCCAGCCTCAGGCACAAATGCACACAGCCTTCCCCCCCACCTCCCGCAAGAGACTCAACTCTGTTCCTACTCCCATCCACAGCTTTACATGGATCTTGGGTGTGCAGGCTGGATTAATCATGACCTTGGATCATGACAAACTCTCACTGTTGGTCCATGATTGGTCTTTCATTTTATTTACTTGTTGATATGCCCATGAACCTGCTACTAGTTTTAAGAACTAAAACATTTTCAGTAACCTACATCCACCTCTGTGTTCCCACCATATTTTATTCTGTTGCCCCCTTCACTCCACCACCCCTGTGGGGTTCATCATCTTGAATTTTGTGTTTATTATTACCATACTTTTATTTTAAGATTTTTTTAAAAAGTCTTTTCTGAGTTTGTTACAGTATTGCTTCTCTTTTATGTTTTGGTCTTTTTTTTTTTTTTTTTGGCCACGAGGCATGTGGGATCTTAGCTCCCCAACTAAGCTGGGACCGAACCCGCAACCCCTGCATTGGAAGGTGAAGTTTTAACCACTGGACCACCAGGGAAGTCTCTATTATTATCATACTTTTAAAAGTAGCTGTATCCCAACTTTTGGGAAAGGTCAAGGATAGACAATCTACTTTTTCAGAAGAACAATAAGAAAGGGAGACTTGGGACTTCCCTGGTGGCTCAGTGGTTAAGACTCTGCGCTCCCAATGCAGGGGGCCTGGGTTTGATCCCTGGTCAGGGAACTAGATCCCACATGCATGCTGCAAATAAGAGTTCGCATGCCACAACTAAGGAGCCCAGGTGCCGCAACTAAGGAGCTGGTGAGCCTCAACTAAGACTCGGCACAACCAAATAAATAAATAAATAGTTTTTTAAAAAAGGGAGATTTTCCTACCAGATATCAGTAGTGCAATGGGGCTGGGAAGACTGGGTTATCCATTCAACTCATGTTCATCTCCTCCCGTTTCCCCTTCCCATACCTCCTCCTGCATTCCAGAAGCAGCCAGAGAAGCCCTCTAATCCCCTCAGAGAGGCCTAGAAACCATACTCACAGCATAAGCTAGACAGACAGGAAGGCTGATAGATTGACAGCATAGAAAAACCATCCCAGTAATAGCTGGCAGGTTTATCTGGGGACAAGGAACGTGGCTCCTGAGATAGGAATTACACTGTGGATCCCAGGACACTGCAGCGTCACTCACCTAGCGGGCATCCTCACAGAGCTATTTATGGGAACAAGACAAAGCACAGCTGGGGAGAGAGGACAGTCTTTAGATTAGATGTCTCCATCCTGTAGCACAGCCTCTGCCCTGAGCGTCTCAAGCTCTCTGTTTCTGTCACCTATGGGGCACGGCTGGTATCTGGCCCCTGGAAGTCCCACCCAGGAGGAGTAGCGACAGTGCCAGAGGCTGCAGAGGCCATAGACAGTGGCCAGCACAGCAGCCCCTAAGCCCAGCTGCCAGAAGAACAAAGTAATGAGAAAGGCAAGGTCCACGGGGCTGTCTGCCCACTAGGGCTGCCCAGAACGTGGGGCATACAGTATCGAGGTCACCTGCAGCAGCCAGGAGCCAGACAGCAGCATAGCCAGGCCTTGAGCACCCAGAGTGGGACCCAGACCTCGACGATGAGCACCAGGGCCAGCAGGAAGGCAGGCAGCGTCAGCATGGTGTGCACTCGGGTCTCCAGGGCGTTCCTGTGCTCGATGTGGGCCACCATTTCCAGCAGCTTCACAACCAGGGCCAAGGCTGTGGCCACCCGCTCCAGCTTCATGCTCTGCTGAGCCAGCCACGCCTGGCTTGTGAGCTCCACCAGGTCACTGACAGGAAGAACCCAAAGATGGTGGCACGCTGCCACGCATGGTGATGCTGGAAAGGCTGCCGGGGATCCTCCCAGTCTATCAGGGGAAAACAGCTGGTTCCAGGTGGGAAGAAGAACTGTCCCAAGATCAGCGTCTTGCCGGTGCCCATCTTCACCATTCCCTCTGCACGTACCCACTGCCACCACCTCTGGCCTTGCTTGTCCGTAGTGGCGAGTGGGGGGAAGAGGAGCTCTTGGCTCCGCGAGAGGGCCTGGGACACCATCACTGTACAGTAGAGCCCGCCGTGATAGATGAGCAGCGCCAGAGCCAGGTGTCCCGAGAGCGTGCCCATGCCTCGGCCAGCAGCCCGCTCGGGAGTGGGGGCCTGGGGCACGTGAGGGACTCTCCCCACCTCTCGACTGTCAGAACAGGCCCTGCTGGCCCCTCCTCTGTTGCCCACACAGGGGGAGGGCACAGGGCCCACGTGGGGCCGCGTCATTTTCAGGTAGCTGAGAGCTGGCCGGGCTCCTCCCTAATGGCAGGGCTCCAGGACAGGGCGGTACCACTACAACCCACACCACTCTGCTCCTTTCCTCAGCCCTGAGCCTTTGTCCCACCGTTAGAAGAATGCGTATGAAGTACTTGGCGCCCTGGAAGTACAGTAGATGATACTTATTGTCAGTTATTATTAGTCCAAGTGGAACACCCCAGGTTTCAGCAGCCAGTGAATACAAACCCAGGCTCACTACCATCGATGGCCAAGTTCTTCACTCTTACCCGAGCCCCTGTGCGCTTGCCCTTCCCCAGGTCTTTCAGTGGCTATAAGGGAAGAGCTGTGGCTGAGGTTCTGCATGTTGCTTTCCGCTGCGCCACCTGCACTGGCGCTGCTTCTGAGCCTTGATTCTGCAGCTGCAGGCCCTGACGGCTCGGGCTGGGCTGCCCTGCCGAGGCACGGTGGTGGTGACAGAGCCGCCGACACTCAGTTCCTCCTGCCCTGAGACGCCACGGCCTGCCTTTCTGCACCATCCCCTGCCCTCTGTCCTGGCCACTGGGTATTGGCTCTGCCTTGTTGCTTCTTCCCTGGACACTCCCCTACCCCTGCTCTGAGCAAGGCCCTGCCTGGAACAGACACTGTCTTTGGGTTCTTGACATGTAGCAAAGGAGAACTACAAGTGTGTAGAGCCTCACAACAGGGGCGGAGAGGACAACACCGAGGCCAGCAGAGATCGGGGCAAACGGGGGAATCAAGGAGGAGGCGGCATTTGAATCGTGTCTTGATGGTTTAGACATTGCAAGTGGAGGGCCCTGGGGTGGGAAATACAAGAGGAAAGGGTAGGCTCAGGGGCTGAAGCAGGGAGATGGGGGGCAGGGCAGAAGGGGAGAATAGACCGGCAGGTCTGGGCAGCCAGGGGTGGGTGGGGGGTTGGGGGGGCTTAACTATTGGACCACCCATCTCTATGGGACAAAGAGTCCCAGAGCTTGGGACTGAGAGGTGACCTGGGCAGGGGCTGTGAGCTGCCCACTGGGAAATGCCTGGTAGCCTCTGCTGGTGTTGTCTCCTGTACCTGTGCATCAGGTAGACAAGAGGATAAGTGATGTCCAGTGGTGTGAGGGGCCTGGGCTGGGGAGAAGAGACCAGAGGTCAAGGGAAAGAGGAGATTGGGGGAGAAAGAAAAAGCACGTGGGTCGGTCTCTTTTGGGGGCAGGGGAACAGCCAACTGGATGCCCAAGTCAGAAACCAAGGCATCGTCCTGGTCTCCCTTCATCCAGCCCCACAGTCAGTCCCTTACCACGTCCAGCCAGTTCCTCCTCCTGCAGAGGTAGACTTTCCTTTTCCTCTGACCACCCCGCCTCGGCTCTCTGCTGGCCCATGTCCTCTCTACCTCCTGGTTTCTCTTTTCCATACGGCTGCCAGAATACGCATATTCACACCTGATCGTGTCATTTTCCTGATGCACATTCTTCAGGGGTCTTTTGCTGGCTGTAGGTTGGAGTTCTGTGGCCAGGCAAACAAGGTCCTGTGTGACCTGTCCCCTTCGATCACTCATGCCTGCATTCCCCCACCTGCCAACATTATGCTTCAGCTTCTCTGGATTCTCTGTATTTTTCTAGAACATGCCCATGCTTTGCATTGCCTTGGTCTTTGACCATTTGGTTCCCTCTCTCTGCAGTATCCCCTCCCACCTTATCTTCGTGGTAAACTTCTACCCAACACCACTTTATTAACCAGAGAAGCAACTCTATGTTTTAACTGTACTCTGCACAGGCTCACACGAAAACAGTTCTCAGGCTGTCTTGTCATCATCTCTGCTGCGCTGGGAGATGCTCCTCTCAGATACCTCTTCCAGAAAGGACTCGCTGCCCGGCCGCCAAGCATTTGGTGAGCTAACAACTTCAGTTGTAGAGTCTCCTTCAGGGTCAACCTGTTTTCCAGCTGAGGGCACATCCTTTCAGGGTGGCCTCCAGCTAGCAACCCGCCAAGGTGGTGTCATAAGGGCCCGGCCATTTCCCGCCAGCGCTGGATTCTCTAATGGGTGACATGTGCTCCGGAGCTCCCTGGTGGGCAGGCAGAGACCTCAGCAGGCCTGCATCATAGCTGGAGAATTCTCCCTGCTCACTCCAGCTTTTGCCTTTTTCTTTTCCCAAGTCCTACTCGCCAATAAAACTTTTGGACTCCTAACTCCATCTCAGCATCTGTTTTCAGGAGTGGTCCAAAAGATTAGTCAGTAAGATGGAGTTTGGGGACTGATCACACCATCACCCAGCTGGCAATGAGGACCACATCCCAGGACAGCCCCCAGCTCGGGCTGGTATTCCCACTGTTAAACATTTCACTGGTGGTGACTTGGGAAAATGTGCAGGTAGAGAATAACGAACTAGCCTGTGTGATGATCAGGCATTTAAAAGGTATGTGTGTGTATGTAATTGTACACACATGCCTGCACACACATACGTGGATAGATGGGAATGAATAGTTGGGTCGATAACCCACAGACACATAATGAAAAGCTGAGGGCAATTAACAAACAACTGAAAACAAGTGTGAGAGCCTGAGGGTTTCTTTGGCATCTTACAAAGAATCCTTCATCTCACACAGTGGGTGAAGAAAAAAGAGCTGGAGTTGAAGGTCAGGATTTAATAGACAGAGAGGCTGAGTGGTATAATATAGCTCCAAATATGGTTGAATCCTGACCCAAGGCAGGTCTGTGCGACCATGACACATTGGTTGGATACCCTGGAAGACACCGAATCCCTGAACTTCTGCCTCTGAGTGGTGTGGCAGGTGATATCACCAGTGAATCCTGTGATTATGCCTTGCTTCCTTTGCTGTAAGGGAATTCCCTCGTTGGATGTTGTATTGACTATATTTTCTCGTTTCCTGTATTCTTGATCCTCTGGCATTTGGGGCCTTGATGTTGGAGAGACTGCCCCTCCCAGGGCTCACAAATTCCCAGAGATAGCAAACAACTTCCTTGCAAGTGCGCTTTTGATATACGAACCGACCAATCCAGAGCTCATCTCCAACTAGCTCTTTTATCAAACTTTCACATACCTTGTTCCAAATCACCCCAGGGCGAGGTACCAATTATTAACTAGGGTCCAACTCTATAGCCCAGAGCCCAAGGAAGCCATTCAAACTATCCATTCCTAAACTGACTCAGAGTACCGCCCTGCCTTGCCCATTCCTTCTCACAAGAACCCTGATAAAGGCTCAAGCTACGCTCTGCCCCTCTTCTGCATCCTGAACAACACTGGTCCTTCCCTAGGTGGTCCTGTGTGGCACGGCATGGAAAGCCCCTGTTTCTAGAAATCTGTGAGTATACATTTCTTCCTTCATGACAATCATTTTCACGTCTGCATGTCTCACCATACACGATGAAAATAAATCTTGGGTACAGTTTTAGAACAGATGCGTGTTGTACGGGATTCAGCATCTGTGAATCAGGCATTCCATAACCACTAGTGCTGGCTGAGACCTTATGGGCATGAAAGGCAAACCTACACCTAGACTAGATGTCTATCCCTGTGAAAATGAACTGTTGACCTTTGAGGATAGAAGGGACCCGAGGTAGTCAACGTGCTACCATGTGGCTGGTTGGTCTCTTCATGGAAGAGCACACACGGGGCTTAGCACTGGTCAGTGTTGCTGGCCAACTGGACATTCAGAAGCAGCAGCAGCTAGATTGTCCTTGTTAAGTGTGAATCCGTGCTGTTGGGCCCTTGCATAGCCTCTGTCTCTGCCATCATTGTTACTTTGTTCATGTGTCCATCATGCTGGCAATGGGGTGGCACCGATAAAAGCTGCCTGAGTCATTTTGTTTGCATGGTGCCCCTTCCATGGTGGATGCTTTCTTGGACCAGTCCTGGTACCAAGTGTTACAGGTTGGGCTCTCCAGGAAGCAGTTGTTGAGACAGAGTTAGGCATGCAGAGTTAGGTGCAGGGGTTTCATTGGAGGGTAACAGCTGTGACAGGAAAGAGGGCAGTATTGAGCAGGGGGGCCGTCAGATGGAAATGCAAATATGATAAACTGCCGCCCAGTGGGGCAGCTCCAGAGCAAAGACTGGTCCAAAGCTAGGCCCTGTGCCGCCCCCCTGCTCAGTTATGGGCTGGGGCACACGCCGATGAAATGAACAGCTGGAGATGGTCAGCAATCACACTCCTCCCAGCTGTTCAGCACGTCTTTTCTTGAAGGAGGATCTGAATGGTGCATTTCCTTGTTTCCAGAAGCTCAGACTCCTCAAGAACTAGGGCTTGGGTCATACCACAGGTAAACCACTGAGACCGCAGAGGTGGTAGCTGAGGGCAAGAGGAATTTAGAATGCATGGTAGAGGAGGGAGGCGATGGGTACAAACTGTGGCCCCAAGACCACCTGCAGCGAATGGGGTCTCTATTCCATCCCCCTAACTTCCCTCTTGTAGAGTTTCCTGAAAGAAGACAGGCCCCCAGAGTCTGTCCCATGTGTGTGGAAAAGCAGGTCCACGCAGCACAAGGCATGCACTGTTGCAGGCACAGAGCTGCACTGCCTGCTTCTCTCCTTCGAGAAGCTTCGAGGATTGAGGTGAGCTTACAGCCTCAGCGCCTGGGTCCACATTCAAGGTCAGCTTCAGTTTTTGAGCTGAGCCCAGCCAATGTGAGTGTGACCATGGCATAGGGCCTGGCTATTCCTGCCCAGTGAGGGACTCTGAACAGGAAACCTTGGACATCTTTGTTCCAGAGCTCCCGTGGGGCTGGTGGAAACTGACATGCCTGCGTCGCCATGGCTGTCCACCCCGTCCTTCTTCCTCCCCCTTCTTTCATTGCGTTCACCCTGGTGGACCTTGGTTCCTCCCAGCTCGGTCAGCCTCTGCTTCTCAGAGAACTCCAATGGCACAGTGGCCACTTGGGGTGGAACTAGTTAAATAAGAACAGCCAGAGGGTACTTTTGTGAGATTGTGATTCTCGGGGACAGCTTTAGGCTAGAGGAGGTTGGCCACCAGGTGGGGCCTCTGCAGTGCGGACTCCATCTGGGCCTGGCTCCCTCCCCACCAGACTTTCCCCTGCTCTCCTGAGGGTCAGGTGAGGAAAGAGAGATTCTGGATTAGGTGCCAAGGACTGGGATAGGAAGAGGCCAGGAGAGTCCCAGCATCTCCCAAACAGGAGCTGTGGTCCAGAGAGCAGCTGGTGCCACGGAGGGACCGACAGCAGGAGACAGCGTTTCATAGAGTGCTGGGGGCAGGGGGATCCTCTGTGGTCTGGCTGATGAGAACTTTCTAGATAAGTTTTTTTATTGCAGTATAATTGATATGTAAAATTATATTAGTTTCAGGTGTACAACATAATGATTCAATTTCTGTATATATTGCAAAATGATCACCAGAATAAGTTTGGTTAACATCCATCACCACACAGTTACAAAAATTGTTTTCTTGTGATGAGAACTTTGAAGATCTACTCTCTTAGCAACTTTCAAATATGCAAGACAGTGTTATTAACTATAGTCACCATGCTGTACATTACATCTCAGGACTTATTTTATATCAGAGGTCTTTATGGCTACAGAGCGGGGCTCCTGGAGGGAGAAGAGAGCAAGGAATCAAACTGCCTCTTTCAGCCTCTCCAGGCAAAGCACAGATACACCGTGAGGGACTGGGGGTCCCTACCAATAGCCACACCCCGGCCACCCTATGTAATTATTGTCATCATATGTTCTATTAGGGGAAATCACGTGAAACTGCCATTTTTGTAGGTCAAAACACAGTGAAATACTGGCAGTTTTACTCGGTCCAATTTAACATAGAGAGTTGAATTGAAGTTGGGGGTATATATATTTATTCCCAGCGTAGGTATCTATTTATGGACCTTCCCGTAACCACTATTCCTGGAGCCTCCTACTGGTCAGGCATCAAACAGAAGTCTTTCTGTGCATTCTCTGATTCTGTACTCACAGCAGCCCAAAGAGGTTGTACAATTATTATCCCTGTTTTTCAGATGAAGAAAGAGAGGCACAATCAAGTAGCATGCCTGGGGACAGAAGTGGGAGGTAGACCTACCTCTGTCTGACCTGTCAACCCATGTTCTCGACCCCTGCACAGACTGCCCTGTCAAAGTCCTCTGCGGCCTCCAGGGGGTGAAGTGGGATTGGGGACTGGACATTTGAGTGGAAGAACTATTCAGAGAGCTCTACACCAAGTGGCCCCTATGCAACCATTAGGGTCAGATATGTATAGACTTTGTGTGGTTGAAAGCTTAAAAAGTCTGTGGGACCCTCTTTTGGAAAAATAATACCAAAAATATCTTACTTTTGTAGATTTTGCCTAAATATGTGTCCATATGAACCTTTTGCTAAGGCCTCTCCCCCGGCCTTAGAAGGAACTTGTGCAAGGGAAGAGTGCTGAAGCTAAGCTTCGTTATCAAGGTTCTGATGCCCAGAGGGGTGCGACGGGAAGCAGCTGCCCTCACAGAACAGGCCTGGGCGGGCAGGGGCTCTGTCTGGCACAGACAAAGAAAGTCCAGCACACCTGTAAGTTCCACCCAGGAGCCAGGGAGATTGTATAAACGGAGATCCAGGTGGCCTGTGTCTTTTACACAGGCCAGACTCTGAAAAGGGGGTCCAGCGTCTGCGGGGTAGGGGTGGGGTGGGATGGGGTGGAGGATGTGTGTGGAAAGCCCTACACTGTGTTGGCATTTCTTTGGCTGAGAGCACTGCAGCTCCCAATTGTGGCCACTAGGGGGAGATGCTCCTCTGGGAACTGTTTGCGAAGAGCCTCGCTCTCCCCAGTCCCGCTTCCAAGGCACTCAGAGTCCCTGGGCCACTCACACTGTCATCATCAGGCCCAGTTCTGCTGATGAGGCCTCGTCTGCATCCTGTGGCCTCCTGTTTCAAGGAGCAACTCACAGGGGGAGGGGCTCCAAAGATGGAAGGAACGGATGGATTCTCCCTGGATGATGTGAAGGAGGAACATTTTCTTCCCTAAGGAGCCCCTGACCTTTCACAAAATTCCATAAGTTAAAACTTAGCTAAATGTTTAAATTAGAAAAATAGAAAATTCAATCTGTGTTTAACTCAAGTTTAAGAATAGGAAACGTTAAACTGTTGTGTAGGTACATCTGGATTCTGTGCTGTAATTTGGAGAGGAAGACGTCCAGGCTCCCAGGAGGCCCATGTGCTGCATGGGGTCTGTCTCCTCACAGCTATGAGCTCCTGGAAACCACTAATGGTCTTTGTTCACTTGATAGCCCCTGACCCAGCACACTAGGTCTTGATCAGTGTTTCCAGGATGAACAAGGGATCAGAGAAAGAAGGGGACAGAAAATGGGAGGGAAGGAAACGATGAGATAAGGACAGAGAGACAGAGACTGACTGTAGCTTATTCAAAAGAACTTTGTATATATTTTGCAGGACTTTAGAAATAAAGAAGAGACAGGGATATAAAGATGAATAAGTTGGTATTCCTGCTCTCTAGTGATTCACTTTCTTATGAAAAAGAAAGATATGCCAGTAACAGTGGTGTTGGACAAAGTATAGGGGCCTTCCCCAGGGAGACCTCTTGGTATGAGGTGCACTCTGTCAGTGGCTGTGAGCATCAAGCTATCTGGTCAAAATGTTCAGAACCTTGCTTGACATTTGGTTCTTCGTAGGTGACATGTCAGTGTGTTTGTTTATATCTTTGGAATCTTTTAACCATCTCTGTATCCCCAGCATCTTGAACTTCCACAAAAATGATGTAAGTATGCCTCAGTGGAGTTATTTTTCATTCATTGCTCTGGGATCTTGGATAGAAGTCAAATGTTCTTCAGCTCTAGGAAATTTTCTTGTTTTATTTTTTGAAAATACTACCCCCACCCAATGTTTCTATTTCTAGTTTCTAGAGCTTTTATTAGTCAGATGTTGGAATCCTGGACTGATCCTCTATAGCTCTTATCTTTTCTCCCACACTTCCTATTTTGTTGTTTTTTACATCTATTTTCTGATCTACTGGTCCTTCTATTGGAATTTTTTTTAATGATCAAATTTTTAATTTCTAAGAGTGTTGTCTTGTTTACGGAATTTTCTGGTTTGAGAGTAGCCTGTTCTTTTTTACGCTTGTAATAGCGTCTCAAGTTTCCCTGAGGATACTGTGTGTGTGTGTGTGTGTATTTTTTTTTTTTTTCCTTTTTTTTTGGCTGTGTTTGGTCTTTGTTGTTGCACGCAGCCTTTCTCTACTTGTTGCAAGTAGGGGCTACTCTTCATTGCGCTGCATGGGCTTCTCATTTCGGTGGCTTCTCTTGTTACGGAACATGGACTCTAGGGCCGTGGGCTTCAGTAGTTGCAGCATGTAGGCTTATTAGTTGTGGCGCACGGGCCTAGTTGCTCCGCGGCACGTGGGATCTTCCTGGACCAGGGATCTAACCCGTGTCGCCTGAACTGGCAGATGGATTCTTAACCACTGTGCCACCAGGGAAGTCCCTGTATGTATATTTTCTCTTGTTCCCTGAGTTAGCCTTGTTTTCTCCAAGGTCATTTTTCCTGTTTTATTTTTCTTTCAACTTTTTATTTAAAAAATGTTCAACTTACATATAAGTTGAAAGAATAGTGCACTGAATGCTCATATATCCTTTCCCTAACCATCAAACATTAACATTTTGCCACATTTGCTTTCTCTCTATTTCTAGTTTTTTGTTTTTCTGAATCATTTGAAAATAATTGTAGACATCATGACATTTTAGTCCTAAATACTTCAGCATATATTTCTTTTAAGAATAAGGACATTTTCCGACATACCTCAAGATCATTACCACACTCCAAACGTCTATCACTAATTGAATAATATCTTCTGATATCCAGTTCATATTTAAATTCTACCATTTGTGCCCAAACTTACTTTAATAGCATTTTTTTTTTTAGATCCAGGATTGGGTCAAGAGTCACATATTACAATTAGTTATTACGTTTCTTTATTCTCTTTTAACTTAGCACAGTTCTCCCTTACAAATTTTTTGGGTAGCTTTCATGGTACTGACTTTTTGAAGAGCTTGGGCTAGCCATCTTATGGAATGTTCTGCACTCTGCGTTTTTCTGATTATGTTAAACAGGTTAAACATTTTTGGCAAGTACACTCCCTAGGTAATTTTATGCACTTAAGACTGCATCTCCTTGTTTCATTGTGATTAGATTTAGCTTACACATCCTGGGCAGTAATAATATACATGTGACGTTGTGTTCTTTTCAGGACATCACATTTAAAGGCACACATGCTCACTTGCCCATCGCTGGTGATGTTGATTTGGATTACCCAGTCAAGGTGTTGTCTGCTTTATCAACTTGTTTTTTCCTTGCAATTAATAAGCCATCTTTGCGGAGAAATTTTAAGACCTTGTAAATATCCTGCTCCTTATCAACTTCCCTATAGATTTAGCACCTATTTTCCTGAGCCAATTTTTTTACTATGATGATTGCAAAATGATGATTTTCAAACTTAACCATTCCCTCCACATTGATCAGTACTTCCTGGCTCTATAAGATGTCCCAGGTTCATATTGTACTTTCCATGTCCTAGTCCTGGAATCAGTTATTTCTCCAAGGAGTTCTGGTTCCTTTTATTGGTTGCCTTTACTGTTGGAGGATATTTTCACTGCATGAATTGTAGTTATAGTTTAGCAGTTTTTTCCCCTTCAGTATTTTAAAGATGTCGTTCCATTGTCTTCTGGTTTATGTTATTTCTAAGTCAATGTTTTATCATTGTTTAATTTTTTTTTCATTTTTCTCTGCCTTTAAGATTTTTCTGTTTATCTTTGGTTTTTAGCATTTGAGCTTCTTGGATCTGTGGGGTGATATTTTCTCATAATATCTGAGATGTTTGAAATGTTTCAGCCATTATTTTTTCAAATATATTTTTGCATGCTATAATATCTCACCTCTCCTGGGACTTCAATTACATGTGTTAGACTACCTAATATTGTCCTACAGGTCACTAAGGCTCTGGTCAATTTTTGCATTTTTTTTTCTCCTGTGATTCACTTTGGATAGGTCTATTGACTTGCCTTCAAGTTCACTGATCTTTTTTTTCCTGCAGTGTCTAATCTGCCCTCAACACACTTGGCAAATTTTTTATTTCTGATGTTGTATTCTTCAATTCTAGAATTTCCATTTGATGCTTTTTAATAGTTTCCCTTTACCTATTGAATTTCCCCAATTGTTCACTCACTATGTTCGGTTTTTCCCTTTAAATCCTTAAACATTTTTTTACAAGTTTTGTTGTATTTTATTTATGTATTTATTTACTTTTGGCTGTCTTGGGTCTTCATTTCTGTGCGAGGGCTTTCTCTAGTTGCAGCGAGTGGGGGCCACTCTTCATCGTGGTGCGCAGGCCTCTCACTGTCGCGGCCTCTCTTGTTGCGGAGCACAGGCTCCAGACGCGCAGGCTCAGTAGTTGTGGCTCATGGGCTTAGTTGCTCTGCGGCATGTGGGATCTTTCCAGACCAGGGCTCGAACCCGTGTCCCCTGCATTGGCAGGCAGATTCTCAACCACTGTGCCACCAGGGAAGCTCCCTTAAGCATTTTTATAATGGCTTTTTAAAAGTCTGTGTCTGTTAATTCCAACATCTCCTATCATGTTGAGTTTGTTTCTCTTAACTTTTTTTCCTTGATTTTGAATCACATTTTACTACTACTTCACCTGTCCATTGATTTTCGATTGTCATGTGTACATTGTACATTCTACGCTGTGGGAATTATGTGGCTTTAAAGTTTGTTGAGGTTCATTTTAGTAGGCAATCGATTTACTGGTGAATCAATTTGATTTTTTTCTTCAAGGTTTGTTTTAAGCCTTGTTAGGACTGGTTTAGCGTATTCCTTACTTAAGGGCTAGACTAGCTCTACTCCTAAGATGTGGCCTTTCTGAGGCCTCAATTGAACTGCACCATTGTTCAGCCACTCTGACTGGTTGGAACTGCTATGTCTCCCAGTCTTGTGAGACCGCTGGAATCTCTGTGCGGCTCCCAACTTCTCAATAGCTGTTCTTTGCCAGGCTTTGCAGACTCTCATCTCTCCATGCTCAGCTGAGTATTCAGTCAACCACTTGAGGGGACCCCCTATGCAGATTTCTGAATCTCCTTCTCTTACATCTCTCTCCTTTTCAGTACGCTGCCTCACAAATTTCAGCTGTTTCAACAGCCCTAAAATCTAATTCCTGCCTCTTCAGCTCAATGAGCCCACTGTTCTCTCCTTGGGCTCTACTTCTTTGTACTGTGGTCTAGAAACTGTCTCCAGGAAGAAAGCCAGGTTATGGTGGGACTCATATGGGCGTTTCTTCTTTTAGGGATCACGGTTCTGTACTACCTGTTGTCCCAATATCTAAAAAAACTTTCTTTATACATTTTGTCTAGTTTTGTAATTATTTATGGCAGGAGGGCTAGTCCAGTGCTAGTTACTCTGGCATAACCAGAACTGTTGGAAAATTTTAAACGCCAAATACAGTTTTTAAAAAAACACCACACTTCTTGAACTTTTAATTTCTTCTTTCAGCACTGGTAAATTTGATGAACCTATCTGTTTTATGTTCCCTTTTTTCTTCCTTTTTGGTTCTTTTAGATTAATAAAATATTTTCTATAATTTCCTTTTTTTTGGTCAAATTGTCAGTTATACTTTCTTTCACTATTTTTTTAGTTTTGCACTAATGATTATCCAATAGGATGACAACTTGATTTTCTTTACTTTGTATTTGATTTGGAAGATTTGCCAAGAGGATTTTTTTCTTTACCTTTAAAATTGTTTTACTCTGATATATCTCAGAGTTGACTATTCTGGTCAATTTTCCTATGTACATAGGTGCATTCAACATGTAGATTTAGGCCATTTTTACTTTCAGAAAGTTTTCTGGGATTATATTTCTTTGGGGTTAAACACTTCATATTTATTTAATTTATAATCTACTTTATGGTGGTATAACTTATATAAAATAAAATTCACCAATTTGAAGTGTGTAATTTGATGAGTTTTGACAAGTCATATATAGTTGTATAATCATTACTACAATCACTATTGGATTATAGTTTTAAATATTAGTTTCATTCCATTGTTCTGTTTTGCTTTTTCAGCAACTCCAATTATATGTATATAAATCTTTTTTGCCTATTCTCTATAGCTATCATCTTTTCTTTGATCATTTTACCTCCTTATTTATTTATTTTTATCTTGGCTATATCTCTTATTATATTTTCAGTTGAATTTTCATCTACTTTGGGCATTTTGTGATTTAATCTTTACTTCTGAAATCTTTAAATTAAAAAAATTTAAAGATTTTATTGAGATATAATTGACTTATAACGTTATATTACCTTCAGGTGTATAACATATTGAGTTGATATTTGTATATATTTCTTTTTCTTTTTCTTAAAAAAAAATTTTTTTTACAGTGGGTTCTCATTAGTTATCCATTTTATACACATCAGTGTATACATGTCTATCTCAATCTCCCAATTCATCATACCACCACCCCCACCCCCACCATTTTCTGCCCTTGGTGTCCATACGTTTGTTCTCTACATCTGTGTTTCAATTTCTGCCCTGCAAACTGGTTCATCTGTACCATTTTTCTAGGTTCCACATATATGCATTAATATACGATATTTGTTTTTCTCTTTCTGACTTACTTCACTCAGTATGACAGTCTCTAGATCCATCCACATCGCTACTAATGACCCAATTTCGTTCTTTTTTATGGCTGAGTAATATTCCATTGTATATATGTACCACATCTTATTTATCCATTCGTCTGTCAGTGGGCATTTAGATTGCTTCCATGTCCTGGCAATTGTAAATAGTGCTGCAATGAACATTGGGGTGCATGTGTCTTTTTGAATTATGGTTTTCTCTGGGTATATGCCCAGTAATGGGATTGCTGGGTCACATGATAATTCTATTTATAGTTTTTTAAGGAAACTCCATACTGTTCTCCATAGTGGCTGTATCAATTTACATTCCCACCAACAGTGCAAGAGGGTTCCCTTTTCTCCACACCCTCTCCAGCATTTGTTGTTGGTAGATTTTCTGATGATGCCCATTCTAACTGGTATGAGGTGATACCTCATTGTAGTTTTGATTTGCATTTCTCTAATAATTAGTGATGTTGAGCAGCTTTTCATGTGCCTCTTGGCCATCTGTATGTCTTCTTTGGAGAAATGTCTACTTAGGTCTTCTGCCCATTTTTTGATTGGGTTGTTTGCTTTTTTAATATTGAGCTGCATGAGCTGTTAATATATATTGGAGATTAACCCTTTGTCCGTTGATTTGTTTGCAAATATTTTCTTCCATTCTGAGGGCTTTCTTTCCATCTTGTTTATACTTTCCTTTGCTGTGCAAAAGCTTTTAAGTTTCATTAGGTTCCATTTCTTTATTTTTGTTTTTATTTCCATTACTCTAGGAGGTGGATCAAAAAAGATCTCGCTGTGATTTATGTGAAAGATTGTTCTTCCTATGTTTTCCTCTAAGAGTTTTATAGTGTCCAGTCTTACATTTAGGTCTTGAATCCATTTTGAGTTTATTTTTGTGTATGGTGTTAGGGAGTGTTCTAATTACATTCTTTTACATGTAGCTGTCCAGTTTTCCCAGAACCACTTATTGAAGAGACAGTCTTTTCTCCATTGTATATTCTTGCCTCCTTTGTCATAGATTAGTTGACCATAGGTGTGTGGGTTTATCTCTCAGCTTTCATTCCTGTTCGATTGATCTATATTTCTGTTTTTGTGCCAGTACCATATTGTCTTGATTACTGTAGCTTTGTAGTATAATCTGAAGTCAGGGAGTCTGATTCCTCCAGCTCCATTTTCTCCCTCAAGACTGCTTTGGCTATTTGGGGTCTTTTGTGTCTCCAAAAAAATTTTAAGATTTTTTGTTCTAGTTCTGTAAAAAATGCCATTGGTAATTTGATAGGGGTTGCATTGAATCTGTAGATTGCTTTGGGCAGTAGAGTCATTTTTACAGTATTGATTCTTCCAATCCAAGAACATGGTATATCTCTCCATCTGTTTGTGTCATCTTTGATTTCTTTCATCAGTGTCTTATAGTTTTCTGCATACAGGTCTTTTGTCTCCCAATGTAGGTTTATTCCTAGGTATTTTATTCTTTTTGTTGCAATGGTAAATGGGAGTGTTTCCTTAATTTCTTGTTCAGATTTTTCATCATTAGTGTATAGGAATGCAGGAGATTTCTGTGCATTAATTTTGTATCCTACAACTTTACCAAATTCATTGATTAGCTCTAGCAGTTTTCTGGTAGCATCTTTAGGATTTTCTATATATAGTGTCATGTCATCTGCAAACAGTGATAATTTTACTTCTTCTTTTCCAATTTGTATTCCTCGTATTTCTTTTTCTTCTCTGATTGCCGTGGCTAGGACTTCCAAAACTCTGTTGCATAATAGTGGTGAGAATGGACATCCTTGTCTTGTTCCTGATCTTAGAGAAAATGCATTCAGTTTTTCACCCTTGAGAATGACGTTTGCTGTGGGTTTGTCATATATGGCCTTTATTATGTTGAGGTAGTTTCCCTCTATGCCCACTTTCTGGAGATTTTTTATCATAAATAGGTGTTGAATTTTTTCAAAAGCTTTTTCTGCATCTGTTGAGATGATCATATGGTTTTTCTTCTTCAATTTGTTAATATGATGTATCACATTGATTGATTTGCGCATATTGAAGAATCCTTGCGTTCCTGGGGTAAATCTCACTTGATCATGGTGTATGATCCTTTTAATGTGCTGTTGGATTCTGTTTGCTAGTATTCTGTTGAGGATTTTTGCATCTATATTCATCAGTGATATTGGTCTGTAATTTTCTTTTTTTGTAGTATCTTTATCTGGTTTTGGTATCAGGGTGATGGTGGCCTCATAGAATGAGTTTGGGAGTGTTCCTTCCTCTGCCATTTTTTGGAAGAGTTTGAGAAGGACGGGTGTTAGCTCTTCTCTAAATGTTTGATAGAATTCACCTGTGAAGCCGTCTGGTCCTGGACTTTTGTTTGTTGGAAGATTTTTAATCACAGTTTCAATTTCATTACTTGTGATTGGTCTGTTCATATTATCTATTTCTTCCTGGTTCAGTCTTGGGAGGCTATACCTTTCTAAGAATTTGTCCATTTCTTCCAGGTTGTCCATTTTATTGGCATAGAGCTGCTTGTAGTAGTCTCTTAGGATGCTTTGTATTTCTGCGGTGTCTGTTGTAACTTCTCCTTTTTCATTTCTAATTTTATTGATTTGAGTCCTCTCCCTCTTTTTCTTGATGAGTCTGACTAATGGTTTATCAATTTTGTTTACCTTCTCAAAGAACCAGCTTTTAGTTTTACTGATCTTTGCTATTGTTTTCTTTGTTTCTATTTCATTTATTTCTGCTCTGATCTTTATGATTTCTTTCCTTCTACTAACTTTGGGTTTTGTTTGTTCTTCTTTCTCTAGTTCCTCTAGGTGTAAGATTAGATTGTTTATTTGAGATGTTTGTTGTTTCTTGAGGTAGGATTGTATTGCTACAAACTTCCCTCTTAGAACTGTTTTTGCTGCATCCCATAGGTTTTGGATCATCGTGTTTTCATTGTCATTTGTCTCTAGGTATTTTTTGATTTCCTCTTTGATTTCTTCAGTGATCTCTTGGTTATTTAGTAATGCAGTTTTTAGCCTCCATGTGTTTGTACTTTTTACATTTTTTTCCCTTTAATTGATTTCTAATCTCACAACGTTATGGTCAGAAAAGATGCTTGATATGATTTCAATATTCTTAAATATTTTGAGGCTTGATTTGTGACCCAAGGTGTGATCTTTCCTGGAGAATGTTCCATGCGCACTGAGAAGAAAGTGTAATCTGCTCTTTTTGGATAGAATGTCCTATAGATATCAATTAAATCTGTCTGGTCTATTGTGTCATTTGAAGCTTGTGTTTCCTTATTAATTTTCTGTTTGGATGAGCTGTCCATTGGTGTCAGTTAGGTGTTAAAGTCCCCCACTATTATTGTGTTACTCTTGATTTCCTCTTTTATAGCTGTTAGCAGTTGCCTTAGGTATTGAGGTGCTCTTATGTTAGGTGCATAAATATTTATAATTGTTATATCTTCTTCTTGGATTGATCCCTTGATCATTATGTAGTGTCCTTCCTTGTCTCTTGTAACATTCTTTATTTTAAAGTCTATTTTATCTGATATGAGAATTGCTACTCCAGCTTTCTTTGGATTTCCATTTGCATGGAACATTTTTTTCCATCCCCTCACTTTCAGTCTGTATGTGTCCCTAGGTCTGAAGTGGGTCTCTTGTAGATAGTATATATATGGGTCTTGTTTTTGTATCCATTCAGCGAGCCTGTGTCTCTTGATTGGAGCATTTAATCCATTCACATTTAAGGTAATTATCGATATGCATGCTGCTATTATCATTTTAATTGTTTTAGGTTTGTTTTTGTAGGTCCTTTTGTTCTCTTGTGTTTCCCACGTAGAGAAGTTCCTTTAGCATTTGTTGTAGAGCTGGTTTGGTGGTGCTGAACTCTCTTAGCTTTTGCTTGTCTGTAAAGCTTTTGATTTCTCCATCGAATCTGAATGAGATTCTTGCTGGGTGGAGTAATCTTGTTTGTAGTTCTTCCCTTTCATCACTTTAAATATGTCATGCCACTCCCTTCTGGCTTGTAGAGTTTCTGCTGAGAAATCAGCTGTTAACCTTATGGGAGTTCCCTTGTATGTTATTTGTCGTTTTTCCCTTGCTGCTTTTGATAATTTTTCTTTGTCTTTAATTTTGGCAAATTTGATTACTATGGTCTCGGTGTTTTCTCCTTGAGTTTATCCTATATGGGACTCTCTGCACTTCCTGGACTTGGGTGGCTGTTTCCTTTTCAATGCTAGGGAAGTTTTTGACTATAATGTCTTCAAATATTTTCTTGGGTCCTTTCTCTCTCTCTTCTCCTTCTGGGACCCCTATAATGTGAATGTTGTTGTGTTTAATGTTGTCCCAGAGATGTCTTAGTCTGTCTTTCTTTCTTTCTTTTTTTTTTGTGGTACACGGGCCTCTCACTGTTGTGGCCTCTCCCATTGTGGAGCACAGGCTCCAGATGTGCAGGCTCAGCGGCCACGGCTCATGGGCCCAGCCACTCCACGGCACGTGGGATCTTCCCGGACCGGGGCATGAACCCGTGTCCCCTGCAGTGGCAGGCGGACTCTCAACCACTGCACCACCAGGGAAGCCTTATCTTTATTTCTTTTCATTCTCTTTTCTTTATTCTGTTCTGCAGCAGTGAATTCCACCATTCTGTCTTCCAGGTCATTATCCATTCTTCTGCCTCAGTTATTCTGCTATTTATTCCTTCTAGTGTATTTTTCATTTCAGTTATTGTATTATTCATCTCTGTTTGTTTGTTCTTTAATTCTTCTAGGTCTTTGCTAAACATTTCTTGCAACCTCTTGATCTTTGCCTCCATTCTTTTTCCGAGGTCCTGTATCATCTTCACTATCATTATTCTGAATTCTTTTTCTGGAAGGTTGCCTATCTCCACTTCATTTAGTTGTTTTTCTGGGGTTTTATCTTGTTCCTTCATCTGGTACATAGCCCTCTGCCTTTTCATCTCGTCTATCTTCCTGTGAATGTGGTTTTAGTTCCACAGGCTGCAGTATTGTAGTTCTTCTTGCTTCTCTGTATATATTTTTATTTGACTTTTTCTTCTATCTCTTTCCTGAGTTTGATTAACTCCTTTCACATCTTGGTTTTTGTCCATTTCTATCCAGAACATTTGAATTTTGGTGTTTTATATCTTCAAATGTCTATTTAATAATATTTAATTTATGTTGGATATTGTGTCATGATTTTCATCCATTTCTTCGTTGTTTTGGAGGGGAATAAATTCATCAGCTGAACATATTAGACTCTCACTTATTGTTTTCTTCTCATAGTGGCTTGGTATAGATGCTGCCTGTCATTTGTTTATTTAAAAGTGTGTTGAATTTTCCCGGCCTGCTAATAACAGGTTTTCTTTGTGGGGAGAGGTAAAGGACTTGGGTGGTTTACTAAGATTCTTAGTTCAGGAATGCCTTCTTTTATTGATAAGTGTAGTGAAATTTCTTTAATAGATTGTGCTTTTCTGAGGGAGAGATTAGTGTGTCTTCTGATTCTGCAATTTTCTTTTGTTTCTGTAGGACTTCTATTTTCCACCATTTCCCAGTCTCCAAGTAATGCTTCCCCCTTCTAAGCAGCCTTCCTCTCCCTAGGAGTGGAGGCTTTCCAAGACTGTTATTTTTGGTTCTGTGCATTTTTGAGCCTCTCCTATATTCCTCAGTGGCCAGTGCTCTGGCCTGCCAGGTGGCAGACCTAATCTCAGTCTCCCTCCTGCCCTCACTCCCTTCCTTCCTTCCTTCCTACAGGTTTATTCAACACTAAACAATCTCTTCCAGATTTACTGAGGTGGCCGACCACATCCACAGCCAAACACACCTTTAAATTGGAATTCAGTTGCTGACCCAACCTGGCCTTAGCTCTCCTTTTGGCACCAGAAAGCACAATGCTTGGTCTGTAGGCTTTTCTGTCAGCTTCCCCCTGTGTGAGTCTTGCAGGTTGTTCTCCCTCCAGAACTTTGGGCTGTGGCCAGTCTCAGGATGGCTGCAGTGCAGGATGGCAGGCCCGTCTCAGGGGGCAGATGGAGGCAATCACAGAAATACTGGATACCCTTGCTGGTAAGGTACCAGTAGAAATGTCTCCAGGCAAACTCTTCCTTCCTGTAGCCTGGTGATGTAAGACAGTATGGCCTTCATGACGTGAAGACTGGGAACATTCTTGTCTGCCAGCTCAGGGTGTTTAGGCATGTGGGCATTCTTTTTGGCCACCATCACCCCCTCCATTAAAAGGAGTTCATAAATGACAAGCAGGTCCTTCTTGGGCATCAACATCACGATGGCTGCTGCATCCAGGGCTGGAGCTGAAGAAGGATTCTTAACATTCCTCTACTCAAGATGAGACCCTCTCTTTTTGAAGTGGTGAATTTTATTCATGTTCTTCCACTGCTAGGATTCCCCTGAACCCATCCTTCTTCCCTGCAGTCTTCACCTGACTTTCCAGTTAGAGCTCTGGAGTGAGCTCTGGAGCCAGCTTTGCTGATATCATATGTTTAATTTGCCTCTTACATGTAAATTAAAGTTTGTGGAATCTCTGTCTTGTAGTTATGGTATAGATATAGATTATATGTGATTTGAGTTGCTCTCCTTGTTAGTTTGTGTGGGTTTTGGTGGTTGTGTGAAGAGTTGTGGATGTAAGAAACTATGAGTATCCCATGGGAACTCAGTTGAGTCATTTTTAAAATCTTGATTTTATTTATTTTGGAAGGCTTCCTCAAATTTATAGTGATTCTTGACTGACTGC
This sequence comes from Stenella coeruleoalba, assembly GCF_951394435.1. NCBI lineage: Eukaryota > Metazoa > Chordata > Mammalia > Artiodactyla > Delphinidae > Stenella > Stenella coeruleoalba. The sequence continues at coordinate 62,087,561 of NC_137150.1, forward strand.
TCCTATTTAAGAGCATGGCACAAAAAGGATATCAGGAGACTTGTGTGTGTGTTGAGTTGGGGGTGGGCTTTGCTTTGGGATGATTGTACAGGAGCTGACCATTATGCTGGGGATCCTCTAATGCCATAATGTGCAGTTCTATTCTCTGGGCTACTCATTTCTGTAGGGAAAGAAACTCTATTCTCCTCCCTAAAGGATGGATGTCTGGTTTGACCACAGGGGAACTGGAGGGAGGGGAGAATGGGGGGATTGTTTCTATTTTATATAGATTTTAATTAGCCTCCTTATTTTCAACCCTACTTGCCCTCCGCTGTTCTACTCTAATTGATTCCTTAGAGAACTGAACTTCTCTGACATTCTGTAGGGCTAAAAAGTTCTTTTCTGTATTTTTTCTCTCTGCCAGTATTCTAATCTGCAGTTTCCTTTATTCTGCTACTTTACTTGTCACTCCTTCTTTTGCTTCCTGTCTTCTAGAATTTTGTCAAAATCTCTTATCAGCTGATGGACCTCCTTTCATTCTCTTGTGGCTGTAGGTTTATCCATGTTTTAGTCCTTCACTTTAATTTTAGCGAGGATGTGGGAGGGAATGCAAATAAACAGAGATGTTTAGTCTGCTATTTTTAATTAGAAATCTCTTCTGTTAGAGTTTTAAATGTTTAAAAGAAAAGCATCCCTATTAGGAAAGGAAAGAAGATGGTTGTTCTATGGTTATAAGAACCACCAGGAGGTAGATGTGATCCTGACCATTGCTCCTGGCCCAGACGGCAACCGGATGTGGTTGGGCCTGAGGACTGAAGGAGCGTCTACCTGCAGTTCACAACAGAACTCACGGGGGAGGCTAGAACTGAAGACCCTGAACCTATCCCTGGAGCTGAAACTCCACATCCTACATAATGTAATGTTGAAAATGTCTTTACCTTAACAAAAATGTAGTTATGTGCAGAAATAGAGTCACAGATGTAGAAAACAAACTTATGGTTACTAGGGTGGGATAAGGGATAAACTGGGAGATTGGGATTGACATATACACCCTACTATATATAAAATAGATAACTAATAAGGACCTACTGTATAGCACTGGAAACTCTACTCAATACTCTGTAATGGCCTATATAGGAAAAGAATCTAAAAAAGAGTGGAAATATGTGTATGTATAACTGATTCACTTTGCTCTACACCTTAAACTAACACAACATTGTAAATCAACTATACACCAATAAAAATTAAACTAAAATAAAAAAGTAGTTATGTGCTATACTGAACATATTTCCCTGTCTTTACATGTTTGTGTGCCATACAGTACCACATCTTCTTTATCCGTTCATTTGTCAGTGGACACTTAGGTTATTTCCATATCTTGGCAATTGTAAATAGTGCTGCTATGATCATCGGGGTGCATGTATCTTTTTGAATTAGAGTTTTCGTCTTTTCTGGATATATGTCCAGGAGTGGGATTGTTGGACCATAAAGTAGCTCTATTTTAAGTTTTTTAAGGAACCTCCATACTGTTTTCCATAGTGGCTTCACCAATATACATTCCCACCAACAGTGTGTAGGAGGGTTCCCTTTTCCCCACATCCTCTTCAGCATTTATTAGCTGTAGACATTTTGATGATGGCCATTCTGACCAATGTAAGGTGTTATCTCATTGTGGTTTTGATTTGCCTCAGACTAACTATTAGCAACGATGAGCATCTTTTCATGTGCCTGTTAGACATGAAACTAACATGTTACCTGAAACTAACACAATATTGTAAATCAACTATATTTTAATTTTTAAAAATGTTGAATGTTTTTAAAAAAGATATTTAACATCATAACATTAGACGAGATTGATAAAGGAGTTAGTATAGAGGAAGAACTGAAGGAGTGCCCTGGAGTACTCCAAAGTAAAGAAGTACAAATTGAAGAACCAGTAGGCTGAGAAAGAACAGCCAGTGAGGAAGGAGGAAAACCCAGAGAGTGTGGTGTCTTGCTAGAGAGTATTTCCAGGAGGAAGAGGCAATGAACTGTGCAAGGTGTGTTGATAGGTCAAGTAAGATGAGGACTGAGGACCGATCATTGGATTTTGCAACACAGAAGTCACTGGTGACCTTGTTCAGAGACGTTCATAGTGTGATAGAGGCATAAACCTGACTGAAGTGGATGCAATAGAGAATTCGAGACAATGAGTACAAGTAATACTTTCAAGTGGCTTTTTATGAAGGGGAGCAGAGAAATGGGATGTTTGCTGGAAGGAAAGGAAGGATCAAGAGTTTTTCTTTGAAAATGGGAGAAAAGTTGTTACCATCCGTCCTCTACAGTTTGGGAAATTCTGACGTGTATTCAAGCTCACTGACTCTTTCCTTAGCTGTGACCAGTCTATGGTTGAGCTCATCCAAGGTGTTTACAACCACAAATTTCCCTCTGAGCACTGCTTTCACTGTATCCAATAAATTCTGTGAGGACTTCCAATACTATGTTAAATAGAAGTGCAAGAGTGGGCATCCTTGTCTTGTTGCTGATTTTAGAGCCCTGTGGATGACAGGGTCTTGGTGCTCTGGCTGGGTGTCAGACCTGTGCCTCTGAGGTGGGATAGCCAAGTTCAGGACATTGGTTCACCAGAGACCTCCCAGCTCCATGTAATATCAAACGGCAAAAGCTCTCCCAAAGATCTCCATCTCAATGCTAAGACCCAGCTCCACTCAACGACCAGCAAGCTACGGTGCTGGACACCCTATGCCAAACAACGAGCAATACAGGAACACAACCCCACCCATTAGCAGAGAGGCTGCCTAAAATCATAATAAGACCACAGACACCCCAAAACACACCACCGGATGTGGACCTGCCCACCAGAAGGACAAAATCCAGCCTCATCCACCAGAACACAGGCACTAGTTCCTTCCTACACAACCCACTGAACCAACCTTAGCCACTGGGGGCAGACACCAAAAACAACAGGAACTATGAAACTGCAGCCTGTGAAAAGGAGACCCCATACACAGTAAGTTAAGCAAAATGAGAAGACAGAGAAACACACAGCAGATGAAGGAGCAAGGTAAAAACCCACCAGACCAAACAAATGAAGAGGAAATAGGCAGTCTACCTGAAAAAGAATTCAGAGTAATGATAGTAAAGATGATCCAAAATATTGGAAATAGAATGGAGCAAATACAAGAAATGTTAAACAAGGACCTAGAAGAACTAAAGAGCAAACAAACAATGATGAACAACACAATAAATGAAATTTTAAATTATCTAGAAAGAATCAATAGCACAATAACTGAGACAAAAGAATGGATAAGTGACCTGGAAGATAAAATAGTGGAAATAACTACTGCAGAGCAGAATAAAGAAGAAGAATGAAAAGAACTGAGGACAGTCTCAGAGACCTCTGGGACAACATTAAATGCACCAACATTTGAATTATAGGGGTTCCAGAAGAAGAAGAGAAAAAGAAAGGGACTGAGAAAATATTTGAAGAGATTATAGTTGAAAACTTCCCTAATATGGGAAAGGAAATAGTTAATCAAGTCCAGGAAGCACAGAGAGTCCCATACAGGATAAATCCAAGGAGAAGCATGCCAAGACACATATTAATCAAACTATCAAAAATTAAGTACAAAAAAATATTAAAAGCAGCAAGGGAAAGCAACAAATAACATAAAAGGGAATCCCCATAAGGTTAACAGCTGATCTTTCAGCAGAAACTCTGCAAGTCAGAAGGGAGTGGCAGGACATATTTAAAGTGATGAAGGGAAAAAACCTACAACCAAGATTACTCTACCCAGCAAGGATCTCATTCAGATTTGATGGAGAATTTAAAACCTTCACAGACAAGCAAAGGCTAAGAGAATACAGCACCACCAAACCAGCTTTACAACTAATGCTAAAGAAACTTCTCTAGGCAGGAAACACAAGAGAAGGAAAAGACCTACAATAACAAACCCAAAACAATTAAGAAAATGGTAATAGGAATATACATATTGATAATTACCTTAAATGTAAATGGATTAAATGCTCCCACCAAAAAACATAGACTGGCTGAATGGATACAAAAACGAGACCCGTATATATGCTGTCTACAAGAGACCCACTTCATACCTAAGGACACATACAGACTGAAAGTGAGGGGATGGAAAAAGATATTCCATGCAAATGGAAATCCAAAGAAAGCTGGAGTAGCATTTCTCATATCAGACAAAATAGACTTTAAAACAAAGACTATTACAAGAGACAAAGAAAGACACTACATAATGATCAAGGGATCAATCCAAGAAGAAGATATAACAATTGTAAATATTTATGCAGCCAACATATGAGCACCTTAATACAAAAGGCAAATGCTAACAGCCATAAAAGGGGAAATAGACTGTAACACAATCATAGTAGGGGGCTTTAACACCCCACTTTCACCAATGGACAGAGCATCCAAAATGAAAATAAATAAGGAAACAAAAGCTTTAAATGATACATTAAACAAGATGGACTTAATTGATATTTGTAGGACATTCCATCCAAACACAAAAGAATACACTTTCTTCTCAAGTGCTCATGGAACATTCTCCAGGATAGATCATATCTTGGGTCACAAATCAAGCCTTGATAAACTTAAGAAAATTGAAATCATATCAAGTATCTTTTCTGACCACAATGCTATGAGACTAGATATCAATTACAGGAAAAAACCTGTAAAAAATACAAACATATGGAGGCTAAACAATACACTACTTAATAACCAAGAGATCACTGAAGAAATCAAAAAATAGCTAGAAATGAATGACAATGAAAACACAATGACCCAAAACCTGTGGGATGCAGCAAAAGCAGTTCTAAGAGAGAAGTATATAGCAATACAATCCTACCTCGAGCAACAAGAAACATCTCAAATAAACAACCTAACCTTACACCTAAAGCAATTAGAGAAAGAAGAACAAAAAAAAAAATCCCAAAGTTAGCAGAAGGAAAGAAATCATAAAGATCAGATCAGAACTAAATGAAAAAGAAATGAAGGAAACGATAGCAAAGATCAATAAAACTAAAAGCTAGTTCTTTGAGAAGATAAACAAAATTGATAAACCATTAGCCAGACTCATCAAGAAAAAACGGGAGAAGACTCAAATCAATAGAATGAGAAATGAAAAAGAAGAAGTAACAACTGACACTGCAGAAATACAAAGAATCATGAGAGATTTCCACAAGCAACTATATGCCAATAAAATGGACAACCTGGAAGAAATGGACAAATTCTGAGAAAAGCACAACCTTCTGAGACTGAACCAGGAAGAAATAGAAAATATAAACAGGGCAATCACAAGCACTGAAATTGAAACTGTGATTAAAAATCTTCCAACAAACAAAAGTCCAGGACCAGATGGATTCACAGGCAACTTCTATCAAACATTTAGAGAAGACCTGACACCTATCCTTCTCAAACTCTTCCAAAATATAGCAGAGGGAGGAACACTCCCAAACTCATTCTATGAGGCAACCCTCATCCTGATACCAAAACCAGACAAAGATGTCACAAAGAAAGAAAACTACAGGCCAATATCACTGATGAACATAGATGCAAAAATCCTCAACAAAATACTAGCAAACAGAATCCAACAGCACATTAAAAGGATCATACACCATGATCAAGTGAGGTTTATCCCAGGAATGCAAGGATTCTTCAATATACACAAATCAATCAATGTGATACACCATATTAACGAATTGAAGAATAAAAACCATATGATCATCTCAACAGATGCAGAAAAAGCTTTCAACAAAATTCAACACCGACTTCTGATAAAAACGCTCCATAAAGTAGGCATAGAGGGAACATACCTCAACATAATATAGGCCATATATGACAAACCCACAGCCAACATCGTTCTCAATGGTGAAAAACTGAAACCATTTCCCCTAAGATCAGGAACAAGACAAGGTTTCCCACTCTCACCACTATTACTCAACATAGTTTTGGAAGTTTTAGCCACAGCAATCAGAGAAGAAAAGGAAATAAAAGGAATCCAAATCAGAAAAGAAGAAGTAAAGCTGTCACTGTTTGCAGATGACATGATACTATACATGTATCCTGAAGATGCTACCAGAAAACTACTAGAGCTAATCAATGAATTTGGTAAAGCAGAATACAATATTAATGCACAGAAATCTCTTGCATTCCTATACACTATGATGAAAAATCTGAAAGAGAAATTAAGGAAACACTCCCATTTACCATTGCAACTAAAAGAATAAAATACCTAGGAATAAACCTACCTAAGGAGGTAGAAGGCCTGTACTCAGAAAACTATAAGACACTGATGAAAGAAATTAAAGATGAAACAAACAGATGGAGAGATATACCATGTTCTTGGATTGGAAGAATCAACATTGTGAAAATGACTCTACTACCCAAAGCAATCTACAGGTTCAGTGCAATCCCTATCAAACTACCAATGGCATTTTTCACAGAACTAGAACAAAAAATTTCACAATTTGTATGGAAACACAAAAGACCCTGAATAGCCAAAGCAATCTTGAGAAAAAAAAAACGGAGCTGGAGGAATGAGGCTCCTTGACTTCAGACTATACTACAAAGCTACAGTAAGCAAGACAGTATGGTACTGGCACAAAAACAGAAATATAGATCAATGGAACAGGATAGAAAGCCCAGAGATAAACCCATGCACATATGGTCACCTTATTTTTGATAAAGGAGGCAAGAATATACAATGGAGAAAAGACAGCCTCTTCAATAAGTGGTGCTGGGAAAACTGGACAGCTACATGCAAAGGAATGAAATTAGAACACTCCTTAATAACAAACACAAAAATAAACTCAAAATGAATTCAAAACCTAAATGTAAGGCCAGACACTATAAAACTCTTACAGGAAAACATAGGCAGAACACTCTATGACATAAATCACAGCAAGATCCTTTTTGACCCACCTCCTAGAGAAATGGAAATAAAAACAAAAATAAAGAAATGGGATCTAATGAAACTTAAAATCTTTTTCACAGCAAAAGAAACCATAAACAAGACAAAAAGACAACCCTCAGAATGGGAGAAAATATTTGCAAATGAAGCAACTGACAAAGGATAAATCTCCAAAACTTACAAGCAGCTCATGCAGTTCAATGTCAAAGAAACAAAAAACCCTTCCAAAAATGGGCAGAAGACCTAAACAGACATTTCTCCAAAGAAGATATACAGATTGCCAACAAACACATGAAAGAATGCTCAACATCGTTAGTCATTAGAGAAATGCAAATCAAAACTACAACGAGATATCACCTCACACCAGTCAGAATGGCCATCATCAAAAAATCTACAAACAATAAATGCTGGAGAGGGTATGGAGAAAAGGGAACTCTCTTGCACTGTTGGTGGGAATGTAAATTGATACAGCCACTATGGAGAACAGTATGGAGGTTCCTTAAAAAACTAGAAATAGAACTACCATATGACCCAGCAATCCTACCACTGGGCATATATCCTGAGAAAATCATAATGCAAAAAGAGTCATGTATCACAATGTTCATTGAAGCTCTATTTACAATAGCTAGGACATGGAAGCAAGCTAAGTGTCCATCGACAGATGAACGGATAAAGAAGATGTGGCACATATATACAATGGAATATTACTCAGCCATAAAAAGAAACAAAATTGAGTTATTTGTAGTGAGGTGGATGGACTGAGAGTCTGTCCTACAGAGTAAAGTAAGTCAGAAAGAGAAAAATAAATACCATAAGCTAACACATGTATATGGAATCTAAAAAAAAAAAGAAAGGTTCTGAAGAACCTAGGAGCAGAAGAGGAATAAAGACGCAGACGTAGAGAATGGACTTGAGGATACGGGGAGGGGTAAAGGTAAGCTGGGACGAAGTGAGAGAGTAGCATTGACATATATATGCTACCATATGTAAAATAGATAGCTAGTGGGAAGCAGCCGCACAGCACAGGGAGATCAGCTCGGTGCTTTGTGACCACCTAGCGGGGTGGGATATGGAGGGTAGGAGGGAGACGCAAGAGGGAGGAGATATGGGGATATATGTATATGTATAGCTGATTCACTTTGTTATAAAACAGAAACTAACACACCATTGTAAAACAATTATACTCCAATAAAGGTGTTTTTTAAAAAAAGGAAAATGGAAGAAATAATAGTATGATTGTATGTTTATGGGAAAGAGTAGAGAGGGAAAATCTGATGCTGTGAGAGAGAAGGTAGATTTACTGTAGAGATGTCCTTGAATAGGGGAGAGATTGGCTTTAGTCAGGACCACAGATGGTTTATCTATAGTCAAGGAGGTAATACAGAGTATGCTGGCACAGATGTTGTAGGTGGGAGTCCAGGACAGTTTTTTTTTTGACAAATTTCATTTCCTCAGTAAAACGGGAAGCAAGATCGCAAGTAAAGAGTGAAGCTAAAGAAGGTGTTGGAGGGCTTCCCTGGTGGCGCAGTGGTTGGGAGTCCGCCTGCCGATGCAGGGGACACGGGTTCGTGCCCCGGTCTGGGAAGATCCCAAATGCCGCGGAGCGGCTGGGCCCGTGAGCCACGGCCGCTGAGCCTGCGCGTCCGGAGCCTGTGCTCCGCAACGGGAGAGGCCACAACAGTGAGAGGCCCGCGTAAAAAAAAAAAAAAAAAAAAAAAAAGAAGGTGTTGGAGGTCTGAGGGGAAGACAGGTGAAGAAATCGTCATTCAGGACTATAGGATTAGGATGTATTGGATGATTGCCTGGCTACAGTTGAGATGTGCTTGAGGTTCATAGTCATGGATTTAGAGAGAAAACAGTCAGCAGTTTTGCATCTTTTTCTGCAGCCAGGTTCAGGTGCGTGAGGGCAGGTGTGGAGTAGGTGGAGGGCTGGATTTAACCTGGTCTGTCATTTTTTTAAGTTAGTATCACAAAGTGAAAGAGGTGCAAAGGAATTAGATTGTGATAAAGAGAGAAATTATAAGAATTGGGTGAGGAAATTAAATTTGGCAAGGAGGGAAGAGGGATCGAGGCACTGGGAAAGGTGGTAGGATCAGTGGATCTTAGGTCATTGTGAGGCAAAGCATTGCTGGAGTTTGGTAATGGGGGGTGAGCTAGAAATATAAGCGATGAAGGCAGAAACTGGGATGCATGACTGAGATTGTTGGCTTTGATTACTGGTGAATGTAAATCTACAGAATGATTATGAAATGTGTGGTGGAGGAAGGGTAGAGAACAAAATCAGGTACTGAGAATTCTGGGTGCTGGAGGGACGCTTGCCAGCTCCCCTGGCTCAGGATCCCAAGAGTGGTGTGTGTGTGTGTGTGTGTGTGTGTGTGTGTACTTTCCTTATAATTTTATTAAAAATATAGAATACTTTAAATATGTAGGATCCACAACTCTCATATAAGCAAAAGAATACTCATTCTCTGGCAAGAACTACCTGAGTTGGAATGTTGGTTGGTTTTCCTCATGCAGGTCTCCAGCCAGCTGTTGAAAGCGTGGGTCTGAAATACAGGAGTAAAGTTGGAGATCTGGGAAATAGCTTAATAAAAATAAAGATAGAAGCAATGTGAACAGACAAGTTCGTGTGGAGAGAATGTGTACACCAAGAAGGGAGCCAAAGAGTGGACTCTGGGGAGAACCCATATTTACAGGGCACGAGGAACCAAAAGAACTCATGAGAAGGAGAGGGCAGAAATGTAGGAGAAGGGTCCAGGAGACACAGGGTGGAAGGATTTTCAGAGTAAGGGAGCAAGGGCCCAAGGCAAGGCACAGTCAGGTTGCACAGGCTAAGAACTGGGTGAAGTCTGTGCAAAAGTGGTTGCCAAAGCAGTGGCTGGAGTAAGAGTTGTGGCCAAGAGGATTTGAAGTGGAGCACAAGAGGGCTCCTGTATCACTCAGATCTGTTCTTGCCTTCCAGCAAATCCAATCCACCTCAGAGACCCCATCAAATGTGGTCAGCTACAATCTCTGCAAGAACATAATATAAGGGTGTCAGTAGAACAAGCTATGGTCCCCACTGGTGCAGCTGGTCCCCAAACTGAAATTGGTACTTATCATCTCCTTCTCCATCACCATCATAGATTTCCCTCTTTGTCGCCAGCACTTTGACTGGTGTGGGTTGATTGCCTGGTGGGGAGACCTAGTCCTTCATCCCAAAGGATCTGAGCCTTAGCTACCTTGCTTTTGTCGGGAAGTGGTTGCAGTAATTGACTGCTTACTATTATCACTGGGCATGGAACCTCTGTGTTTCACTTGTAGTCCTTCTGTACCCCATCATATAGCTACTCTAGCTCTTCATGGCTTTCAGAGTCAATCATCACCCCTTCCTGCCCGCAACCTATCCTTATTGGTCTACCAGCATGGGATTCCCAAGGGTCCAGGTAGTAGGTGTAGCTTCAGACCCTATGGTATGCCTGTCTGAAGTTTTGCCCTCCTTCCCCTACTATGACTGCCAGATCTTCTGATACAATAGAGCATAAGGCTGTAGGTACCGGAATCACAAAGTCTGAAAGTAGGCCACTGGGAGTGATGGTGGGAGGGGTCAATCCCACTTCTCCCTCTTGGTTCCTGGATGCATGTTGAACAGCTGCAGAGGAAACAACTCTGTATATCATCCACTGGCCAGTGCCTATACCTCATCTTAGAGGATGCACCTCAACCCCGCAGGGTGTTGTCCTGAAACCTGTGCCTTAAATGAGACTTTAACAGGCCATTCCAACATTCTCTTCCGATGTTTGTTTCCAGATGCTAAGAACACAGTAAGAGCAATAGATCCTGTGATGCTATGTCCATTTCACACTTCCTTTGCCATAAGATGGGTTCCTCGTTCTGAAGTAATGACGTGTGATACATCATGCTAATCGCTAAGGAATTTTGTAAGCCCGAAGTTGGAGGTACTGGTGGAAGAACTACAGGCAGGGATGGGAACCAGGGAAGATGCTGCCGTTTGGGTGGTAAAGGACAGTCAGGTGGAAACTAGTATGATTGTTCTGTGGTCCCTGGAGGCCTGGTGCAAGCTCCTTGTGTCATCAGTTTGCTTGAAGGGCCTTCCCTTCAGGACCACAGAGAAGATGACCCACAGGGAGTGTGTGGCCACGGCCTCCGCCTCCCTCAACCGGGCAGGGCTACTGCGTATGGCTGCACAGGCTGTACATGGCACAACACAAGGGAGGGTCATGTGCATGGCCCCACCTGGAATTGCACAGTGCAGAGATCCTGTAGAAGAGAATCACATTTCAGCACTGGTCAGTGTCAAATGTGTGCTGGGGAACAGTGTCACAGATAGGATGCTAAGTGAACCCCAACTATCGGCTTAATCTGAGGGTAGAGACAGGGTGTAGGTCAACATCTGCCCTTGCCTTGAATCTCCCAGAGGTCCTGCCACCCCTGCTTACCTCCAAAAGTCTCTAGGCCTTCTTGTATTCCTCCACCCCTGTTTCCCTCCCTGCAGTGGGAGGGGTAGCAATTGATTAATGCAGAGATCTTTACGTAACAGTCAATTTTACGAGCCACTTTAGTAGGTGGAATAGCTCCAGGAATTTTAGGAGCACCTCTCCACCGAGGAGCTCACAGTGCTTCTACTTCATTCTCACAACCCCTCTGTGAAGGTAGTGGAGGATGAACAGACACATTCCCCATTTTATCCCAGGAGAAACTGAGGCCAGAAAGGAAAAGTGACTTTCCCAGTGTTAGGGACCGAAAGTTTGTGTCCCCTTCTAAAACTCATATGTTGAAATGCTAACCCCCAGTGTGCTATTCTGAGGTGGGGTCTTTGGGAAGTGATTAGTCATGAGGGTGGAGCCCTAATGAAAGGGATTGATGACCTTATAGGAAGAGACACAAGAGAGATGATCTCTTTCTCTGCCATGTGAGGATACAGCAAGGAGATGGCCATCTGCAAAAGGGGGCCTTCACCAAGAATTCCACCATGCTGGCACTGATCTTGGACTTATAGCCTCCAGAGCTGTGAGATATACATGTCTGCTGTTGAAGCTGTCCAGTCTATGGTATTTTGTTAGAGCGGCTCAAGGGACTAAGATAGCCAGGATCACCCAGCAATTTGGTAGCAGAGCCTTTTACCTCAGTGCATCACTACTCCGACAATTGCTACTTCTATCTGTAAAAACCCCACACCCCCAAACCCCACAAGGGGAATGTATCAGTGAGGGTCCAATCAGGAAATGGAAACCACACAGTGACTTGAACAGGGAAAGTTTAATAATAAAGAATCATTAACTATAACAGGGGATTGGGATAAAGAAAGGCTGGCTAGTAATTGGTGGAGAAAACTCAGATGAATACAGTAGTAGCGGATATAGGGAGCAGTCACTACACCTAGAGCTGAGAGAGACATAAAGAAGGAGCAATCTGCAAGAGGGTCTCCCTCCACAGACGGAGATCCAGACCTCACTGAAGAAGGTGCAACCAGGGCTCACTGGATGGTGAGGTCTGCTGAAGTGCTGTGCTAGCTGGAGTCACTGAGGAAGAGTTCGCTGGGGGTTGAGGGGAGCTGCCCAGGGAAAAGTGCCGGTGCTGCTGGCTGCTAGGTTCTACGGAAACCATGCATGTAGCTGGACCAGGTGCTGCAGAAGCCTCGTGCTGCGGGAGGCTGCCCAGGGGAGCACACTGGAACCTGGAAAGCTGGCCCCCTCCTCCCCCAGTCTCTTTCCAGAGCCCACTACTGAGAAAGCTTAGCATCTGGCCAGCTGGCAAAGGAGAAATATTTTAAGGTCCAGGTGCATTATCACCGAGGAACACTCTTGGAGCTGAAAGGCAATAACCTGATAACTGGCACATGGAACAGAGAACCTGGAGTCCCTTGATTGAGAGTATTTTAACTCCATTTGGTAGCTCTCAGCTCCAGACAGGGCTTCCAGAAAGGAAAATCTCCAGGCTCAGGGAAGAGGAAAAGGACCCAGGAATTCCAGAAGACAGATCAGCGAGGGGAAACGTATACCCAGTCAGAGAATACTGTTGTGGAAGGGAAGAACCCATAATAAATGTTTCTGTGCTTTTTAATCGAGGTATAAATTATATGCAATTAAGTGCACTAATCTTAAGGGTACTACCTGAGAAAGTTTTGCATATGTATAAACCCACGTGATCATGCTGCAGATCAAGAGAGAACATTTCCAGCATCCCAGAGGGCTCTCTTGTTCTATTCCCAGTCAACACAGAAATTCCACTATTCTGACTCCTATCATCATAGATTAGTTTTCCTTGTTTTTAATTTCACGTATATGGAGTTATATAGTACCTGCTCTTTGGTGTCTGCTTTCTTTATCATTGTCTCTGTGAAATTCATGCAAGTTTTGGTGAGCAGGAAAACCAGAACAATGTTTAAGCCAAAAAAGAGACAGAAAGAAAATTCAGCCATGTTGCTTACTAGACTGTTTCCTGTGGAGACATGTCTAGTTACAAGAGTATCTACATACCTGCTCTCCATGACGTAGATTTGTGACTATATTTCCAGATCCTCAGGCGATCATCGCTTTATTGGTTGTGTGATGTTCCCTTGTGTGGGCCCAGCAAGCTCAGGTAAACAGATAAGCCTCTGAACTGAGAGGTACCATCCAGTGGGTGGGGAAGGGCAGGCCTTGAACCATCTGTGTCACTGCTGAGTCTCCAGAGTCTGGAAGTGGCAAAGTGAACATGGAAAGGAGGACCTCAGGGAGCAGATGCAGGCACTCAACAGACAGGGCTTAGCTAGAGCAAAGTGGGCTGGGGTCTACAGTGGGGCTAGACTTGGGGCATCCTGGAGGGGCTATAAGGTAGAGCACCCCAGTTAAGGCCCTGTTTTAGCAAAGAATCTACTAAGTTAGTGTATTTATTTATTTAAAAAATAAATTTATCTATTTTTGGCTGCATTGGGTCTTCATTACTGCGTGTGGGCTTTCTCTAGTTGTAGTGAGCAGGGGCTACTCTTCGTTGCGGTGCGCAGGCTTCTCATTGCGGTGGCTTCTCTTGCTGTGGGGCACGGTCTCTAAGCGCACAGGCTTCAGTAGTTGTGGCTCGTGGGCTCTAGAGCGCAGGCCCAGTAGTTGTGGTGCACGGGCTTAGTTGCTCCGCGCCACGTGGGATCTTCCCGGACCAGGGCTCGAACCCGTGTCCCCTGCACTGGCAGGCGGATTCTTAACCACTGCGCCACCAGGGAAACTCTAAGTTAGCGTATTGAGAATACCCCTATCCTTGGTATCTGATCACTTTGGCTTGCCTATCAAGAATACTTCTACCCTTGATATCCAATCAAATTATTCTTAGTAATTTTTTTATCCACTGACCTCCTCACTCTGCTCATTGGCTATAAATTCCCGACTGTCTTTGCTGTATTTGGAGTCTGAGTACCTCCTGAAATTACGTGCAAAATTATGTGTATTTTTGTGTTATGAGTATTTTTTTTTAACCTCGGAAGAAGATTTATACTGTTTATCACATTCTCCAAATGTTGGTAACCTTAAAAAATATTACAAACCACACCATACTTATTTTCAGGTAGAATACATCTATTTTCATGGTTTCAAGTTGATAGTTCCCAAATGTATTTATCATATGCAAGTTCTCTTCTATATTCTATTTTTATGTCTGCCACATTCAGATTCAAACTCCATACCCCTAACCCTTTCATTTCTACTGTCCCAACACCTATCTCAATTTGGTTCCTCTTTATTTTTTTTTTCCCTTGGAATAAACTTCTGAAGGTTTTCTCTGCCCTTAAAAGCAATTAAACGCCAGAAGTGTTTCTTTGAAAATGCTATGTTTTGTCAAATTTTTCCTAGTCTCATTTTGGAGCATCTTCACATTGTACTGAAATTTCTGGTCTCCTAGCTTCTAGCTTTTTTTTCAGGGTTAGTCCAGCCTTTATGGCATTGCTATTTTTATATTTAATAGATTGTTCCCACACTCTCAACTCCATATCATTTATTGGAGTGTTTGCGACTCAGAGGTGAACAGGTGACAGGTGCTTAGAAAACTCACTTAAGTGCCACCACCTTCCAGATCCCAGATCCGATTGGGGGTGAGAGGGTTGGGACTGATGAGCTGGTCCTTTTTGCTCCTGCCCTGGGGTTCAGCACCTGAGGCTGCAGTGGGGCTCAGCAGGTGATGCAGGGAACTTTGGTTGCAAGAAAGAAATCTATCGGAAGGATACTGGCAGATTTCATGAGGCCTAAGGATTGGAAGGGTAGGAGACCTCAGGAGGATTTGGGGACCAGAAAGGCAGGGACTGAGTTTCTCTCTCTTGTTTTTGTTCACATGCACACTCCTTCTCTCTGGCTCTGCAAGGGATCTCTTGTTTGCTTCTCTCTTCCTGTGTCCCCACTTCTGAGCTTCTCTTAGCTATCTCTACCACATGTCCAATAAAATTTGGCTGTTTCAGCCTCATTCTCAGAGGCCTCCAAGTGAAGGGCCCGTGGAGCCCATCTCAGTCTCGAGCAAGAGGAACCAGCTGGTAACATCTGCTCCCCATGCTCTTTGGACCCTCGGGGGTTCAGGCAACCAGGATGAGGGGAAATTTGGTGCAGTCATAGCCTCTGGGGTTGTGGGGAAAGGGAACTCTAAGAAGCATGGTCAACATTATAATTCAGCTATACTTCAATAAAATTTTTTTGTTTGTAAAAAAAAAAAAAAAAAAAAAAAGCATGGTCAGGAGAAGTGATGGGTGATTTTAGTGCCCAGGAAAAGAGGACCAGGTGAGGTCTGGCATTGAGAAAATTGTCTTCTGGAGTTCCCCATCCAGAACCACCTCTGTAGTTAGCTTTGTTCCAATGAGAGTCTGAGGGCTTAATTGGCTCTGAAATGGAATGACAGTGGCTGTAGGGAAAGAACTAGTAGCTGTGCCTCTTGCTGATGGGAACTGGGTGGCAGGACATTTGGAAACCTGCTGAGGTTCCATTACTAGGGAAAGAGTGTTAGGCAAAGAGACAGGAAAGCCCCATGGGGCCCAAACTGAGATCACGGGGGCCGAGACTTTGGACCCCTAAGGACCAGGATTGAATTCTCAGCTCTGTCATTTCTTAGGCAATGTGAACATTGAATGAGTCACTTATTCTGATACCAGTTTCCTCTTCCATAAATCGAGATAATAACACTTATCCTACAGGGTTGGTGCTAAAATTAGAGCTAACAATTGCATGGATCATGGTGCTCTAGAAGCTACACACTAAAAACCAGGAGAGAGGAGGTGAGTGCTGCTGTGGGTCTCCCTGATTGCATGGAAGGTGCTGTTGTAGGCTTTCAACAGTGCAGGCTTAGTATGAGATCTGGGGGCCTTTTAAGGACCTTACAAGGATGTTTGCGACCTCAAATTAAATGACTGGCTCAAAACACTAAACAAAAGCTCCACAACTGAAATTGACAAAGGTTAAGTCATCTGCAACTCAACTAACTCCTAAGTGATGTCTTAAATTATTCTTAAATACAAACTCTACAAGAGTTACACAGGACATAGTATGTCCGCATCAGAGTGCCTAGCTTTGTATAACATTTTGGCTCCCCCACTTAGGAGCTGTGTGATTTGGGGCAAGTCACTGAGCCTCTCTGTGCCTGTTCCTCATCTGCAAAATGGGAATAATAATAGTGCCTACTTCAGAAGGTTGTTGTAAAATACTTAGAATGGTGCATGGCACATAGCCAGTCTTGCTATTAGTATATTTACTGTAGGATGAGGGTGCATTTTAAATGCTTGATATAGTTAAGGTAGGGCCTCCAAAGTAAGGGACTGAGTCTCATAAAGCTCTTAAAACAGCCCTGATCATGTTTGAGTGACCATATTTTTATGTAAATCAGGTGTAACTTAGATCATAAACCACAGATGTGCAATTGTATCTTCATAAAAATTAATGGTCCTCTGCAGGGCGCTACTGCTCCCCAGAGAATTTTGGACATTTGTATTTTTTTTTGGTCATAATGAATAGGGGTTACTGCCGGCATTTAGTGGGGCCACACTGGCACAACAAA
This sequence comes from Stenella coeruleoalba, assembly GCF_951394435.1. Lineage (NCBI taxonomy): Eukaryota > Metazoa > Chordata > Mammalia > Artiodactyla > Delphinidae > Stenella > Stenella coeruleoalba. Next base: position 62,104,471 of record NC_137150.1, read on the forward strand.
AGATTTCTCCTGTGTCCCTCAGGACTTTTAAATAGAAGTGAAAAACCTGTTTATAATGATCCAATTCTAGAATCTAACTGAACCTGGAATTAGGTAGGTGAAAAACCTGCTTATAATTATTTGAGCCCAGAACTAATTGCATTTTACAAACCAACACAAAGTGTTTTTATGCTCTTTGGTTTTATTGGCAAGGTTTAGTTAAATAGCAGATTTCCTGGGAAGCAACAATGGCATACATCAAGGAAAGATTGTACTGTGTTTTATTTCAGTTCACCATTTTGAGAAGTTGCTGACAGCAATCCTCTTGTATTATTGGAGTCACCAAATATGTCCGCCATTTTTTTTTTTTTTTTTTTTTGCGGTACGCGGGCCTCTCACTGTTGTGGCCTCTCCCGTTGCGGAGCACAGGCTCCGGACGCGCAGGCTCAGCGGCCATGGCTCACGGGCCCAGCCTCTCCGCGGCATGTGGGATCTTCCTGGACCGGGGCACGAACCCGTGTCCCCTGCATCGGCAGGCGGACTCTCAACCACTGCGCCACCAGGGAAGCCCTGTCCGCCTTTTAACCGTCATCTTCATGGTAATTCTGCATTTACATAGGAATGTAGTGATTTGGCCTGTATGACAAAATGTCAAATATAAAGGAAAAGAGTCAACAATATTCAGTTGAATATTGAAAATTTGGTTTTATATCTGCCCACGTTGAACCCTTGTGAACATGCCAACTCTGCAGTTCTTTTCTAATAAACAGTGACTCCCCCATCAAGATAAAGTGAAGATTTTACAAAGAAACACATTTATAAAGTTGATAGCATATCACACTTCTGAGATTTAAAGGAAAAGTTTGAAAGCTAGAATTTTGAAATAATATAAAGGCTTGCAAAATAGGGTAAGCGACACATTGTAGGGGGAAAAACGTCAAATTACCAGCAAACGAGAGGTTATGAGAACGACGATAGGAGAAAATCCAACTGAAATGTTATTTTTATTCCACTGAATTCTGATGATACTGTTCTAAGAAAAATCAGAGATGGTGAAAGCTATTGAACATCAGCTGTGAGTTGGGATCAGGCTAGGAAATTTTGATTTCTAGTGGACGACAGCCCCCTGGGGGATAAGGAAGCGCTCTGCTCCCATGGATGAGGTTAAGGGATAAAAAAGCCACAGTGGAAATTTACTTTCAAAGTTAATGACAATTGATACAGAGGCATTGACAGTAAAACGAAACCCTTGAAAATGATTTCATAGAAACAATAATTCCCTTTTCCAATATCATTGTATGTGCCACGGACTGAGCCTCAGCTACAATTTGCTGACAACATGGGTTTGTAGGCCATTAAAAAAAATTAGCAATCTAGAAACAATAAATGCTGGAGAGGGTGTGGAGAAAAGGGAACACTCTTGCACTGCTGGTGGGAATGTGAATTGGTACAGCCACTATGGAGAACAGTATGGAGATTCTTTAAAAAACTACAAATAGAACTACCATATGACCCAACAATCCCACTACTGGGCATATACCCTGAGAAAACCATAATTCAAAAAGAGTCATGTACCAAAATGTTCATTGCAGCTCTATTTACAATAGCCAGAGGATGGAAGCAACCTAAGTGCCCATCATCTGATGAATGGATAAAGAAGATGTGGCACATATATACAATGGAATATTAGCCATAAAAAGAAATGAAATTGAGTTATTTGTAGTGAGGTGGATGGACGTAGAGTCTGTCATACAGAGTGAAGTAAGTCAGAAAGAGAAAGACAAATACTGTATGCTAACACATATATATGGAATCTAAAAAAAAAAATGTCATGAAGAACCTAGGGGTAAGACAGGAATAAAGACACAGACCTACTGGAGAATGGACTTGAGGATATGGGGAGGGGGAAGGGTAAGCTGGGCCAACGTGAGAGAGTGGCATGGACATATATACACTACCAAACGTAAAATCGATAGCTAGTGGGAAGCAGCCGCATAGCACAGGGAGATCAGTTCGGTGCTTTGTGACCACCTAGAGGGGTGGGATAGGGAGGGTGGGAGGGAGGGAGATGCAAGAGGGAAGAGATATGGGGACATATGTATATGTATGACTGATTCACTTTGTTATAAAGCAGAAACTAACACAACATTGTGAAGCAATTATACTCCAATAAAGACGTAAAAAAAATGATTAAAAAAATTAGCAACAGATGTTTAGCACAATGCAAAGAAAATTGTGTTTTCTTTTATTTATTTTGGATTACTTGCCGTTTTTCAGGATTTTCACTGTTACTCTGATACAGTCCCAATGCTAACTTCTCTAAGACCTCTCGTCTACTCTTCCAATTCAGCTTCTATTCTCCACCACCCGATGAAGCGAAAGAACCCCAGGCCACAGTGAAATAAATGGGGTCCAAAAGTCAAGTATGTAAAATGTAGGGTTGTAGTTTTTGCAACTTAAAAAAAATTATTTATTTATTTTGGCCGTGCCGGGTCTCAGTTGCAGCATGTGGACTCCTAGTTGTGGCATGCGGACTCTTAGTTGCGGCATGCATGCGGGATCTAGTTCCCTGACCAGGTATTGAACCCGGGCCCCCTGCATTGGGAGTGCAGAGTCTTACCCACTGGACCACCAGGGAAGTCCCTGCATTTTTGCGATGTTAATAAAAACTATTTTCCCAGAGGTCTGTACTATCAAAAAAAGGCACAGAGGTAAATATATTGAAGCATGTTGTACACAAGTATCCACATACCCAGCTGAGCAAGTTCCAACTCAGTTATGTTCAACCTGTCCTCTCCATCTCCTGTGATCCCCCCATACCCCGCCTGCACCGTCAAAAGCCTGCAACAGCGTCGCCTGGGATTCTCCTGCAAATTCGACCACACACACTCAATCAAGCACCTTCCATGTAATCATGGAGACTCAAGCAAGCACACATCCTATCTCTCCATCTTTGTGTGTGTGTGTGTGTGTGTGTGTGTGTGTGTGCATGTGTGTGTGCATGCGCGTGTATGCGTGTGCATGGGGCCCAAAGACTAAACTGATGACAATGGCTAGCTTTAGAGCACCATGAATTATACATGTTCCAAACATTATTTTAAAAAAAAAATTTTTTTATTGAAGCATGGTTGATTCACAATTTAAAAAAATATTAATTAATTAATTTATTTAGGCCATGCTGCTGCGGCTTGTGAAACCTTAGTTGAACCCATGCCGTCGGCAGTGAAAGCACGGAGTCCTAACCATTGGACTGCCAAGGAATTCCCTACAATGTTGTGTTAGTTTCTGGTGTAGAGCAAAGTGGTTCAGTTATACATATATATAATAGTTTGCAGCTACTTGTCCCAAACTCCCAATCCATCCCTCCCCCCCTTACCCTCCTCCTTGGCAACCGCAAGTCTGTTTTCTATGTCTGAATCTGTTTCTGTTTCATAGAATAGTTCATTTGTGTCATATTTTAGATTCCATATATAAGCAATATCATATGGCATTTGTCTTTTTCTTTCTGATTACTTCACTTAATCTGATAATCTCTAGGTTCATCCATGTTGCTGCAAATGGCATTATTTCATCCATTTACATGACTTAGTATCAGTAGTATTCCATTGTCTATATGTACCACATCTTCTTTATCCATTCATCTGTCGATGGACACTTAGGTTGCTTCCGTGTCTTGGCTATTGTAAAGAGTGCTGCTATGAACATTGGGGTGCACGTATCTTTTTGAATTATAGCTTTGTCTGGATGTATGCCCAGGAGTGGGATTGCTGGATCATATGGCAACTCTATTTTTAGTTTTTTGAGGAACTTCCATACTGTTTTCCATAGTGGCTGCACCAATTTACCCTTCCACCAACAGTGTAGGAGGGTTCCCTTTTCTCCACACCCTCTCCAGCATTTATTATTTGTAGACTTTTAAATGATGGCCATTCTGACTGGTGTGAGGTGGTATCTCGTTGTGGTTTTGATTTGCATTTCTCTGATAATTAGTGATGTTGAGCATCTTTTCATGTGCTTATTGGCCATCTGTAAGCCTTCTTTGGAGAAATGTCTATTTAGGTCTTCTGCCCATTTTTTGATTGTGTTGTTTGTTTTTTTGTTATTGAGTTGTATGAGCTACCAAACATTATCTTTAATCATAGCACCAACCCTGTAGGGTAAGTGTTATTATCCTTTTCGTCTGCCTCAGTTTGAGACTCAGGTTTGGCAACAAGGGCTGGTCAGGGGCCTGGAGAGAATCCCATTATATTAAAATATGCATTATCTTTGGGTTTATTGTATATGATCTTCAAGGTCTTTTTAAATACTAATATGCATGCACTGAATGGGTATTGAAATTTCAAGACAGGAGATATGATCTCTGAGATGTTTCATCACTCTTTTCTTCCATGTCATACAAAAAGGTGTTTTTTTCTTCACTACTCACAGTAAGGCTAATGTCATGAGAATATTGTTCTTTATGTTTTCTGCCTTGACAGCCTATAATTTGCTTAACATGTTATTCCTGTTTCCATTAAGGTTATCCCTTCCTTCTCTTATCATATACAAATGAACCTGGTGTGTTATTATATATCTTAACACTAATTTAAATTCTGATGATAATTGGAACCACTCTCTTTCATTCTACTGCATTTATTGTAAGGAAACGCTTCCAATATTCTTACTTTTAAATCCAAACTGACTCATATAAGGGAGTGCAGTCATCTGACTCTATTATGTATTCTAATATAGTTATGCTGGAGCATTTATATATCGAAATGTACATTATTTCATTATGGATCATTTTTATCTCTCCTTTTAATTTCACTTAGGATATGAAAATGGGAAAAGCCATCCATGGCACCTGGGAGTTGGCCTGGCTCACTGCTCAGCACTGTGTTCTCCTGTTGCACATCAACAATTTCACAGATCGCCAGTATGAGATGAAGCCACTCTGAGACCTTGATGGATCTAGACAAAAACAAGAACACTCTGTAATCATGTCTGAACACAGACGAATGTGATCGTGGTCCAAACCAGAGAAATGACTAAACATCTCCCTATCTTGGCTAGTACAGGTGTCTGCTGCTCCTTTACAATGATACCTTTAGTCTTACTCTAATCTACCCTCCTTCTGGGTCACATTTATCAAAAGACCCAACTGTAGAATGATTCCCACTTCTCAGCAGCATCTAATCCAAAGCAAAGCACCACTTCCATGAATCCTCCTGAAAGTCACCTAACAAACCTAAATCCTCCAAGTCCCTTCTACCACATTTCTCTGGGGTGCATATTCTCCCTCCTTGCAAAGAGCAATAGATTTAACTTATTCAACTGTAAGTGTGTTCCTGAGGGTCTCTGGCTGGGAGGCATTGACAGATATTATAGTGTCATCTATCTATATATCGTCTATCTATCTCTAGTCTTTGCAATCATGTATGTAGACAGATTATATTATCTATGAATTTCAGTTCAAGATAGTAAAGGACCTTTACAAAGTATTTGTTACAAAAAGAGGGTATTGAGTTTGGTAGGATCATTGATAGTAATTTTCTGAACTTGACTCTGTCTACAGGTAAATCATGGTACGCTATTTTGTCTGCATATAAATCCTGTGTGTGAATATAGGTTTCACACAGGATGTCACTTAAATAGGCAGGTAGTGTCAAATTACAAAAAAAGAAAAAAAAAGTCCTGAAACGAAATATGGCACAAACTACTCTGCTTTGCAGCTTAAGAAAAATGACTGGTTAAAGACAACCAACCAAATGGGAAAAGATATTTGCAAATCATAAATCTGATAAGGTATTAATATCCAAAATATGTAAAGAACTCATACAACTCAATAGTAAAAAAAATAAACAATCTGATTTAAAAATGGGCAGAAGATCTGAATAGACATTTTTCCAAAGAAGACATGCAGATGGTCAAGTAAATGAAAAGGTGTCCAACGTCACTAATCATCAGGGAAATGTAAATCAAAACTACAATGAGATATCACCTCACAGCTGTCAGAATGGCTGTCATCAAAAAGACAAGAAATAACAAGTGTTGGCGAGGATGTGGAGAAAGGGGAACACTTGTGCACTGTTGGTGGGAATCTACATTGGTGCAGCCACTATGGAAAACCATATGGAGGTTCCTTGAAAAATTAAAAATAGAACTACCATGTGATTCAACAATTCACTTCTGGGTATTTATCCAAAGGAAATAAAAATACTAATTAGAAAAGACATCTGCACCCCAATGTTCCTTGTAGCATTATTTAAAATAGCCAAGATATGGAAGCAACCTAAGTGTCTGTCAATGGATGAATGGACAAAGAAAATGCAGTGTACATATGTACAATGGAATATTATTTAGCCATAAAAAAGAATGAAATCTTGCTATTTGCAACAACATGGATGGACCTTGAGGGCATTACGCTAAGTGAAATAAGTCAGACAGAGAAAGACAGGTACCGTATGATCCCACTTACATGTGGAATCTAAAAATAAACAAAAAACAAACAGATCCAAGCTCATGGATAGAGAGAACAGATTGGTGGTCACCAGAGAGGGGGTGGGTGAAATGAGAGGAGAGGGTTAAAAAATATAAACTCCCAGCTATCAAATAAATAAGCCATGGGGATGTAATGGACAGCATGGGGGTACAGTTAATAATACTGTATTGTATATTTGAAAGTTGCTAAGAGGGTGGATCTTAAAAGTTTTCATCACAAGAGGAAGAAAGAAAGAAAAGAAGGAAGAAAGAAAGAAAAGAAACATGCCTGGGAAGGGCCTGTTTGGAGTTCCTCTTGTCTGGCAGTGCTCTGGTTTTGATCCCTTTGTCATTGCTCCATGCTTCCTGTTAATCGGACATTTGGGGCACAGTTGTCTGGTCATTAAACCTTGTTATTCCCATTGAGGACATTCATGTATCCCTATCATTTGCCTTTCAAACTTGTGCTTTTTCTTCTGAGGAACTGTCACCACATCTGGCATCTCACCCATCTTGCCAGAAGCTGTTAAATAACGAGTGAATAGAAGTGTTTTTATGACCTTGCGGAATGAAACTGCCATCCTTTCTTTCTTTTCAAATATTAGCGACTAAAAAAGAGGTTGGGGGCACTTAGGAATTTTGAGAAGCCCCAATGATGATGATAAATGATGTTTTACGAATGAAAAAAATGTCTCTGCTTAACGTAGGCATTGTGTTTCCCAACCTCACACCTCTTCCTGCCCACACCCTCCCCCAATCAGCATGCTTTTGCCACTTGCTGGCTCCCTTGGTGCACAATGGAGAGAAATTTGTCAAGGAAAGTTTGCTTTTAATATGGTGTAGGAGGAGGTGGTGTAGACACTTAGGGCTGAACATCAATATATGAACTAATCAGGTCACTGCCACCTCCCACTCTAGATCTGAGAGCGCCGGGGAGCTTTGTTTTGTTCGCCAATTCCTCCCGAGTGCTTAGAAGGAGCTGGAGAAATAGTGCACGCAGAAGAAGATCCAAGAATCAGTCCATCCATCAGTGACTCATCCATCTCCCTCCTCATTTCCCCAGATTAGGCGTGTAACCTCTGGGTACCTGGGGCCAGTCTGCCCTCGCCCGGGCGGGCGTGGCATAAGAAGGCACAGCAGTGCTGGGGCCTAGCTTTGGGCACCCACGCAGAACGCGAAGCTTCCTACCCCGTGCAGCCTCTGCGTCCCGAATCTGGTGCGGTGCCAGGCGCTGAGGATACAAAACGACCCAGGAGGGGCGGGTACACCACCCCGTCTGGACACTCTTCCGGGCGAGCTGCGAGGCCGGACCTCCAGGCTGAGGCAGGAAAAGAAAGTGCGGCGCAGTGAGAGGCGCGCTCCTCCCTTGGGCGCCCGCTGGGGCGGGCAGACGCGCCACGCGCCGCAGCGTCCCCGCAGCCCCTCGCCTGCGCAGAGGTGGGCTCCGGGCTGAGTTCCTGACCTCCGCCCCAGTCCCTAGGAGGGGAGAGGAACTGCGCAGGGGTGAGGGGCCCTGGCACCCCGGCCATTCTCAGGCCGGAACCCCTTTAACAAGAGGGTGGCCGTGGAGCACATCAGGCACAGCCGGGGGCAGCCTGGCAGAACTGGACTCCGTGCGTTCCTCACGGTTTACTAGATAGTTCTATGCCCTTAGTACAGTTTTAATTTTGATTTCGTTGAAAAAAAAATCGAGCGTATTACCCGTATTCTTTCTTTTGTACATGATAAAACAATCAGAAGTACAAAGGAAGTTAAATGTCTCTCCCAACTCTGTCTGCCAGTCCCCACGCTCCTAGATTCTGTCCCAGGACACCAGGACAGGTTGATGCGCTAGGCAGTGAGGATGCTGCCACGCGGAGATTGGTCCTTGGGGACTGTGTCCCTGGAGAGTGGGGTTGCTAGGGGAAGTTAAGGAACTGTTTTCAGGAGGGCGGAGGGCCCCCCCGAGCACAGTGCTGGGAGAAGGACGTTTTTTCCTGGTTGGGGGAGGAGGGCCTCTATGCAGTCTTTAAAGAATTGAGAATTAGAGAGGAAAGCGGCCTCGTTACCAGGGACACCATTGGCAGTGAGGAAGGCGGAAGGGTAATCTCTGGACTCTCCTGGAAACTGGAAGGCCCAGAGTTTGTGGGTGAGGGGAGAGAAGAGAGAGGGAGAGGGAAAGGGGAGGGGGGGGGGAGAGAGAGAGGCTTGTGGGGACGGGGAGGGGTACCTCAGAGGGGGCTTAAGAGGTTGGGGGACTTGAAACATAAACCATTATCCTTCCTGTGGTCCCTTTTGTACCCACAGGCTATTGAAGAGAGAGGAAATATGATGGTAGGCACTCAGTAACCCGGGCTAATGAACTAAATAGTTAACTGTATACTGTTCAACCATCAAACTGGAATAATGCCCACTGTGGTCCTGTAATTAACTTCCAGTCCCACCTAACCAAGATACTAGTAAAATCCTCAGCTGGGTGTGATGTAGGGTTGATCTCAGGTGGCCTCGGCCTGCAGTGGCTTGAAGCAGGGTTTCGGTTCCTGGCCAGAGATTGAGTTTGGGTCACGGCAGTGAGAGAGCTGAATCCTAGCCACTAGACCAGTGGTCAGTGACAAGGCCATGGCCCTTCAGCTTTGCAGAAAAGAATTCCCACAAAGACGGAGAGTAGTGAAACAAAGTGTTTATTAGGAGGAAAAAGAGTACAGTACGGGTGGATAGACACACAGGCGGACTCAGAGAAAGAGTCGTGCCTTCATGGTAGTTTAAATCACTTATATGGGGCATTTCTTCCAGGTTTCCTTTGACCAACCTTTTTTTTTTTTTTTTTTTTTTCAGTACGCAGGCCTCTCCCATTGCGGAGCACAGGCTCCGGATACGCAGGCTCAGCGGCCATGGCTCACGGGCCCAGCCGCTCCACGGCATGTGGGATCTTCCCGGACCGGGGCACGAACCCATGTCCCCTGCATCAGCAGGTGGACTCTCAACCACTGCGCCACCAGGGAAGCCCTGGCCAACCATTTTTAATTGCCTGGTTCTGAGTCTGTATTTGGTATATCTCAGGATCCTCCCATGTGTGCTCTCGCATCTCTCAGCTAAGATGGCTTCCAGAGAAAAGGCCTATGGGTAGCTTAGCATCGCTTTCCTTTTGACCTCCAAGGAGCTTTCTAGTCGGGAAGGTCTCCTTGACTTTGAGAATGAGAAATATGTGGTCTCTTATCTCTTATCTGGGCAGGGCCCAGCCTCCTCTCTCAATTGTCCTGCTATTTTCATGTTCGAGTATCGGTCCACAGGCAACGAACTCCAGCTGTTTACCCTGGGAGGGGAGGGTGGGGGAAGGGTGCTATCTATCTCCTGCCTCAGGGGGACGTCCTTGTCCCAAGCATGTGCATTTCTTCCCATGATTTCATCATCCAGTTTTACTTAATGATGTGTACCAACGCTAGCATTTTGTTGATGCAGCTTGGGCAACACGATGGGGCGATGCATGACCAGTTCCACTAGTAACTCATAGAGTAAGTTCCCTCCCAGTGTCCTGGGGACCATCCTTCTCTGGAAGGGGAAGGAGGAACTGGGAATAAGAAACAAGGCTTTGTTTGCTACTCCCTTTATTAAAACAATATCAGGGAGACGCAAGAGGGAAGAGATACGGGAACATATGTATATGTATAACTGATTCACTTGGTTATAAAGCAGAAACTAACACACCATTGTAAAGCAATTATACCCCAATAAAGATGTTAAAAAAAACACAACAATATCAATATTTAGTATCTATGTTACAGCAAGGTCCTGGTTTTCCTCGCATCTCCCTGGCTACTCTTTCTTGGTTTGCCTCACGAGCGCCTGCCTTCTTTTCTCCAGTTAGGTGTGGTGCCTCCCAGAGTCCCGTTCCAAGCCCTCTTCCCCACACCCTATCCCTCAGCAATCTCACCCACCCCCATAAATGGCTTTAATGACCATCTATGACTTTCAGATTGCCCTCTCTACCCACCCCTTTCTCTTGAGCTCCAGACAAGTTCATCCACCTGCTTCCAGAACAACACCTTAAACTTCATGTCTCCATCCAGAATTCATCTCTTCTTCTCCAGCCCCCAGTGTGGATTTCGTTTTCTCAGTGACTGCATTTACTTTCTTCCTCAGCTGTACAAGCTTTGGCTTGTCCCACCCTCCCCAACCCCCCGACCCTACTGACCTCCAGCCGTGATGTCCTGAGTGGGAACCTCTAAATCAGCTTCCCAGTCCTTGCACTTTTCTTCTCATCCAGCCACCATCACCTGTTAGTCTCCTAGCTGGTCTCCCTGCTTCCAGGTTTGCCCTCCAGGCCTCACTCCACATGGAGCCTGAGTGACGTTTCCAAAATGGAAATCTGATCATTACTGTAAGCTTTAGGATAAATGCCAAATGCCTTCATGTGGCCTAGAAGGATGCTGACCCTTGTCTGCCTTTCCACCTTCATGGCTCAGCACGCCAAGCTCAAACACGGACGTCCAGTCATCCCACTTTCATTCACTTCCTTCAGTGTTTATGCAATGACCTGGGGACGTTTCCTATGGCCGTTTCCCTCTTTCCTGACTGTTTCCCTTACCGCTCTTCCCTTGGCCATATTCATCCTTCAGGTCCCTGTGGTGACATCACTTTTCTAGGAAGCTTTCCCTGATTCACAGGTCTGGATTAGCTGCCCCTCATCACAGTCCCTTTCAGACTGTACTTACCTTGCTGTTTATTTGCCTTTCTTCTCCCACAACCATAATGAGCTTGAAGGCAGGGACCTGTGCATCTGGGTCACGTCATTATTCTCATATCCCAGCATGGGGTCTGGCCTATAGTATCCATATATGCTCAATAAATATTGAATAACTGCTTGAATGAATAAATGAAAGAATTAAACATGTGAAAATAGATGAAAACCAATCAAAGGAGAACAAGAAAAGGCTTTATATTCAGGGCTTGCTATAGCAAGGGAGTTAGCCACCTTTATTTGCTTTTTGGCAAAGACTCAAAGACAGGCAGAGGAATGGGAACGCTTCATAGTGGGAAAAAAAAGAGAAGACATCAGTTATGCCTCGATTGGAGGCTATTGGCATAGGGAAGCTGCAGGCTGGCTAACTAGAAGTGGGGTATCATGTGATTGTTTAGGGATGCATATTTGGCTTTCTTTGGTTGGTCTTAAGTTGGAAGCAGGGCAAAAATTAGGGAAGCTGTTCGTTATTAATCAGGTCCTTCCCATTTTGGGTCAGTTGTTATAGGGTTGTTATTTGGCTACCTGGACTGGTTAGAAGTGCGTGATAACTGACTGTTTACAAGTCTGATTTATAGATAGCAGGCTGGCTTCCTGGGCTGGTTGCTGCAGGTTGTGGGTCAGAGTTTTATTTTTATATATGGTCTGGTCATTGCGCATATGTATATTCAGAATCTCAAGCTAATATGTATTGAGCATCTACTGTACACCATACTGTGTATTAAGTGTTGTTTATGCAGAACCTTATTTATTTCTCACAGTACCTCTGTGCAGTAGGTATTACCATGTCTGCTTAACCCTGATCACTTCCTCCTTTGAAGTTGATGTTAGTCACATTTTCTTTCTTCTGGCCATCCTTACCACCTCCCCCTCCTCCAAACTCGCCGCAGACTGGGCTCTGAGTTCTTCTCCAGCCCAAGGTTGCCGTCTTCCAAGCATGTCAGTATCCTTACTCAGTTCCTTCCCACAGCACTAGACTCCCGGTTCTGGATTTCCTTATCTTCAGTGACCTTCACCTGCAACACTTTTCAGTCAGCCATGCCTTGGTCATCAGGCACATCAGTCATCTTCAGCAGGAAAGGCTTCATCTCTGATATGTAAACCCTACCATCCAACCTCTTAGTGTGGTTGAAATACATTCTACCCTTTCAGCCCTGCCAGGCAGTAATTAATTCTGGGTAAGAGCATTATGGTAGATTTCAAAATACTTTAAACTACTTTTTGTTATTTTCTAAGATGTCTAAAATACATAACATGAAAAAGAAAAAAAAGCCTCTAAGCATTATTTTTTTAATTTAAAAACAAGTGTCACCTACCTGCACACCCGTCAATCTATCATTCTCCTTCTGGAGGATACAGGGAAGGGATAAAGTCCATAGAACATTGTATTGTTGTAGTCAGACTGCAGTCAGAACCAATAATGATGGAGTTCATTTAAAATGAAGTTACTGTTATTCTTTTGGAAGGTCTCCAACAATCATGACAAACACAGTTGACATAAATCACGTTGAGTGACCATGTTCCATTATGCTGAGTATGATGGTTAATTAACTTGGCTGGGCCACGGTACTCAGTTGTTCGGTCAAACATCAGTCTAGATGTTGCTATGAAGGTATTTTAAAAAAAATATTTATTTATTTTTTTGGCTGTGCTGAGTCTTTTTTTTTTTTAATAAATTTATTTATTTATTTTATCTTTGGCTGCATTGGGTGTTCGTTGCTGCATGCGGGCTTTCTCTAGTTGCGGCAAGTGGGGGCTACTCTTCGTTGTGGCGCGCAGGCTTCTCATTGTGGTGGCTTCTCTTGTTGCGGAGCATGGGTTCTAGGTTCACGGGCTTCAGTAGTTGTGGCACGTGGGCTCAGTAGTTGTGGCACATGGGCTTAGTTGCTCCACGGCATGTGGGATCTTCCCGGACCAGGGATCAAATCCTTGTCCCCTGCATTGGCAGGTGGATTCTTAACCACTGCACCACCAGGGAAGCCCACTGTGCTGAGTCTTAGTTGCTGCATGCGGGATCTTCCTTGCGGCATGCGGGATCTTTTTTTTTTGAGTTGTGGCATGTGGGATCTAGTTCCCAGACCAGGGATTGAACCGGGGCCCCCTGCATTGTGAGCGTGGAGTCTTACCTACTGGACCACCAGGGAAATCCCTGTGAAGGTTTTTTGTTTTGTTTTGTTTTGTTTTGCGGTACTCGGGTCTCTCACCGTTGTGGCCTCTCTGGTTGCGGAGCACAGGCTCCGGATGCGCAGGCTCGGCGGCCATGGCTCACGGGCTCAGCCGCTCCGCGGCCTGTGGGATCTTCCCGGACCGGGGCACTAACCCGTGTCCCCTGCATCGGCAGGTGGACTCCCAACCACTGCACCACCAGGGAAGCCCCCTGTGAAGGTATTTTTAACAAATGTGTTTAACATTTAAATTAGTATACTTTGAATATGCAGATTACTCTCCATAGTGTGGGTGGGCCTCATGCAATCAGTTGAAAGCCTTAAAAGAAAAGTCTACGGTGTCCTGAGGAAGAAGGAATTCTGCCTCCAGACTGCCTTCAGACTCAAGATGGCAACATCAACTCTCCCCTGGGTCTCCAGCCTGCTGGCGTGCCCTGAAGATTTTGGACTTGCCAGTCCTCAAGTTCTCATGAGTCCATTCCTTAAATTCTCTGTCTGTCTATCCATATCCTATTGGTTCTGATTCCCTAGAGAGCCATGACTGATTCGCTGGGCCAGGGCCAGATGTGCAGGGCAAGAATTCCCGCACACAGCACAAATGAAGATAAACAGGACCCACCTCTAAATCACTTCCCATCTCTCTCCTAGCCATCAGTTTTCTGCACCTCCAATTACTCCTCTTTAAGTCAGGCCCAGCATCTGATAAGACTTATTTACATTTGTTGACTGAGGGATTCTACTTTAGCAGGTGGTTCTCAGCCAGTGTGTGATGTCATTAGCATTTTAAGCTTCTTGTTTCCAAGCTGAAGAAGTAAGAGTCTTACCATTATCCTTGAATAAAGGATGGTCTACTAACAGGGAAAGAGAGGTGTTTATCATAAGGCATCCTGAAAGTAAATCTGTGTTAAGTCTTCAGGGAGAGGGTGCAGCCAGATTTTATGGAGAAAAAAAGAATACAGAAATATCTAACTTTTGCTATTTTTCAGTGATAAGCGATCATATGGACCCCTTGCTATGGCCTCTCCCAGGGCTTTGGACGGAAGATATAAAGTGAGGGGTCCTGGGAATTCCCTGGCAGTCCAATGGTTAGGATTCAGTGCTTTCACTGCTGGGGGCGCACAAGCCGCCGGTAAAGCTGGCTCTGTTTCTGGGCTTTTTAGGGTGGGGACAGAAAGAAGGGTGCTGACTGTTCCTTAGGTTGGTTCCTGCTTTGCTGGGGAGGAAAGCTGAGGCTGGCCTGGTTCCAGCTGCTGGAGGAAGACGTCTCTTCCTTAGACCCAGAATCTCGCTCCTCTGCAAGCCCAGCCCATGTGACTTGCCAGACCCTTGCCCCACTTCCATCCTTTCCCTCGCTCCCCTTCTTTGCTTTAACCCCTGTCCTACTGTTTCCAGGGCCTGTTTCCACACTCTTGCACTCTGCTTCTTTAGGGAGTGTCCAGGCATATTTCAGAGGACAATGTGTAGCCCATCTCGCCCTCCATCTGCAAATGCAAATCCCTCTCTGTGCGGCATAGAGATTTTCTGTCTCTGAGGACAGCATCTCTGACTGCGTGTGCCATGGCAGAATTGCCACTGCTTCATGTGTGGGCACTTTTCTCTGTGGTCCTTTGTCCACATCTCTGGCCAGCATCTCCTCCCGTCTTCCTGCCTCTTCAGACTTCCAAATGCTGCGTTTATCATCTCACATAAGCAGACACGTGCTATCAGAAGCAGTTTTCTAATTGTACCCAGGGATAAGTATTTTTATAGAGTTTGCTTTCATATATTTCACTGAGTATGTGAATTTGTTAGCACCTCCTCTCCTCATTCTGGGAGGAGCTCAGTGACTGGCTGGAAAGTTCTGCAGGTTCCAGGGGCTGCAGTTTTCCCTCTTGGCTCCAAGTCCCTGCATCTCCAGAACCACTGAGGTCATCTGTGCCCCATGTTTCGTGGCGGTTCTTCCCCTTCTGCTCCCACCACCTGAAATCTGGGCCTTTTCTTTGATCTTGCCCCAGAATCACTCACACAAGACACATGTACGTGTATCATAAGACTTTACTGAAAGACTCTGCATAAGCAGTGGAGTTGTCTTATGTCACAGCGGAACCCAAACAACTTAAAATTATACAAATGTAATCCTCGTTTCTTACACCCACCTTTGGGAATTCCTCCCTTGCCTCCTTTCTCCTCAGACTTGAGCCCTGCTAAACTGATTGCCACCCCCTTTCCCCTCATCCCTTACTCCCTGAGGCAGAAGTAGCCTCGTCCAGTTTAGATTAGAAAACAGCAACAACAAAACCAGCTCTTCTTCCTGTTACACTTTAGTGTGAATAAAAAACAGAGAGAAATGAAGAAAACAGACGTCCTCACCATGATGTGAAAACAGAGCCCCTTCCCTTTCACACATTTCACCACTTCAGCCCCCGGCGGCACACACATGCACACGCGAAGCCAGCCCCGCCTCAGACACGCAGAGCCCTGCCGAGTCCCCAGAGACCCTCCATCTCTCTCTGTTCCCTCATTTCATTTCTTCCTCTTGGATCCCAAAAGCTGTCAAAGAAAAACACTACTCCTGCTCTCACTTCGTGTAAGTCCATGGTTAGGAACTATACTGAATAGCGAGACAGGAAAGAGACAGGCCTGGAGAGAACAGAGAGATAGATAGCAGGAATCCTAGGAACTGGAAGGTTCATTTAGGAACAAGGAAGGCGACTCCTGTGATGGAAAGCCACATTGCAGATCCCAGGACATTTCTGCACTAGGCACACAGTGGGCATCCTCAAAACTCTCATTACAAAGGGTGCAGCACAGGGACAGATTCTATACCTAGACACCCCCATCTCGTAGTTGGGCCCCTGCCCGGAGCTTCTCAAGCTCTTCACTGCCCTCGCCTATGGGTCACAGGTGGTACTTGGCACCTGGGACCTTTCTCCAGGGGGAGAAGCGATCATGCCAGAGGCTGCAGAGGCCGTAGATGGCGGCCAGCAAGGCAGCCCCTGAGGCCAGGTGCCAGCAGAAGAAGATGGTGAGGAAGGTGAGGTCCGTGGGGTTTTCCCCTCTCCAGGGCTGCCCCGAGGGCGGCGTGTACATCAGGATGCTTAGCTGCATCAGACAGCTGCTGAGCACCAGCCCCATGCAAGTCTTGAGCACCCAGAGCTGGGGCTGGCCGGGGACCCAGATCTCGATGGCGAGCGCCGGGCTGGCCGGGAAGGCAGGCACTGTGAACAGCGCGTGCACGCGGGTCTCCAGGGCGCCCTTGTGCTCGGCGTGGGTCACCACCAGCAGCACCAGCGCACGGAAGGCCAGAGCCTCGGCCGCCTGCTCCAGCTTCACACGCCTGGCTCGCGATGTCCACCACGCCACTGAGGAGGAAGGACCGGTGCGTGGTGAAGTGCCGCCACTCGTCCTTGAACGTGACGGTCACCGAGGGGCCTCCCAGTCCACCATCATCAGCCGCTTTGTTCCTGGCGGGTAGAAGAACTCGGGGAAGGTGAGAATCAGGGAGAAAACCACCTTCCCCACTCCTTCCACAGGGACCAGCTGCCACCACCTGTGCCCTCGCTTCTCCCTTGGGGGCAGAGGGGCTTTGAGGAACCTCTGTCCCCGTAACAGGGCCAAGGACACCAGCACCGAGTAGTAGAGTGAGAAGAAGAAGAAGAAGATCCCTGCTACCAGGTGTCTCCCGAGGGTTCCCATGGTCTCAGTGTGTATGTCAGGGCCACCAGGGCGACAGTGGGAGATGAGCAGCAACCTCGCCGGCACCCCTCACAAGCAAGAGTGGCTACTTTTGAACAGCGGGGAGATCTGCCCGATCCAGCCCCACCCATGCTTCCCACACAGGGAAAGGTGTCCAGAGCATCTGAGTCACTCCTGGGTGGGACCTCTTTCGGAGGCGTGATGGTGGGCGTGCGTGCGTTGCGCCACACTCTGTTCCGTACTTAGATGCTAGGCCTGGGATTTCAACCTCTTGCCCCTCACTGTAGGCACTGGTTTGCCCTTTTTCTCACAGTCTCTGCCCCACCCCTCCACAAGGAGAGGGGAGGGAAAGAGTTAGGTGCTCCAGGAAAGAGACTTCTCTTCCACGGACGGTCTCTTGGTGCCAGGCATGTTACATAATTTTTTTCTCATTTAACTCCATCAACATTGGGAGACTGGGATTGACATATATACACTACTGTGTATAAAATAGACAACTAATGAGAACCTACTGTATAGCACAGGGAACTCTACTCTATGCTCTGTGGTGACCTAAATGGGAAGGAAATCCAAAAAAGAGGGGATATATGTATACATATAGCTGATTCACTTCACTGTACAGCAGAAACTCACACAACATTGTAAAGCAACTATACTCCAATAAAAATTAATTTAAAAAATCCCTCAACAACTCTATAAGGAAGTTATTGCTAAACAAATTTTACAGGTGACATGAAGGCTCCGGGTGGGGGCGGGGGAAGGGACATGCATGAGGTCTCTTCTAGCAGCCAGCACAGCAGAGGCTGGATGGGGATCGGGTCTATTCATTTATCTGCACAGTGACTGAATTTCAGCTCCAACGCTTGCAACTCACACGACTGCGAGCAAGTTAACTTTGTCTTCTTGAGACTCGGTTTCCTGATCTGTAGAATGGGAATAATAATTACTTCCTAGGTTTGTTGTGAGGATTAAATATAGACATACCTTATTTTATTGCACTTTTCTTTATCAGGCTTTGTGGATATTGTGTTTTTTTTAAAAAACTAAAGATCTGGGGCTTCCCTGGTGGCGCAGTGGTTGAGAGTCCGCCTGCCGATGCAGGGGACGCGGGTTCGTGCCCCAGTCCGGGAAGATCCCACATGCCGCGGAGCGGCTGGGCCCCTGAGCTCTGGCCGCTGAGCCTGCGCATCCGGAGCCTGTGCTCCGCAACGGGAGCGGCCACAACAGTGAGAGGCCCGCGTACCGCAAAAAAAAAAAAAAAAAAACAAAAAAAACTAAAGATCTGTGACAACACCATCAAGCTAGTCTGTTGGTGCCATTTTTCCAACAGCATTCGTTCCCTTCGTGCCTCTGTGTCACATTTTGGTAATTTTCACAATATTTCAAACTTTTTGTTATTATTATATCTGTGATCACTGATCTTTGGTGTTGCTATTGTAATTGTTTTGGTGTTTTTTAGTAATAAAGTATTTTTAAATTAGGGTATGTATGTTGTTTTTTTAGACATAATGGTATTGCACACTTAATAGACTACGGTATAGTGCAAGCATAACTATTTTTGTTTTTCGGCCGTGCCATGCAGCACGTGGGATCTTATTTCCCTGACGAACGAACCCGTGCCCCCTGCAGTGGGAGTGCAGAGTCTTAACCACTGTACCACCACGGAAGTCCCAAGCATAACTTTTATATACACCAGGAAACCAAAAAATTTCCATGACTCATTTTATTGCGATATTCACTTTACTGTGGTAGTCTGGAACCAAACCTGCAATACCTCTGGGGTATCCCTGTACAATAATGTATGTAGAGTGTCTTATACATAATAAATACTCAAAAAATGACAGTGATTATTAGTAATTTTGCTATTGTTATTACTAATATTCCTTGCTAAATTCCTATGATTCTGAAGTTGTTCAAGTATTTCTATGAATGATACCAAAGCAGGAATCATAAAGAAAAAAGTGAAAAGCTTAATTATATGTAAATTTTTAAAGTTTTTATTAATAGAAATTAAACATTAGATTAATAATTTATTTATATGTTAAAGTTACTGTTAAAAAGCCAATTTCAAGAGAAAAACAAACTGTAAAATTTTACTCTATATGTAACAAAGTGTTAGTCTACTTACAATATAAAGAGCTCTTACAAATCAAGAAGTTACAGATGAACACCTCAGTAGGAAAATGGGCAAAGGCCATAAACTGGCTACTCGTCTAAGAAAAACTATAAATGTTTAACAAACCTATGAAATTCAAGATAATGAATCTCGCTGGTAAGCAAATGAATAATAATAAAATCAACATGATACATGTTATGGACTGAAAATTTGTCTCCCCGCAAGATTCATATATTGATGCTCTAACCCCCAATGTGATGGTTTTTGGAGGTGGGGTCTTTGGGAGATGATTAGGTTTAGATAAAGTCATAAGCGTGGGACCCTTATGATGAGATTAATGCCCTTATAGACAGAGGAGGAGAGACAAAGCTCTCTCAGAAGATGTGAATTCTGTTGTTGTTGGGTAGAGTGTTCATATATGTTTGATCTAGTTGGTTTATCATGTTGTTCAAGTCCTCTGTTTCCTTACCTATCTTCTTTCTGCTGTTTCTCTCCATGGGCACGCACTGAGGAAAGGACATGTGAGCACACAGCGAGAAGGTGCCTGTCTGCGAGTCAGGAAGAAGACACTCATCGGAACCCAACCATCTGGACTTCCTTGGCAGTCCAGTGGTTAAGACTCTGCGCTTCCACTGCAGGGGGCACGGGTTCTATCCCCGGTCAGGGAAATAAGATCCTGCATGCCATGCAGTGCGTCCAAAATAAAACAAACAAAAACCCAACCATCTTGGCACGCTGGTCTCAGATTTCCAGCCTATAAAACGTGAGAAAAGAATATTTGTCGTTTAAGCCACCCAGGCTACGGTATTCATTAGAGCAGACTGAGCTAAGACAGAATTTTGGTACTGTGAGGTGGGATGCTGCTGTAACAAATACCTAAAAATGTGGAAGCAGCTTTGCAACAGGATAATGGGTAGAGGCTGGGAGAGTTTGGAGGTGCATGCTAGAAAAGATCACGATTGCCATGAACAGGCAGTTAAAGGTGATTGAGTTGGGGGCCTACAAGGAAAAGAGGAGAGCTATAGAGAAATGTCCATCTTCTTAGAGAAAGCATAAATAGTCATGAACAGAATGTTGGTAGAAATATGGGCTATAAAGCCTGTTCAGGTGAAGTCTCAGATGGGAATAAGGAACATGTTATAAGACAATGGAGAAAAAGTGATAAATTTTATAAAAATGGCAAAGAACCGGCACAATTATGTTCATGTTTTAGTGTTTTGTGGAAGGTAGAACTTGTGAGAAATGAAAATGCATGTTTAACTGAGGCAATTTCTAAGCAAAGTGTTGAAGGAGAGGCTTGGTGCCTCCTGATTGCTTATAGTAAAATGTGAAAAGAGAAGAATGCATTGAAGAAGCAATTGTTAAGCAGAAAATATCCTGAGGGCTTCCCTGGTGGCGCAGTGATTAAGAATGTGCCTGCCGACACAGGGGACACGGGTTTGAGCCCTGGTCCAGGAGGATCCCACATGCCGCGGAGCAACTAATCCCATGCACCACAACTACCAAGCCCGCACTCTAGAGCCTGAGACCCACAACTACTGAGCCCACATGCCACAACTACTGAAGCCCGCTGCGCCTAGAGCCCGTGCTCAACAACAAAGAGAGACCACTGCAATGAGAGGCCTGCGCATCGCAGCAAAGAATGGTCCCCACTGGCTGCACCTAGAGAGGGCCTGCGCACAGCAACGAAGACCCAACACAGCCAAAAATAAATAAAATAAATTTAAAAGAAAAAGAGATCCTGAACTTACGGTTTTGAAAATTCTCACCCTGTCCATATTGCAAAAAATGAGAAAGTTTTTCTGAAGAGAACAGTAAGGTGGGGCCCAACAACACTTTGATAAGGGGATTAGTATGGGAATAGACTACAGACCTAATTAGCCACTCCATCAGCAACACTGCCAGTTTCAACCCAAAGGAATGGAGCTCAGACCAAATGAGGGAAGGCTATTGGACTTGTTAGATCCTATAGACAGGACTGGACCATAAAGTTATTTGGCTGTGAACATGTGCTATTCTTCAAGACAAGGGAAAAATGACCCTGAAGGCAATTCAGAGATCATCAGGGCTGCTTCCTTGGTTTCAAAAGGTAGGAGGGGTGGGCACCACCTCAGTTTCAACAGGTCAGATAGTGGTCTTCTGGAGCCTTGGGGGTGGGGCCACCTGGAGGCAGGGGGTGGTAACCTGCCATGCAGAGCAATAGGGATGGCATTGCCAATCCACTGGGTCCTGAAGGCAGGACCATTGCTCCAATGGACCAGAGGGCTGAGCATAGAACCAAAGAGAATTATTCTCCAGCCGTAAGATGTAACGATATTTGCCTTGTTAGGTTTTGTACTTCCTTGGGACCATAACACCTTCCTTCCACTTTCTCCCTTTTGGAATGGGAATGTTTAGCCTATGCCTATTCCAGGACTGTATTTGGAAGCAGGTAACTTTTCTGGTTTCACAGGTTCACAGCTGGAAAGGAGTTTTGCCTCAGTATGAATCATACCTTGAATCTCACCCATACCTGATTTAGATAAGACTTTAGGCTCTTGATTTAAGAGTTGATGCTAGAATGAGTTGAGACTTTTGGGACTGTTGGGATGGGATGGATATTTTTGTATATCTTTATGAATTTTAGGGAGGCCAGGTGCAGAATGTTATGGACTGAATGTTTGTGTCCCCTTAAAATTCATATGTTGAAGCACTAATCCCCCAATGTGATGGTAGTTTGTTGGAGGTGAGGTCTCTTGGAGGCAATTAGGTTTAGATGAGGTCATGTGTGTGGGGCCCTCCTGGTGGGATTAATGTCCTTACAAGAAGAGAAAGAGAGATGAGAACTCTCTGTCTGCCATGTGAGGACACAGCAGAGAAGGTGGTCATCTGCAAGCCAGCAAGTGTGTCTTCACCAGAAACTGAATTGGCTAGCACCTTGGTTTTGGCCTTCCCAGCCTTCAGAACTGGAGAAATAAATATCTGCTGTTTAAACCACTGAGTCTGTGGTAATGGTGGCCCAAGCAGACTAATAACATTGATCCATTGGTCATTTAAAAGTGTGCTAATTTCAAGATTGGTTCAAGATGGCGGAGTAGAAGGACGTGCCCTCACTCCCTCTTGCGAGAGCACCAGAATCACAAGTAACTGCTGAACAATCATCAGCAGGAAGACACTGGAACTCAACAAAAAGGAAACCCCACATTGGAAGACAAAGGAGAAGCCGTAGTGAGATGATAGGAGGGGTGCAATCACAGTAAAATCGAATCCCATAACCATTGGGTGGGTGACTCACAAACTGGAGAGCAATTATACCACAGAAGTCCACCCACTGGAGTGAAGGTTCTGAGCCCCACGTCAGGCTTCCCAACCTGGGCATCTGGCAATGGGAGGAGGAATTCCCAGAGAATCAGACTTTGAAACCTAACAGGATTTGATTGTGGGACTTTGACAGGACTGGGGGAAACAGAGACTCCACTCTTGGAGGGCACACACAAAGTAGTGTGCACATCAGGACCCAAGGGGAAGGAGCAGTGACCTCATTGGAGATTGAACTAGATGTACCTGCTAGTGCTAGAGGGTCTCCTGCAAAGGTGGGGGGTGGCTGTGGCTCACCGCGGGGGCAAGGACCCTGGCAGCAGAAGTTCTGGGAAGTACTCCTGGTTGTGAGCCCTCCTGGAGTCCACCATTAGCCCCACCAAAGAGCCTGTAGGCTACAGTGCTGGGTCGCTTCAGGCCAAACAACCAACAGGGAGGGAACTCAGCCTCACCCCTCAGCAGGCAAGCAGATTAAAGTTTTACTGAGCTCCGCCCACCAGAGCAACACTCAGTTCTACCCACCACCAGTCCCACCCATCAGGAAGTTTACACAAGCCTCTTAGATAGCCTCATCCACCAGAGGGCAGACAGCAAGAAGGACTACAATCCTGCAGCTTGTGGAATGAAAACCACATTCACAGAAAAATAGACAAAATGAAAAGGCAGAGGACTATGTACCAGATGAATGAACAAGATAAAACCCCAGAAAAACAACTAAATGAAGTGCAGATAGACAAACTTCCAGAAAAAGAATTCAGAATAATGATAGTGAAGATGGTCCAGGACCTTGGAAAAAGAATGGAGGCAAAGATCAAGAAGATGCAAGAGGGCTTCCCTGGTTGCGCAGTGGTTGGGAGTCTGCCTGCCGATGCAGGGGACATGGGTTCGTGCACTGGTCCGGGAAGATCCCACATGCCGTGGAGTGGCTAGGCCCGTAAGCCATGGCTGCTGAGCCTGCACATCTGGAGCCTGTGCTCCGCAATGGGACAGGCCACAACAGGAGAGTCCTGCGTACTGTAAAAAAAAAAAAAGATGATGCAAGAAATGTTTAAGAAAGACCTACAAGAATTAAAGAACAAACACACAGAGATGAACAATACAATAACTGAAATGCAAAATACACTAGAAGGAATCAATAGCAGAATAATGAGGCAGAAGAATGGATAAGTGACCTGGAAGACAGAATGGTGGAATTCACTGCTGCAGATCAGAATAAAGAAAAAAGAATGAAAAGAAATGAAGGCAGATTAAGAGACCTCTGGGACAACATTAAACACAACAACATTTGAATTATAAGGGTCCCAGCGGGAGAAAAGAGAGAAAGGACCCAAGAAAATATTTGAAAACATTATAGTCGAAAACTTCCCTTACATGGGAAAGGAAACAGCCACCCAAGTCCAGGAAGTGCAGAGAGTCCCATACAGGATAAATCCAAGGAGGAAACACCGAGACACATAGTAATCAAATTTGCCGAAATTAAAGACAAAGAAAAATTATCAAAAGCAGCAAGGGAAAAATGACAAATAACATACAAGGGAACTCCCATAAGGTTAACAGCTGATTTCTCAGCAGAAACTCTACAAGCCAGAAGGGAGTGGCATGACATATTTAAAGTGATGAAAGGGAAGAACCTACAAACAAGATTACTCTACCCAGCAAGGATGTCATTCAGATTTGATGGAGAAATCAAAAGCTTTACAGACAAGCAAAAGCTAAGAGAATTCAGCACCACCAAACCAGCTCTACAACAATTGTTAAAGGAACTTCTCTAAGAGGGAAACACAAGAGAAGAAAAGGACCTACAAAAACAAACACAAAACAATTAAGAAAATGATAATAGGAACATACATATCGATAATTACCGTAAATATGAATGGATTAAATGCTCCAACCAAAAGACACAGGCTTGCTGAATGGATACAAAAACAACACCCATCTATATGCTGTCTACAAGAGACCCACTTCAGACCTAGGGACACATACAGACTGAAAGTGAGGGGATGGAAAAAGATATTCCATACAAATGGAAATCAAAAGAAAGCTGGAATAGCAATACTCATATCATTAAGACTTTAAAATAAAGAATATTACAAGAGACAAGGAAGAACACTACATAATGATCGAGGGATCAATCCAAGAAGACGATATAACAATTATAAATATATATGCACCCAACATAGGAACAGCTCAATACATAAGGCAACTGCTAACAGCTATAAAAGAGGAAATTGACAGTAACATAATAATAGTGGGGGACTTTAACACCTCACTTACACCAACGGAGAGATCATCAAGACAGAAAATTAAAAAGGAAACACAAGCTTTAAATGACACAACAGACCAGATAGATTTAATTGATATTTATAGGACATTCCATCTGAAAACAGCAGATTACACTTTCTTCTCAAGTGCACATGGAACATATTCCAGGATAGATCACATCTTGGGTCACAAATCAAGCCTCGGTAAATTTAAGAAAACTGAAATCATATCAAGCATCTTTTCCAACCACAACGTTATGAGATTAGAAATCAATTACAGGGGGAAAAAATGTAAAAAACCAAACACATGGAGGCTAAACAATACATTACTAAATAACCAAGCAATCACTGAAGAAATCAAAAAATACTTGTAGACAAATGACAATGAAAACACAAAGATCCAAAACCTATGGGAGGCAGCAAAAGCAGTCTAAGAAGGAAGTTTATAGCAAGAAAATCCTACCTCAAGGGAAAAGAAATATCTCAAACAATCTAACCTTACACCTAAGGAACTAGAGAAATAAGAACAAACAAAACCCAAAGTTAGCAGAAGGAAAGAAATCATAAAGATCAGTGCAGAAATAAATGAAATAGAAACAAGGAAACCGATAGCAAAGATCAGTAAAACTAAAAGCTGGTTCTTTGAGAAGATAAACAAAATTGATAAACCTTTAGCCAGACTCATCAAGAAAAAGAGGGAGAGGACTCAATTCAATAAAATTAGAAATGAAGAGGGAGAAGTTGCAACACACACTGCAGAAATACAAAGCATCCTAAGAGACTACTACAAGCAACTCTATGCCAATAAAATGGACAACCTGGAAGAAATGGACAAATTCTTAGAAAGGTATATACTTCCAAGACTGAACCAGGAAGAAATAGAAAATATGAACAGACCAATCACAAGTAATGAAATTGAAACTGTGATTAAAAATCTTCCAACAAACAAAAGTCCAGGACCAGGTGTCTTCACAGGTGAATTCTATCAAACATTTAGAGAAGAGCTAACACCCATCCTTCTCAAACTCTTCCAAAAAATGGCAGAGGAAGGAACACTCCCAAACTCATTCCATGAGGCCACCATCACCCTGATACCAAAACCAGACAAAGATACTACAAAAAAATAAAATTACACACCAATATCACTGATGAATATAGATGCAAAAATCCTCAATAAAATACTAGCAAACAGAATTCAACAACACATTAAACAGATCATACACCATGATCAATCGGGACTTATCACAGGGATGCAAGGATTTTTCAATATATGCAAATCAGTCAATGTGATACACCATATTAACAAATTGAAGAAGAAAAACCATATGATCATCTCAAGAGATGCAGAAAAAGCTTTGACCAAAATTCAACACCCATTTATGATAAAAACTCTCCAGAAAGTGGGCATATAAGGAACCTACCTCAACAAAATAAAGGCCATATATGACAACCCCAGAGCAAACATCATTCTCAATGGTGGAAAACTGAAAGCATATCTTCTAAGATCAAGAACAAGACAAGGATAGCCACTCTTACCACTATTTTTCAACATAGTCTTGGAAGTCCTAGCCATCGCAATCAGAGAAGAAAAAGAAATAAAAGGAATACAAATTGGAAAGAAGAAGTAAAACTGTCACTGTTTGCCAATGACATAATACTATACATAGATAATCCTATAGATGCCACCAGAAAACTGCTAGAGCTAATCAATGAATTTGGTAAAGTTGCAGGATACAAAATTAATGCGCAGAAATCTCTTGCATTCCTGTATGCTAACAACAAAAGATCAGAAAGAGAAATTAAGGAAACAATTTCATTCACCATTGCAACAAAAGAATAAAATACCTAGGAATAAATCTACCTAAGGTGGTAAAAGACCTGTACTCAGAAAACTATAAGACACTGGTGAATGAAATCAAAGATGACACAAACAGATGGAGAGATATACCATGTTCTTGGATTGGAAGAATCAATATTGTGAAAATGACTCTACTACCCAAAGCAAGCTACAGATTCAATGCAATCCCTATCAAATTATCAATGGCATTTTTTACAGAACTAGAACAAAAAATCTTGAAATTGGTATGGAGCCATAGAAGCCCCGAATAGCCAAAGCAGTCTTGAGGGGAAAAAACGGAGCTGGAGGCCTGACTTCAGACTATACTACAAAGCTACAGTAATCAAGGCAATATTGTACTGGCACAAAAACAGAAATATAGATCAATGGAACAGGATAGAAAGCCCAGAGATAAACCCACACACCCATGGTCAATTAATCTATGACAAAGGAGGCAAGAATATACAATGGAGAAAAGACAGTCTCTTCAGTAAGTGGTGCTGGGAAAACTGGACAGTTACATGTAAAAGAATGAAATTTGAACACTCCCTAACACCGTACACAAAAATAAACTCAAAATGGATTAGAGACCGAAATGTAAGACTGGACACTATAAAACTCTTAGAGGAAAACATAGGAAGCACACTCTTTGATATAAATCACAGCAAGATCTTTTTTGACCCACTTCCTAGAGTAATGGAAATAAAAACAAAAATAAAGAAATGGAACCTAATGAAACTTAAAAGCTTTTGCACAGCAACGGAAACTATAAACAAGACGAAAAGACAACCCTCAGAATGGGAGAAAATATTTGCAAACAAATCAATGGACAAATGGTTAATCTCCATAATATATAAACAGCTCATGCAGTTCAATATTAAAAAAGCAAAAAATCCAATCAAAAAATGGGTAGAAGACCTAAGTAGACATTTCTCCAAAGAAGACATACAGATGGCCAAGAGGCACATGAAAAGCTGCTCAACATCACTAATTATTAGAGAAATGCAAATCAAAACTACACTGAGGTATCACCTCACACCAGTTAGAATGGGCATCATCAGAAAATCTACAAACCACAAATGCTGGAGAGGGTGTGCAGAAAAGGGAACCCTCTTGCACTGTTGGTGGGAGTGTAAATTGATACAGCCAGTATGGAGAACAGTATGGAGGTTCTTTGAAAAACTAAAAATAGAACTACCATATGACCCAGCAATTGCACTAGTGGGCATATACCCAGAGAAAACCAAAATTCAAAAAGACACATGCACCCCAATGTTCATTGCAGCACTATTTACAATAGCCAGGTCATGGAAGCAACCTAAATGCCCATCAACAGACAAATGGGTAAAGAAGATGTGGTACGTATATACAATGTAATATTACTCAGCCATGAAAAGGAACGAAACTGGGTCATTTTTAGAGACGTGATGGACCTAGAGAATGTCACACAGAGAGAAGTAAGTCAGAAAGAGAAAAACAAATATCGTATATTAATGCATATCTGTGGAATCTAAGAAAATGGTACAGATGAACTGGTTTGCAAGGCAGAAATAGAGACATAGATGTAGAGAACAAATGTTTGGACATCAAGGGGGGAAAGTGGAGGCAGCGTGTGATGGTGGGATGAATTGGGAGATTGGGATTGACATATATACACTAATATGTATAAAATAGACAACTATTAAGAACCTGCTGTATATAAAAAAATAAAAGAGTGTGCTAATTTCCACAAATTTGTGTATTTTCCAGTTTTCCTTCTGTAGTTGATTTCTAACTTCATCTCTTTGTGGTTGGAGAAGATACTTCGTATGAAATCTATCTTTTTTTTGTGGTACGCGGGCCTCTCACTGTTGTGACTTCTCCCGTTGTGGAGCACAGGCTCCGGACGCGCAGGCTCAGCGGCCATGGCTCACGGGCCTAGCCGCTCCGCGGCATGTGGGATCTTCCCGGACCGGGGCACGAACCCGTGTCCCCTGCATCGGTAGGCGGACTCCCAACTACTGCGCTACCAGGGAAGCCCCATGATATCTATCTTTTTAAATGTTTTCAGACTTGAATTTTGACCTAACATATGGTCTATCCTGAAGAATGCTCCATGTGCACTTGAGAAGAATGTGTATTCTGTTGTTGTTGGGTAGAGTGTCCATATATGTTTGTTTTTAGGTGGAGATCCGTGTAAGGGAAGACCTTCCAACTGGCACAGGTTGCAGCACAAGCAGCTTTATTATTGCCTAGTGGATCCAGAGGTAGTAAATTTCCTGGAGGCTGTGTCAAGTCCAGATAGGAGAATCACAGTGAAGGTGCCATAATGCTGGAGCAAAACCATGACTGTGTTGGCAAATGACCATCCATCCTCATTTTGAGAAACTGTTCTTAGCTTGCTGTTGGACTCTTGTGGAGAGTGAACACTTTCCATATTGGACATCAGGTAACCATGTGATCTGGGTGCTTTCTCAGTCTAAAGTTAGGCATGCATAACAATGCTCCATCATCAAACAGATATGGTACAATGAGGCCAAGTCTGAGCATGACCTGAAAGCACAAATAAATGGCGTGAAAGTGTTGCTCACATCCCCAGCATGCTTTCTCTGCCCTCTTCTCCCTCAGCCAACACGTAGGACCACGTGTAGAGCTCTCTATAACTACTTGATGAGGGGGAAACATTCAAGCTTGGTTCCGGATGGCTCTACCAGGGATGCCCTGAGCAGTGCTATAGTCCCTCTCCAGATGTTTCTGAAGAACAGCAGATAAAAGAAACACTTCCAGGAGGCAGAACTTTGAAGAGAGTATTTAAATTTTAAAAAAATTTTCTACTTTTTCTGGAATGGCTCAAGGACCACTAAACCCTGGGGTGTGATTAAAAATCTCATCATATGATCAATGACCTAGAAGAACTAAGATTAGAGGATTTATGACAAAAAAGTTTGGGGAAGAGTTAATGGCTTGAACTCTCAGAATGGGCCCAGAATATGTGTCTCATGTGAATGCTGAACAAAGTATTACCACGGTGGAGGCTTTCAGTGACCAGGGACCAGGACAGTCCACTCTGCGGATGGCATTCTGCTCCCTTCCCCTCCACCCAGTGTGTGCTCAGTGGGGTCATGTAAGGTGTGGCCATGGAGGCTGGGGTGGAGCTTATCTGTGGCCTTAAGAATACAGACTTCCCTTCACAGAGGATGACACAGTTCCTCCCACTCCTCAGTGGCAAATAAGAAAAGTGGTAAAGAATGATAAATGATAAGTCAAAAAAATCTTAAGACTGCTGCAATAGTGAATGGCTAAAAAAAATATTTTTTCCCATCCTAGCAACACTAGACCCTGAGGGTAAAAGTTTTAGCACCAAAGGGAAGAATATACTCATCAAGGGACACATTGATGATGTCATTGAACTGGAAGCCGGGCTTCACATGGATATTTCAGGTTCCTCAAGGCACAGGGCAAACAGGCAAAAAAAGAGGGATATGGTGTTGGCTGTGGCTAGTGGACACAGGGATGTAGAATTGCTGCTCTACAAGGAGGTGGGGGGCAGGGATGCAGATGAAACACGGTGCTTCACCAGGTTGCCTTCTTAGGCTACATGTTCAGTGGTAGTTAAAGGAAGGTACTTCGTAGGCAAGACCACCAAAGGCTCTTTGATTCATTTATTCATTCAACAATGAATACTGCTAATGTCAGATGCTGTTTCAGGCCCTGAGGATACAACAATGAAGAAGAGAGACAAGAAAAAAATACTCAAGAAAACAAGGAAAATGCTAGAGGATGATAAAGGGTAAGCCCTCTCCCCTCAAAAAAAAAAAGGCTATTGCAATAGTGAGTGACTCTTTCAGATTAAGCCATCAAAGAAATAACATTTAAGGTCAAATTGGCATTAGGGTCCAGCCATTCAAAATCTGACTGAATGTTTGGGTCACTCTATCACATGAAGACCAGAGGAGCAGATGAATGAAATAAAAAACACCGGTAAACCCACCTCCACACTGACGATCAATGCTACTCCAATCTTTCCAGTAATGTCTTTCTCTTCCTAACTAGAATCAGATTTGGGGTTTTGCCATCAAGAACGTTGATAGGGACACTCCAGGTAGTAAGACCATGGATAATTTATTTCTTTATCTTTTTCTGCATTTTACAATGAACAAGTATTATTTTTTTTAATCAGAGACTACCTGAAAACTTGAAATCAATGATTTTTTTTTTTAATGAAGGTTTTTATTTATTTATTTATTTAGGCTGTGTTGGGTCTTTGTTGCTGTGCGCTGGCTTTCTCTAGTTGTGGTGAGGAGGGCTACTCTTTGCTGCGGTGTGCAGTCTTCTCATTGCTGGGGCTTCTCTTTTTGCGGAGCACAGGCTCCAGGTGTGCGGGCTTCAGTAGTTGTGGCACGTGGGCTTAGCTTCTCCGACGCATGTGGGATCTTCCCGGACCAGGGCTCGAACCCATGTCCTCTGCATTGGCAGGCGGATTCTTAACCACTGCGCCACCAGGGAAGTCCCAATGATGCAATGATTTAATGCATGGAGAAAAAGCTTAGATATCAAAACATCACAATGTGGTAAATTCTGGATGGTAGTTTTATGGGAAATGTTAATTTGCATCTCTATTTTTGGTATTTTTCAACTTTTCTGTGAGGCTTTATTAATTTAACTTTGTGGTAAAATTATTAACATAAAAAACTTTGTAAGAACTCTCTTTAGCCATCAAAATATTTCTTTATACATGTATATTCATGTGTACACTTATTTATAAAGGTATATTTGCAATACTGGCAACTTTTAAAGACACCAAAAGGCACAAAGACAAGTAAAAAGAGTAATATAACATAGCAAATGCCAACATAGAATGAATAAGTGTTAACATTGTGTCATGTTTGCTTCAGGATTTTAAAAAATAAATAAACATTCAAATCCTTCCAGTCCCCTTCCCATACCTTTCTCCCTTCATAGGGAGGAGCCAGTCTCAGGAGCTTGATGTGACTCTTTCTTGTCATTCTGTTATTTTGTATATGTTTGTATCTCTGCCTGTCTTTCTCTGTCTCTCTAACCCAGCAGTCCCTAACCTTTTTGGCACCAGGGACCGGTTTCAGGGAAGACAATTTTTCCACGGACGGGGGTGCGGAGGGTGGGGGATGGTTCGGGGGGGTAACACAAGCCACGGGCAGCGGCAGATGAAGCTTCTTTCGCTTGCGGCGGCTCACCTCCTGCCGTGCGGCCTGGTTCCTAAGAGGCCAGGGACTGGTACTGGTCCGCAGCCTGGCAGTTGGGGACCCCTGCTCTAACCCATGTGATTGTTTTCTGTGTATTTCTAGTTCTGCAGAAACAAGCAACACAAGGGGCTCTTTTTTGAACAAGGCACTGGTCATGCCTCAGAACCCGTGGAAGTGAAGTTCCTTTGCAATGAAGTCAGTGCAGTCAAATAAAAAAAAGGGGAGGGATTCAAGAATCATGCAAAAATACAGTTGATGGGAACCATATGTCAGGGTGGCCACGTTCCAGTAAACCAGGCAAGTGCACAGCTGCGTTGGACCTAAATTCCTCTGCTCCCAACTCCTATTTTGTCCACAGGGTAACTAAAGGTAAACAGAACTAACCTTTACTCCCACTCCCCACCAAAAGTGACCCTGAGTCTCCAGTGTGTCTGTCTCACCCCATCTCATCGTCTGCTGCTGTCTGAGCGCTCCTGGCTCTCAAAAGTAGACAGTGCCTGATAATAGTCATTTATGCTTGTTGACTGATAGATCAATTTTAGCAGATGAGTTTCAGTCACTGTGACACCTCAATCAGTCATTTTAAGCCCCTCATCTCCAGCTGAAAAAGGAGAAATCCTTAGCTTTACCCACAACTAAAGGAAATGTAGGCATCAGCCAGCAGGTGCTGAGATGTATTTGCTATGGGGAGAGGTTCCTGCCCTCACCCCAAATTCTGATTTATTGATCAGGGGCTGTTGGGCCTGGGCATTCATGCTTTTAAAATCTCCCCTGCAGACACAAAAGGACAAGCACTGTATGATTCCACTTATATGAGGTACCCAGAGTAGCCAGATTCATAGAGATGGAAAGTAGAATGGTGGTTGCCAGGGACTGGGGGAGGGGGGAATGGGGCGTTAGTGTTTAATGAGGATGGAATCTCTGTGTGGGAAGATGAAAGGGTTCTGTGGATGGATGGCGGCGAGAGTTGCACAACAGTGTGAATGTACTTAAAGCCCCTGAACTGTATCCCTCAAAATGGTGCATTTTGGGGCTTCCCTGGTGGCGCAGTGGTTGAGAGTCCGCCTGCCGATGCAGGGGACGCGGGTTCGTGCCCCGGTCTGGGAGGATCCCACATGCCGCGGAGCGGCTGGGCCCATGAGCCATGGCCGCTGAGCCTGCGCGTCCGGAGTCTGTGCTCCGCAACGGGAGAGGCCGCAGCAATGAGGGGCCCGCGTATCGCAAAAAAAAAAAAAAAAAAAAAAAAAAAAAAAAAAAATGGTGCATTTTATGTTATCTATTTTCTACCACAATTTTTTTTAAAGTGAAGAGCAAATTCTCCCTTGGTGACTGTAATTTGCAGCCAGGCTGAGAACCACCTCACGCTATCTGAGCTGCAGTTACTGTCAGAAGGGCGGGTCCTGCCCTCTTGCTCGAGTTGGCTTCCTACACCCCTGGGAGGCTCAGCTGGGCGCTGTTCTGGTTTTAACTCTTGCTGCTGCTGGGTGGGAGGTGGGTGCAAGGAAGTTTCACTTTTCTCTTTTGCTTTGCGATTTGGTCCGTTCGCTACCCAAGACCGGCCCCAGAGACCCCCTCCGTGCCCTCTGCAGCACTGCTGCATAGGTGGCTGGATGGCTACCCCTCTGCCAGCAGGGTTTTTTCTTTTCTGGTCCCTTTCCGTACCTGTGGCTGGAACCTCCTCCCTCCCCTCTCTTTTTCCAGACTCGGATACGCTTAGTTCGCTTCAGCCCTGAAACCTGACTCATGCGTGTGTAACTCACACGGGAATAAACCTGCCAGTTAATGTCAAATAGAGATGCCTACGGGTGGTTCTTTGTATCTCCTCTATCTTATCTAGTTTGTGACCCAGATGCTAGTGGAGCATCACCCTGTCTTTTGAAATGTAGGTGAAGTTGACTCATTGCCTACCCATCCCATACTCTCGGAAATCCAACTCTCTGTCCACGGTTCCTGAGCATTCCAGGGCCCCCATCAGACTCTGAGTGTGTG
Organism: Stenella coeruleoalba; assembly: GCF_951394435.1. NCBI lineage: Eukaryota > Metazoa > Chordata > Mammalia > Artiodactyla > Delphinidae > Stenella > Stenella coeruleoalba. The sequence goes on from NC_137150.1 coordinate 62,138,167, forward strand.
AATCTGCTATAAACACGTTCTGCAGCAGCGCTGTTTGTTCTGTTTTTGTACTGCCCAGAGGGGAGGCTCAGCCACTTTCACTGATTCTCACCTCTACCCTTTAGAAAGCAAAACGAAAGACACACAAAAGGCATTCATCTGTGCAGCAGGCTTTATTACGAGTGTGAGGATGATGATGGTAGGGGATTATATCATCCCAAAGCAAAACGCCCAATATTAGGTATGAGACATTTCTGTTCTTTAAAGTCCATCAGTAATATCTTAGGATTCTATTCTTATTAAGTCCTCAAATTGGCAAAACTAACCTAAGGTGTTAGAAGTCAGGATAATGGTTAGCGTGAGGGGGAGTGACACGAAAGAATCAGGAGAGGCTTCTGGGATTCTGGTACATTTCTATTTCTTGATTGGATGCTGGTTACACAGGTGATTTGGGGAAAAGCTATTGGGCTGCACACTTGCAATTTATCCACCTTTCTGCATTTTTGTTATGCTTCAATAAAAGAAGTCAGTCCGCAACCTCATGTCCAGACATGTTGCTCACTCCTCTCTCTCCGTCCAGACCCTGCCCGGATCAGTAGAAAGAATCTGCATCCCCACACCCAGCATCTGCCTCCTGGAAGTTGGTTTTGGTTTTGACCTGTTAGCAGTGTTTTCAAAAAAGACAGAGAGAAATGCAGACACACAAGTGTGTTGTCAATGATGAGCCTATGCAGAGAGAGCTCTGCACATACACTTCTTCCTAAATATCACTGTCACAATCATGCCAGTGGTAACTGGAAAGACTCGTCCAGGTGCCCAGGGCCAGGGTGTCCATTGGACCACCCTGATGCCCCACACTCTTCCATATCAGCCTACCCTCTAGAACCCCCAAGCCTCCAGAAAGGCCTGGAAACCACCTCCATACAGTGAGACAGACAGACAGGTCCTGAAACCATCCCAGGAGCTAAACAACCCCAGGAAACAAGAACATGATTCACGGGATAGGAAAGCAAACTGTGGCTCTCAGGACACTATAGTCTGTCCACGTGTGGGCATCCTCCAAGGACAGGTCTAAGTCAGGAGGCCCCATCCTGCAGCATGACCTCTGCCCTGAGCTTCTTGAGCTCTACGTCTGGGGCCTGCCAGGCATGGTGGGACCTGGCACCTGCCCTTCCATCGGAGGGGCAACGATGGTGCCAGAGGCTGCAGATGGTGCCGGCACGGTAGCCCCAAAGGCCAGGCGCCAGCGGCAGAAGGTGGTGAGGAAGCTCAGGGTCTCCAGTGGGTAGGAGGTACATCATCACACAAACTGCAGCAGCCAGGTAGCTGATCAACATGCTGTCTGTGCCCTGAACACCGATACCAAAGGCCTCAGCTGCCCAGCCCGTCTTCATGTGCCTCTCTGCCAGCCATGCCCAGCTCATTACGGCCCCACATGCTCGGCAAGAAGAGCACGGTACCCTGCTGCCCTGGCGTATGGAGAAGGACCTGCTCCTCAGCCTCTTCTTAGTCCCCTATTGCCATCTGCTTTATCCTTGAAAAACAGAAGAACTTAGCACGGCTGGTATTAAGAAGGCAACTGCTTCCCCCACCTCTTCCAGGGGTACCTGCTGCCACTACCTCTGCCCTCGTGTCTCTTAGTAGGACATGGGCGCAGCAGGGTAGGGACGCCAGCCCTAAGGAGAAGAGCCCAGGGGTCTTCACAGGGGACAACTGCCCCTTCCATCCCACCAGGAGGAGCCGGACGACGGCCCAACAGTTGGCGAACAGGTAGGCTCACCTCTCAGGTAGGTGCTCCCGGGGGCAGGAGGCGGTGCCTCAGTAATACCACTTTGCTCCCTGTGCTTTCCCTGGCACCTCTGTCTGCCCGGCATTAAGCTAATGCACGAGAATGCGACATGACATGACAATTGTGTTTGTTATTACAATTGTGGTACCAGCACACCAGGTTTCACCAGCCTGGGACTACAAGTCCCGTCTGATTAATACGAGTGTCCACGTATTAGTGGCTCTTTGCCCCCAACATTTGCAAGGTCACAGAGAGTCTATGGGTCTTGCACGGTTTGTCTTCTGTGGAGTCTCGTCTGCCAAGAGTCAGCTCTGGTTACTGCTCTGTCAGCAGGTTGCTGGTCAGGTGTAGACGTACTACTGCCCGAGCTGCGTGTGGGGCACTGATGCTGCAGCTGCCGCCGTCAGCGGCCCGCCAGGGATGCCGTAGCCTGCTGGGCTGTAGGCTTCCAGCCCTGTCTTGGCCTGTGATGCTGCCATTGCTGTGGGGAGCCCACTCTTCCTGCTGGCTGAGCTGGGTCTTTGGGGCTGGGGCTCCAAAGGCAATGGCCTCGACAGCTAGGAGGGGTCCTGGTCTTGCTGGTTTAGGTCTCTGGCAGTTCTCCCCAGGGATTGATGCTCGGGTCAAGTGAGGTGGCCACAGCTCTTCTTCCACGGGAGGGGGACCCTGCAGGAAGTTTCTCTGAGCTCTGTGGGGCTTTACTGTTCTGTGAGGCCACTCTCCTAGGTCCTCCACCTAGATTGTCTTCTCAAAGTGTACACCTGTGGTTGTGGGAGGCTGGATGGGGAGGAAGGCTGAGGACCAGCCTCCCAGTTTTTCTGAAGCCACTATCATGTGGACCCTCAGGGTCTGAAGATGAGCGGCAAACATCCTTTGTAGCAAATATTCTCTTTGGCGTCATACTGTTTCATCTTACAGTGGCTCTTGTCAAGGATTCCAGGGTGTCAGTGATCTCTGAACCCTGACTATTACCAAAGTTCAAATTCTTATTTTTCCAGACATACCTCACGCCCACACAGTTCAGGGACACAGATGGGTAGAGGAGAGGAGGAGCTTAGTGGACATAGTTACTCTGTTTGTCTGCTCAGTATTTGAACCCCCTTCCTCTATGTAAGGAATTCCCCACCTAATGGGTAGGTAGTGGGGAGGGCCCAGATCCCCACAGGGACCTAGAAATGCTAGGTTCATCCTTCATGGCCTCCCTTGGAGTGGGCACAGGCCTTACACACCTGCCCTGGACGTTGCCTTGGCTCTTAGCCCTCCAAATGACTCCTATAATAAACCTCCTTTCTAGTTACATCTGCCAGAGCCAGTTTTCATGGTTTGTGGCTAAGAACCCTGCCTGAGGCAAGGGGTGTCATCTCTACCTGAGCCCAGCCCCACCCTATTGCCTAAAGATACATTTCCTTGTCTCTTTTCCTCCCTTCCTTTCTGCCCTCCTTTCTATTATGAATGGACTCTTCTATTCTTTCTCCCTTGAGCTCATCTTAGAATTGACCCAGCATGGCTGCCTCAGACCCTGAGTTGCCTCTCTGGAGTTCCTTAGCTCCAGTTCCTTAGTTCCTTAGCTCTGGAGTGGCCTTTCTGAGCCTCGTGGGGGCCAAGGCCAGCCGCTGCTGAGCTCCGGCCATGCAGGGGCCTTGTCACTGCTACACAGGCCTTTATTTGGGGATGATTCAGCCCCCCAAAGACTCCAAGCCTAGCCTTTGTACACCTGCGGAGGTGAGAGCCACGAGTGGGCGTGGACGGGGACTTGCACTAGAGGCGGAGCTGAGGCTCTTTTCCTGTGGTTGGCCTGCCTTGCTATGGGAACTTAATCGACAAGGGAGCACCACACATCTAAGAGGGAAGGATGGGTTGTTTAGCAGGTGATGTTGAAAAAACAGACTCACTCTAGGGAGGAACATAAACATGGATCTCTGCCTAACACTACATACAAATGTGGACTCTAGATGGAGTTACGAGCTAAATGTGAAGGATAAAACGATCCAGTTAGCAGAAGACAGTGGAGGAAAATATTACATCCCAGGGGCATGAAAGAACTCTTTAAAGTTTCAAAAGCTCAAATCATATGGAAAATGATTAATTTATATAATGAATTTGATTACATAAAATGAAGGCGCTCTGTTCTATAAAGGACATTATAGAAAAGTTAATAGGCAATGTGGGGTTTCCCTGGTGGCGCAGTGGTTAAGAATCCGCCTGCCGATGCGGGGGACAGGGGTTCGAGCCCTGGTCCGGGAAGATCCCACATGCCGCGGAGCAACTAAGCCTGTGCACCACAACTACTGAGCCTGAGCTCTGGAGCCTGCGAGCCACAACTGCTGAAGCCTGTGCCCCTAGAGCCCATGCTCCACAACAAGAGGAGCCACCGCAATGAGAAGAGTACTGCAATGAAGAGTAGCCCCCGCTCGCCGCAACTAGAGAAACCCTGCATGCAGCAACAAAGACCCAATGCAGCCAAAAATAAATTTTTAAAAAGTTTATAAAAAACATAGGCACTGTGGAATTGGAGAGGACATTTGCAATGTCTAAAACTGACAAGGTATTAAAATTATTCTAGACTATGCAAAGAAATACTGCTGATCAATAAAGAAAAAAATCCAGCAACTTCAATAGAAAAAATGAACAAAGGACATGGACAAGCAAACAATAGAAGAGAAACCCAAGAAGCTACTAAGCATATGACAGGATGCTTAAAATCACTGATGGTCAGAAAAATGCAAATTCAATACTCCACAAGGTATCATTTGGCACCTATTAGACTGGCAACAATTAGAAAGCTGGGTAATGTAGGTTGGAGGGGATTTGGTAACATGGAAGTCAATCATGTATCACTGTTGGAAGTGTAGGGAGGTGCAGCCATTCTGGAAAGGAGTCTGGTTCTACTTTGTCAAATTGAGTCCCACGTGAGCACACTCTGTAACCTAGCATTCCTGCTCCTGGATACACATCCCAGGAAAGTCCTCATACAGACCCATAAGGGAACTCTCATAAAGATGTTCATCCCAGCATATTTCCATAGTGACCAGTAGTTGAGGGCCAGGAGTTGAAGGCAAACTGAGTGTTCATTGCTGGGAGAGTGGAGCATGTGCACATGATGGGATGTTATGCGGAGGTTAGATGGCTTGAGTTAGATGTTGTACAGAACATGGTTGGATGTTAAAAACACAGAGAGAAGGAAACAGAATAGAATATATTTCATAGTATCTTTCACATTTAAAAAAATATACACATATAAATCAACAATGCACATTTTCAAGAACACATTCAAATAAAGATGTCCATTAACACAGTAAAATAATGACCTGTGGAGAGGGGGTAATAAAAGTAGGAAGTAGAAATAAAAGAGAATAAGTTAATTAATAAAATGACTAATGGACTCTGTGCAGACCAAGGAAAATAATATGGCATGGACTGAGCAATAGGAGTAATCCAAGCCTCTTCAACCAAGACAAACAAAATGAAACAGAAACATCCACCACCACAAGAGGGAAGACGTGATGTGCACACAAAATCTTTTTTTTTTTTTGCGGTACACGGGCCTCTCACCGTTGTGGTCTCTCCCATTGCAGAGCACAGGCTCCGGACATGCAGGCCCAGCGGCCACGGCTCATGGGCCCAGCTGCTCCGCGGCATGTGGGATGTTCCCGGACCGGGGCACGAACCCGTGTCCCCTGCATTGGCAGGCGGACTCTCAACCACTGTGCCACCAGGGAAGCCCTGCACATAAAATCTTGATCATACAAGGTGGAGGGTGATGTAGTCTCCAGACCAGGTACTGAGAAAGAGCCACGGACACAAGGCAGGGAGAGAGGAATCAGAGCAGGCTTCATGTTTGAGTTAATGTTACCTACCTAAGAACAGGCCTGTTTCCCAGGTGGCTCACATCAGAGAGGTCTGCTCATCATAGAACCTGTCTACACATAGACATAGAACCTGTCTATGCACTTATACAGACCTTGGAATCAAACCCATATCAGATTGCCACACCAGAAGCCCAGCACTCACACCAGCGATGCTGATGTATCCTGATGGATGGTCATGGAGAAAGGAAGATGGCTTCCTGGCCTCTAGTGGACGCAGGGGTAGGGACCAGGATGTCTCTAGTGGCCAGTTGTACATTGCTGTCTGTATTGTAATGCCCTCCTGTTATCTCCATGTAAAGCTCAACTGTGGATGAATAAAAGGAAGGATCTAGATTCAGCCAGGAAAGAAGTGGTACAGGGGCATTAGAGATTCCCTGGCATCTGCTTCCAGTCATGGTAGACTAAGGGATGAACCACCCTCCCTCTAAAGAAACTACAAAAGTTAAAGGAGGAGACATCAAACTTCTTTTTGTTTTTTATTTTTGTGGTACGTGTGCCTCTCGCTGCTGTCGTCTCTCCCGTTGCGGAGCACAGGCTCCGGACGCGCAGGCTCAGCGGCCATGGCTCACGGGCCCAGCCGCTCCGTGGCATGTGGGATCTTCCCGGACCGGGGCACGAACCCGCGTCCCCTGCATCGGCAGGCGGACCCCCAACCACTGCGCCACCAGGGAAGCCCCCAAACTTCTTCTTAATAACATTGAAGGCCTAACAGAAAAAGAGGAATTAATAGAATAGAACATGGAGGGGGTAAGACCCTAAACGGGTGACCCTTTGTTCTGTATCTTAGATGTGTTCACCCAATGGGAGAAGGCAACGAACAGGCCAAGCTTCTTGGGCGAGTGGGAGGGGTGATACTGAGTCTGTTCCACAGTGTCCTAAAGATACGCGAGTGATCTGCTGCCGGGACAGTGTTCACCGTCCATCATGGTGGAAACATAGTATATGCCCACTCTCTGCTCTGGACAAGGACCCCAAAGGGCTGCAACAGGAAATGGGTCAGGGACTGACTCTGTGGTCATCTAGAATATTCTCAGGGCCCGTTCCTGGACTGAGTGTCCTCAGATGCTGGCAGAAGGAAAGGAAGATCCTCTCTGGAAGAAGAGCCCCGGTCTCAAATTAATTTTCAAAATAGTAATGTCAAATAAAAGGTCCAGGAAGCACACAGGCACACAAGGCATGTAAAAAAAACAAACAAAAAAATATGTGGCAGGGCTTCCCTGGTGGCGCTGTGGTTGAGAGTCTGCCTGCTGATGCAGGGGACACGGGTTCGTGCCCCGGTCCGGGAAGATCCCACATGCCGTGGAGTAGCTGGGCCTGTGAGCCATGGCCACTGAGGCTGCGCGTCTGGAGCCTGTGCTCCACAATGGGAGAGGCCACAGCAGTGAGAGGCTCGCGTACTGCAAAAACAATAAATAAATAAAAATAAAAATGTGGCAGAATCAACAGAAGCCATAGAAACAGACCCACCAGGATCCCAGATACAAGAGTTACTAGATACAACTTGTAATAAAGCAATGCTTATTGTGTCCATGGACATAAAAGCAAGATTTAAAGTTTTAAGTAAGGATATGGAAACTTTGAAAGCAACATTGCAGAGTTTTAAAAGAATCAGCTAGATATTATAGAACTGAAAAGAATGATTATGCAGTAAGAATGCAATAGTGGGTTAATAACACAGAGTGGAAAGGAAGATAAGTCAGAAGAAGCCATCCAGAATGAAGCCCAGAGAGGCATAAAGATGAAAAATATAGATGAGAAGATAAATGAGATAGAAGATACAGTGAGAAAATCCAGTATATATTTAACTGGAGCTCTGGAAGGAGGGGAGAGAAAAAATGGAGCAGAGAAAATATTTGAAAAGATAGTGGTTGAGAATTTTCCATAACTGATGACTTAAGCCAATCCTCTGATTCAGAAAAGCCAAATGAGAGATTCCCACAGGAGACAGGAATTTGGGAGAACCAGGCATTGATTGAGCCAAGGATTCCCTCCTGTGGAAGTTCTCCTTTCCTGACAAGGTGTGAACGTACTTGAGGGAGCTAGTGGGTTTTTTACAGAGGGTTTTTTTTCTTTTTATTTATTTATTTAGTTTGTTTGTTTTTAAAGATGGGGGAGGTTTGAACTTGTTCATAAGCTGAGGGAAGAAGCCAGTTGAGAGTGAGAGGTTGAAAACGTAGGAGATAGGAGAGGTAATGCATGAAGTTTTTAGAGGGAGCAGGGACCCCTACCATGAATAATTATAATAGTTACCATTTACTGAGCATTACATGTCAGAGTCTGTTTCAGGAACATGTCACACATCAATTTTTAAAAAATTAATTAATTAATTAATTAATTTTTGGCTGCATTGGGTCTTCGTTGCTGCGCGCGGGCTTTCTCTAGTTGCAGCGAGCAGGGGCTACTCTTCGTTGCAGTGCACGGGCTTCTCATTTTGGTGGCTTCTCTTGTTTCAGAGCATGGGCTCTAGGCGCGGGGGCTTCAGTAGTTGTGGCTTGTGGGCTCTAGAGCGCAGGCTCAGTAGTCGTGGCGCAGGGGCTTAGCTGCTCCAAGCCATGTGGGATCTTCCCAGACCACGGATCAAACCTGTGTCCCCTGCATTGGCAGGCAGATTCTTAACCACTGCGCCACTAGGGAAGTCCCTGTCACACATAAATATCAATTCTTAAAATCTTTAACAATTAGTATTTCTATCCAGACATGGCTGAAATATTCACTGATGCTCAGAAAGTTCAAAGGAAACAAAAAAAGTGGTCGTATAGTTAGTAAATGGTTGCCCTAGGATCCAAATCAGATCTGACTTTCTCCAAAGCTGGTGTTCTTTCTACTTTACCAGGAGGTCTCAGAGCTCCAGCTGGCCCCAAAGGCCTTTCCTAGTTGTCTGAGATTGGATGAAAGGAGGAAAGGATGCTTTGTGGAGGTGGAGATGTTTGGAAAACACAGAGGAAGAATTAGGAAGTTAGCGAATGATCAGGCCACCCAAGATGGTTGTTTTTTGCTGACCAGCACTTGCTTCACCTACACCCTGTTCACCTGACTGACCTTCCTACATACTTGCTTCTGCCCCAGCTAATGACTGTTCTAACTTTAGATCAGAACATCTCCACCTGATAGCTTATCAAAGGGGCGGTAAGTGGCGTGCCCCTCTGCTAGTTTTCCTGGTAACTGATGAGATAACCTGACGTCAATTCCCCCATAACTGGTAATCTCTCCTTGCCTCCGGGAGTGAAGCTGCCGCCATGTCCTGCCTTCCCTCCACCCCACAGGGTAGGGTGTCGCTCCCAGACCTGGCTTCAGACATGTAAGCTCCCCCATCCACTAAACCACTGATGTTTCTGTCGCTAACTCTGGGCTCTTTCTTCGGTCTTGAAGCTGGGCAAGCACAGGGCTTGTAGGCCTGGCGGGTACAGCCCAACAATGTAGTTCAGGCTCCAGGCTTGGTTATTCCCAGAAAATGACAAGAGATATTATTTGCAGAGTTTGAAGGATGTGGGAATTCAACAGAGAAGGAGCTACCAAGGAAGAATCCACTGGGGGAGGGGGACGGGGGGGGGAGGGAAGGAAAGGAGAGGAGTTAGATGAAAGAGGAAGAGGCCTGCAGAGGGGTCCAGGAGCCTGGAAGTCAAAAACACTTGGGAGTGCCAATGCCAGGTGCAGGGTGAAAGGCATTAAGCAGAGAATGGGAGTTGATGGGGAGGGAGATGCAAATACAGTGATTTACTCAGGCAGGGTTGGGGTGAAAGGAAAACTGTGAGCCAAGAGCAAAAACCGTCAATGCCAGCGTGAAGAGGTGTCCCAGAGGCAGTCCAAGGACACTGAGAAGTGGGGGGAAATTTGAGGATAAACAGAATATTGCAGTCTCAAAGTATCTCCCCCCAAATATTCATTAATTACAAAGGGAAAAATAATAACTTTACAGTGGAAAAACCCAGCAGACCAAGTGATCTCAAGATGTTGTTTTATTAGAAGGGATAATGGGACAAAGCTCTCAGGTGCCTGGCAAGGAACAAGTGAAATAAACAATGACCATCATTGCAATCCTTGAGATAATAACAACATCCCCAATGACCTATAGCCTAAAGATCTCCTTGCCCCAGTCCCACTTCAGTGCAAAATTAATCTGTGCTAACGTGTCATTGTGTCCCAAGGGATTAATGAGTTGTCCTTGGGTAACAGTGGTTAACACATGAGCATTTGACTGGGGTCTTCCGTAATAATTGGAGTGATTCTAATGGTGGGGATTCTGGCATGGTGGCAACACTGGGAGAACTGCTTTGAGGCTGGGGTGAGAAGAGTTTTGGTCTCAAACTGGACTAGGTACCCCTGCTGCCCTCCAAGTTAAGAACCACTGCGTGCTCCTGGCTTGATCCCTAACCAGGCTTCTTCCGCGGGTCACCCAGCGCCCCCGTCTCCTCCACTCGGGCCTTCAGATGCCTGTGTGTGTGTCGTGGGGCGGGAGTGGGGGGGGTTGGTGGGGGGAGGGGTGTGTGCCTGGGCTCCGCGTCCTCCCCGACTTTGCCTGGCCTGCGGGATCTGTGAGCTCCTTGACCCTGCATCTCCCACACCAGGCGGAACCAGTCTAACCGGTCGTGGGACTCTGGAGAGGGGACCGAGAACCAAACGCCCCCCGGGCGGTCTCTTCTGGGAAGCGCGCCACTGCCCCCTAGTGGGCAAGATCTGAACTTCCCGAGGTCACGGTACTCTGATCTGCGGGGAGACACGGACCGGGAGCGCCTGACCCGGGTGTTCCGCCCACCCGCAGCCTGCAGAGAGCCGGGCGCCAGGTAACCCTGTGGAGGTGCGGACCCGGGGCTGGGGCGGTGGGGCGGGGGCAGTGAGGACGATGCGGTGGCAGCCTCCACCCGGGGAGACGGGGAGGCCTTCTGCCTACACTCTTTCAGGTCTTCATTCTCCTTGAGAGACTAGAAAGGAGAAATGAATATGTATATGCCAGGCAGCGTCGTCACATGTTCCTGTGGAAACTCACTACTAAAAAGAATTCGAAGTGATCACAAATGTTTATGAGGATACTAAAGAAAGGGAAAAGGAACTGGGCGGGGGGTGGATGGTGGAGACGAACAGAGGGGTAAGGTTAATACTTAACGTGACTCAAGACTTTGAACAGTTACTAGACCACAAGACTAAAAATAGGATGTTAAACTTCCAAATCGTTAAAGCTTTAAAAAAGGAGAAATCAAGAAAACTCAGGCCACCCTTCGAGAATCAGGGACAAAATACCAGGGGAAAGGGAAATCCTGGAACTAAAAAATACAAAAGAAAAAGTAGAAGCTACATAGCAGAGATCATAATTACTTCAGATGGATTAAATCCCAGTATTTAAAAAAATCCCCCAGTAAAAACCTACCACAACCCATCTACCTATTTTCTGTTGATAAAACACATAGCTAAAACAAAATGACACTTAGAGTTTGAAAACAAAGAGGTCAGTGAAGATGTACCAGGGAAAAACTAACATCCCTCCATCTGTCTAGCCTGAGTCCAGCTCCAAAATACATCTCACGTCCACCCGTTCCTCTCTTCACCCACTGCCATTCCCTAAGTCAAACCACGGTGATTTCCCACCTGGACTACAGCAATAGCTTTCTAATTGGTCTCCCTTTGCTCGTCTTGCCTTCTTCTCTACAAAGCAGATAAAATGTTCTTTTAAAAACATAAATCAGATTTTTAAAAAATTTTTTCTTCCCATTTTATTGAGATATAATTGACATGCAAGATTGCATAAGTTTAAGGTGTACAGCATAATGATTTGACTTACATACATCATGAAATGATTACAATAAGTTTAGTGAACATCCATCAACTCACACTGATATAAATCAGATTTTAAAAACCTAAATCTCTCCCCTACTTGAAGTCCTTCAATGTCTTCTCATGGCACTTACAGTAAAAGTCAATCTCCTTGCTCTTGCCGACAGGCTCCTACCCCCACCCCACCCTATCTCACACCACCCCTCCCTCCCTGCTGCTGCCATAGTGGCCTTCCTGCAGTTCCTCAAACTCCCGGTGTACACACTGTTCCCCCTGCCTGGAATGCCACCCCAAGCTCTTTCTTCTCATTGCCCAGGTCCAGCTTCAGGAGCCCCCCTACAAAAGAGTCTTTTCTGGACAGTCTGTCTAGAGTAGGGCCCTTTGCCTATAGCTACTCTTTATCATTACTCTGTTTATTTCCTGCAGAGTAGTTATTACAGTCTGTAAACACCTTGTTTATTTATTTCTTCTCTGATAGATTTTTTTTTCTTTTTACTACAGTCCCTTGGGTCCTTCTCAGTATACAATCACATCATCTGTAAGTATAGATAATTTTTTCTGCTGTCAGAATTTGTTCTTATAATTTCATTTTGTTTTAATAATGCTATAGAGCCTTTAAAGTAAGCTTAACTAATAATGATCAGGGTGAGTATCCCTTCCTTGTGCTTACTATTAATGGAAATAGCTTGAAGGTTTCACTGTTTAAGTAAGATATTTGCTACTGATTTTTGATAAATGTTCTTTATCATAGTTAAGAAGTGTCCTTCTATTCCTATACTGTATTATTTTTACTTTTCCAGTCTCTTCTGTAGTAACTGATCTGTTTAAATTTTCTGTTTCTTTTGGTGTCGATTTGTATTTTTCCAGGAATTCAACAATTTTCTCTAGATTTTCGAGTTGGTTGTTTTAGAATTGTTTATAATATTGTCTTATGATTATTTTTCTCTCTTTTGTATCTGGAGTTATATGGCTTTTCTAATTTCTACTATTGTTTGTATTTGATCTCTCCTTTGTCTCTAACGGTGGGCATGAGGTATCTGTTGATCTTACAAAAAAATTAGATTTCGCATAGAATTACCATATGACCCAGAAATTCCACACCTATGTATACATTCAAAAGATTTGAAAACAGAGGCTCAAACAGATATTTGTACACCAATGTTCATAGCAGAATTATTCACAATAGGCAAAAGGTGGAAACAACCCAAGTGGCTGTCAACAGATAACCAAAATATGGATAAACAAATTGTGGAATAGGCATACAATAGAATATTATTCAACCATAAAAAAATGAATTTTTATACATGATACAACATGGATGTATCTTGAAAACATTATGCTTAGTGCAACAAGCGAGACACAAAAGGACCAATACTGTATGATTCCACTTATCTGAGGTACCTAGAGTAGGCAAATTCATAGAGACAGAAAGTAGGAGAGATGTTACCAGGGGCTGGGGCGGGGAGGGAAGAAGGGGGAGTTACTGTTTAATGGGTACAAAGTTTTTGTTGAGGATGATGAAAAAGTTTTGAATATAGATAGTGGTGATGGTTATACAACATTGTGAATGTATTTAATACCATGGAATTGTATACTTATGAATTGTTAAAATGATAGATATTATCTATATTTTACCACAATACAAAAATTAGATTTAGGATTTATTTATTCTTTCCACTATTTGTCTATTTCACTATTGTTGGCTTTTACTTTTATTAATTCCTTTGGCTGGATTTTTTGTTGTTCATTTTTAATTTCCTAAGAGGAGTTCTTGATTCCTTTAATTTCAATTTTCTTGAATGCATTTAAAACTAATTTTCCCTGGAATATAGGTTTAACATACCAAAACATAAGTTTCATTACTTTCTGGATAGTTTTTGGTTTCTATTTTGATTTCTGTATTGATTTAGAGGTTATTTTTATTCTAAGTAGTTAATAGTTTGGGGGTCTTCTATTTATTATTCATTTGTATTCTAAAACATTGATCAGAAGAATATATCCTACAAAAATCTTCACTTTTTTGAATTTGTCAAGTTTTATTTGTGGTCAAGTACATGATGGATATATATATATATATGTATGATATAGAAATATACATGACATTGAAATATGATATATAAATATATATTTTATTGACATAAGGTTAAAAAAAAGCATATTCTGTATTTGTAGGTTTCAAAGTTCTATACGCATCTATTAAATTGAGCTGGTTGATTTTAATACTCAGATCCTGTATGTCCTGGCTAAATTTTTATCTTCTAGATCTGTCAGATTTTGAAAGATTTATATTGGAATCTGTTACTGTAATTATGCATGCATGTTTTTTTAAAAATTATTTATTTATTTATTTTTGGCTGCATTGGATCTTTGCTGCTGTGCGTGGGCTTTCTCTAGTTGCGGTGAGGTGAGCGGGGGCTACTCTTCGTTGCAGTGTATGGGCTTCTCATTTCTGTGGCTTCTCTTTGTTGCAGAGCAGGGCTCTAGGCACGTGGGCTTCAGTAGTTGTGGCACGCAGGCTCAGCAGTTGTGGCTCGTGGTCTCTAGGGCACAGGCTCAGTAGTTGTGGCGCACGGGCATAGTTGTTCAGCAGCATGTGGGATCTTCCCAGACCAGGGCTCGAACCCATGTCCCCTGTATCAGCAGGCAGTTTCTTAACCACTGTGCCACCAGGGAACCCCATGCATGCATGTTTTAAAATGAGATTCTTCTTGTATTTCTAACAGTTTTTGCATTATATATTTGGCTGCCAAGATGTTTAATTTTAGAGGTTTATGAAGAATGCCTTCTTGTTAAAATGTGCCTTTTGTCATTACACATTATCTCTATCTTATTTAATACTTTTTATCTTAAATTTCAGATCACGTATGTTGTCATTTCTGCTTTCCTTTCATTTTCATTTGTCTAGAATTTCTTTAATCATCAACCTTTCTCTATCGCTTCGTCTTAGGTGTGCTTCCTATAAACATTATATATTTGGATTTGGTTGTTCAATTTGACAATTTCTATATTTTATGTGGAAATTCAGCTCATTCACGTTTAGTGCCACAGTTGATATACTTGATTTTATTCTTTCCATCTTATTTTATTTTTAATATTTATTTTAATTTTTCATCTTTTTCCTTTTTTCTAGCTTATTCCCATTATTATTTATTTCTTCCTTCCTCTTTATCAATTTGGAAGTGCTACTGGGCTTTTCTAATCAAAAGTATATTTCTTGGGACTTCCCTGGTGGCGCAATGGAAATTCCCAATTTCACCACTTCTATTTAACCTATTATTTGAAGTCCTAGACAGTATAATAAAGCAAAACAAAGAAATATAAATTTAAAAGAAGGAAATAAAACTGTCATTAATTTGTATTCTACACATTAGTATTTTTCTTTACATTTTAACAGTTACATAAAACTCAAAAACATACAAAACTTAACAACATTTCATTATGTTGTAAAACTATAATAATGAGGAAGAGAATGACAAACACAAAATTTAGAATAAAAATTCCTTGAGAAGGAGAGGGCACGTAGGGGACTTCTAAAATGCAGGCAATACTCTGTTTCTTAAGCTGGCTGATGGGTACACAGGTATTTATTATTTTTTATACCATATATGTACATGTTTATATATTTTTGTAGATATTAAATGCTTCATTTTTAAAAAGAGTGGAAAGTATGAAAGACTTTAAAAATGAAGACCAACAAGAATTTAGTAAAACAAGCTAATTCTAAAATGTGTATGAAAATGTAAAGGGCCCCAAATCATCAAGATAGTCTTGAAAAAATGTGGGAATACATGCTTATACAGAAATCAACTTATTTATCAAGTTACAGTAAAAGAGTGTGGTATTGCTCAAGGAAGACAAATACACCAATGGAACAAAATAAAGAGCCCTAAAACAGACCAACACGTTGGGGAAATTTGATTTATGGCAAAGCTGGCTTTGCAGATGACTGGAATAAATGATTCTAGGACGATTGTTATCCATATGAGAAAGAAGATTCCCTCCATAACTACCTTCACAAAGAATCGAATCCACGTGGATGTATGTAAGACCAAATATAAAACAACAAAATTTTAAAACTTTGAGAAGAATATATAGGGAGACTTATGACCTTGGAGTAAGAAAAGGTATTTTAACCAAGTCACCCAAAGCACAAACGATAAATAAATAAATTAGGCTATGTTAACATTTAAATTTTCTGTGCCTTAAAACAACATAAAAAGTTACGGCAAGCCACGATGTGAATGATAATATTTGCAACATTTCCAACTGACAAAGCATTAATATCCAAAATATATAAGAATTCTTATAAATCAAGAAGAAAATTACAACAACCAATAGAAAGATAGGAAAAGGTGATGAACAGGAGTTTACAGAATAAAAAGTACAAATAACCAGTAAATGTATGAACAGATACCTAACCTCTAAACTCATAGTTATCAGGGAAATGCAAATTAAGACCATAAAGAAATATACTACAAACCCATGAAATTGGGGGAAAAAATGAACAAATCTGACCGTAGCAAGTGTCGATGGGGATTGGAAACACAATAACACGTCCGTTGGCAGTAACTTGCCATGTTACAGCTAGGCATCCTTAGCAACACTGCCGCCCCAATTCTAGAAGTGTACTCTATAGAAACTGACACACTCTCACACACGTGCACAAGGAGACATGGACTAGAATGTCCATAGCAGCATTGTTTTGTAATCAGGACAAACAGTCTGCAAACAGTCTGATTTTTTCATCAGTAGGAGAATGGATAAATAAATGCAATATAATATTAACACAATAGTATACTGCAGGGGAAATAAATTTTTGTTTATCAAAACCCCCCAAAACTCATGTAGCACCATGTGCCAGACCCTGTTCTAAGTTCCTTATTAACTCATGTACTGAGTGAACCAGATTTGGCTTTATCAACAATGAGTCAGGATGGATAAATCCCCAAAGAATCATGTTGACTGAAAAAAGCAAGTCACAGAAGTATACAAGTAGTACTTTACCATGTAAGAAAGTTTGAAATATTTAAAACAGTGTTATATAATGTTCAGGAATCTGTTCACGTGTAATAAAAGTATATAGAGTTTTGCCTCAGGGGTGAGGGTGAGGATGGGGAATAAGGAGAGTCCCTGACGGGCTGCATCAGGAAGAATGTTGCATTTCTAATGCTCAGTGTGGCTACATTATTCTCTATACCTCAATGTATCTCTGAAATAATTCATAAAGCCGTAAAAGGTAAAGGGGAAAATCACCCGCTCCCATTTAATTGATTTTCTTCTAGTCTTCTATGTTTATTTTGTATACTTGTGATTATCCTGTATATACGAATTTATATTCTGTTTCTTTCTCTTGGGAAGACATTTCCTCATGTTATCAAAAGCTCTTCATAAATGTTGTTAATGACAGAATGATATTCCAACTTGTAGATGTATCATAATATACCCACCTTATTCCCAGTATGTTGATTCCAATTTTAATAAGCTCTTTCTCATTTTTCAGCACAAAGAACGTCTGTGCTTTGGGGAATATTTGGGATTATTCCTTCTGATACATTTTCACCTGTGGAATTACAGTATCAAACTGTGTGAGCATTCAAAGACTCTTAGTACTGGATATTATTACGTTTTGCAGAGAGTTGAGCCCATTCACTTCCCCACCCCCAGCAGTGCAAGGTTGACTAAGTTTCTTTGTATCTTTGTCAGCGCTAAATATTCTCGTTAGAAAAAAAAAAATCCTTACTATTTTGATTGGTGAAAATAGAAGCTTATCTGTATTATTTTGAAAATATCTCCCCCAATTACTTATCAAACGTGTATAAAGGGAAGAAGCTTTACTGTGGAGGGCGCCGTGGGACCCATCGTCTCTCCCTGCGGCCCCGTGGCAGGTGCAGCTCAGAGCATCCGCCTTTGGTTCTCCTTTGGTTCTCGGGGACTCTGGTTCTCGGCGCCCTGGGGAAGGGGGCTCTGATGCGGGGATTCCAGCCCCCACGGAAGCCCAGCGAGGTGGTTGGGGTCATAGTTTACTTTTCACTGTCATTCTTTGTTGCCCGACGAGTCGCATCTGGCTCACCCCCGGGCTGGTGGGCCGGGTAATTTTCAGGGCTGCCTCACAGCCGTCACTGGCCTCTTTTCACCCAGTCACACACTGGCCATTGACATCCTCCCACAGAGCAGGGGCACACAGGGCTCCATTCACTCTCTCCAGGCCGGGTGGGCGGACTGGGCAGGGCATCCTCCCCACCCTGGGAGCGGGAGCGACCTCCACCCCACCTCGGACCACACACAGGCAGGGTGGGACCAGAGGAGCTTCTCCTTTCCCAGGGACAGGCCTGGAATTTGGGGGAGAGGTGAAAATTGAGGAAGTTGGAAAGGGAGGAGTGAGGGGGCGGGTGAGAAGTGGGAGGCTGTTTCTAGGGATGCGGGGAATGGCAGAGGAGAGGAACACTGTGGGGTGGAGAGGAGGGGCTGAGAGGAGGTTTCCGGACCAGAGAGGGGACCAGAGGAAGGGAGGGGTTGAGGATGGGATAGGGAGACGGGGGGTGGGGGGCATGGGGAGGAGGCTCGGGTGGCAATTAGGGGGCCGTTCAGAGTGAGCTGGAGGTTACAGGAGTGAGAAGGGATTGTGAGAGTAGCAGGTTGAAAGGAATTTCAGGAGAGGCTGAGGCACTGCCCAGCCTGGGCTGTCCGCCCCGCAGGGGACTGGGCATTGCTTTTGCCAAGGGCTCTGCTCGAAGCCTGGGACCTGAGGGAAGTCTGGGGCCCCAGGCTGGGTTCCAGGTGGAGGAAGGTGATGACAGAGGTGGGCAGTGTGCGTTCAGCCCATGGAGAACGTGCAAGGATGTGCTTCCCCAGCTGTCAGGAGTCTCCTAGGGGTGGCCTCTGAGGGGGCCAAGAGGGCCCCCTGGGAAGTAGGGGGGACCCACATCAAGGGAAGAGCACCCTGCTAGAGGGAGGATGGGAAGAAGGTCAAGGACAGCTTTGGGAAGCCCAAGATCCTCCAGGGATCATAGGGGAAATGATCTTGTCATAGGGGAAAATCCCCACCAGTGAGAGGTGAAATAGATCATGGTTCAGCCATGCTATGGGAGACTGTGGCCTTTAAACACTGTGCTATCAGATGATGCTCCTCAAACTGTGTGGGGCACATCCTCTGCTGAGAGCTTATTCAGCTGCAGATTCTGACTCAGCAGGTCTGAGGTGGGGCTTGGATTCTGCATTTCTCACTAGCTACCCTGTGATGCCGGTACATCAGGACCACACTGAGCGGCAAGGGTGTAAGGAATTGTGTATTGACATGGAGAAATATTTAGGTTTATGGTAAAGTGAGAAAATAGTCTATATGTGATGAACCCCATTTTGTTTTGCTTTTTTTTTTTTTTTTTTTTGGCCTTGCCGTGCAACATGTGGGATCTTAGTTCCCCGACCAGGGATCAAACCCATGTCCTTGGCACAGGAAGCATGGAGTCTTAACCACTGGACTGCCAGGGAAGTCCCCCATTTTGGTTTTGGTTTTTTAAAAAGTGTGTGTCTTACACAAAACATAAATGCATATATACACACAGGGAAAAAAAGATGCAAAAAAAGACACCAACTCTTTTTCCCTAGGAGATGGCATTACAAATGATATTTTCTACTTTTTGCTTATCTCTATTTTCTGAATTTTCGTCAATAAACGTATACTCCTATTGCAAGAAAAACTATTCTCTTAAAACCACAGAAGTTACTTATTTTAAAAAGAGAACTCAGGCAGAAGTTCACAGATTTCCCTCAACTGGATTAGTTGCTCATCTAACCTCCTGGAGCATCTATTTACACACTGCATGGGGAGGGGGCCCTCAGCCCCTGAAACTTGGCCTCTGAGCTCACCTTTGTCCTGCTAAAGCTTTGCAAAGACCCCCAATAAATGTGTGATCACCTGTGTGAGCACACAGGACAAGGTCCTACTGAGGTAAATTTGGTGGTTACGGCAAACTCTAGGAGTAAGTTTGAATTGAAGCGTTAAAGCAAAATGTTCTTAGTGGCTGTTACATTGCTTGTATCATATGGGCTCGCTGAGCCTGGAGACGTTAATGCTATGAATGGAAAACCCCTTCCATTTATACGTCATCTTGTAATTTATTCTTTCATATCGATCACTTCATTTTATCATCTGAGGTTAAGTGCTCTCATTGCCTCCCTTCTATAGAAGAAGAAAGTAAACCTCAGGGAGTGAAATAAACTTGCCCAAGGCCAACAGCTGGTAAGATGCAGGGTACTGGGGCTTTTAACCCAGAATGTCTGACTCCAGAACCTAATTTCTTGACTACTATGCTGTACTGCATCTCATGAGATACTGGACTCAGGTTCAGAAACCTACCCCATATCTCTGGCACTCTCTTTTCTCCTGTGTGAGTGTGTGTGTGTGTGTGTGTGTGTGTGTGTGTGTGTGTGTGTGTGTTTGTGTGTGTGTTGGGGGGGTGATGAAGCCTCTACAGCACAGCTCAGGCTGTGGTGCGGGGGAGTCGCGTGGGCTCCCTCAGAGCGAAGCTGGGCATGTGGAAGGGGTGATGTGATGATGGCAGGGATGGTGCTCATCAGTTTATTTGTGTGACTATGAAATCTAGAGGCTGATGACTTGGAATTACATGTATATCTTTGAGATGATCTTTTTTCTTCTCTGGACTCTGCAAAATAAGAAACACGTTTTAATGTTTTCCCTTATCTTTGATAAGATTTAGTATATCAAACCAACTGCATTTGTTGACTAATAATTGCTTTTCTCATTCTTTTATTAAAGTCACTAGTAACTACCACGTCTTCTAATCAACATGAAATGTAAATGTCACCACACAGCAGCTGCAATTCTATGCAAAAGAAGGGAATTTGGCATTTAGTTTGCCTGTGCAGCTTTATAAAAGGTAAATATTTAACTGTTGTTAAGGCTTTTAAAATAGTGAAAAAGACCCATGAACCTCCTGAGAATCTATCCTAAAGAAGTGATTTAAATCACAGAAGAAAAAAATGTATTTACAAAGATGTTCATTACATTATTTATGATATCTTAAAAGCAGAAGCAGACTAAGTATTCATCTGTAAATAAATTAGGACACATTTGCATGTTTTCACATGGCATATTTTGCAGCCATTAAAAGTTCTGTTCGGTTTTAGAGTGAAGAAAGATTTCCTATGCTGGGCACCAAACCCAGAAGCCATTAAAAGAAAGCTAACAGATTTGACACCATAAATATTAAAAAGCCTTGTCCTTGAAAGACACCATAAACAAAGTGAAAATATGAGTGATGAAATGAGATAAAATATGCAACAGGAACAATATTAAACTCATGTATTTTAATTTTCCCCATAAATCACTCTCTCTTTCAGCTTCTCTCCTCCAAGGCTGAGCCATGAAGCTCATAGCCCAGAAAAAGAGGGGCAGGGACTGCCTGGGGCAGAGAGGCCCTTGAGAAACTGGGTCTCAACGCTGACTTCCTTCACCCCATTAGCAAGACAGGGGTCTCAGATGCCAGCCTTTGGCAGAGAAAGAGAAAGGATGATTTTATCCTGAAGCTTACCCTTTAATAAATCAAGGACCAACCTGGGTGGACTTCATCATAAATGTCTATGCAGGGAGAACTACTACCAAGTAGAAGTGGGAAAAATAGCCAGCCCTTCTCCAGGGAGGATTATGGGTGGAAAAGGAGGGGAGAAGAAGCAGAAGAGGAGGTGAGAGCTGTGCATCCTGACTGTCCCAAAGTTGTAGACAGGTAGATGGAAGGAGACATCAAAAGCAGAAGAGAGGTCTCTGATCCCATTTTCGTTTGGGGTTCTGGGAAGAGAAGC
The DNA here is from genome assembly GCF_951394435.1 of Stenella coeruleoalba. NCBI lineage: Eukaryota > Metazoa > Chordata > Mammalia > Artiodactyla > Delphinidae > Stenella > Stenella coeruleoalba. The sequence goes on from NC_137150.1 coordinate 62,159,389, forward strand.
CTCACCACGTACCCGTCCTGAAGCAATTCTTCTCTCTGTTTAAGCAGAGAGAAGGGCAGCATTTAGCTACCCAAAGTCTTCCCTGGCATTCATTGGCATGAAAGGTGTCCAGAATTTCCTGCATATCCTTGGGAAGGAAGAGCTGACCCTATAGGTGAGGACTGAGAGGTCTTCCAGTCTGGGAGCCAAATGGGAGTTGCAGCCAAGCCTCACGGGGCAACAGTAGGACTGAAGTGGAGAAGAGTCCGTTGAAAGGACCACTGGACTCTGAGGAAGCTAAGATAGACTTCGAGTTTATTAGTCAGAGATGCAAGCAACAAACGTCAGCGAGATGTAAGCCACAAACCTCAGCAAGATGTGTGCATAGTGACCAACAAGAAACATGGCTACAAAAATCAGAGGCAACAAATACCTATGCTCAGGAACTTAGGGCCCCTTCCACACCTTCACCACGAGACCATACAAACCCCACCTCCTATATACCCAAGTGCTATCTCAGAGAATTAGCAGCAAGAGGAGTATTTGAGTTAAAATAGTGGGTAAGTTAATACAATAAAAAGATCCTAAAATATGGTGCCTTAAAAAGATAGAAGCTGGTTTCTCTGTTGGATGAAAGTCTAGGTGGGCAGTGCAGATCTGATATGGCAGCTTGGGGGGGTCTGGACTGAAGCGCCTATCTTGTTGCCCTCCTGTTCTCAACATGTGATTTCTAGCTCACTGTCTGAGACATCTGTTCTAGCTCCTGGTATCCTGTATGCATTCCAGCGAGTGGGAAGAGGAAAAACAACACATTGGAGGCACACCCCTCCCCATTCCCTTTAGGGGCATGACCTGGGAGTCCTGCACATCACATCTGCTCACATGCTGTTGTCCAGGATTAGGTCACTTTGCTGCACCCAGTTGCAAGGAAGGTTGTGAAAGTCTTCATCTGAGCAGCCACCCAAATATCCATATATCTCACCCACAGAATGTACTTGCCCTCCTCCAGCTCAAAATTCAGGATCTCTGGGTGCTGCAGGGTTCTCTCCTGCAGGTCCAGGTGCGACTCTTTATTGTTGGTGACCTGTAAACGAAGAGAAAAGTTACCTATCTCTCTCCAATCACACACATACCCAACATGCACCTATGGAGAAAGAACAGAATACCAAATTAAAACTTCCACTCAGAAAAGGGAAGGATGGAAAACACACAGCAGTCTATAGTTCAGAGCAATTATCAAATCCTACCACACCGGAATGATAAACACTCCCTTCCCTGGCAGTGGAGTTAGTGCCTTAGTTTCTCCATCTGGTAGCCACTTGTCCATTGACCCCCCCAGAGGGGATAGGCTAGTTTTCAGGAAGGTTATTTCTTATCTGTTATCCTCCATGGCGTCATCCCAAGTGGGCACTGAAGAGTATGCCCTTTTGGAGGGGGCTTGTAGATTTCACAGCCTGTTTCCTCTGGTGACTTTTGGGGGCCTAGGAGTTACTTTAGGAGTCAAAACGATCACCTGCTTTTTGAGGCCACACTTGTGGATTTTTTGGCAATAAAATTCCCTCCAAGAGTTAATAGGCTTCTAGTCCATTTGTTTCCTGTCAGTGCCATGTGCAAGTCACCAGTCAAAGTCCTTCATTAGGCATGGTTTTTACACAGGAAAATCCTGTCCTTTAATTTACTGGCTTCTGACTCTGCCCCTTTTGTTCTGAAAGGCAGTTAAATTACTAGTGGATCTTATGGACTCTCAGGCTTGGTCTGTTTTGGCTTAGTCCTTAGTCCTAAGGAATTGTTTTTACTCTAGGGCATGGTCCTCACTCCTAACCATAGATTGGTTAGAACTCCCCCATCTTTTAACACCGTGCGACCTCTGATACTCCCATTCAGCTTGCAGCCCCGTAGCAGCCACGTTCTTCTAGGCCTCATGGTGTCCTACCTGCACGTGCTCAACCAAGCCCCCTGCCAAGGGCCGCTGGAGAATCCCCATGTAAATGTTCTAGCACCCTTCTCCCCATGCAGCTCCCTCATCTTTGTTACCTTGCCCTGAAAATTTTAGCCAATTCAGCATCCCTGCATTTCTACCCTCTTCAGCTCAGCAAGATTGCTTAGCTCTGTATAAACTCCGTCTCCCTGCACTGGGCCCAGGAGGTACCCCCAGGAAGAAAGCCAGGGCCAATGTGGGATTCACTGCATGTGTTTTCTTTCTGTCCAGGATTGCAGTCTGGTACTGCCTGTTGTCCGATGCCTGAAAACAGCTGCCTCATACATTTTGTCTAGTTTTATAGTTGTTTATGGGGGTGGTGATGGGAATCTGATATCAGTTACTCCATCAGGGATATCATCAAAATCACTTCTTTCTTTAGGTAGAGAATTTTATTTGGATACCCAGCCGTCCAGGGAACTGGCCAAGGGAGTATGAGCAGAAGCAAATGAGTTGTGCCTCTAGTTCTCTTTGCTTTCTTTTCCTGCTGCCTGGAATGTGAAAACTGTAATTACTAGCTGTTCTCCCCACCCGCCCCCAGATCTACTTGCCATAACTAACATAGTTAAAAGCAGAGATCTCAGAAAGAAAAGAGAAGAGAGAATGCGGCAGAAAAAAAAAAGTACATGAAGAAATAATGGCCACATTTCCCCCAAATTTCATGAAAACATCAACCTACAGATCCTAGAAGTTCAGTGAGCCTCCAAGCAGGATAAATAAAAAGAAAACCATACCCAGGTCCATCATAGGCAAACTGTTGAAAACTAAATATAAATAGAAAATCTTAAAAGTAGCCAGATAAAAGACACATTATACACAGGAGAGCAATGAAATGAATGGTGGCTGACTTCTCATGAAAAACAATGGAGGCCAGAAGATAGTGGAATAACATCTTCAGATGGCTGAAAGAAAAACCTGACAATCCACAATGTTCTATTCTGTGAATCTACCCCTCAAAAATGAGGATAAATTACAGTCATTTAAAAGTAAATGATAAAACAAATGACAGCTGAGAGAACTCATTGCCTGCAAAACTGCAGTACAAGAAAAGTTCAACTAGGGACTTCCCTGGTGGTCCAGTGGTTAAGACTCCATGCTTCCACTGCAGGGGGCAGAGGTTCAATCCCTGGTGGGGGAACTAAAAGCTCACATGCTATGCAGCATGGCCAAAAAAAAAAAAAGTTCAACTAGATAGAAACTCACGTATAGAACATCACATCCAACAACTGCACGTCCTTTTCAAGTGCACACAGAGTGTTCAACAGGACAGACCAGATGCTGGAGCATAATGTAAGTCTCAATACATTTTGAAAGACTGAAATCTTATGAGTATGTTCTCTAAGTATAACATAAGTAAGTTAGAAATCAGTAACAACATGATAGCTAGAAAATCCCCAAATGGGGACTTCCTTGGTGGTCCAGTGGTTAAGACTTCACCTTCCAATGCAGGGGGTGTGGGTTTGATCCCTGGTCGGGGAGCTACAATCCCACATTCCTTGTGGCCAAAAAACCAAAACATAAAACAGAAGCAATATTGTAACAAATTCAATAAGACTTTATAAATGGTCGACATCAAAAAAATCTTTTAAAAAAATTAAAATAAATTTAAAAAAAAAGAAAATCCCCAAGTATTTGGAAACTAAACAAGATAATTCTTAATAAATTAGGGGTCAAAAAAGAAAACACAGAGGAATTAGAAAATAAATTAGAAAATAAAGCTGAATGATAAAGGCTGAAATTATAAAACAGCAAAATCAGTGAGATGCATCTAAGCAGCATTTAGAGGGAAGTCTACAGGCTTAAATGTTTACATCAGAAAAGCAACAAGGGTTTAAAAATCAATGACTTAAGTTTCCAGCTTAAGAAATAAGAATTGTATGGGTAAATCAAAGTCAAAGTAAGTAGAAGGAAGGAAATAATAAAGATAAGGGTGAAGATCAATAAAACAGACAATAGTCAAACCATAAAGAAAACGAACAGAGCCAAAAGTTGGTTCTGTGAAAAGTTTAATAAAAACAATAAACCTTTTATAAGATTCGTCAAGAAAATAAAAAGAGGGAAAAAACAAATTACCAATATCAGGAACAAAGGATGGAGGTCAATAAGGATTCTCAGACTATGAAAAAATTAAAATGGTTTACTATGGAATAATCTATGCCAATAAATTCACCAACTTAAATGAAATGAACATTCCTTGGAAAACAAAACTTACCTAAACTGACTCAAGAAGAAACAGAAAATTTAAATATCCCTATGCCCGACTACTACAAGCAACTTTATGCCAATGAAATGGACAACCTGGAAGAAATGGACAAATTCTTAGAAAGGTATAAACTTCCAAGACTGAACCAGGAAGAAATAGAAAATATGAACAGACCAATCACAAGTAATGAAATTGAAACTGTGATTAGAAATCTTCCAACAAACAAAAGTCCAGGACCAGGTGTCTTCACAGGTGAATTCTATCAAACATTTAGAGAAGAGCTAACACCCATCCTTCTCAAACTCTGCCAAAAAATGACAGAGGAAGGAACACTCCCAAACTCATTCTTTGAGGCCACCATCACCCTGATACCAAAACCAGACAAAGATACTACAAAAAAAGAAAATTACAGACCAATATCACTGATGAATATAGATGCAAAAATCCTCAATAAAATACTAGCAAACAGAATCCAACAACACATTAAACGGATCATACACCATGATCAAGTGGGATTTATCCCAGGGATACAAGCCTTCTTCAATGTATGCAAATCAATCAATGTGATACACCATATTAACAAATTGAAGAAGAAAAACCATATGATCATCTCAATAGATGCAGAAAAAACTTTTGACAAAATTGAACACCAATTTATGATAAAAACTCTCCAGAAAGTGGGCGTATAGGGAACCCACCTCAACATAATAAAGGCCATATAAAACAAACCCACAGCAAACATCATTCTCAATAGTGAAAAACTGAAAGCATTTCCTCTAAGATCAGGAACAAGATAAGGATGGCCACTCTCACCACTATTATTCAACATAGTTTTGGAAGTCCTAGCCACCGCAATCAGAGAAGAAAAAGAAATAAAAGGAATACAAATTGAAAAAGAAGTAAAACTATCACTGTTTGCAGATGACATGATACTATACATAGAGAATCCTAAAGATGCCACCAGAAAACTACTAGAGCTAATCACTGAATTTGGTAAAGTTGCAGGATTCAAAATTAACGCACAGAAATCTCTTGCAGTCCTATACACTAACAACAAAATATCAGAAAGAGAAATTAAGGAAACAATCCCATTCACCATTGCAAAAAAAAGAATAAAATACCTAGGAATAAACCTACCTAAGGAGGTAAAAGGCCTGTACTCAGAAAACTGTAAGACACTGATGAAAGAAATCAAAGATGACACAAACAGATGGAGAGATATGCCATATTCTTGGATTGGAAGAATCAATATTGTGAAAATGACTTTACTACCCAAAGCAATCTACAGATTCAATGCAATCCCTATCAAATTACCAATGGCATTTTTTAAAGAACTAGAACAAAAAATCTTAAAATTTGCATGGAGACACAAAACACCCTGAATAGCCAAAGCAGTCTTGTGGGAAAAAAAGCGGAGCTGGAGGAATCAGAGTCCCTGACTTCAGACTATACTACAGAGATACAGTAATCAAGACAATATGGTACTGGCACAAAAACAGAAATATAGATCAATGGAACAGGATAGAAAGCCCAGAGATAAAGCCACACACCTATGGTCAACTAATCTATGACAAAGGAGGGAAGAATATACAATGGAGAAAAGACAGTCTCTTCAGTAAGTGGTGCTGGGAAAACTGGACAGCTACATGTAAAAGAATGAAATTAGATCACTCCCTAACACCATACACAAAAATACACTCAAAATGGATTAGAGACCTAAATGTAGGACCAGACACTGTAAAACTCTTAGAGGAAAACATAGGAATAACACTCTTTGACATAAATCACAGCAAGATCTTTTTTGATCCACCTCCTAGAGTAATGGAAATAAGAACAAAAATAAAGAAATGGGACCTAATGAAACTTAAAAGCTTTTGCAAAGCAAAGGAAACTACAAACAAGACGAAAAGGTGACCCTCAGAATGGGTGAAAATATTTGCAAATGAATAAACAAAGGATTAATCTCCAAAATATATAAACAGCTCATGCAGCTCAGTATTGAAAAAACAAACAACCCCATCCAAAAATGGGCAGAAAACCTAAATAGACATTTCTCCAAAGAAGACATGCAGATGGCCAAGAAGCACATGAAAAGCTTCTCAGCATCACTAATTATTAGAGAAATGCAAATCAAAACTACAACGAGGTATCACCTCACACCGGTTAGAATGGGCATCATCAGAAAATCTACAAACCACAAATGCTGGAGAGGGTGTGGAGAAAAGGGAACCCTCTTGCACTGTTGGTGGGAATGTAAATTGATACAGCCACTATGGAGAACAGTATGAAGGTTCCTTAAAAAACTAAAAATAGAATTATCATATGACCCAGCAATCCCACTACTGGGCATATACCCAGAGAAAACCAAAATTCAAAAAGACACATGCGCCCCAATGTTCTTTGCAGCACTATTTACAATAACCAGGTCATGGAAGCAACCTAAATGCCCATCTACAGACGAATGGATAAAGAAGATGTGGTACATATATACAATGGAATATTACTCAGCCATAAAAAGGAATGAAATTGGGTCATTTGTAGAGATGTGGATGGATCTAGAGACTGTCACACAGAGTGAAGTAAGTCAGAAAGAGAAAAAGAAATATCATATATTAATGCACATATGTGGAACCTAGAAAAATGGTACAGATGAACCGGTTTGCAGGGCAGAAATAGAGACACAGATGTAGAGAACAAACATATGGACACCAAGGGGGGGAAGTGGCGGGGGGGTGGTAGTGGTGTGATGAATTGGGAGATTGGGATTGACATATATACACTAATACGTATTTTAAAAAAATGAATAAAATAAATAAATATCCCTATGCCCATTAAATAAATTGAATTTCTAATAATAATTTTTAAAAAAAACTTTCCACACAAGAAACTGGAGGCCCCGATGGTCTCATCAGTGAATTCTCTCAAGCATTTAAGGGAAATGGAAGGCGTGGCAAGATCATATTGTAGAAGAGCACATGGATAAGAAATATTGTTGCAGCTGTATTTGGAAATTACAGTCTGCCACAGTGAGGCTGAGATAGGCAGAGATTTTAGGATACAAAAAGAACAAACCATAAAAGATAATAAAAGTAAATTGAACTTACCAAAGAAAGTCTACTCATTGTAAGATGCTCTGAAGAAAATGAAAACTCGCCACTCAGACTGGGAGAAAATATTTGCAATTATTGGGCCTTAGAGCAGGCTGCCCAAGATATGCCATAATGGCATATTAATTATTTTGAAGTAAAGTTACTTGAGAAATAGCTGGTGGAAAAAAAATATTAAAAAAACACTCTGACCCCCCCAATCCCCACCCCTTTGCCCCTGAAAGCGGAAACTAAATCTCCCATGTGAATCTATCCTCCCTGTACCAGGAAGATAGAAAGCATCCTTATTACCAGAGTTAGGGAATTGAACGCTAAGAAAGCTGGATAAACAAACTTTGTTGTTTCTTTATTAGTCTGCTGCTTCAAGCACAAGTCCTTTTGCTAAATCTTCACAAATAATTGTTTCTTTGTCTAAAAATTTTATATGAAACACCCAGCTTGTTCACCTTGGGAGTCCCATTTCTGTGTCACCTCCATGTGTATGAATTAAATTGTTTTTTTTTCCTTCCTGTTAACTTGTCTTGTGTCCATTGAATTATTAGACCAACCAAAAGAACTCAAGAGGGGTGGGGGGTGGGGGAATTTCCCCTTCCCCAGCAGTTGGCATAGTGGGCAGGATATCGGCTGGACAGGCTCCCCCCTGAGGCTGCTGCAGCTGAGAAATCCTGAAACCTCTGACAAAGGCTGGCAGAATGTAAGAGTCCTTACCTGGGTCTCTGGTGGAACGGAAAGTCATGAGAGTCCCTTTTCTTTCTTTCTAAACTTAGATTAACAGGAGAAAATATTTGTGGAACTGATTCCTTGGACCTACCAACTCTGGTGTTTGGGAAATGAGTACTCTAGGTTTTTATGGATTCTCTCCTTTCAGAGATGGTCACTGTTTTTCTTTGTCTCTGTCTGTTGTATTGTTTGTCATTAGGAGGAAGAATCATAGAGAAAAATGCAGGCATTAACCCTTTATAATCTTGCTGTTTGAGCTGGCCTCACAGACGGGGTGAGTTAACCGTTCTCACCAGAATGGCGTCTGTTTAGACAAACTTTGCTGTGGGTTCCCTATGTAAACTGGATGAGATTTTTCCTTCCATCTCATTTTACGTCCTGAGAGCTTGGCTTTGTGACTAGTGAGAATAGTCTCTATGGTCTCCATTATCTGTAAGGTGCACTTATCGGGGTGCATCTGGTTGACAGTTGAATAGACTGGGGTTCTGAGACATGACGTCATAAGCAGCACTCTCTTTATCCAGCCGTGCCAGGTCATAGGGGTGGTTGTCATAAGGAGTCCCAGTCCATAAGGGGCTTTTGTCACATCATCATTTGTTGCTTGTTAGTACTGGTAAGGTCCCATTCCAGTAGTGCCTGCCTGGTGTCATAGATGAGTTCGTCTGTAATTCGAGGCATCTCACGTTTTTTGTGAAAGATTGGAGACACTGTTTTTACTACACCATCCTTACCGCCTGGGCAGTGAAGGCCTTTGCTTTCTTAGACTAACTTTGGGAGTGAACGTTTGGATTATGAGGACTCATTGTCTGTACCCTCTCCAGGAACTCATCTTGCATCCATGGTAAAGATTTACTCTAAGCCTGGAAAGTTTCCTCCAGGTCTTTCCATAAAAAGGCTTATTGAATTGAGTCACTATTGGAATAAATATGCTAAAGGAGAGCCTACTCATCAATGGCCAAATTTTTTGAATTGGAAAATCTTCTGTATTTGAAAAAAAATTCTGGAGAGCTCTCATCATAAACAGCTGTCATATTGGTACTTATGGGAGGACTAAGTTGAAAAGAGAACACAAAAAGAGCATACCAGCTATATCCTTAGGGAATCCCTTAATAAAATGAAAGATAGAAGTTGGAACAAAAATTAAAAACCAAATCTGATGTAAATACCCCTTCTCCTTCCTTTTATACTCCACTTTATCCAGCTCCCTGTTTCTGACCCTCCAGAAGATCTTCTGGATTTCTGGGTTCCCAATCTGATGCCCCCTTAAAACCAAGCTATTATTTTCACCTCAATTCCTGCTGATGCAGCCTGGTTTACGATAACTGAGCTCTGTTTAGCTTTTTTTTTTCAATCCCATTGCACCCCGACTCACAATTTCTTTTTGCATTTCTATTAAAGGGAGACAGTTAACATGGACTCGAATACCTCAGGAGATATTGTTAATCTCCCTCAACATTTTCCCAAGTCCTTAGAGCCAACTTAGAAACCATAGCCTTTACCCAGGTCTCCACGCTTGTCCATTATATTGATGACCTTTTACTTTGTATTCAAACTAAGCAGGGAGCACTTATAGATGCCCTCATTCTCCTAAAGGCACTAGCTGAACAAGGCCATAAAATCTCCAGATCTAAACTTCAATGGGTACAAATAACCGTTACTTACTTAGGATATGACATATCTCAGGGCATTCAAAGACTCACCCCCAAATGCCTTGAGTCACTTTAGGCCATCCTTCTCCCCAAAACGAAAAAAACAGTTACATAAATTTTTACGGGCAGCTGGCTACTGTCACCAGTGGATTCCTAATATTGCAGCTCTTGCTAAATCTCTGTATGCATTCCTCCCAGATATCACCCCGGAGCCCATTTCCTGGCCTTCAGAGGCATTACGCTCCTTTGAAGCCTTAGAATTAACTCTGTCACACCTCTGGTTCTTGGCTTACCTACTTTTAATAAACCTTTTCATCAGTACTGCCACAAAAATAATGGGATTGCTGCAGGCATTCTAGGATAGCCTTTTGCCTCTCAGATACATCATATAGTATATTTCTCATGCCAATTAGGCCCTGTGCCATCCAGTATGCTGCTGTGTGGTGGCCACAGCTGCCACCTTGACTGACAAAGCCAGTACTCTAATTAGGCTCTCCCATTCATCTCTATGTTCCCCACGCTGTGTCTGCTATCTTACAAGTTCATAGAATGCAGCACCTCTCTACATAGTGACAGATCACCTAGGACGAGGATCTTTTAATTTACCCTTCCATCACCGTACATTGTTGTAACACTTTAAATCCAGCTATTCTACTACCCCTGCCTCATGATGGAGAGCCCCATTCCATTCCACATGATTGCCTTGCAACTATAGATATGGTCTCAAAGCCATGAGAGGATCTTTCAGACATCCCTTTAGACAACCCAGACTTACTTTTATTTTGTGATGACTCTTGTAAAGAAATTTCTGAGGAAACCTAACTGGTTATGCCGTAGTTTCCCCACATGAAACACTTGAGGCCTACTCTTTGCCCACTATAAAACCAGCCCAAGCTGTTGAACTCATAGCTCTTGGAGTCTGCCAAGCTGTTGGCATAATTCGGAAATCCCATGGATTCTTACCTTCTGCAGGTACTCCTGTTGCTAATGGGCATATAATTGCTGCCCTATTACAAGCTAGTCACCTCCCTTCTAAAATTGCTCTTGTTCACTGTTCAGCCCATACTAAGGAGAGTGACGCTATATCTTTGGGAAACAATAGAGCTGACAGAGCTGCTAAACATGCAATGCAAATGGACCCCCCTTATCCTTTCTCCACCCAATCTTTAAACCTGGCTTTATCTCTGATTGATATTATTAACTATCAGGCAAAGGCCCCACAATCCAAAAAAGACAAATGGATACAAAAGGTGCCAAACAATTATCAGATTGATTATACATTGGTCCAAACAGACTTCCTGTACTCCTTTTCTTTTGACTTTTTCGCTTGCACTTAACTCTCATCAAATGGGACACATGTATAGACAGGGGATAGTTAAGGAACCAAAAGACAATTGGTTTTGCCCTCGCATCCACAAAATTTCAGACCAAATTATTTCCCAGTGCACAACTTGTAAATCTCACCAAACTTCTGGAAGAAGTCAGTACACCCCGGGAAGTTCTCCCAGTCCCACACTGCCCTTCTCAGCACTCCAAATTGATTTTATTGATTTGATCTCAGCTTTCGGCTATTCTCACTGTTTGGTTATTGTCTGCTTGTTTAATGGATGGACTGAATGCTAACTGGTTAGATGTGCTGCTGCCATCACAGTGGTAAAGACGTTGATAACCTAGATTATTCCTCGTCTTGGCATGCCTTTATGGATTGAATCAGAGCAAGAACTCATTTTACAGCAGAGATGAACCAACTGCTTGCAAAAACTTTGACGCACTCATTAAAATTCCATGCCCCATACCACCCTCAATCATCAAGGCAAGTGGAATGTAAAAATCTAGCCATAGAAAGTACTTTAGGAAAGATCTGTCAAGAAACTGGACTTAAATAGCCAAAACCTTTGCCCCTGGCCCTTGAAAGATCTAGAATACTCAAGTAGGAGGCATGGATTAATCCCTTTTGAAATAGTATTTGGATACGCAGTGCTTATTGGCATGTCTAAACCTTCCATTCCTGATTAAGTGAATGTTATGGAAATGTGAGTGAACTATTTGATGCTATGACCAGCTAGATACAAGAACTAACCAGTGTACTTAAAGCATATTGCCAACAGGAAAAAGGGGCATGGTCTCTACCTACCTACAAGCCTTGCCATCCTTTTCGACCAAGAGATTGGGTGTACATCAAGGTCCTTAGAAGGAAACACATGCTGTTACCTCACTGAGAAGGGCCTTATGAGGTACTGCTGACCACATACACTACTAACAAAATAAAAGAAAAATCCTCCTGCATTCATGCAAGCCATACCAAAATAGACCTGGATCGTTGCTCTCAAAACAGTTGGGAGACAATCCCTATAGGTGACCTCAAAGTAAGGATTTCCAGGGCCAATTCCCAGGCCCCAGAAGCAGCGGCATCATGAAGTAGACAGCTTTTCCCAAGTTCATAGATCAAGAAACTTTGCTTTTGGACTTCCCTGGTGGTGCAGTGGTTAAGAATCCGCCTGCCAGTGCAAGGCATACGGGTTCGATCCCTGGTCCAGGAAGATCCCACATGCCGTGGAGCTACTAAGCCCGTGCACCACAACTACTGAAGCCTGCGTGCCTAGGGCCCATGCTCCACAAGAAGAGAAGCCACCGCAATGAGAAGCCCGCATGCCGCAACGAAGAGTAGCTCCCACTCACCACAACTAGAGAAAGCCTGCATGCAGCAACGAAGACCCAACACAGCCAAAAAAAAAAAAAAAAAGAAACTTTGCTTTCACCTATTTCCCCCCTTTTTTTAAGACTCCCTGTATATATGTTAAAAAACAAACAAAAACCTCATCTTCTCTTCAATGGCCACTTTCCTCCCATGTATTAGTCATTTTAGAAGGCTGGCTGGAGAGTGCTTGTCTCCATCTATCCTGCTCCCCCTCTAAGTCTACACTATGGCTCTTTTTCAGCCTATGTCTTACCCTTATTAACCCTTACTTTTTCAGCGGGTTGGGCACTAACCAAACACCCTATTATGCCATTTTACAAAACCCTGGCCACGTTAACCAGTCAGTCTGACTGTTGGATATGTCAGCATCTAGGTAGTGCAAGAGAACCTGAACTGGCCTTGGTTCCTGCTGATGTTCACACCTGGTGGACTAGGTGGGAGGTGCTTGGATGACAGGGTATGGTATCCATAATTAGAAAAACATCACCCTGCCTCTCCTTCTGGTGAGCTATTCGGGCCCTGGCAAACCTGTATAGAAGCTCAAGGAGTGTCTCTTGCCCAGATAAAGACAATAGGTGAAAAATTTTGTATTAAAAACAAACATGACACTGGACCTTTTCTGGGTGACATACCAAGACAATATTGCAGTCAGACCTTGTGGTTTGATTCCACAAATGGCATCTTCAAACCTCTCAGGGAGATTGTAAGTGACTCTAGCTCTACCCTTTTTGGTACGAACGTCTGCCAAATCACCAACTGTTTTGGGTAGTTCGCAAGCCGTCCTTGTACAGCTTGGGGTATTAAAGCTGCTCCCCTGATCAAACTGCTAAATACCACAAACTCTATATGAGTGGACCAAAAATCTGTATGACAGAACTAAGCTTTATAGCTGTCAAAACCACACTACAGGCCTCCTATACCAGCTATTGCGGAATCTGTTCTGCTCTCACAGATTGACAGGAACACATGGAAAATGGAGGTGTATGGATGCTAACAGTCCCAATGGCAAAGGCCATGGAATACTGCAGACCCTGGAGATTACAGGTTCCACTCTAACCTTGTCTGTAAACCACACTGGTCTTTTTGTTTTATGTGGCAACAAAGTATATAAAGGGTTCCCATCTAAATGGTCAGGATGACGCGGACTTCGGTACCTGGCTCCTTCTGTCACCAAATACTCCACCCTAAATGCCAGCCAAATTATAGACTTGGGCTCCTTTGGTCCTAAAGTTGTGTCACATAAACATGGCAGTCAGAACTGTAGAAAATCCCCTTGTGTATCACAACTCCAAGTTCTTTTCAGCATTGAGGGTCTTATTCCCAAGCTTTGGAGATTATGAATTGGAAAAAGCTATCTTAAATCTCTCCATGATAAGGGAACAAGAGTTCAATATCACTATGCAGACTTCAAAAACACTCCAGTCGGAAGCTGATGGCTTAGAGTCTGTGATGCTCCAAAACTGACGTGCTCTGGACATGCTGGCAGATCAGCAAGGAGGAGCTTGTCCAATCACTGGTGAAAAATGTTGCTTCTATGTTAATCAAACCAGACAAGTAGTGTCTAACTTACATCTATTACAATAGAAGATTAACACTCTCTATCACATAAATGAAGGCATTTTATTGGACTGATCTAATCCCAGGATTGGGGAACTGGATTAATGGGGTTGGGGAAATGTGCTTCAATTTTTTCTCTTCTGTTTATTCATCCTCATTCTAATCTACAGTCTTTCCCCCCTTTGCAGATCTCTTACCTCTCAGCACTCACCTGGTTTTGCTCTTCACAGCCACCAACTTAGCTTTCAATATGTGGAGGGAACCATTGGGGTTCAGAGCAGACTGCCTTAAGATATGCCACAATGGTGTATTGATTATTTTGAATTAATGTTATGTGAGAAACAGCTGGTGGAAAAAAAAGATATTTAAAAAAAAACCAAACAAAACAAAAAAAAAAAACACTCTGACTCCCCTATTTCCCCCTGAAAGCAGGAACTAAATCTCCCATGTGAAAGTATCCTCCCTGTACCAGGAGAATAGAAAGCATCCTTATCACTAGAGTTAGGGAATTCAAGGCTAAGAAAGCTGGATAAACAAACTTTGTTATTTCTTCATTCATCTGCTACCCCAGGCACAAGCTCCTTTGTTAAATCTTCACAAATAATTGTTTCTTTGTCTAAAAATGATATATAAACAGCCTGCTTTGATAACTTTGGGGGTTCCAGTTCTACAAGACTTCTGTGTGTAGGAATTAAATTTTTTTTTTCTCCTGCTAAGCTGTCTTATGTCAATTTAATTATTAGACCAGCCAAAAGAACTCAAGAGGGGTAGAGAGGGATTTCCCCCTCCCCAACACAGTACCTATATATGACAAAGAATTTTTATCCAGAATATAAAAAGAACTTTTGTAGGAAATTAATTCCCTGGTGGTCCAGTGGTTAGGACTCCGAGTTTCCACTGCAGGGGGCATGATTTCAATTCCTGGTCAAGGAACTAAGATCCTGCAAGCCACATGGCATGCCCCCCCCCCAAAAAAACCCCACAACTCTTGTAAATCAATAATAAAAAGGCAAATAACCCAATTAAAGATAGATAAAAGACTTGAAAACAGAAACTTCACAAAACAAAGTTCTCAGTCAATAAGCACAGAAGATGTTCAACTTTCTAGTCATCAGGGAAATGCAAATTAAAGCCAAAATAAGACATTGCTTTACACCCCTTAGCATAACTAAAATTAAAAAGACTGAAAATTCTAAGGGTTGGCAGGATGTGGAACAGCTGGACTTTCACATATTGCTGGTGACTATGTAAATGGGACAACCATTTAGGAAAACGGTGTTGCAGTTTCTTATATAAAGGTAAACATATACCACCTATGACCCAGTGAGGTAGGCAGAGCAATATCCTCTGACCCCCTACAAATAAGTCCTCATCCCAATCCCTAGAACTTGTGAATATCTTACACAATGTGGCAAAAGGGACAGGCCATGCAGATGTGATTAAATTAAGGATTTTGTGATTGAGAAATTGTCTCAGGTTATCCATGTGGGCTCAGTGTAATCACAAGGGAAGGGGGCCATGATCCAGGGAATGCAGGCAGCTTCTAGAAGCTGAGAAAAGTACAGAAACTAATTCACCCTTGCTATGGACTGAACTGTCACCCTTCACAATTTATATGTTGAAGACCTAAACCCACTGTGATGGTATTCAGAGATGGGGCCTTTGGGATGTCCTTAAGGTTAGATGAGGTCATAAGAGTGGGGCCTTCATGATGGGATTAGTGCCCTTCAAAAAAGAGACACCAGAGAGCACCACCCCCTCCATCCCCATTCCCCCCTGCTACTGTGAGCACACAGCAAGAAGGTGGCCATCTGCAAGCCAGGAAGAAAACCTTCACTGGAACCTGACTGTGCTGTCACTCTGATCTCAGCCTTCAAGGTGTCAAAACTGAGAAAATTAATTTCTATCGTTTAAGCCACCCAGTCTATGGTACTTCATTATGGCAGCCGAGCTGACTATGGCACCCCTAGAGCCTCCAGGAAGGAACCTCCAGGAAGGAACGCAGCCCTGATGACCACAGCTTTAGCCCAGTGAGACCTGTGTCCGAGTTCTGACGACAGAACTATAAAATAATGAATCCATGTTGTTTTAAGCCACTAAGTTTGTGGTAATTTGTTACAGGAGAAATAGAAAACTAATACACTCAGCAATTCCTCTTCTAGATATTTACCCAAGAGAAATGAAAACGAAAAAACACTACAAAAATACTTGTACATGAATGTTCCTGGTAGCTTTATTCACAATAGTAAAAACCCAAAAATAATCCAAATGTCTATCCACAGGAGAACTAATAAACAAATTGTGGCATAGTCAGACAATGGGATACTGTTTAACAACTTAAAAAGAATGAACTATTGTTATATGCAGCAATATGCATGAATCTCAAAAACATTATGTTTGTTGAGTGAAAGACACCAGATACAAATGAGTATATGATGTATGATTCCATTCATATGGTGCTCAAGAAGGGGTAAAACTGATTTATGGTGATAGACATTGGAATGGTGGTTGCCTGTGAGGTTTGAGCACAAGGGAATTTTCTGGGGTGATGGACATAGCCTATATTTTGATTTAGTGTGTTGGTTATATAGGAATAAAAATTCATTAAAACCTTTTGTCTTATTCACTTGAGATCTTTGCATTTCACTGTGCTTAAGTTTTCCTCAATCAAAAAAAAAAAATGGAGGGCTTCCCTGGTGGCGCATTGGTTGAGAGTCCGCCTGCAGATGCAGGGGACATGGGTTCGTGCCCTCGTCCGGGAGGATCCCACATGCTGCAGAGCGGCTGGGCCCGGCTGCTGAGCTTGCGCGTCCGGAGCCTGTGCTCCACAATGGGAGAGGCCACAGCAGTGAGAGGCCCACGTACCACAAAAAAAAAAAAAAAAAAATGGAAAAACAAATATTGTCAACAAATATTGATATCTCCCAGTCTTTGGCATGTCATTTATATATCCTATATTTTTTCACTTAACATAAAAAAAAACCCTTTGTGCAGTAGTTAATGTTTGCTGCTGTAATTGATGAATCCCCAAATTCCACTGTCTTAGCACTAAAGTGTTTCTCATTCACAGGAAGCCCAAATAGATGCTCCTGATCATTGCATTTGTTTGCATCAAGCCAGCAGCAGGGTTAAAGCTGAGAGAGTCCATGTGAAGTCTGTATGGACCATGCCTGGCAGGGACATGCATCACTTTTGCTCTCCTTCTGTTGGCCTGAATTTAGCCGCATAGCTACACCTAACTGAAGAAAGGCTGGTCATTTTGTAGTCTAGCCAAGAGCCCTAGAAGACGATGAAAGGGAACTGATGATAAGTTAGCAGTGACACACTGCTAACACACTGTGTTATTAAACTCTCATATTAGCTAACATGTGTTAAGTATTTATGGTTCACCAGCAACTGTTCTAAGAGCTTTACGTTTAATCAACAACTCTCTGAGGTACATACTAGTTTAATCTCCATTTTACAAGTGAGGAAACAGAGGTGTAGAGAAATTGAATGAGTTGTCCAAGTCATGCAGCTCATAAGAAGTGGAGTCTGGATTTGAACTCAGGCAGCCTAAGCCTAGAGAATGAGGCCGTAACCACCATTTTATGCTGCATCCATTTAAAGACTGCATAATATTCTAAATGTTTGGATGAGCCAGACTTTACTTAACCATTTTCATATTGGGAGAGATTTAGATTATGTGTCATTGGGGCCTGTGTAAGTAATGCATTGCTGAACACCTTAACAGTGTTTTATTTCCCCTCCATCACAGATTAATTCCTTAGGATTCATTCTTTTTTATCTTTTAAAGTTTGCTAAATTAGGCAGATGAAACTCTGCTTCCTTTCTGAATTATGCATTGCATACAAAGGACCTCATTATTGACAAGACGTTCATCACTGGATGTTAAATGTTTTGGTTCAGCTCTGTCAGTCTGCAAATTACTCTCTACAAAATATCAATCTGCTTTTGTTGATATTTGGCCCTGAGATACTTGAGTAGACAGACAGTTCCTCACTTTATACAACGGAATCATCAATTTTTCATTGGAAAAGATTTCACAGCTTTATCTGGTCCAACTCAGCTGATGGAAGAAGATAGTTCTAAAAACGGGGGGACAAAAATAGAAGTTTTATAAATTGAATCACATGTTTTACTTACTAAGGGAGCCTGCCCTCAAAGAGAGTCTAGGAGAAATGCCTCAATAAGTGAAAATTTAGCTTGTGAACAATTAGCAGCTGTTAAAGTCAAGATAGAGAAAAGGACCAAACTGGGAGCTGGCAAATTGGAAATGATTCGGCTGTTACAAAGTAATAGCTACACTTACCAAGTGCTTACTGTGAGTCAAACACCCTCAAACACTGTGCTTAGCACTTTACATACTTTGTCTCATTTAATCCTTGAGGCAAACCTATGGGGTATATATTGTTAATATCCCTGTTGTACAAATGAGGGAACTGGGGCTTGGAGACATTCAATGTGGATGCACTACTTTTAAAAGCAGAAAACCATCCCCAACAAAATAGCTTATGAAACCTCATTAACACAGTTTATCTCTTTTTAGATTTTTTGATTGACAGGGTTGAGGGTAGAGTGAGAATTCCACTCAGGTAGATAATTCCAAAATCCTAAAATACTCTTAGTTTCTCAGGTAAAAATATGGAATAGGATGGAAAGTTAACTAGTCTGGTGAAAATCTAACTTTTCTTGAAAGCGAGTGGGAGGGATGGGCTATGTAATGTTGACTGATTGATGACCTTCCAAGAAGGGGCGACCCACCGACCCACCAGGAAGTCCATTGTAGTTTCTATTCTGTCACTTGCTCTTTCTCGGTTTCAAAGCTCTCCCACCAGGTGTCTGGGGAACCCTTCCCCCTTCCTTCTCTTCCTTCACCCTCTCCCACAGACTCTCCCAGCCCCTCCCAGGCCCAACCCTCCCTGCCTGTCTCAGTCCCTCCCTGTCATTCAAGCCACACACTTGGGAACCTTCTTGAACTTCTCAGAAGGGAGAGGCTGGCTTTCAACAGGCCCCATCTGTTTAAATGAGAAATTCCTTCCTAGATCCCAATCCTTATCCTAAGGCTCCCTTTCCTCGTGTGGAACAGGGATGTGTCACAGGGGTTGTCTGTCCCCTGATGACTGTCCTTCAGTCTCAGATACCATAGGAAGCTGAGCGCTTGCTCTCAAGGGACTGATGGGGAGACAGGTCCCAGGGATTTCTCTCTGGTGCTCCTGTGGGCACAGCATGGAGTTGAGGATAGCCAGACACTGGATGCAGTTTGGATCACGTCCTACATTCAGGATGCATGGCTTCCACTGTCCCCACCTGGATGTGGCAACCTCCTCTAGGGCAGGGGAGGAGATTCCAGGGAAAACAAGATCAGAATGATTGTGTAGTGGGGTGTGTGGGTGCGTGTGTAGTAAGAGGCCTTGGTCCCAGCCAATACCGCTGATGCACCTGGTCTTGCGGCTGCACTGGCTTGGGTGCAAAGGCCCACGGGAGCTACCACACCTGCTGCCTTCCTCAGGGAGCGCAGTCTCCTTAGAAAGGAAAGACGTATGGATGCTGGCTTTCTTACGGGCACCATATTCACTAAAAGCGTAAATGACGTGAAAACACCCATGCGCAGTGGAGACCTGGCTGACTAGGGACCTGCGGAGACTCAGCAAGCTGGGATTGCGCTTGTGGGCGGGGAACGGCAGGCATGTGGGTGGATTTCTGGGGTGGCCGTGGATCAGTGGTTAAGGCGTGCGAGTTACAGGACCTGGATTTGGGTCCTGGTATTATGACTATCTTGTTGAGTGACCTTAGCCAAACTGCTTAACCACAGTTTCTGTATCTGAAAAGCAGGAGTCTTAATGCTACCTTATAGGTTCTCTTGTTCTGTTTTGGTTTTGATAATTAAAAGAGAGGTTATGTGTGCAAGAGCCTGGCATGTATTAAGTGCTCCATAACATTACGGAAGCCTGAATCTGGCACATTCGGGAGCCTCGTGGTCTGTACAGGGAATTGCCTGGTGCAGCAGAACTCCTGTTAGGAATACATTAGTTTCCACCCGAGGAACTGCTAACGGTAGTTGCCTCCCAGAAATGGAAATGGTTACCGGGGGCAAGGGAGGGAGGCCCATTTATTTTTTTGAATTTTTTCCATATACATCTATTTCTTGTTTTTTTAAAAAAATAAGTAAAATTTAAAGTTTTTAAAAAGAATACTTATTGTATTAGTGTTTTAAGGTTGTCAGAACATCCATATATAGATGGTTTTAATTCAAACTTCAAAACAATCTTGAAGTTGTTTTGAAGAAGTGGGTATTTATCTTCATTTTATAGATGAAGAAATAGAGGATCAGAGGAGTTAATTGACTTAAGGTCCCACAGCTCATGGTTAGAGAGAAGGCAGAGCCTAGCCTTGATCCCAGGGCCCTTTATTAGTTTTTACCTGTTTTATTAAGAAATGATTGACA
Source organism: Stenella coeruleoalba (assembly GCF_951394435.1). NCBI lineage: Eukaryota > Metazoa > Chordata > Mammalia > Artiodactyla > Delphinidae > Stenella > Stenella coeruleoalba. The sequence goes on from NC_137150.1 coordinate 62,179,728, forward strand.
TGCATCACTGTATAAGTTTAAGGTGTACAGGGTGACCTGGGCCTTTTAAACCACGTTGCTTCTACTATGACAAGGGCCTGAGGCTACACCCCAGGACTACCATGGCTTGACCTGTGAACCTCTGTGTGTCCTAGGCAGGGGGAGATGGGGGCGCTCAGTGCCTCAGTTTCCCTCTGTGTCAACTGCTCTGATGCTTCATGAAGAAAGACGTTGGATAAACTTGTTTCCCCCTCTCTTCAGTCACATAGCCCCTCCTCTGTGCTGACAAGGGTGTATCCAGAGGAGACAGGATCTTCGGCTCTTCCCCTCAGTGGTGGAAGGATGGGATCCTTGACCTGCATCAGTATCACCCGGGAGTCTCTGTGCTGCCAAGGGCCCCACACTTAGCCTGGGGTGAGCTGGGCCTGGCATCACTGAGATGCTGCCCAGGAGATGTGGTTTTGCAGCCAGGTTGAAGGCCACTGGGTTGGAGGATTGTAATCAGGCTGCTGGGCAGTGCTGAGGCCCACCTGAGGTGAGGGTGGAGAACTGCACCTTTGCCTGCATGCAGTGTTCTGCGCTCTGAACATTTAACAAGGGTCTCTGATGCACTCTGGTTCCAGTGCACCACTGGCTGCACAAGTGAAGGTACTTGATCAAAGCTTGAAGACTGATGACTAAGCCTACCTCGTTCTCCCACCCTTAGATGGAAACAGAGTCACAGAGAAAGCCTGAGACTCTTGCTTAAGACCACAGATCCAACTGTGGGGAGATTGAGTCTGGGTAGAGGTTGATTTTTCTGTCCGTGTCTTCCCAATTCCCAGAGTTTCCATGGCTCCATTCTCTGTACCTAGGAAAAGAGAAACGCTTGGTCCTGCCGACGTTGGGTTTCGCCACATTTGGTGGGTCATTTGCCACCAAGTTTGTAACTGTTCAACTAGTGCCTCCTGGTGGTGACTCTTAGGAACCGCTCTGATTTCACAGGTATCCTGGAAGGCTGGTGTTCAGGGCAGGAAATACCTAGATGCACCTAGATGGGGTGTGGTAAGGGGAATCCAGCCATTGGGTCCATGTGTAACTTGTGCCTATCATGCTGGTGCTGGGGTGTCCAATGACAGAGGCTGGCTGATGTCTGTTGACTGGGTCATTTCATCTACTTGGTTGTTCTGTGCCTCTCCAATGTTAGATGCTCTCTGATGGATATTACCATGTAATACCGAGATCTGCACACTGGGACCCGCTCCCATACGTCTACTCACATCCTCTGCCCACTCCTGGTCCTCATCCTCCAATCTTTTTCCTTCCAGGCCCCTGACCAGTCAGCCAAGCCATCTGCCACTGCCTGGACATTGTACGTATTTTATCTTCAGGACTCTTCTCTTTCCACACAAAGAGGATGATGAGATGCACCATCTGAAACTCTGCCTATATACTGCAGGGCTTCCTCCCTGTGTTTTCAAGGCCACCCCTGAGGAGGCTGTAGTGCAGCTCTCATCATTTTCAGTTCACACATGCGTAGAAAGCTGGCTCATCTGTAACCCAAACTCAGGCTTTTTCTTCCTCCTCTGGCTGGTTGGACAGGAATCCCTTCTGGGCGTGCGCTGAAGAAGGGGCACTGGGACCACAGTGGCAGGGGCCGTGCAGCTGGCCTGTTCCTCTTGGTCCTGCCCATGCTCAGCCCTGGCTGTGCCATTTCTACCTTACAGTGAACCGATGCTGGGCCTGCTGGATCTTAAAACTGGTCTGACAAAACCCAGTTCACAATGGGCAGTTCTGGCTGCATGGTCATTTGGTGCCCCGTAGATGTTTGCTTTGTTTTGTTGGTGGAAGCATAATTCTCTGCTGCAGAGAACATGGCCTTGCTAGTGAACCCAGGGGTCTCACTGTGAGTATCCCACTGGAGCTTATCACCCACCCCACAAGGCACCTTTCCCACCACTGAAACCTTCAGCACCATGATGTCGGCTGGGTCATATGGCTCAGGTGACAGAGCTGCTTGCATGTCGGGTAACACAGGGCCATTTGCAGACACTAGAGTGGGGCCCCCGGACAGGGGCTTCCCTTTCCTTCTCAGGTGAGGCTCTGAGAGCTAAACGTGTTAAGTTCTTAGAAAAAGAGAGAGAAACAGAGAAAGAAAATGAAGTTGCTCTTTGCCGGCCCATCGTGTGTTGTTTTGGATATTTTTATGTATACATCTCCCAACGAGCTGTGGCTTCCTGTAGGGCAGAAGTAGGATCACAGCTCCTCTACCTATATAGCTCTGCGATCCTGGGCAAGCCACCTCACTTCTCAAGCCTCAGTGTCCCCCTCTGTAAACCGGGGATAAAGTCAGAGCCCACCGCGGCGCTGTGAGCCTTAAGAGAGAAAACACACAGGCCCTGGTGTGGCGTCTGCACACAGTCAGCACTCCTTAAGGGCTGGCTAGCGTCCTTCCCTCTGACCCTCTGACACAAGATCCACCCCAACCCCAGTGCTCAGTAAATGTATGCTAATGTGTTAGTGGGCGTCAATGAGTTCATGGAACCCTTGGGTCACCTGTGGTTAACGTGTGTGCGTTTTAATAGGCTCGTTTATAGTGACTCTAATGAGGTGTGGATCATCTGGGGGCTGTGGGGTTGTTCTCTCAGGTTGTAAACCCGCCACTGCTCTGCTCCACATCCTTTTCGGGGTCTCCAGCCTACCTGCTCTGCAGCCTGGGGTCTCACAGGTGCCCCAAGTCCAGGACTGCAGCGTGTATGTATATGTGGTTTGTGTGGTGTGTGCATAAGTGTGTTGTTTGTATGTATGTGTGTGTGTGCCGTTTATGTACTGTATGTATATATGTGTGTCCTACAGTTAAGTCCCCAGAAGCAGGAAAGAACCACAGACTTGGGTTCACCTTGGGTGCCACCACCACCCACCTCTGAGGGCTCTGAGCCCCTCCCTGCTCTTCCAACTTGACTGCAGACAGCACCTGTGCCCTGATATTTGTATCTAAGCGTCTAACCTAGGGCCTTGGCTAAAAGTACTACAATTCTGTAGTACTTTTTCCATAACTGAATAGAAAAGAAAAAAAATCTGTCATGGGATGGTCTTTTCTGGGTAGTGCTGCAGTGCCCTCTAGTGGGTTCTCTCTGAACTTCTTAAATTATAGTCCTTGAGCTGTAAAGCTCAGAAGTCAGTCCTGGGAATCCAGCTGGGCTTGGCCTCCATTGCTGTTGGTCATTCCTCTGCCTTGCAGAGAGCAAGGCTCAGTAGGAGCTGAGGCTGTGCGGGGGCAAGGCTGGGGTCATACTTGGGAGAGGGTTGAAGTCAGCCAACTAGATGAGAGCCTGTGAGCAGGGTAGTAGGGGAAAGCCAGACCACACAGTTTCTCCCCATCCCTCTCTTCTCTTTCTCTTCTCAGGCAGAAATGACTCAATTGATGCCTTGATTCTGTTAATTAAAAAAGGGTACCTAAGATAAGATGGCACATAGAGATAAAAATTCTCTTGTATCAGGCTAATGCTTGCACACTCACATCTAATCCATCAGCAAGTCTTGTTGGTTCTAGATCCAAAACACATCCCAAATTCATTCTCACTGCCAGACCATTGCCCAAGCCACCATCATCTCTGGTTTGAGTTATCCCAGTAGCCTCCCAGCCCACCCTCTGGGTTCTACTCTTCCTCCCCTACAATCCAGACTCCATGTAGCACCAGAATGTTCCTTTTTTTTTTTTTTAATTTATTTTTGGCTGCATTGGGTCTTTGTTGCTGCACACGGTCTTTCTCTAGTTGGGGTGAGCGGGGGCCACTCTTTGCTGAGGTGCACAGGCTTCTCATTGCAATGGCTTCTCTTGTTGTGGAGCATGGGCTCTAGGCGCACGGGCTTCAGTAGTTGTGGCTCGCAGGCTTTAGGGCACAGGCTCAGTAGTTGTGGCTCTCAAGCTTTAGAGCACAGGCTCAGCAGTTGTGGCACACGGGCTTAGTTGCTCCACGGCATGTAGGATCTTCCCGCACCAGGACTTGAACCCGTGTCCCCTGCATTAGCAGGCGGATTCTTAATCACTGCGCCACCAGGGAAGCCCCAGAATATTCTTTTAAAATCATAAACCAGATCACATTGCCATGCCCCTGTTTAAGAATACTTCATTTGGGCTTCCCTGGTGGCGCAGTGGTTGAGAGTCCGCCTGCCGATGCAGGGGACACGGGTTCGTGTCCCAGTCCGGGAAGATCCCACATGCCACAGAGCGGCTGGGTCCGTGAGCCATGGCCGCTGAGCCTGCGCGTCCGGAGCCTGTGCTCCGCAACGGGAGAGGCCACAACAGTGAGAGGCCCGTGTACCGCAAAAGAAAAAAAAAAAAAAAAAGAATACTTCATTTGTCCCTCATTTCCCTTGAAATAAAATCCAAACTCTTTCCTGTGGCCTACGAGATGCATTGTGTAGAAAGATGTCACCCCAGAGGGTGGGCCCAGGACCAAATGATAGGAGTTGCAGAGCTTGAACTTTGACCCAAGGAAGGGAGGAATTTTCTAATAATCAAAGCTGTTCAGGTTGTCTTCCCAATAAGGGGTAAGGTCCTGCTGTGGACAGTGCAGAGCTGCTCCTGAGATGATCTCTGTGCGAGGTTGCCTGGGGGCTGGAGCGGTAATCTCCTCCTGCTGCCTTCCCGCACCAGAATTCTGTATCTCTAGGAATAAGAAATGTGAGAAGGAAATTCCCTCTTTACTGGTGGTGGCAAGATAAATAGAATCTGAACATAGGCAGTAGCTGTTTAGGGAGTGTTAGCCTCTGGTTCTTCTGGAACACTTCCTCCAATGTAGAGCGCAGTAGCTGACGGGCAGCCCTTTCCGTTGGTCAACACTTGAGATGTTGGGCAGGCCAAGTCTGTCTGCCTCCCCAAAACTTCCTCTTCTCGGCCCCAGTTCTTCCTCCTTGCAGAGTTCTCAGCACTCTTCCAAAAGTATGCTGGAGATGGTGCTGCGTGTTTGGGGCATAAAGATGCAAAGTGCAAACTGTGCAGTCAGGAAGCTCACAGACCAGGGGGATCTGGGCTGGCTAGCAGCTACAGTCCCTTGAGGATGATACTTGGACCGGGGAAGGGGGGTGGGTAAGTGAGGGGCAGAGCACACAGGAACTGGAGTGTGTCAGACCTCAACCCTGGCTGGGCATCGGCATCACCCAGGGAACCATGAGGTTGTGGTATCTGGAGATTCCAAGGGTGGGGCCCAGGCTTGGCAGGTTTTTAAAGATCGTCGGAGGTTCTAAGGTGAATGAGGTGTGGACCCCTGGTTTAGTTGGGAAGAGTTTCATCTTTGAGGCACTTGGATTAGGATCCTGGTGTTGCCTCTTGATAGCCGTGCCTGTGGCATCTACCTCTGTGGTCCTGGGAATGATCAGGAGGAAGAACAGGAAGGAGGGAGGGAGAGAGAAGGAGACAAGGAGAGATTTCTTGAGCAGCATACCTGGCCAGAGAACACCAGGCTGGGGGCAGGTGTCTTTGCAAATGGCCGCATCACACAGGCCCGGCTGCACCCCAGGCCACGCAATCCTGTTGCCATTTCTGGAGCATCTGCTGCCAGGTGCATTGCAGAAGGAGCCAAGATGGCGCCTTCATGTAGGGACCATGGTAAATCCTTACAAAACACTGTGGAAGGATTTTCACTGCCACCCTATTAGGTGGGTACCAGGAGTACTTCCATTACAGAGAAAGAAATGGGTGCACTGGGTTAAGTAGTGTGTCTAAGGCACCTGAAGTTAAATACTGGACTGCATTAGAATGCAGACCTGTCTCAGGCAAAACCCGAAAGAGTCTGCCTTACTCACCATCCAGCTTAAGAAATAGAATATTACGGACACAGTCGAAGCCTCTGTATTCCCCTCCTGAACGCCTTACCTCTCTCCCCTACAACCACTCTCCTGAATTTGGTGTTTATCATTTTCATGCATCTTTATATATCTTTACCGTACATGTCAGTGTATGGTAAAGGTATACAAAGACAGTGTCATAGCAATGAAACCCTCTTGCAGTTGGGCGTTTTTCTCTCAAAATTGCTCTTGACATTTATCTGTGTTGATACATATATCTCTAATTAATGTCTTATCATCACTTAAAATTTTTTATTTATGTATTTTTGAAAATTGAGGTATAATTGACATATAACATTGTATGTTTCAGGTGTACAACATAATGATTTGATATTTACGCATATTGTGAAATGATCACCACAATTAAGTCTAAGTAACATCTGTCACCACACATAATTACAAATTTTTTTCCTGTGATGAAAACTTTTAATACCTACTCTTTGAGCAACTTTCAAATCTATAATTCAGTGTTGTTAGCTATAGTCATCAGGCTGTACGTTCCATCCCCAGGACGTACCTGATAACTGGAAGTTTGTGCCTTTTGACGGCCTTCACCCATTTGCCCACCCCTCACCTCCCGCCTCTGGCAACCACCAGTCTGCTTTCTGTATCTATGAATTCATTCTTTTTTTTTAAAGATTTCCCATATAAGTGAGATCACACAGTATTTGTCTTTCTCTGTCTGACTTACTTCAATTAGCATATTATCCTCCAAGTCTATCCACATTGTTGCAAATGGCTGTGCACTTTTTCATATGCCTGTTGGCCATCTGTATGTCTGCTTTGGAAAAATGTCTATTCAGATCCTCTGCCCATTTTTCAATTGTTTTTATCATCACTTTTTTTTTTAAACGTCTTTATTGGAGTATAATTGCTTTACAGTGTTGTGTTAGTTTCTGCTGTATAACAAAGTGAATCAGCTATACATATACATATATCCCCATATCCCCTCCCTCTTGTGTCTCCCTCCCACCCTCCATATCCCACCCCTCTAGGTGGTCACAAAGCACCGTGCTGATCTCCCTGTGCTATGCTGCTGCTTCCCACTAGCTATCTGTTTTACATTTGGTAGTGTATATATGTCAATGCTACTCTTTCAATTCGTCCCAGCTTACCGTTCCCCCTCCCTGTGTCCTCAAGTCTATTCTCTACCTCTGCGTCTTTATTCCTGTCCTGCCCCTAGGTTCATTAGAAACTTTTTTTTTTAGATTCCATATATATGTGTTAGCATTTGGTATTTGTTTTCCTCTTTCTGACTTACTTCACTCTGTAGGACAGACTCTAGGTCCATCCACCTCACTACAAATAACTCAATTTCGTTTCTTTTTATGGCTGAGTAATGTTCCATTGTATATATGTGCCACATCTTCTTTATCCATTCATCTGTCGATGGACACTTAGGTTGCTTCCATGTCCTGGCTATTGTAACTAGTGCTGCAATGAACATTGGGCTGCATGTGTCTTTTTGAATTATGGTTTTCTCAGGGTATATGCCCAGTAGTGGGATTGCTGGGTCATATGGTAATTCTATTTTTAGTTTTTTAAGGGACCTCCATACTGTTCTCCATAGTGGTTGTATCAATTTACATTCCCACCAACAGTGCAAGAGGGTTCCCTTTTCTCCACACCCTCTCCAGCATTTATTGTTTGTAGATTTTTTGATGATGGCCATTCTGACCGGTGTGAGATGATATCGCATTGTAGTTCTGATTTGCATTTCTCTAATGATTAGTGATGTTGAGCATCCTTTCGTGTGTTTGTTGGCAGTCTGTATATCTTCTTTGGAGAAATGTCTATTTATATCTTCTGCCCATTTTGGGATTGGGTTGTTTGTTTTTTCGATGTGGAGCTGCATGAGCTGCTTGTATATTTTGAAGTATCATCACTTTTTAAAAGCCATGCTTCTGCTGAGGGACCCTTAGGCTGCTCTCAATTTTCTGCTATTATAGACAGTGCTGCCACAGACATTTTTGTATGGGTGTCCTTGTACACACACATGAGAGTTTCACAAGGGTGGGTGTCCATCCAGGAGTGGAGTTACAGGGCTTAGGGCATTGTGCACTTCAAATTCCTGTGTAGTCTACATGCCAGCTGTGTGCCCTTTGCCCTATGCCCTCACCCACACTTGGTGGAGCCAGATCTCACATGTACGAGCCTACCTTCCTCTTCTGTGCTGAATAGCCTTTTGTGATGAAAACAACAGAAGAACAGTTACACAGGGAATGCATCTAGACCATGTTCTTGGCTATTAAGTCCTCAGCAAAGTCTGGATGGAGATCGCTAAGGCAAGCTGTGCCGTTATTAATTCAGAAAGAACATCCTGCTAAGAGACATGGAGTGAGAGACGTGGAGCGCGCTGGGAACTTGGACGGGCCTGTCGGCGTTCTCCACCAGCAATCTGCTTCAAGGCACCATCCTCTTGTCTTGACCTTGGTTTGAGGCAATAAATAGGGAGCCCAAACTTCTGGGTCTGCCTGCGGTGATCCCAGTTCATGCCAGTTGTCCCAGAGAAATTATTAAGAGCACCTCCTTTGACTCTTCAAAGTGCTTAGGTCTGAAAGATAAATTATACGGTCACTGTAGCTATGAGCGACAATTCAGATCAGCTTCCTATCCAAAGTATTCAGATTTCTGATACTCTGCTGGGGTCAATGTAGAGATGATGGGGGGGTCCAAGAGCCCAGGTGTCGAGAATCCACTGTTGCTGTTGAAGCAAGATTTAAGATGCAGGTAGGAGCCTTCGGAAACTTTCAGAGAGGGAGCTGACCACAGCCCAGAAGCCCTTCCCCTGAGGAGGTCTGGTGCTCTCAGTGAGGAGGCCTGGCCGTGCTTGGTCACTGCCCATGGCCAGCTCCAGGGGCAGGTGGTACCGGGCAGCCTGGCGGGTGCTTCCCTCCCGGTCTCCTCAAGATCAGAAGCCGTTCCAAGCCACCAGACAGTGCTCCCTGCCAGCCTTTTCACAAAAACAGTTCCTGGATGTGCTGCGTGAGTTGTGGCCAAGCTCTTGTGACAACACCTCCTGGAATTACAAAGAGATCTTTTGTGGACAGCCGGCTCCAGCTAACAGCTTGTGGGTGGCTGAACTCCCTCTGGCGCTTCCTTTTCTAGACAGCCCCCTCACTCCCGTCCATTCAGTTCAAGACAATCTGGGATCCTAGATGGATAATGGGGCCATTTGATCAACCTGAAGAGGTAGGTCAGGGCAGCCTGCCAGCATTAAAACTTCCGGAGGAAATGACAGGTCACAATGGGAGATCTGTGGTGGGAGACAGCTCAGGGCACCAGCATTCAGGGGTTCCCTTCCAGCATGGGGCCACCTCCCAGGTAAAGGCCACCAGCTCAGCAGTGTGCTCATAGGACAAAGGCTTATCCTTAGAAATAAATCCACATGGGATTTCCAACTGAGCAGCTGCAGCGGCCGAGCCTCTTACTTTAGAGTAGACCCACTGAGGATGACGCCTACCAGTGGCGTTCCAAGATGCCTCTGGGGGTCACCACCTCCGCAAAGTCTTTACTGAGCTGCCCTCACCCCGACCTAGGCCCAGATAATAGTGCACCCTCTTGCTTTGGTGCCTGCCCCGTGATCCGTGATGAGTGTGTGCGTGTGCGTACACACACATGCACGTTCCTGTCACAGTACGCTTATTCCCCCAAGGACAGTGACAGTATCTCATTTCTTTCTGTATTCCCCTTTATGCACTAGGTGCTGAATACAAGTTTGTTAACTGAAGAAATGAGTCAATCCTTCACCGAAAGGGGGTTAATCCCGGAAGCTGACTGGATAGAGGAACTCAAATGATATTGTCAAGTCTCTTTTTGCTTTCTTCATTTCTTGTCTCTCTCATCTTCTCTTATGCAAACAGAATGTTTCCATGTTTGGGGAGGATGGTCACCAGCAAGCCCTAAATCACAGCATTTCAGCTTTGGGAAAGGAAGGCAGCTCCATGGTCTTCCCCTAGTTCCTTGACCACCCCTGAGGCCCTGAGGCCATGGGGCAGGGTCCTCTGACTGGAGAGCCTAGAATCTTGTGATTGCCATGGGGAAGAAGCAGTTCCCCAAAGAGGGGGTAGGTGAGATGATCCCGAAGAGACAGAGATAACGGACATCTAGAGCAACAGCGTCAAGGCTTGAGGAATTCCTAGGAAGAGAGATTCAGAGTTGGAGGACCGTTTTTGTAGGAGGAATGACTCTTGCACCTCTAATAACCACAGCCAAAGAGCGTAGGCCCAGCCACGTTTTACAAGGACCATCTGCTCTGCAAGAACAGCAGGTTGTTATATGTGCGGGCTCTGGACATCAGTCAACGGTAAGCAGATGTTTATTGAGGGTCTGCTTCATACCAGCCACCGTGCAGGCCTGGTGGGGGTGGGAGTGGTCAGTGGTCAGCAAACAGGACACATCCCTGCCCTCCCGTGGCTCGCCCTCTACTGGACGCCCATGTCCACTGAATGGCCTCCCCTGAGCCTCTCCTCCCAGCAGGCTTTGGTTCCAGGACGATGGGGGTGGGGTCATCCTCCCAACAGCTAACATTCTTGGAAATGGGCTTGACAGGCACGGCTCCATTTCACTGTGGCAACAGTGCTGCGATGCAGATTTCAGGATTTAGAGTCAGAAACAGGCCCTAAGGTAAGCAAAGAAAGAGAGAGGGAGAGAGGAGGTAGGGGTGTGGGGGAGGGGTGGGGGGAGAGAGAGAGAGTTCACAGAACTGAAGGAAACCATGAGCAGCCAGGCTTTGGGGCGGGCTGGGACGGGACCAGGGCTTGCCACGGTTACGTGTGGACTGGCTCAGCGTCATCTACCTTCAGTCCCTGTGACTTCTCTCAAGAGTCCAGTTCCCAGGGCAAGGCTCTGACTGGCCTGACCTGGGCCAGTGCCCAGCTCTGGGATCAGATTCTGTGATTGGCAGCCCTGTCATGTGGAGTTGAGGAAGGGTTTGTCATCCAAAGGAAGGGTGAGAAGGAGAGAAGTGTATTGGGGGCGGACAAAAACATTTTCCAGGTGAGGAAACTGAGGCTTACAGAGGTTAAATGGCTTGATCAAGGTCACACTGACAGTGAGTGACAGGACTTAAACCTAACCTGCTTGACTGCAGAGCCCATAGTCTTGACCTCTATGCCAGGGAAGGGGGACTGCGGGGATACCTCACTTGACCACAAATAGTAATTTAACAGAATAACATAGTGGTTAAGAGTTTGCAGACCAGTTAGAAGCTAATTGCAATCAAACAGGCAGGAGAGGAAGAACTAACTTATACCAAGGCAGGAGCTGAGATGGACAGGAGGACATGAATGACTGGAGAGCAGGAAAAGGAATGTTAAGTAGCTAAAACCTGTCATGGTTGATAACAAGTGGGATGTAGGACAGAAAGAAGGAGTCTGTGCAGATGCTCAGGGTTCCTATGCGGGCACTTGGTGGATGGGACTGTCTTTCCCGGAGGAGCAGAACCCAGAGGAGGAGGTGGTGGGATTGGGCGTAGAAGGGAGATGAGGATAACTTTGGACATGTTGGATTTGAGGAGCCTGAAGGACACCCAGATGGAGATGTCCAGGAGCCAGTGGAGAGATGGGGTCTGGAGCATGGGTAAGAGCCGCCGGCATAGCTGGTGTCCCCGAGGGCACTGTGTAGCATGAGACTCACAAAGGCCTGAGGAGCAGAAAGGCAAGCCTGGGGATCACAGCATCTAAGCGTTGTTCAGAATACTCTCCAGGGCCCGGATTTCGTGAGAAAATATCAGGGAGCGATCTCATTCATTACTGCGCATCACTGTGGTTCCTTCTGCCTCTTCCTGCCCTGCCCGCCTCTCCCCACCTTGCCTCACCCGGCCTGTAAGTCAGTCTTAACGTTTCAGCGTCTGCAGCGTTTCCTCAGCATAGCCTGGCCTGGCCTCTGGAGCGAGCTTTATGACACCTCAGCACTTACTACATTGTAATAACTTAACGAGGTCAGTAAATATCTTCCCTGCTAGACCTGAGGTTCCATGAGGGCAGGAACCATGCCTGTCTTGCTTATTGTTGTATCCCTGTAGGAGGTGGAGAAACTCCCCTCCCTTTTCCAGCGATACTCATTTACTTGGTCAGATTCCAAGGCTCAGATAGGGACAGGGTCACAGGGTATTGAAACGCACCCACATTCCTGTGACTCTTCTTCCCCTTCCTTTACCTGTGCTCCTGAATCTGTGACAGCCTGGGCTCTCTTGGAAGCTGGCCTTTTCTCCTCTCCTGTCTTTCCACACGAGTACAGGGCACTGGGGAGGGCTCCTCATTTAGGCCAGTGCCCCTAGTAAGGCCCTGGTCTGGGCTGTGAGGCTGAGAAGGTGCCCCACCGGCTCAAAGAGACACCTGCTTTGGGGCAGTCATGCACTCACCCAGCTAATAATAAAGAGGCAAGTTGGTTTCTCACTTGTTTTTTCCTCACTGCCTTGGAAACTTTGTGGAAAGGGGGGTGATGGGAGGGCAAGACTTGGCCATCTACTAGACCACTTACCTCATTTAATCAGTTGAAAGAAGGAAAGAAGGAAGGCAGACATGCACAGACCAGAGCTGGCTTCTGCCCTCCAGCCGTTTATGACGATCTGTCCCTGGGAGGATCTGTCTTGGAGCTTCGAATACAATGCAAACCCTGGGCTGTGCTCTCGTGGGCACAGTCCACACACGTTATGCCAGACGATGGTGACGTTACCACAGTCCCGGGCTTCATCCTGATGCATTTGGAAAGGCTCCTGCCGGTCTGCCAGCAAGTAGCAGTGGAAACCTCCAGAATGGAGCAGGAGTCCAAAGGTCTGAAGGGCCTATTAGGTAGTCAGCATTTTCTTGGCCCACGACTAGCCTCCAGATCTGAAAAAATTCTCTCAAACTGCCTGCATGCTACATGTCACAGCAACTCTACAAGCTGATAGCATGTCTTCCCCTTATTCTACAACTTTTGTTCAAAGAAACTCTGTCATTTAGCAGAGCGCCCAGCGCTAGCAATAATGATAATTAACATTAACTAATAATGGTAAATGGCACTACCATTTATTGATGACCTACTGTGTGCTGGGCACTCCATTCAGGCTTTTACATGTTTCTCCCATTTAATGCTCCCAACTGTCCTGTGAGGTTGGTGTCATTATTTTAGAAATATGGAAATGGAGATTCGGAGAGATGAAGCGACTTGCTCAGGTCACAAAGCTGATGAAAGGTGTGGTCAGGTTTGTAACCCAGGTCTGACGGACTCCAAAGCCCTTGTTCTTTCGCCGTGCTATTCTCCCTTCAGCTGGGAGCAGGAGGTGTGGTGCGGATTCTGACAGTAGCAAGCAGGAACCCAGACAGGCCTGACAAAATACATTCCCAGAAGGAAAAAGCTGTTAGGTCTGACCCCAGAATGGTAGCTTCGGCAAACAGGGAGAAGAAAATCCCTCACCTGTTCCTCTGCCTGTGGAACTCTGGGGCAGATCAAGTACGATTTCCGGCTGGGCTGGGAAAGAAGCCTGGGGTGAAATTGGTTAGAGCCAGTATCAGGGCAGGTGCTGGAGAGCAGGGATAATCGGGGAGAAAGGACTGGACATTCCAATGAATGCCCCACCTGGGGCAGGTACAAAGGACCTGCACTGCCCAGGGACCCGAGGCAGGACCTGGCAAAGGCCTGAGCTCTGCAGAGGAAAGGAGAGCCCCCAGGGGGTCCCACTGAGAGAGGTCCTGAGTGGGCCTCTCTAGGGATCCTTCCACATCAGGTGGAGGTTTGGGAGGAAGAAGGGAAATGCGAGACTGAAAGGCATTCTTTTAAAAAACAAATGTCACTGATTGACTTCTCTGCTTGAAACCTTAAAACCTATCAGGGGCTTCCTATCTCCCTCAGGCTGAACTCCAATCTCCTTCACGTGGCTGGTGAAGTCCTCTGCAACGTGGCCACTGCTGACTCCACCCCCAACACATGCTTTATGATCTGGTGTTTCTCCCTACCTTCCCCCAACATTAGACCCATCTGGGGAGCTTTGAAAACACATCAGTGCCACACCCTGCCCCCAGCCGGGGATCCCTGGGAGTGGGTAGCCTTCATTTCTAAAAACCGCCCAGGTGACTCCAATGTGTCTAAGCTGAGAACCCCTGCTGCTCAGACTTTTCCCCTGTGTCACCCTCCCCTGGCCAACTCCTCTTATTCTCCGGGCCTCAGCCCTGTCTCAGCTCCACGTCTGCCTCCTTGGGAAGCCTTCCTGGACCCCGTCACGGTACTCTCCTTGACAAGGTGGACTGGGTGCCCATCTGTGCCTGGGCCCCATGCCGTCCTGGGCTTGTCCTGTGAATTCTTGACACGCACCCTCCTCCTCTGACCATGACCTCCCTGATCACAGTTGTTCCCCTGCACCTGGCACACAGTAACTGTTCAATAAATGTCTGAAATGATAAATATCAAGTTAAAATCTGTCTCCCTAAAAGTCACCCTTAGTCCCTGATATTTCTTCCTTCCTAATTAAACATGAAAGGCCCAGTCTTTTCTGTGTTTGAAACTTTCCCCAAATGGCTATGGGTCTTGGTCTTTAATTAGCACTTCTGGATCCCTCTGGGTGCTTGCTATCCTCCTGAGCGGGGAGCTGGCTCTCTGTTCCTGCAAACATTTCCCCAAATAGCTCCTAGAAAAGGAAGTGCAGCTTCTCCACAAGAAAAGACAGTTTGCAAACAAGAGTTCTGCACAGGCAGGTTCAAAGGCAAGTGAGGTGTCCCCCTCTCTGGGAGATGTTTAGAGCACCTCCACTTAAGATCACAGAGAGGTTTAGTCAACACATCTATTTCCTCCTCTGCCCTTTCTCAAGGGAAGCCAGAACTGAGCTGTTGTCAGGGAGGATACTGGCTGCAGAACAGTTTCAAGAGAGTGGAGGGGATGATCCAGGTTGGATCAGAAGAAGATGAGGGCCAGAAGCTGCCAACAGGGCATCAGCTGGCTTTGGAACAGCTGAGAACCTCGCCCTGGTCCAAACACCCCAAGGCAATTTCCAATTTCCGAAAGCAACTGTGGAGGAGGAGGCTGGCACCTTTCTTACCTCCTTGAATGGGCAGCTCAGAAGTGGAGGAAGGAGCCAGGAATCCACGGGGCATCCTTCTCCGGCCAACTGTCCAGGGCCTGGAGGGAAGCCAGGCCGCCCTCCTCCTGGAGTTTGGGAACGTGCCCAAGAATAAGGAAGCTGCGGCCCGGCTCCCATCCGGGAGAGGAGGTGCTGATGGCAGCGAGTGCCTGGCCTGGTGGGGACCAGGGGAGAGGGATGGCCGCGGCCAAAGCGCTGGGTGTGGACAACTAGGCTTTGTTAGATTTCTGGCTCCATTGACTTTTCTTCTCTGAGCTCAGTTTCCTCATCTGAAAATGAAGGTTTTGTTGGGCCAGGTGTCAAAGGTCCTTTCTAGGCTTGCCTTCTGGGGCTGATGAGAAAATGGAGAAAGCAGAGAGACAGAAAAGTGCAGGAGCGATTGTGACTCAACTGAGCATCCTGTCTGAGGGGATTTGGCATGTCTGCACGTGATGTCAGTTCTTGACAGGAGGCCCCGTCCATAGGGGTGGAAATCTCCCCTACCTCTTGGATGAGACATCAGATGAGGAAACTGAAACCCAAGGAACTTTAAAAGACTCATGCAAGGTCACACGGTAGCCAGCAGAGGGCCTTTGTCCACTGCAGTGATGGCAGGTAGGTGGAACTTCTATGCCAACTCTGAGATTGACAAGGGCTGTCTGCAGCATCACGTTGAGGAAAGAGCCCATAATTGATGAACAACGTCTGCCATAGGCTTGGGAAGAGGACGTGGCAGCAGGAATCACACATATTTGCTGTACTTACTGATTCATTTAGTAAATTGCTACTTCATGCAGGGCAGTGGTCCTTACACTGCAGATTTAGTGGGAAATAAGACAAGCCCTCGTTCTCAGGAAGCTAACGTTTTAGAAGGGGAGACAGACAATGCACGTGTAAACAAATGGCTAACTAATATAATCTCAACTAGTGCTAAGTAGTATAAGGAAAATAAAATAGTGCAATGGGATAGACAGTGATGGTGTGGGGGAGGAGGGAGGAGATCCAAGTGGTCAGGGAGGTGACATTTAAGCGGAGACCTAGATTCTGAGAGGCAGCTCTGTAAGAGCTGGAAGAAGAGATCCAGACAGAGGGAACAGCCAGTGCCAAGGTCCTGAGGTGGTGCCTCCAAGGGACAGAGAGAGACCAGAACTGAGGCTGCTTAGATGGCGATGGAGAGGGTCAGTGGAGGAGGTGGGAGTGGTGAAGCCAGCCATCTGCTCCATGCTGACAGGCCTCCCGATCCTAGCCAGTCCAAAATGACACCCTCCGTCCCTATTTCCCCTCTCCCCCAACCAAATTGCTCCTCCCCAAGTTTTTACTTCTCTTCCCATAAATGACCAGCCACCCCATTGCTCAGACTACTGTGCTATGACCCCAGCCCTGTCACCATCACGTCTTGCCTGTGCCCTCCTCACTGGTCTCCCTGCCACCACCCTAGTTCTTAACTGAAGCCCAAAGAGCACTCATCTCTCCATCACTTACTGCCCCAAAGCCCTCTTCTCCCAGTTTTGTCTTTCTTGCCACTGTCCCCAAACCGCAAACCCAGGGACACATATTTATTATCTTTTTCAAAGAGAATCTGGAGTTGGTCACAGCCACAGGAGTATTAAGCCCCAATTCAATTCACACACATTCTTCTAATTATCCCTAAACTGATCGTGTTTCAAGATTGGTTCTGGGGCCTGAGTGTTAATTGCTATAAGGCACCTGCATTTATTAGGCACCTGCAGTGCTCCTGACCCTTTGGCCAGAGCATCATAATAGCCCTGCAAGGGAGGTATGATTATTGTCCCACCTTCATTCCTGTAGATACTTGGACTCAGAAAGGTTCAGCTTCTTATCATAAGTTCCCCAGCTGGTAAATGACTGAGCTAGGATTTGGACTCAGGTCCCTCTGATGCCAAAGGCCAAGGTCTTGCTTCTATATTCAGGTTCCTCCTAGAAACAAATGGATAAAGAATGATGGGCACAGAGAGGGGCATCTTGACCTCAGTCTGGACGTTTTCCCTTCATTCCGGATCAGAGGTTGTGGCCCACTTCCTGGGTTCCCTGGTACCTCGTCAGCCTGGAAAGATAAGAGGGTTAGGACCTTCTGCCCATGCAGGCCTGGAGAGATGGAGGTGTCCCAGCTCTCCTTATCTGGCCTGGCTTTTAGTTCCTATCCCTCCACCTGCCCTCCTTTCATGTCTGTTCTGTTGCCAGGTGGTCAACTTCCTGCCCCAGGCTGTTGTAGCCAGTACTCAGGTGCCCTCCAGCCTGTCGGCCTCTTGATCAGGAACCATTCCCGTGGGAACCATGGTGCCAACATCCGGTGAGGACGGGCCCTCTGTTACCTGCTGGCCCGGCTGCCTCTGCTATCAGGCTCAAGAACAAAGGAGACTGTGCCTGCCGCCAGACAGGCTGTGTTTGTCCAGGGCGAGGCCTACCCTGGCACAGATGCTGGGCAAACAGGAGTGTCGGCCTCACGGATCTGCCTTACAACGAGCAGGGCTTCAGCTGGGAGGTGTTGCTACTGCCAGGCCACCTGCCGAAATATTACCCTGCCCTGCTGCAACCAGCGCCCCAGGGCAGAGGGGGCTCTAGGGCAAGCTGACCTATCTCTTGAGCCTCAGGCTTTCTAGCTCTGCAATGCGGGAGTTGCACAAGATGATCTCCAAGATCCCTTTTGTGGTCTAGAACCTTGAATGATGTTGCTGGGAGTCCCTAGGGCTTAAGAAGAGATGGAAGGCAGAAGTTCCTGGGGATGGGGGGTGGGGGGTGGGGTGGAATCTGGGAATCTCATGGCTTCCTCCTCCCCCCACCCCCACCCCAGCCCCAGGTACCCATGCATACCTCTGGCCGGGTGGCTCGAGCTCTCTAGAGCAGCAATGTCTTTGAGCAATGGATCCATGACCTCATCTACACTAATGGAGCTTTTAGTGCCACATCTAGGGTACTTCATGGTCAGAGGATTAAGAGTGACCATCTTGCTTCCAAGGCCACCTAGAATCTGATCTCTCACACTCTCTGTCCTCAGAAATCTTAGGGTAGCTGGGGAAGGTTCAGAGGGACCATGGAGGGACGTTTCTCCAGTTAGGACAGTAAGAGGCTGCATGGTGATAGTGACTCTTGAACTTCAATGTGCATCAGAATCACCTGGAATGCTTATTTGAAATGCAGAATCCTGGGTCCCATACCCCAGAGATTCTGAGTCCCAACATCCAAGATGGGTGGGTGGCTCAGACTTCTTAGTTTTTAACAAGAACCTAGGTGATCCTTAGGTCTCTGATTAAGTAGAATGAGTGAGTCTAAAAGCTATACAATCGTTGATTCAAATCCCACCCTGCCACTTATGAGCACTGTGACTTGAGGCAAGTCACTAAGTCTTTCTAGATGTCAGTTTTGTTTGTAAAATGAGGCTATAATAACTTCTACTTCTTAATAAACAAGACTTTTTTTCAGAGTGTTTATTGCACTTTGCAAATGTTTGTTGAGCAAATGGGGTACAAGTCCATTTGCCCAATCCAGAAACCTGGGAGTTCTTCTTGATGTCTCTATCTGCCCCATACCTCTCAACCACCCAATCACAAATCCTGTGACTCTACCTCCTAAAATATCTTTTTTAAAAAAATAAATTTATTTATTTATTTTTGGCTGCGAAGGGTCTTTGTTGCTGCACACAGGCTTTCTCTAGTTGCCGTGAGTAGGGGCTACTGTTTGTTGTGGTGTGTGGGCTTCTCATTGTGGTGGCTTCTCTTGTTGCAGAGCACAGGCTCTAGGCGCGCAGGCTTTAGTAGTTGTGGCACGTGGGCTCAGTAGTTGTGGCGCACGGGCTTAGTTGCTCCGCGGCACGTAGGATCTTCCTGGACCAGGGCTCGAACCTGTGTCCCCTGCATTGGTAGGTGGATTCTTAGCCACTGCGCCACTAGGGAAGCCCTCCTAAAATATCTTATTTTCTTTTTTTGTGTGTGTGTTACACGGGCCTCTCACTGTTGTGGCCTCTCCCGTTGCGGAGCACAGGCTCCGGACACGCAGGCCCAGCGGCCATGGCTCACAGGCCCAGCCGCTCCGCGGCATGTGGGATCTTCCCAGACCGGGGCACGAACCCGTGTCCCCTGCATCGGCAGGCGGACTCTCAACCACTGTGCCACCAGGGAAGCCCCCTAAAATATCTTAGACCTGCCCACTTCTCTCCATCCCCGCAGCCACCACCCTAGTCCAAGTCACCATCTTCCTCTGCCTGACCACTGTACAGCTTCCTCTCTAATCTCCCTGTTTCCACCCTTTCCTCCTCCCATTCTTCTTTCCCAGAGAAGCCATGTTAATCTGATAAAGTAATGGCTCTGCTTCAAACGCTAGCTCTCAGGGAGGCCTTTTTTTTTTTAAAATTTTTATTGGAGTATAGTTGATTTACAATGTTGTGTTAGTTTCTGCTGTACAGCAAAGTGAATCTGTTATGCATATACATATATCCACTCTTTTTAAGATCCTTTTCCTATGTAGGCAATTACAGAGTATTGAGTAGAGTTTCCTATGCTATACAGTAGGTCCTTATTATCTATTTCATATATAGTAGTGTGTATATGTCAATCCCAACCTTCCCCCTCACCCCAGGAAGGCCTTATGAATCTAAAAAAAATTCCTCTGGTCCCCCACACCGATTTCCAAGCTTCCTTTTGGCCCCCCTCAGCCTCCAACTCTACACTTAAGATATTCTGAACTTCTTTCGGCTTCCTCCGATAAATGTTTCTCTTGCCCCTGGGACTTCACACAAAGAGTGTTTGCTCTGCCTGAAACTGCCCCCCCCCGCCAAACACACATCCTTCACCTACTACTCATCTTTCACATTTCAGCTTGAATGTCATTTCCTCAGGGCCAGACATAGCCGTCCTTCTCACATGTGCTCCAGCAACTCTGTCCTTCCTCCATAATAATAAGTTACACTCTGCTGTGATAACTTCATGCCTGCTTCCATCGCTAAACTAGCTCCAAGAGAACACGAACCTCTGTCTTATCCATTGTTGTATCGCCAGAAGTTGCTAGAGTCTTTGACTCAAAGAATGATGAAATACACAGGTGAATGAATGAATAAATAAACAAGCGAGAAGGCCCTCGTTGCAGGATGCGTCGCGGAGGACGCCCACCTGGTATTGCCTAAGCCGAGTTTCGTTAGTGTCAGGACGTTTTTGGAAACACAGCCACATGGCGGCGGCCCTGGGCACATACAGACCACACGGGGGCGCCCCCGGCTCGTTGTACGTGGATGGCACCTCGCCGGACACAGGTTCGGTTACTAAACGCCAATGGGGGACAGGAGGCGGGCTTCTCCCTCTGACGGACAGTATCGCTCCGCCCAATCTGATTCATCTTTTCCTTGGCCCCGCCCACCCCAGTCCTCAGAGAACGAAGGTGGGCGTGATGGAGCCGCCGCCAACTGAACTCCGGCAGAGTGCTCTCGAGGCCGAACCAGCGCGCCTGGCGGTCTGTGAGTGGGTGGAGGATGGCTAAGGGTGGGGCCTCAGAGATGACAGGCAGGCGGCCGGCCCCACCCCTCTCGCCCAGAGCGGCCGCGCCAGCGCTGGGGACAGCAGAAGTGAGTACGTGAGCGGCGCAGCAAGGACCCAGCTCGGACCCCGGACGGCGCGCGCACCCGGAGTCCCCGATCCGAGTCGGACCCGCAGCAGACCTCTGGATTATTGTGCACACCGAACTACCACCACTTGCGCACTCCCTCCCCGGCCCGCCCCCCCGAGTCCACTGGTTCCGAGCTCTCCAAGCGCCCCGGATCCTCCAGGACCGGTCCGTCCAGATTCCCCTGGGACCGACCTGCCCGCATCCCTCAGCATCGCCCGGCTCAGGGCGCCGCCTCGGTCCCGGAGCCGCCTGCCTGGATTGCACCCTCTCCTTGCCTGGATCTCGTAGGACCACCGTGCGCGAGCCTTCTTCGGAGCCCGCCGAGCGGACCCTCCCGCGGGTGCCCGCAGCCCCGCCGGCGCGGCCCGGCGCGGCTCGGCTCGGCTCCCGGAGCCCGCCCCGGCCATGGCCCGAGCCCGCCCGCCGCCGCCGCCGCCGCCGCCGCCGGGGCTCCTGCCGCTGCTCTCTCCGCTGCTGCTGCTGCCCCTGCTGCTGCCCTCCGGCTGCCGGGCGCTGGAAGGTGAGCGGCGTCGGGGGGTGCGTCCAAGGGTTAAGGTGTCCGGGGTCGCCCGAGCGTGGGCCGGGGAGGGTCTGCCGTGTTGGTCCGATGAGGGCTGGGCGCACTTCAGAGGAAGCTCGGTCACCCGCGCCCTTTCCAGGGTCCGGAGGATGGGGTGGGGAGGACGCTCTCGGCGCCGCCTCGGAGGCTCCAGCTACCTCTGTGGCAAGCAGTCTGCCGGTTGCGAGATCGCGGCAGCTCAACTCGGGAGAGCGTCCCCGAAAGTCATGGCCCGGCCGTGAGCTTCTGAGGGAGTACCCCGCACTCAGGGCAGAGGAGCGGGGCGCCGGGCACCTTCTGGAGGCAAGGAAGTGTGGGCGACCCACCAGGCGAGGCGGGGGCTCTGAGGCTGATGCGGGGCTGTGGAGGGTGGAGGCGAAGCGGGACTCCCCAGGTTGAGGGGCGGCGTTGGTTCGGAACCCCTTGGAGTGATCAGTGAGAGTGTGAGTGCGTGCACCCCGCTTTGTCAGGGAATGGCTGCGGGGATGGAGAGGCGGGGGCCTGTTATTGTTTACGGTTTACGAGCGCCAACTATCCAGGAGGTGCTGTGTTCACCGGGCGTTACACGCGGCTCTGCGGCACCCCCTCTGCCTTCTAGCAGGACACCCCGTGTGCTGGGGTCTCCACCGAACCCCTGAGGTTCCGGGGCTTGTCCCAGGTAGTGCCGGAGCCGGTGCCTTACGCATTAGCCGGTGGGAAAAGGCCGGGCTTCTCTCGATGGGTTCTGTGAAACCTGCCGAGACTGCTCCAACTTCCAAACGACTGTGGTTGGATGGACAGCCCAAGTGTTTTTGGCCCCGGTGGGAGAGTTCACACACATCCACTTGACACAAGCCTGAGGGGACAGAGGCACTGACACTGGTTAAACAATAGACATACAGACAGATGCAGACACAAACGCACAGTTCCCAAAATTTTTGGAGCCATTAAATGAGGGAAAAAAAACCTTCCTTAAGGTGGAGGGAAGGACACCACAGAAATTTGGGGGAAATTGGGATTATAGGCAGTACTTATATTTGGTATCCTTAACAAATCCGGTCACTTTCTTAGTTTGAGAACAAACATATGAATTCCATGCGACTTGGTTTGTTCATATGTTCGTAATCGGTAAACTTGAAGGTTGGAAGGAAAAAAGAACAGAGTTCGGAGAGAAAGGCATTCTCTGGTTCTTTCTCATTTTCTCCAGGGGGAAAAACATTCTTCTGAACGTCTTTTATCTCTGAGCCCATTGGTGCTGACAGACTGATTCACACGGGTGGACGCATGCAAATCCAGACAGACACACCGAGGTCGCGCCCACGCTTGTGCACGCTCTCCCACATGTGTGTGATAGAATCACAGGCGTGAGAAACCGGTGTGGGGCTTTGTTGTTGATTGCCTCAAGGGTGTGAGCCAGGGAGCCTGCCGGAGTTCCCAGGTCTGTGTCTTAGCCCGGGAGAGGCGACACAGGCACACGCACTTACAGGACTGTGTGTGCCAGGCCCCAGAGCCCTTGTTGTGGGGCGTGGTGGGTGCTGATTCGGAGAGTGGAGTGGGGGCGTGGTTTGGGTCAGGTGAGCAAGGGGTACCTGAAAAGGCTCACCCCTTCTTTCCTCCCTCCCTTCTTCCTCTTTCCCTTCCTTTCGTCCTCCTTTTCACCCCTCACAATCTGCTGGTCCCTCTAGACCCCAGCTGGCAGGCCCTAGCTGGGAGCTGGCATCCAGGCCTCCAGGCCCAGGACCCAAAGGGCTGACCAGGAGGCAGAGGCCTGATGAGCTGTAGCAGCCCAGGAAAGAGAGGACAGTGGGACCACTGCCCCTACTCTGTCCCCTCCTCCCTCAGGCTGTGAAGTGGGATCTGGGGCTATTCCCTGGCTGGGTGGGTGGTGGCTGGGAGGCCAGGCCAGTGTGGGGTGCCCCTAGGAAGGCAGCAGTGCCTCCCAAGTGTGGCTTTCACGGGTTCCTTCACTTTTGCCATATATGAGAACTTAGGGTCTTCCGCTGGCGTGAGAATGAAAGGAAAAAGAGAGATGACGCCTCAGGGTGCTGACCCCAGCCCAGTGGTCTACCTAACCACACTCCTGCTCTCCCTCACTGTAAGATGGGATAGTAGTTGAACCCATCTCCTAGGGCTGTTATGAAGATTGAATCCTTAATGTGTGTCAAGTGCTTAGCACAGCCATTGTTATTCAAGGATTAACTGTTATTATTATTACCCTAGGGTCTGCTCCTTGGGGAGCGCCAGAAAGTGAAACTGGTGTGTACCCTTGCCCTGCTGGAGGGAGCTTAGAGGACGCAATAATGGGAGGAGGAAAAGTTCGTCTGGGGAGGAAGTTGTCCCCCCACCTCCATCTTTTTCCAGCTTTGGGAGGGAAAGGATGGGATGGGAAGAGAGCTGGGTCAGGAGACAGCTGTCCTTGACTCCTGCCTGTACCCCATCCCTATTCTGGAGCTCCAATGGCGGGATGGGTGGACCTGGGGGTCCTGGGCTGTGGCCAGAGGACAGGGCTGGGTGGGACGCCCAGCACTGAAGCTCTCTTCAGCCCCCCAAGCTTTATGGGTGGAGGATCTCACTCGGTTGCTCCACCCGCCTTCCCTTTGGTTTTGCCAGGATTTGGTTTGCCCTTGGCCTTAGGGAGCCTTTAGGCTCTTGGCCTCTGAGGTCATTATATTTAGGCCCAGGGTCCTTGAGCTGTGGGCGCTGTCCCTCATGGTCTCATTGATTAGATGCTGTCTAGCACCTGGTTGTTCTTCCTCCCTATACACTTGGGGTTCATGAAGATTCTGCATCCAAATATCTCATCAGTTTTCCATGAGGATGGAGCCGGGGTCCTTGCTTATCCTCCTTGGTTGAAGAAACACCTCTCTCCTTGCCCTCTGATTGATTTCCACCTGCACACACACACACACACACACACACCCGCACCAAACACACACACACACCAAACACACACACAAATTGCCCTCGATTTTACCCTCACTCACAGGGAAACAGGGCCACCTTGTTGCTCACTCTGCTTTCAGGTAATGTCCCCCAGTCCCCCAAGCCAAGACCATTCTCCCCTTCAGGACCATGAACCAGGGAGTGGGGTCCAGTAGGTGAGCGGACCAGGAACAGGGCGTGGGATAGGAAGGATGTCTGGACCATAGGGTCCTTATACCTCAGATGGGGTGAGGAGGTCCCTGCTGGGAAGAGACTCTTTTGAGAAAAAAGAAACAGTTACCAGATGTAAGAGGGGGGACTGGACAGCCTTCTCCCAGGCAAGCCCTGTAGCTGAGCTGCTGCTGTAGTGGAAGCAGGCCCTGGCGGGGGACAGGCAGTGTGTGACCCATCTCTTTCTCAGAGGCAGCAGCAGTGACCACCGAGTAGGTGGCAGCTGAGAGGGGACAGCGGGCTGGGTTTCTGTGGCTTCCTCACTTGTTCGAGTGGCCTCTGGCTCTCCAGCCCCCCCGCCCCGCCCCTGTTTGTCTTCAGCTGGCACCTCAGAGCTGCGACAAGGGACAGCAGTAGGGATTGGGGGGAACCAGTTTGTCCGTCACTGTCTTCCCTTTAACCAGAACTGCTGCCACCGCCGCCGCTGTGGCCTCAGCAGCAGCGAGCTAACCCAAAGCTGCTGTGGGCAAGGCCTCCGCCACCCGCCTTACACTAATTAAACAGCATGAAGAGGCTGAATCACCAGGCCTGCATAGTTTGAAAATTGTAGCCCTGCCTGTTGTGCTGAGTCAAACTGGTTTGTCGGGATTGGGCAGCTGGGAGTGGGGGGAGGGAGACTCGATACATCTGGGCACCTGATGGGATGGGAGAGGCCCCCTGCCCCAAGGGCTGGCCCTGGCACCGGGTCTCCTGTTGCCTCTCCGCCCCCAGACTCCTGGTCAGACCCGCTGTGGCTGGGCTCCCAGGGAAGGGCTCCAAAGCTAGCTGTTCATCCGTCCTTCTGGCTGCTGGCAGGGCCACAACTGGGGTGGGGGCTGTGGGGGGCTGTGGATGAGCACTGAGGCATTTGGGCTCCTGTCCTGTGCTTCTTCCTCCCTTCTCCTCCCTCTCAGGTTTATTTAATTATAAATCTCCGTGATCTGAGGGGAAGAAGGAAAACCAAAATGTGTTCTGTTCTGGGATGCTCCCCTCTCCTCCATCCCAGACTGGAGGTCCTCGGGGCCATGGCAGGGGGCGGGTGGTGGCCCTCCAGGTCCCATGGCAGGGTCTGCCTAAGACCCCTTTCTCCCCGGGCTGACCACCCGGAGTGTGCAGGTTGGTACACGCGTGTACACACACCGACACGCAGGGGAGGAGAAGGATGGGAGAAGATGGGACAGATCCCTTGGACTGGTTGGCTGAGGTAGGGACCCCAGGCGGAAGAAGGGGACCAACTCCGAGGTGACCGGGAGTTTCCTCCCTCTCTTTGCAGCAGGGTTCCAGGGTGTGCCTTCTCGCCCGCACCCTGCCCCTCTGTCCTCCTGCCCCTGCACGCGCTGCTGGCCCAGCCCAGGAGCGTGACCTTTCCCACCACCTCAACGTCCTCGGTCTGGAGTTTGGGCCGGTGGGTTTCTTGCTCCTGTCTCTAGATTTGTTTGATTCTCTGGTCTCACTGGCATGCCTGTTCCCAGGGTGGGGTGCTCTGTGTGACTTGGGGCTTGGGGTCGCTGTGGGGTCTGGCAGCTCCATGAAGTTGTGTGTCCCTGGCCCTTCACTAGGGCAGGTGGCAGGCTCCCAGCACCAGGGCGGCCCAGTGAGGCCCTCAGACACAGGCTGGGTGCCCACGATGTTCTCCTCCTGCTGGGCCCCCAACTTATGTGTTGCCTGAAGCTCCTGAGGCTAAATGCCCTCATCGTGCCACCCCCTCCCCAAGGGCTCAGTGCTGGGGATGGTGGCATTGTGCTGGCCGGGAAGTGGCCTGCTGCTTGGGAAAGGGCTGCACCTGGGGAGGCTGCACCCAGCCACACCCAGAATCATCTTCACGCCCCTGCCCCACCCCTAGCCTCGTGACCTGTGACAGCTCCTGACTGGGTCAGGGCCACAGGAAGCTGGTCTGGGGCTTGTTCCTTCCCTGAGCCTCTGGCCGAGGCTGCCCCAGTACCTTTGCTTTCTCAGCAGACAGTGCCCTCTCCCAACTCTTCCTCCACCCTACTTGAAAACTCACCTCATAGAAAGGTCGTGCTTGTAGCGTGTGTGTGGGTGTGGGTGTGGGTGTGTGTGTGAGATGTGCATGGAGGATGCACCTCAGGCTTTACACAACCTCTAGATATTGATACTTATACTGTGTCTGCATGCTCCTGTGGAATGTTTTGGTGCAAATGGGCATCTGTGCATGTGCAGCTGATGCTAGTTGTGTGTGACTGTGTAAGAGCATGTCACCGTGTCTGTACAGAGAAGCTGGTGTTTGTGTTTGTACTTGACTACACTCAAGACTGTGACTTGTGGTTGGCAATAGTGTACAGTTGGGTGTGTAGGGAGAACGCACTGTTGAATGCACGTGCCCTCACGTATGCATATGTCTCAGGAAATCCGCACATCTGAGGGCTGTGAGAGTGAGTCTTTGCCTAAGGCAAGCCCAGTCTGTGTGTAGGAAAGACTCGTTGTATACGAATGTCTCAGGAAGACTGATCTGCTTGTACCATATGTATCCGTGTGTCCGTCAAAGACAGACTGTAGCTGTGTGTGAAGCCGTGTGTGTGTTTGCGGGTGGCTGTGGCTTTGTGTGTTTTTGTCCACCATACGTGTGACTTGTCGCTGTTTGGCCCCGGTGGCGGGAACGAGCCCAGCCACTGAGAACTGGGTGATGTGTGTGCGTCTGTGTGTGCACAGGCCGGGGCCACACGGCTGCTGCCACGTGGCTGTTCCCCGCGGCCCTGTGAAACCTGAAAGGGGTGCTGCTTTCCTTCTGAGCATTGAAGCCCCAGTCCCAGAACATCCCAGAAAGGCCTGGCGGCCACTTCCCTGCTTGCTTCGTGGGTTGGTGGGGCTGTATCGGGGAGCAGCCACTTGGTGGGACAGAGGAGGGTGCGGGTGCAGTTGGCAGCTGGGGAGTGTGGAGATGGCCCCCTCATTCCTCTTTTGTCCCTGTCCCCTGTACCTGTATCCTTTACCCCCGCGTGTGTACCTACACACACACCCACACCCACACATGCCACACACATAGAAAAGGTGGGCTCTGTTGGGCTGGGTCTCTCCCCGCCCCACCCCCAGACAGATGGATACTGGGGACCACCCCCCATGTTCTTCCTGAGGCTGGGACCCAGGCACCTCAGGGTCTCCCTCTTGCTGAAGCGAGCAGGCCCCTCCCCTCCCCCAGAGAGCAAGCCCCCTCCCCACCAGGGTGACCGAGTCCTTCCTCAGGCACACATGACTCGAAATCTAAGTCCTCTCCTCATTAATGGGAAAAATGTGCCGAGATTGAGCGATGGCCAAGGCTGAGCGATGGCCGAGGGCCGATCCCCGCCCCCTC
Organism: Stenella coeruleoalba; assembly: GCF_951394435.1. Classification (NCBI taxonomy): domain Eukaryota; kingdom Metazoa; phylum Chordata; class Mammalia; order Artiodactyla; family Delphinidae; genus Stenella; species Stenella coeruleoalba. The sequence goes on from NC_137150.1 coordinate 62,207,166, forward strand.
CCTCTCTCGCTCCCCAGAAATTAAGCAGAAACGAAGATCCTACCCCACCAAACCCCCCCCCGCCCCCTCCCCCCACTCCTCTCCGAGCCGGCGCAGGGCTTGTTTTAAACTGCGGAGGAATCTGGCTGGAGGGGGGAGGGGCTGAATATTTGGGTTTAAACAGTTCCAGATGGGTTTGGCACTGGCTGAGCAGAAGGAAGTGAGGGAGATGGAGGAGGGAGGCAGCGCGAGGGAGCGGTGGGAGCCCTGGCCTGCTCGGCGGCGGGCGGCGGGCGGCGGGCAGACAAGCAGGCGGACTGGCTGGGGGGAGGGGGTGCGCTTGGCTCCACGGCTCCCAGGGACAGCGGTACTCCGGGCCGCTGGCTAGCGAAGAGGCTACTTGGCAGCCTCCCTCTCTGTCTCTGTGTCTGTCTCCTGGGGCCTCCTTGTCTCTCCATCTCGCTGTCTTTTGTAGTCCACCGCCGGCCATCCCGGCTGTCTGGTCCTAGCCAGCCGGCGCAGCACATCCCTCCAGTTCAGTGCCGCCCACCATCCGCCTGCTCCGCCCGCCTGTCTCCCTCCTTGCCTGTTTCTGGGGCCCCTGCTTCTGCCCATCCCGTCTTCCCTCCCGTACCCCTCTACCCCCCTGCTAAATGTCTGTGTCTGTCTGTCTGCCAGAGGGGCCTGTCAGGCCACCGACGATGAAGCTGGGATAGCGCATCCTGCAGCCGGGCCCTCCAGGGACCAGCTGCTGCTGCAGGAAGACGAGGGAGCCTCACTCCCCAAAGTGAATGGCTGCTGCTCGCTGCTCCCTTTGCCTCACGTGAGGGCCTGGGGCCACAGCTGCCTCATCCCCCATCCTAGGCTCAGACCCAGACTGCAGGAAAGTGGCGAAGGCCAAAAGCCTGGAGCCTGTGGGGTTTGGGCCTTTCCCTTCCTGGATACCTCCAGCCTGCCCCATTGCTGATGTGGAGGCCTTCAGAAGTTCTGGGGCGGCCCTGCCCCATTCCAGGTTGGAGTTGAGGGGAGAGCTGCTGGCTGTCTTCCAGGCTATGGGAAAGGACCTGGGGCCTCTTTTCTGCTCCTAGGTCTAATGTTGGGGTCACACTGTCAGAGAGGAGAGTTTTCAAGCCAGAACCCAGGATCCAGGTTCCTAGGGGAGCAAGTTTAAGTCAGAAACGTTAATAGGCGCCTCCTGTGGCCCAGCAAAAGGAAACAGATAAAAAAATCGGAAGCTCAGAACAGGATCGGTGCTATGACAAAGCACCTGGCTCTGGATGCATAGAGGAAGGCATCCAACCCTGACTTGGTGGTTCAGGGAAGGCTTCCTGGAGGAGACGACATCTTGGTTGGGACTTAGGGTATACACAGGAGCTTTCCAGGTTTTCTCTGTTCCCCCTTTACAGAGGGGCATATTGCAGTCAGAGTGCCCTGGTTAGGGGGTTAGTTGTGGAATCAGATAGACCTGAATTTGAGTCACCTTTCAACTTTTCACCTCAAGTCCTAACAGTTTTACCTTACGCCCTATATGTACTGTATCTGGGCATCAGTTTCCTCATCTGTAAAAGAAGTACGCCAACAGTACTTTTATCCAAGGATTGCAGGAAGAACTGAACTAGCTCTAGAGGAACTAGTCTGGGCCTTGGTGGCCCTCACCCCATCCTCAAAGAGCATTCCTGTCCTGTCCTCCAGAGATGGTCTGTGGGAGGCTGGGTGAGAGTGGGCTCTGGCCTGTGACTGCTCTTCCCTTCCCCTGGGCGTGTGTGGAGCTGGGCCTTTGTGCTGGGAGTGGAGTCAGGGGAGGCCTGAGCAACAGGGTCTGAAGCACACGGCCCTTTGTTCCAGGATAAAGGCCCTGCCAGCCCCTTTGTGTGGAGATTAGCAGAGCCTGTAGGTGTGTGAACTGGCCCTGGCTTCTGCCTCATTAACCCAGACCTGGGGTCAGCAGCTGACACTCACTCCCAGCTGGCCGGAGAAGACATCTTTGGGGCTATGACATCTCTGGGGGTGGCTGCAGGGTCTCCTCTGGGCCAGGGGAGCTGAGGGTTTGGGGAACTTGGGGATGGGGTGGGAGTACCTGGTGGGAATCAATGTCTGGCGTCCTGGCCTTTCCTGGGCAACCTCCTCTTTCTCTTCATCCTAAACTTGGCCCCTGACCTTTTTTCTCCTTTTGCTCCCCCAGAGACCCTCATGGATACAAAATGGGTGACGTCTGAGTTGGCATGGACATCTCATCCAGAAAGTGGGGTAAGACTTCCCCACCATTTCTCCTGAGTGTTGGTTGCCAATTAACCCCTGCAGCAGGGCTCAAGAAGGGCTGCCTCTGCCCACTGCTTGTCAGTTCCCCCTCTTGAGGCATCCCCGTCCTCTTCATCTGTCACCTTCCTCCTTTGCCTGATGGTCCATTTCTGTGAGTGTTTTCATCTCTGACTCTTCAGCCTGCTTCTGCCCCCCCTCCCCCATACACACCACCTTTGGCTCATTCTCCCTCTGCCCACCCCCCAGCCTGTCTTCAGTCTATTTCCATCCCTCTCCTGCCTGACATCCCTTTGCATGTCTGTCCTGACCATCTCCCTCCTTCCTGGGTGCTTGGGAACAAGGGAATCTTGGTTCCAGATCTCTGACTTGCTGTGTGACCTTGAGCAAGACAGTTTGCCTTTCTGGGCCTCCATTTCTTGACTGTTACATTCCTGTAGTCCTGACGTCTCTAAAGTGTTCTAATTAGCCTCCCTAGATGTCCTTCACAACTACACTAAGTTCTGGAACACTGGATTTGGGTGATATTATAGGCCCTTAGTCACCAGACCTGACTCTGTGACCTTGGGCAAGTCCCTGCCTTTGTGAGCCTTGACTTCCTCTCCTCTGGAGTGGGGACAACAGATGTATTGGATAGGCCAAGAAGTTTGTTTGGGTTTTTCCGTGAGATGTTACGGAAAAAGCTGAACGAACTTTCTGGCCAACCCAATGAAGGTTAAATGTGATGGTAATAGTGATAACCAAAGTTTACTGAATGCTTGCTCTATCTGTATCAGGCATTGGTGCAAGCCCATTACATATATTAAACTGATTTAATTCCTCACAGCCTCATTTACTTGCAATCAGTCCCACTTTATAGACAATGAAATTGAGGCGTAAAGATAATAAACATTATAGCTAATTCTCACATAGTACTTACCAAGTGCCCCATTCTAAGTGCTGTAGTCATTTAAAGTTATTTATTCCTTATACATCTTCTTCTTACCATGTTACAGATGGGGAAGTGGGGGCACAGGGAGGTTAAGTGACTTACCTGTAGTCACACCACAAGCAGAGAACTGGGATTTGAACCCATGTAGTCTGTGTGCTCAACCGCTACAGCATGGAAGCATCTCTGTGAAGCAAATATAGCAGATCTGGGCATGTGATAAGCACCCGGCAAATGCCGGTGCTTACTCTCTGTCTTTTTCACTTGCACAGTGGGAAGAGGTGAGTGGCTATGACGAGGCCATGAACCCCATCCGCACGTACCAGGTGTGTAACGTGCGCGAGTCAAGCCAGAACAACTGGCTTCGCACAGGGTTCATCTGGCGGCAGGACGTGCAGCGGGTCTACGTGGAGCTCAAGTTCACTGTGCGTGACTGCAACAGCATCCCCAACATCCCTGGCTCCTGCAAGGAGACCTTCAACCTCTTCTACTATGAGGCTGACAGCGACGTGGCCTCGGCCTCCTCCCCCTTCTGGATGGAGAACCCCTACGTGAAGGTGGACACCATCGCGCCCGATGAGAGCTTCTCGCGGCTCGATGCCGGCCGCGTCAACACCAAGGTGCGCAGCTTCGGGCCGCTCTCCAAGGCCGGCTTCTACTTGGCCTTCCAGGACCAGGGCGCCTGCATGTCGCTCATCTCTGTGCGTGCCTTCTACAAGAAGTGCGCATCCACCACCGCAGGCTTCGCGCTCTTCCCCGAGACACTCACCGGGGCTGAGCCCACCTCACTGGTCATTGCCCCTGGCACCTGCATCGCCAACGCCGTGGAGGTGTCGGTACCCCTCAAGCTCTACTGCAACGGTGACGGGGAGTGGATGGTGCCTGTGGGTGCCTGCACCTGTGCCACCGGCCACGAGCCAGCCGCCAAGGAGTCCCAGTGCCGCCGTGAGTGGGGACTGGCCTGGGGAGGGTCTGGGCCACAGCCGCCCGCTGCCCCCTACCCACCGCTTCCTACCTGCCAGACAGGGGGGTCTGGCCTTAGGTCTGGGGCAGAGGGAGGAAAGGGAGGAGGGGTATCAGGTGCAGAAAACATGGTGCAAGGAGGGAGATGAGAGAAAATGAGGAGAGACACCAGAATACCAGGAGAAAAAAATGAAACTAAAGAGAGAGGAAGGAAGACATGGAGAATCCTTGACAAGGAGGCAGCTGAAGAACGTGCTCAGAGTCTCGGGAGGCCAGCAGAGACGCCCGTTTGTCCAGTGCCACGTTTACGTTTCACCCTGCAAGTATTAGGTGGGACCCAGAGCTGCAGGCACCTCGTGATTGGCCGATTAACCTGAGGGGTCTCATCTGCATCTTGAGAAGCAGTATTTATAGCACAGAGGTTAGGGGCCCAGTCTCTGAAGTCCTGAGTCCTGACTCTGCCACTTACCATCTGTGAGACCTTGGGCAAGTTATTTAACTCTTTGAACCCCGGTTTCCTCATGTGCAAAATGGGGACATTAATGGTGATTCCTTCGTGGAGTTGTAGTGGGGCTTAACTGAATCAGTGCATGGCAGCCCTTGGAACAGTGCCTGGGACGTGGGGAAGCACAGCACCGTGTAAGTGTTAGCTGTGACTCTCGGGAGCCCTGGGATGCACGGGGGCAAGGGTTGTTTGGTCCTGGTTTCATATACGAGGAGGTTAGGAGGCCTGTCTTGGGTGGCTTGCCGAGACTCATAAGACCTCCCAGCGTGCTAGATTTTCCAGCTATAACACCCGTTCAGGAGAGGTTCTCTCATCTGAGGCTTACCACAACTTTGTAAGGTAGATTCCAGCTACGTCTCCTGTGGAGCCAATAAGAAGGCCCAGAGAGGCTCTGCACTCTAGGCCTCATAGCTGGGAATGTGGGAGCTGGGACTGCAGCCTCATCCAGTGCTGTACCATGCAGGCCAGGGTGCTGAGGGCCTTGTCTTCTGTCCCCCCTGCCCTGTTCTCCCACCTGGCACTTGCAACCTGAAGCTACTAGGGGTGGGAGCTGGCTGTTAGCACAACCCTCTGTGTAAGGGGGCTGGAGGCCCAACCTGGCTGTGAGGCCCAGTGTCGGGTGCTGTTGTGGGAAGGTGAACAGTGCCTTGCCCTGCCCCTCTCCACTTCTCTATGGGAACCTGCCCCCAGACTTCCTCCTCCTAAGTGGAGAAAGGGGTGGGGGTGATGAGCCTGACAACCTGAAGAGCGGCTAACACTTTGCAGGTCCCTAGCAGGAAATGCACTATGGTTCCCATAGCAACCAGGCTGGCCTGGCCCCTGCCCCCTCTCCCACTGGCTCAAAAGAGCTGGGATGGAATATCACCTTAGTCGAGGGAGATTAAACCCCAGAGAAGGGCACAGACCCAACACCCCGGACGACCTCCCCAAAGGCAGTTGTATATGGGCAGGATGACCATATGCTTTAGTGTGTCCAGGGCAGTCCTGGTTTATGCCTGTCATGCTAACGTGATTATTACTGGTGCCTGCTTTCACTCTCAAAATAGTGCAGTTTGAATAATAAATTATATGGCCATCGTAGCTATGGGGACTCTCCAGAGCCAGGCCCAAAGAGAGGCTCTGAAGGGGTGTTCAGGCCCCGAGCTCTGGGCTCCCTTTGGGGATTGGGGTTCCCCTCGTGGATGCTTTGAGGCCTCTGAACTCCAGGTGACCCCAGCCTTCCTGCCTGCTTTCCTTCTCTCCTTTTCTCACCCCTCCTCAGCACCCACCCCTGCCCCAGGGCAGAAAGGAGCTGCTGCCCTGCTCCTGGTTGGGTGGGGAGAGAGGCTGGCTGTGAAACTCAGAGGCCCCACCTCCTGGCTCTTCTGGGGCGTTCTTCAGGATCTTCAGGAATAATTCTCCTCGAGCTTCAGGGAGGGGTGGGGGCGCCCCAGCAGAGTAGAGGCTGCTGCCAGCCCACTAATGGTCTCTTCCCGTCCCCCTCCCTCCTCTTCCTCCTCCCTCTCATCCCTGCCTCGACAAGTCCAGGCTGTCCGGGTGATGGAGCTGACGCCTTCGTCCGTGAGGCCCCAGAGTTGGGGGTCGGGGTCGGGGCAGGGGCGGGGAGGAGTCCGCTGACGTGGGGTTTCCACGGGGCAAAAGGGCCTTTTGTAGCTGCAGCTGGACTTAGGCAGTACCAGCACGGCCCCCGCAGTCTGGGAGGTGGGGGACCGAGACCTGTGCTTGGGAAGGGCCAGATTCCCACAGAGGTGTGGCGGGTTAGTGTCTGCAGGGATAGAGGTGAGACGTCCATCCTCTTCTCCCCGCCAGCCTGTCCCCCTGGGAGCTACAAGGCAAAGCAGGGAGAGGGGCCCTGCCTGCCCTGCCCGCCCAACAGCCGCACCACCTCGCCAGCCTCCAGCATCTGCACCTGCCACAGTAACTTCTACCGCGCAGACTCCGACTCTGCAGACAGTGCCTGTACCAGTGAGTGAACGCGCATCCTCATACTCTCCCACTCCAGGCCTTCCCTCTGCGGGCCAGCCCGGGGGTGCCTAAACAGTCTCTATGAATAGCTCCACTTTCCAGATAGGATAACTGAGGCTCAGGGGGGTTAGATGTTGTGTTCAACATGGCACAGGTAGGAAGTGACCGGCCCTGAGCCAGAATCCAGGTGAGCTGAAAGGCTTAGCCCTTGCACCAACATTTAATAAGCATTTGTTAGCTCCTCGTTGGGTATCAGAAACTGGCTAGGACCCTCTAGTCCATTACTCCTTCCTCTGTCTAGAACTGCTATTCTTTTGGCCCAACTCTAATCAGAGAGGGGACCTCACAACCCTGGGGCAGCCTGGTGTCCTGCATTTTCCCTGCTTCAGCCTTTAGTGCCAGGAATTGCCAGGCGCCAGGGATGTGGAGGAAAAGATACAGTCACTGTTCTAGGAGCTTGCAACCTGGTGGGAGAAACAGATGTGGAAACAGATAATGACCATATAATGTGCTAAGTGCTGGGCTGGAGGGATGCCCAGGAATTGTTACAGGAATGCAGAGGACGGGAAGAGAATGAATCAAGGAAGGTTTCCAAGAGGAGGTGACCTCTCCAGTTGAGCCTTAAAGGCCAAATAAATAGGAGTGTGCCCAGCGAAGAAGCGTAGGCAAGGTATTCCGCTTATTAAAGCAGAGGCACAGGCAAGGAGGTGGGAAGCACCTTGGAGTGTGCAGGAACTCTGGACAGACGGTGGTCCTAGGGCCCTAGCTCACTGTCCTCTCCTTCCACCTTTCCCACAGCGGTGCCGTCTCCGCCCCGGGGTGTGATCTCCAATGTGAATGAGACCTCGCTGACCCTCGAGTGGAGTGAGCCCCGGGACCTGGGTGGCCGGGACGACCTCCTGTACAACGTCATCTGCAAGAAGTGCCGTGGGGGCCTTGGGGCCGGGGGCGCCGCGACCTGCTCACGCTGCGATGACAACGTGGACTTTGTGCCTCGGCAGCTGGGCCTCACAGAACGCCGGGTCCACATCAGCCGTCTGTTGGCCCACACGCGCTACACCTTTGAGGTGCAGGCCGTCAACGGTGTCTCGGGCAAGAGCCCTTTGCCCCCCCGCTACGCGGCTGTGAATATCACCACCAACCAGGCTGGTGAGAAGGGCGCACAGGAGGGTAGGGCCTGGGTCATCTTCCCCCACATAGAGCTGAGGTTGCCTGGGGCACAGACCATCGGGGGTCCCGTGGGAACTGGGTCCTTGGGAAGGGTGCCAGGGCCCGTGATGAGCCCCCCCGCTCTTCCCCTAGCCCCGTCTGAAGTGCCAACACTACACCTGCACAGCAGCTCCGGAAGCAGCCTGACCTTGTCCTGGGCGCCCCCAGAGCGGCCCAACGGAGTCATCCTGGACTACGAGATGAAGTACTTTGAGAAGGTCAGAGCCTCCAGGGGCAGGAGGAAGCCTTGGGACAAGAAGATTACCCCAGAGAGTGTCAGGGGCCCTTGAGAGCAAAGCCTTGGGTACTGAGTGGGGGGTGGGCAGGGGCCGATGGGCGTCAGGGCCCACTGAGACACAGCTTTTCTCCTGGTATTGCAGAGTGAGGGCATCGCCTCCACAGTGACCAGCCAGAAGAACTCCGTGCAGCTGGACGGGCTGCGGCCTGACGCCCGCTACGTGGTGCAGGTCCGCGCCCGCACCGTAGCTGGCTATGGGCAGTACAGCCACCCGGCTGAGTTTGAGACCACAAGTGAGAGAGGTACACACCCCCCACACACCTGTCCCTGCCCCTGTCCACACTTTCCACCCCACCACTCACCTGTCCCTCCCCGTCTCTAGGCTCTGGTGCCCAGCAGCTCCAGGAGCAGCTCCCCCTCATCGTGGGCTCTGCCACAGCTGGGCTTGTCTTCGTGGTAGCTGTTGTGGTCATTGCTGTCGTCTGCCTCAGGTACTCCCAGACCCAGGGGCTGACTAGAGCTTCCCTTTAGTGCCCTAGAGCCCTCTCGCCACATAGGTGAACCATCACCCACGTCAGACCTAGAACCACAGCCTTCCCAGGCCCAGGCTATCCTTGTCGGAAAGGCTCTCTCCAGTCCATGCCTATGTCCTCGTCCTGTCCCCTCCCTGTCCCCTGAATCTACTGGCAGATTCCCTCAGGGACCAAGTCCACTGAGCCTCTTGCCCGGAGACCCAGTGGCAGCTGTAGCCACTGACCATAGCACCGGGCACTGGGTGGTCCCCTATGCTCTCTGCCCCTCCTGTGAGCCCAAGGGTCCCCTGAAGGGAAGGAGCTGCGGACTTGTCTCATGCCTACCCTCCACCCCGCCCCTCCAGGAAGCAGCGGCACAGCTCTGATTCAGAGTACACGGAGAAGCTGCAGCAATACAGTGAGTTTGCTTCCTCATCCCAACCTCCCAAAGCTCCCTTCGTCCCTGCAGGGCTTGGAGACACCCCTTTCCCTGTCTGGGACTTTATTCCTTTAACTCCTACCCTGGCTGCCCCCTCCTGCTTCCAATTAAGTGCCACTTCCTGAGCCCCTACCTCATGCCCGCTAGCCCCAGAGATGAGTGAGATGTGACCCCTGTCCTCAGGGGTAGTCAGTCTTGTAAGAAAGGCGACATAGGTATACACAGGAAACAATGAGAGAACAATTAAGTGTTAAGCCGGGTGTTCCTGGGACAGAGGGCAGTGAGAGTTCAGAAAAGAGGAAGGCTTCCTGGAGGACGTAGCCTTGGGCTGAGCTGAGCCAGGTGGGATAAGCAGGGTTTAGAGAGGTGGGGGAGAGCATTCCTGGCTAGAGGAGCCTCTGGAAGGTAGCGGGTGGGGTGGGGAGAGTGTCCGACAGGGGGGCCAGTGAGAAGGCTGGTTTGACAGCTGCTGGGAAGCCAGGCTGGGTAGTTGCGGCCAGTCCTTGGAGGGTCCTGAAAGGCAGGCAGAGGAGTTTGGACTTGACTGCATCACCGGTGATCTGAAAGGCTCTCAAGCTGGGGAGCAATACAATGAAAGTATTGTTGTAGGAAGACAGGTGTGTGGGCTGGATTGGTGAGCAAAGTCTAGAGGCAGAGAGCCCAGCTGGGAGGCTATTGCAGTAGTCTGAGTGTTGATGGCCTAGACAAGGTCGGGGGCAGTGGGAATGAGGAGAGGGACGGATCTGAAATAGGTTTTGACACGATGAGAGATGAGAGAGAAAGAAGAAGAATCCTAGGTGTCTAGCCGTCATGGTTACTAGTTCTCACCAAGAGGACAGTGGCGGGGTGGGGAGGGGCAAGTTCTGGCTTCAACAGAGGAATACGGAGCAGGTTTAGCAGAGAGGCTGGGAATGTGTTCCTGTCTGGGGGAAGAGCCTGGGGCAGTATCCCAGGTCGCAGAGTTCCCTCACTGTCCCCAGCTCAAGGATCTCACCCCCTCTCACACCCACCTTTTCTTCCTTAGTTGCTCCTGGAATGAAGGTTTATATCGACCCTTTTACCTACGAAGACCCTAATGAGGCTGTGCGGGAGTTTGCCAAGGAGATCGATGTGTCCTGTGTCAAGATCGAGGAGGTGATTGGAGCTGGTGAGTCCCCTGGGGCACGGTGGGGAGGAGAGGCTGGTGGTGACCCCGAGGGAGGGCAGAGGTGGTTGGGTACAGAAATAGCTTACTATCTGTGCCCTGTGCCCTGCAGGGGAGTTCGGGGAAGTGTGCCGGGGTCGGCTAAAACAGCCTGGCCGCCGGGAAGTGTTTGTGGCCATCAAGACACTCAAGGTGGGCTACACAGAGAGGCAGCGGCGGGACTTCCTCAGCGAGGCCTCCATCATGGGTCAGTTTGACCATCCCAACATAATCCGGTTGGAGGGCGTGGTCACCAAAAGTCGGCCAGTCATGATCCTTACTGAGTTCATGGAGAACTGTGCCCTGGACTCCTTCCTCCGGGTAAGAGCCAGCCCCTGGCCCCTCCCCCTCTTCCTCCCCCCACCCCCCAGAGAGCTAGGTTGGGCAAACCACCCCCTCCCACAAGTCAGGCAGACCCTATTCAAGTCCAAATATTTACCGAGGTGGCATGGTACAGGGAAAGAGCTGGGCCTTCAGAGCCAGGAAGACCAGAGTTCTCATCCGGACTCTGTCCGCCCCCTACTGCCTGTGTGACCTCAGGCTTTACTTAACCTCTCTGAGTCTCAGCTGCCTTGGTTGTAAAATGAGAATGGTAAGTTATTTGGGTCCTCACAGGGGTTAATTGGGTTGATATATACAGATGCCGGCCACATAGGAGGGCAGCTTCCTTACTGTCAGTGCACGAGGGACATGGTCAGAGGGGTAGATGAGGCATGGTCTTGGAGGACTTGGAGAGGGTGGGCAGGCGGGCAGGCAGGAGGGTCTTGGGTGGGCCTGGGGCCAGGCAGGAGGCAATGGGCACCCCCTTGAGCCTGCTCGTTGCCTCCAGCTCAACGACGGACAGTTCACGGTCATCCAGCTGGTGGGCATGTTGCGGGGCATTGCTGCCGGCATGAAGTACCTGTCTGAGATGAACTACGTGCACCGAGACCTGGCTGCCCGCAACATCCTTGTCAACAGCAACCTGGTCTGCAAAGTCTCAGACTTTGGCCTCTCCCGCTTCCTGGAGGATGACCCCTCTGATCCTACCTACACCAGCTCCCTGGTACAGGAAGCCGCCGGGAGGGAGACTGGGGGCGGGGCCAACCAGGCAGGGGCTCGGGGCTGGGGATCAGCCCGGAGACATAGGGTGAAGGGCGTGTGCCCCCCCCACCAGGGCGGGAAGATCCCCATTCGCTGGACCGCCCCAGAGGCCATAGCCTATCGGAAGTTCACCTCTGCTAGTGACGTCTGGAGCTATGGAATCGTCATGTGGGAGGTCATGAGCTATGGCGAGCGACCCTACTGGGACATGAGCAACCAGGATGTGAGTGGGGCCAGCCAGAGCGCTCGGGTGGGTGGGAACTGGCTGGGGAGCAGAGTGGTGGCTTACTCCAGGGTTCCCTGCTCTTGGCTCAGGTCATCAATGCCGTGGAGCAGGATTACCGGCTGCCCCCACCCATGGACTGCCCCACAGCACTGCACCAGCTCATGCTGGACTGCTGGGTGCGGGACCGGAACCTCAGGCCGAAATTCTCCCAGATCGTTAACACCCTGGACAAGCTCATCCGCAACGCCGCCAGCCTTAAGGTCATCGCCAGTGCCCAGTCTGGGTCAGTTCCTCCGCCTCTGCCCCTGCCCTGCTCCCGAGCCAGCAGCACTACCCCTGCTTCCCCTGACATCAGGACTCATCAAGTCCCTCTCTTCTCCCCACAGCATGTCACAGCCCCTCCTGGACCGCACGGTCCCAGACTACACGACCTTCACGACAGTTGGTGACTGGCTAGATGCCATCAAGATGGGGCGGTACAAGGAGAGCTTTGTCAGTGCGGGGTTTGCGTCCTTTGACCTGGTGGCCCAGATGACCGCAGAGTGAGTGTGCCTCCCATTTGGAGGGGCAGGGCTGGGGGCCCTGAGCTGGGCCCGGAGTGGTGGGCAGTCGGGGAGGGACTGACTGTGCCCTTGGCCCGTCTGCAGAGACCTGCTCCGGATCGGGGTCACCTTGGCGGGCCACCAGAAGAAGATCCTCAGCAGTATCCAGGACATGCGGCTGCAGATGAACCAGACGCTGCCTGTGCAGGTCTGACACCCAGCTCCCACTGGACGGGTGCCCTCCAGGGACTGTGCAGGACTCTGACCAGCTGGCTGGACTTCGGGACTTCGGGATGTCTGGCCTTCGGCTGTGGCCCAGAAGATGGAAGTCTGGGGAAGGCCCAAGCTAGGACTTCTCCTCCAGGCCTGTGTTCCCTCCCCAGGAAGTTTGCCCCAAACCTCTTCATATTGAAGATGGATTAGGAGAGGGGGTGACGACCCCTCCCAAGCCCCTCGGGGCCCCGGCCTTCCTGTTCTCCAGTGGGGGATCCCCACCACCTCAGACTTGGCTGTTCTTCAGTGCTGGAGGTCCTGGCGCGGTCAGGTGGGGAATACACCTGGGTTCCATAGGGCCCAGCCCTGGCAGGGGTCTGGACCCCCAGGTAGGCAGAGAGCAGTCCCTCCCTCAGGAACTGGAGGAGGGAACTCCGGGAATGGGGAAATGTGACACCCCCATCCCGAAGCCAGCTGGCCCCTCCAGTTTGCACAGGGACTTGTTCTGGGGGCTGAGGGCCCTGCCCCACCCCCGCCCTTGGTGCTGTCATAAAAGGGCAGGCAGGGGCAGGCTGAGGAGCAACCCCTTGCCCCCCAGAGACTGACTCTCAGAGCCAGAGGTCGGATGTGAGTGAGTGTGTGTGTGTGTGTGTGTATGTGTGTGTGTGTGTGTGTGTGTGTACGCACTGGCCTGCACAGAGAGTATGGGTGAGAGCTTGGCCCTCTGCCCTGCCGTGGGGCCAGCTGGGCCGTCAGCGAAATAAAGGCAATAAGATGATTCTTTTGCCCCTTCTCATTCGACCTCCCAAGGCAGGATTCCCTGATGCCCTCGAGTTCACAGTCCCTCAGCTCCAGCCCTTCAGAACTCCCAGGAGTCATTGGGAGGCCAGATGCAAGCCACTCCAAGTACCACTTCCCTTTTATGCTTCAGCCTTGCGGCATCTGACTTCTTGGAAGTGGGGAAGTAACAGTAGAGAGGAAACTACCCCAGAGCTCCTTCCTTCTAAGGCCCAGGCCTTCCCAGGGGCTGTCGGAGTCTGGAAGGTGTTTTACAGATGGTGTTTCACACCCATTGTCTCTGAGGGGGCTGGGGGTAGAGGGAGTTGGTCAGCTCCCAGGGTCACATGGCCCTGGACAAAGGGGATGAGAACCCACGGGTGTTCGGATGCAGAGGCCAGCTCCTTTCAGCAAGTGTCAGTGGAGCAGTGCGGCTCCTCTTTACTGAACGGTTACTATGCTCCTGGCACTGGGCTAAACCGCTCCGTTTATACACGGATCTTATTTAATCTCACAACAACCCAGCCAGGGAAGGAAGTATTTTTATCTCTTTTTTACAGAGGAGGAAAGGGAGAGGTTAAGTAACTTGCCCAAAGTCGCTGAGCCAGTAAGTGAGGCCCGAGGCTGGGATTCCCACCCAGAGACTGCCTGCACACTTGAAAGGTTCAGAGGATAAATAACCAGAACCAGGGAGAGGGTTAGGAAAACAGCTTCTGGAAATAAATGTCAAAGGAGAAAGGGGGTGGAGTGGGCGTGGGGCTCAGAGGCCCCATAGATGCAGACACACGCAGGGAGGTGGGGTGGGAGGTGTGTGCAGTCACTTTCCCAGTGTCAGAAGGAGGGAACCTTGGGCAATAAACCTTGGTGGGGCGTGGAACAGGTTTCTAAAGAACCTGCCCATCCGGGTCTGGCTGGACCCGGGAAGGAGTGTGGACAAAGCCTCACGGATCTCGCACATCTTTCCAGGCAGGGCAGAGCTCCGTAGAGGAATTCTAAGTGGGGGCAGTAGCTAGGGGGAGGCGATGCTGCAGCTGTGGAGGCCCAGGCAGCTATTTCAGGTGCAGGGGACCGGCCCCGGGAGGCAGGCCAGGCCGGCGGGAATGGAGTTGGTCTAAGGCGGAGGTGGAGGGTTTCGGCCCGTCGGCTCAAAACCTGGCGGGGAGAGGGTCAGGGCCGCGGCTGGCGCGCGGTGCCGGCTCCGGGGCCCGCTCTGCCCCTCGCCGCGCGCTCCCGCTCTGGGGCTCTGGGGCTTCTCCCGCCGCGCCGCTCCTTAGTATTCCCCCCACGGAGCCCAGCAGCGCTGCAGAGGGGGAGGGGCGGGCCCGAGGGGGTGGGGCAGGAGGCGGGCGGGGGGACCCGGGGACCGGGGATCGGGTGGGACGGAGCTCCTCCACCGAGCCCTCCTTTCTTCCCTGGTTGGGGACTCTGCCGAGGGCGGGGGCTCGAAGGGACGATGCGGGGCGCCGAGGCCGCCTTAGGCCCAGGCGCCGCCGCTGTCAACGGCGCGAGGTGTGGCGGGCGGCCAGGGGAGGGGACGCGGTGCTGAGTGGCGTCCTGCACACCCTGCGCCGCATTCCCGGGCTGAGGGCTCAGATAAAGGGGAGGGGGCGTTCCAAGCTCCTGCTCAAGTGTCCACTTCCTACTCCCGAGGCTGCGGAATGGGGGAGGGTTCGTGGCCCGCGTCTCCTGGAGTGACCCCCTAACTTACTCCTTCACTCTAATCATTTTAGCGGGAGTCTGGGCTGGGGGCTCCGCACGAAGAGGTAAGGCATCGCCGCCTACTGGGTAGGCAGAGGGAGCGGGACAGTTGGGCGCTGAGCGCCGGGGCTGGGGCGGGGGGGGGGGGGGGGGTGAGGGGTGGGGGGAATGGGGGGGTTGGGAGCCGTACAGTGAAGGGACACTTGGTGTGTGCGCTCCAGGCTGAAGATTTCAAGGGGCGTCTGGAACTCAGCAATCGGGGTGCATAAGGTACGCTGTTGGATGTGCCCTGTGCAGCACAGGACACATACCTCCCTTCACGTGTGATCAGATCTGTACTCCCCTGCATGCACGCTATGTCCCCAAGTCACCTCCCTTACCCAGGTTCTCACGTCCTGTTACAAGATCCTCCCTGGCCCCATCTCCCAACCCACACACCATAAGAGCTTCCCACGACTGAAAAGAGGTGGGGGAAGGGATGCCGAGAAGGAAGGACAAAAGCCATCCCCCTTCCTGGAAGGCTCCTCCCCCCCAGTGCAGTCCCACCTGGGCCGCCTAACCCTGCTAACCTGTGTCTGTCTCACTGGGGGCTGGGATGAGTCCTCAGACCCAGGAGCAGTTGGGTAAAGAGGGATGAGGATAGGGCATAGGAAGGATGAGGGTACTCCGGAGGGGTCTGGCTTTCCTGCGGCCAGGTGAGGAATGAGAGGTAGCGAGGTCTTAATCTGGTTAGAGTCTTCGTTAATTAATTACACATTCCTGGGGGCAGAAAATTAGATCTCCCAAGTTAGTGCTTAAAAAGGGAAGCCAGTGGGATGGGGGCTGGGGGGAAGTGTTAGCCCTGGGGTACCGGCAGCTTCCCCTCGCCTCCCTCATCCCATCTGCCCCAGAGAGGGAGTTGCAGCCCCAAATGACACATTTCGTGCCTCTCTCTGTGCCTGAACACAGAGAGTAGGGATAGGTAGAGAGAGTAAGCTGCTCTAGACTGTGCTCCGCCCCTGACAGTATCCCCCTCCTCCAGGATGGCCCCAGGGAGAGGTCCCTGGACAGCAGCTGTTGGATCTAAGTCTGGGTGGCCAGACCCTGGATTAGAAACCGGAGATCTGGGGTGACTGGGGTAGTGCAGTGGGAATGGCTGCAGATTTAGAGTATAGGCAGACCTGGGGTCAAAGCCCAGCTTCCTAGTCTTTGATCTTGGGCAGGTTGACCTCTGTGCCTGGATGTCCTCATCTATAAAAAGGTGTAGTAATCATTTCTACCTCATGAGATTGTTGCAAACATTAAATCAGTTAATACCTGTAAAGTGTGTGCTGGGATCATAGTAAGTACTCAAAAATGTCAGCTACCATTTTTATTAGTACGACGTTTGAATAAAATATAAGAACAGATAGGAAAATGCTGAGTAGTGTTTGGTGGCATAGTGGGGGGGAAACCAAGGTACGGGGGGAAATCCACCAACCCTGTTTCAGCCATGGGGATGCTGGACATTATGCTGCAGGCTTAGCCCAGGCACTGGCCCACTTCCTGGGATAGGGCTGCTGGGGCCTGGGCGGTTTGATGGCAGTGAGGGTGAGGGTGACGAAGCTCATTAAGGGGTAGAGAATGCAGCAACTTGCCAAGGAACCGAGGGACCATGGTTTCTGCATTTCTCCCCTTAGTGCCCTGATCCTGGGTCTGTTTGGGGGTGGGGGAGGGGATTCCTTCCCTCCAATATTCATTCATTTTTCAAATATTTACTGGATATTTACTATGTGTCGGGCATTGTGTTGGGCACTAGGATATTGTGATGAACAAGAGCAAAGACAGATGCTGCTTCAAAGAGCTTAGTCTAATAGGAACATAGATGCTCTTCAAATAATCACGCAAAGAAATGTATATAATTACAAGGCAAAGTAAATGTTATGGGTGCAGGATAAAATCACAGCTTTAGTGACCTGAGCCAGTCTAGGACAAGGCCAGGGGTCCTCTAACCAGTTATCTGATGCCCAGCAGAGGAAGCTGGGACCCCCATTACTATCCAGGTCCCTTTATTTAGCCCTTTGGTATCTGACCCTGAGTATATCTTCCCTCCCTTCCTCCTTCCCTCCTTCCCTTCCTCCCTCCATTTATTCAACATACCTTCATTGGGCTCTTCCATATGCCAGTCCGAGTGTATGGAGCTGAGGGTGTGGGGATGAACCGGTTACAGCTCCCACTTCCTCAAGGTACACACAGCTCAGAGCTCACTGATATATAAATCAACTAATACAATGTGGTGAGGTAAGTGCTACAGCTAGGTAAGCACCAGGGGCTGGAAGGAAGGGACCTGGGCTGGGAATTCCATCAAAGAAGGTTGCCACAGAAGGTGACTTGAATTAAGCCTTGGAGGCTGTTTGCAGTTGGCAAGAGGGGAGAAGGGAGCAGTATATGCAAAGGTCCTGTGCCAGGTAAGAGCAGGGCAGTCCAGGGGCACACAGGACATTCCAACTCAGGCTGAGGAAGGAACAGGGTCATGGACAAATGACATTGACCAAGACTTCCCCTCTCCCATAATTCCTCCCCAGCTGGGCCTTCCACTTCTCACGGCCCAGAAGACTAGTCTTGGGCACCTGGTCCCAGCAGTTCTACAACTCCACTTGGGCACCCTCTCCATTGCTACTTCTGTAGCCCTCTGCTCTACCTGTTCCCTGCTGCAAGGCACATTGTCTACAAGCGTTTCTGACCACCTGATGCCTTCTATCCCCATTCTACAGAAGAGCTCAGAGAGATGACATGGCTTGGCTGACGTCACAGAGCCAGTCAATGGCAAAGCCAAGATCTGAATCAGACCTAACCTACCCACGATTCTGTGTTCTTCCCACTACAGGATAGCTTGGAAAGGAGCCTAAGGGAACCTAGAAGTGTTTCACCTGGGCCACTTCAGAGTGACACTCTCCCCCCAAGGAGGGGGCTCTGCACACATGGGCAAGGGCTGCCTCAGCTTTCCTTCTTCAGAGAAGGGACTGGAGAGGGAGGAGGAGAGCTGGGCCCCCAGGTGCTGAAGGCCCTTGTCAGGAGTACAGTCCAGGAATGGTACAGGGTTCCACCTTGGGGGAGGGGGCGGCCTGACAGGCAAGCGGCTCTGTCCCTCTGCTTTGCCTCTCTGCCCTTCTCTGTTTCTTATTAATTATTCCTGTCTCATGGAGCAGGAATGAAAACAGACTTAGGCTCTGGCTGGAGGCCTGCTGTGACATCAGCCCGGAGGTGGCTGCCCTGACCCTGACTATTGGGGGCTGGGGAAGACCCTCTTCCCTGCTTTGTCGTGGCCTGATAGGGAGAAGGAGAAAGGCTGGAGACAACTCTCCCTGGACCCGTCTTCCTTCCCTGGACATTGAACTTGGGGTGAGAGAGACAGAGACAGAGAGAGAGAGAGAGAGAGAGAGAGAGAGAGAGAGAGGTGGTATTTGCCTGAGGGGATCAGGAAGGGAGTGTCTGCAGGAATGTGGGGGACACTGGAGCCTGCTTTCTCCAGACACCCTGCCACTCCTTCCCCTCAGCCACCCCCAGCACTGCTCCCAGGCATTGTTCTCCCACCATCCTCTCCACTTACTTTTTTTTTTTTGCGGTACGCAGGCCTCTCACTGCTGTGGCCTCTCCCGTTGCGGAGCACAGGCTCCGGATGCGCAGGCTCAGCGGCCATGGCTCACGGGCCCAGCCTCTCTGCGGCATGTGGGATCTTCCCGGACCGGGGCACGAACCCGTGTCCCCTGCATCGGCAGGTGGACTCTCAAGCACTGCATCACCAGGGAAACCCTCCACTTACTTTTGAAGCCACCTTTGAACTCTTCCCTTGTACTACCTTCCTCCCATCCTCACCTCCCTTGACCTTTCTGAGCCTCAGATTCACAGTTAAGCTTCTTCTGGGACTTGGTACCTGGCCAACCGCTCTTCCTGGCTCCAACCTCTTGGCTTTCACACCCAGATGCTGACCTCTCACCTCCGGTGACCTCCTCTTTCATTTCTAATTGGCCTCCATTTAGTGCAGCACATTGGGCTACACTGCAATCCTGGTTATCACTTAGCCATCTCCTCCAGATTGCAAGTCTGATATGCCAGGCTCCCCCCACTTCCTCCTGTCTGCCTA
This sequence comes from Stenella coeruleoalba, assembly GCF_951394435.1. Lineage (NCBI taxonomy): Eukaryota > Metazoa > Chordata > Mammalia > Artiodactyla > Delphinidae > Stenella > Stenella coeruleoalba. Next base: position 62,225,984 of record NC_137150.1, read on the forward strand.
GTTTCAAAATCTCTGGTCCCCAAACCCCTTTTTCTCCTCACCTGGGGGCCTTCTGAGGTGCACTTCTCTCCCTGCCCAACCTGGACTATTCCCACTCCCAAACATTCCCACCATGATCTCTCTGAGCAATCCTTTTCTTGTTTTGCTAACTTTCAATAAAATTCCCTCTGCAGCAGCTGTGCAGACTTTACACTACTCGAGCCCCCACTTGCACCTTCTTCCATTCTCACCTCCTATTTTACTAAAAGAATGCATCCTCTCAACAAACACCTAGACTTCCTCTTTGCCAGGCATGGAGCCTCAGGCAATGTAGATAAGTGAGCTGCTCTCAAGAAGCCTCCAGTCCAGGGGAGGAGAAAGACAAGTGACAGGGTGATATAGGAATATTCCAGGTGTCACTGATGGATTTTGAAGAGTGACATCATGAGCACACTGTTTTGGGACGTGGAGTGAGGCAGGTGTGGGATGGATTGGAGGACACTGAGATAGAGGCAGGTAGGCAGGGGAGGAGGCCACAGTCTGGGGGAAGGGTAATAAGGTCCTGGATGCAGATGGGGTGAGGAAGAGGTGCTGTAGAGATGGTGAGGAGAAGACAGGGTGTGAGGGATCTTGCAAAGGTAAGTAGCAACATGCTTAGTGACTGACTGGATGTGGGAGGGGAAATATAGTAGATGTCTGGGCCTGGGTGATTCTGAGGACTGGGCAGTTGGGTGTCCTTTGGCACCATTTATGGATTCAGGAGTGCAGGAAGAAGAACAGCATGTGTGAAGGAGAAAAGTAGGCTCAGTTTGAAGCTTTCAAGGAGAGATGCCCAGTAAGCCATTCAATATATCGATCTGGAGCTCAGGAGCGAGGTCTGAGCTGGAGTATCAGGCATAGGATGGAGTCCAGGGATGAAGTTCAGAGAGTGGGTAGGATTGCCCAAGAGAGTTTATAGAGAAGAGAAGAGGCTGAGGTGGGTATGTGGGGAATGTCCCCCTCATTACTCCTAGGCATCCTTCATGCCTCTCTGAGAGCTCTTCTCACATGCATTATAAGTGTTCTGCTTGTCTTCTCTGCCTGGATGTGTGCTCCTTGAAGAAGGGAACATGTCCTTATGAAGCATATTTCCCAGGAAGATGTACGTGGGTCTGGCACAAGATAGAAGCACGTTAATGCCTGAGGGATGGATGGATGATGATAGTAATGTGTTGAGGGCTTACTATGTGCCAGGCACCATTCTAAGTGCTTTACATTTAGTAATTCATTTAGTCTCCGGGACAACTCTACATTTCCAACTCTCAGTGGTAATGTACTCTTGCCATTTCCATTTTACACATGGGAAAACTTGGCTAAGAAAAGTTAACTAACTTGTCCAAGGTCACAGAACTAGTAAATGGAAGAGCCAAGATTTGAATCCAGGTAGGCTAGCTCTAGAGTTGATTCTTTTTACTCCCACACTATTCTGCTTCTCAAATAAAATCTTAGAATAAGAACAACTACTCTGATTACCATTATTGAATGCTTACTGTGCCAGGCACTGTGCTAAGAACTTGATTAAGTTATTTAATTTTTTTCTATATAAATGAGTTAACAGATAAATGTATTGATGGATGGAGTAAAATATGTATGTATGTATGTATATATGAACAAGTGGATGAATGATGGATTAATGAATGAATGAGTAGATGAGAAAGTAAATCACAGGATGGATAGAGGGATAGATGGATAAATAAGTGAATGTCTGTATGAATAAATAGTTGAATAAATGGATGACGGGTAGGTGAATGGATAGATGAATGGATATATGGATGGATGAATAGTAGATGAATGAAAGAATAGGCAACTTGGTGTATGGATGAGAGAATGCATGGATGGATGAATATGAGAAGAGATGGAAGAATAGGTGAATAGATGGTCGGATAGAAAGATAGATGGAGGGATGGAAAGATGAATGGATACAAAAGCATAGATGAGAAGATTTTTAGGCAGATGAATGGATGAATGGATGGATGAGTAGATAAATGAATGGGTGGATGGAAAGATGGATGAATGGTAGGATGAATGGATAAGACAATGGGTATATGGATGAAAGGATACATGAATGAACAGATAATTAGATGATTAGATGACTGGATGATTGGATGAATGGACGGTTGGATGGATGAGTGGATGTTTAGATGGTTGGCTGGATAAAGGAATGAATTCCTGTATTTAGGGCTATAGAAGAGAATAAGAAAACCCACAAATTATAGCCTCTATCCTTTCCCCTAGATATATCTATGACTTCTCTTGGCCATTTCTTCCACATTGGTGTATGGAATCTGTCCTGTCTTACCCACCCCACACAAACCCACAACCAGACACCAAAGCTTGGTCCTAAACACCTCCCCACCCCCCAGTACAGAGACATCCTGGAATGGATTCCAGCAACCCTGATTCCTTTCCTGGTCTTCTGCTTTGATGGCCTGGGAAAGCTCCTTCCAAATAACCAGCCTAGGAAGAAGGTGAGTGGTAGAGGAGGGGCTCCTCCCTCTGTCCCCTGTGTGGTCTCTTTAATAGGCCTAACCCCAGAGCCCCAGGACACAAGCAGATGCTAGGGTTGGAAGGTTGTGATTAAAGTAGGAAACAGGCGTCACAGAAGGTGTTAGGGGCACAGTGTTAAGGGGAGAGGGGTGTTCTCTGGGGCTGGCAGGACAGCCATATCTCTTCTCAGGTAGAGAAGGGGTTTTAGGAAGTAGCGGTCAGGCAGACTGGAAGGAATGAGGCCTTGCTGAGTTAGAAGGCAGGACCCATCTCTGAAGGCATCCAATTATAAGTCCTTAGCTCTACCACAGGGGAACTAATAGCATCCACCTCACATGGTTGCTGAGAAAATGAAAAAATGAAACAAGATGAAAAGAAAGTGTGCGGCACATAGTAGACCATTAACAAATGCTTTCAAGAGGTAATAAAGTGTGAAGGTTTCATTTTTTACTTGAGGGTAGGGGTAGATAGCTAAGGCTCTCTGCTCTGCGTCCATTTAGGAAGAAGTGTTGGTTTGGGGGGACAATGATGTCATGGGTCTAGGGTCCCCATGGCCTCTGGGGACCAGCACAGCCTCATGGGAACCTCCTGGAGAAGCCCTTCCCCTGCCTTCTGCCCCTTGGCAATTTCTAAGGCCTGGGCAGAAAGAAGTAGCATCGGGGTGCAGGTGGGACCGGGATCTAGCCGTGGAACCCCTGTGGAGGCCAGACCCACCCACAGCCCCTGCTCCTGCCTCTCTGGGCCAGGCACCAGCAGGAAGGGCACCCCGCTCAGTGCTGAACAAAAAGAGTGGCTTGTTGTGGAGGATGAGTCATGGAGACCCTAGAATGGCCCTGGAAGAAAAGAGGGGCAGAGGGTTCCTCCTCTGATCCAGAAATGGGCCTTCTCCCACAGTGTGTGAGCAGGTGGGGAGCATGTGGATTAAAGGAAGCCAGAAACTGGGATTTGTACCTTTTCCCTTTCCCACTGCTCTTACTTTCACGTCTCTTGTCTCATTTCATCTCTACCATGTTGATACGTTTTCAGGTGGAAGAACAGAGGCTGGGCATCTTGCCTTGGGTTTCACGGAGGTCTCTAATATTGAACAGCTGGACTTTTGACTCTGCTGGGGGCACTTTATCCTCCTAAACTGGGCTTGTACTGGGCTTGAACACAGAATGTATGAAGGGAGGAGAAGGGAATGACTGTGTCTTGTACTAGACTTTTTTTTTTTAATGTATTTTCATCCCCACAGCAACCCTATGAGGTTATAAGGAACTTGTTATTGCCCCATTTTACAGATAAGGAAACTGCCTTATCTGAAGGCACGTGCCTACTGAAGGTTACAGCCTGTATTTGAACCCAGGGTATCTGACACTTGGCAAAAGTGGTACCTTAGAGAGAGGGCCTTGAAGACAGGGACCCCCACAAGGGTTGGGAGAGGAGGCAAGAAGCTCCAGCAGCACAGGGAGGACTGGGGTGCTTTTCTGTTTGACTCAGCACCAGAGCTCTGGCTTCACATGCCACTCTGTGCGGGGAGCCTAGTTCTTCTGTGTGTGCAAAACGAAGTTGCTGGGGCTTCCCTGGTGGCGCAGTGGTTAAAAATCCGCATGCCAATGCAGGGGACACGGGTTCGAGCCCTGGTCCGGGAAGATCCCACATGCTGTGGAGCAACTAAGCCCGTGCGCCACAACTACTGAGCGTGCGCTGTAGAGCCCGCAAGCCACAACTACTGAAGCCTGTGCGCCTAGAGCCCATGCTCTGCAACAAGAGAAGCCACCGCAATGAGAAGCCCTCGCGCCGCAACGAAGAGTAGCCCCCGCTTGCTGCAACTACAGAAAGGCTGCGCGCAGCAACAAAGACCAAACACAGCCATAAATAAATAAATAAATAAAACGAAGTCGCTGAATCTGTGCCAACCCATCCCCCACCCGAGGGCTCAGGAAATGACATACCTGAACTGCAGAACAGATTGTTGGACCCATCTCTAGGATCACCTCCCAGGAGAGGAGTTTGCAGATGGTGGCTCAGCGGTCCCTAAGAGGGAGGAGGGCCAGGTGTCCTGGGCTGAAGAGTGCCCTCCAGGTTGACCCAGACCCAGCAGTGTGGGGTGGCGGACACTGGCCAGGGCTCAAGTCCTGCTGTGTTATCTTAGACAAGTTACTAAATATCTCTGGGCTTCATACTCCTTGTTTGTAAACAAAGGTAGAAATTTCCTTCTGCCTACCTTCTGGGTATAGGGCCTAGAGGGAGAGACCTTTTCCACCGTGCAGGTCTGACTTTGGGTCAGAACACAGTCTTAGGAAAGAGGTGGGGGAACGGATCTCTGCCTGATCTTTCTGCTGGTAAGGAGTGTTAGGAAGCATGAGACAGCACCCCGGGGGCTGCCTGTAATTTTTTCACAAGTCTGGCTGTGCACAGGGACAGCTTCCTCTTGATACCCTTGCTGTGGTATCTGAACAGTTTTCCTGCTCCAGGGGACTAAAGAATGTGTCGGAGGCAGGCGGGGGCGGCTAGTAGGATGGGGATTTGCTCTAGTCTGGCAGCTAAACTCTATTGAGGGCAGGGCTGGGCTCTGGGCTCAGCTCTAGAATATCATCTGCTCCTGTGGCAGGTGGGGTGACCGAGGCCCCAGAAAGGACAGACAGCAGAGCCCAAGCTCCCACATTCTCAGACCTGAGACAGAGCTCTGAGTGGCCAGCCTGCAGGGCCTCTCTTTTGGGGTCGCAAGTTGTGTGGAGGCCGGGAGTGCCTGGGGCGGGCTGGGGGTGGTGGTGGCCGGCGTCACTTTGAGTGTCGGGGGTGGAGGGTCATCCCTTCTCCTTCCACACCAGCCTTGACTGGGGCAGCAGCTCAGGCAGAGGCAGGCTGGGGGAGGGGAGGGCAGAGCTTTGCAAAGGAGGAGGGAATTCTGGTTGGAAATCATTCAAATGAGGCTATGAAACCAGAACCCTGTCTCAGAACAAATTGGCCAGATTTGGCCTGAGGGGAAGGGGGGTTACTAGGCGGGTGGAGGAGGTTGGGCCCTGGCTGAGGGGGGAGGGGCTGGACAGGACTCCCACGTGTGTTCCCAGGAGGAGCCCAGGCCTGTGCTGTCATGGGTAGAAGGGGGCAGCCATCCCCTGGGCTGCCTGCTGTGTACAAGAGGGAGAAGCCAGGTGCTCAGGCACCCATGTGCCCTTCCTGAAGGGGACGGGGCTAGGCCATCGTTGACTCCCCTAGGACTGCCCAGCTGTGACCCTGCCCCATCCCTCCCCCTGTCTCTGTTCCTGTTCTACTTCTGAAGCAGAGGAGCCCCTGTGACTCCCCATCTTACCAAGTATTCATTCAAAATTTCCGTTTCCCTTTTAAGTCTCTGGCTCTGTACTAAGCCTGAGGGTACAAGGATGAACTTGGCTGAGGGCCCTCAGCGACTGGGGAGGAGTCGATTGCCAAGGCTCTGAGGTGTGACTTGAAGATGGGTCCTCGTTCCCTGTCCTAGCTGCGGGGGTGTCTTGGGGCTGGCCCTCACGGGGCAGAACTGCCCTGGGCAGCCTGGGGAGGGCCTCTCCTCCCCAGTCAGAGCCAGGACTAGGCCTTGCTCTGAAATAAGGGGAGGGGTGAGCAATGGGGGGTTCACTGCGGGGCCAGGCAGGGGCACACACAGCAGAGGAAAACCAAGGCCTTCAGAGACTCATCAAAGGAGCTGCTGTGTGAAAGAGGCAACCTTGAAGGGGTCACCGGGTTCACACTGCCTGGAGAGGCATTAAGGCCTCTTCTGATGGGGGTGGGGTGGGGGAGCGGCTAGGGGACGGGCTAAGGGAGGGAGTGGCCAGCAGGACAGCAGGTCGCTCGCTCCTCCAGCGCCAGCTTCCTGTCCTGCTGGCTGGCCAGCTGTGGGCGGAGCTCCAGGGAGCACTTTTCCTTTTTTTTTTTTAACATATTTATTTTTGGCTGCCTCGGGTCTTCGTTGCTGCGCGCGGGCTTTCTCTAGTTGTGGCGAGTGGAGGCTACTCTTCTCGTTGCGGTGTGCGGGCTTCTCATCGCGGTGGCTTTTCTTGTGGAGCACAGGCTCTAGGCGCACGGGCTTCAGTAGTAGTGGCTCGCGGGCTCTAGGGCGCAGGCTCAGTAGTTGTGGCGCACGGGCTTAGTTGCTCTGCGGCATGCGGGGTCTTCCCGGACCAGGGCTCGAACCCGTGTCCCCTGCATTGACAGGCAGATTCTTAACCACTGCGCCACCAGGGAAGCCCGAGGAAGTACTTTTCTAGGGAGAAGTTCTGTCAGTCTGCCTGTCGTGGTCTGGGTGTCTGGACCCCTTCTCCAGCAGGAAACAATGTTCCTCAGGCACCCCACTCCCATACCTCCTGGTCTAGATTCAAGGGCCAGAATCAAGTCTGGGATCGGGATGGAAGGAGGACGCAGACCCAGGCCACGACTCCAGCCCCCTTTCGGCCCTGACCCTTCCCTACTCTGATCCCCGCCCTGGGCTCTGCCTGCTGGCTGCTCCTCTGACACTATCCCCATCGTGCAGGCTTCTGCCTTTGTCATACCTTTTGTCCTCTATCTCCTTCCTCCCTGTGACTCAAGTCCCACCCTGTGGAGAGGAAACCAGAGACTGATCGGGACCCCCCCTTCCCACTCCTACCTGAGCCCACTAACCTTCTGGAGACCTTGCTCCCCACCCACCTCCAGTGTGGGTGTGTCGGACACCTCTCTGCCCTGCCTGCCCCCTCCCAGAGCCAACAGAGGCTCCCAGACTCCTTTCTGCTTTGCCCTCAGTGTAGATTCCCAGGGTCTTCACGGACCTGCCCCGTCAGAGTGCAGGACGTGTTCACCACTCTTGACACGCGCCACCCGACCTCAGCGAGCTCTCAGAATTCTGTTTGCCCCCCAGCCCAGTGTGGACTTCCAGAGTCCTCCTCTGTGTACTCCCCAGTGGCAGCCCTTGAAGAAAGGCACTTCTGAGGGAATGAAGGGGGGCGGAGGGCAGCCACGGCTCAGGATGGGAGGGGCCTCGGCTTCTGGCCCCTCCTTGGGGACCCGGCTGGGCCCAGACCGCTCTTCTCAACTCCCCCTCTCGACTGAGGGGGCCCGTGCAGCGGCGGTGCGCGCGAGCTAGAGGGGGATGGGAGGGACAGGGGAGGTAGGGGAACCGGTCTTGTGTTGTTCTTGGCCTGGAGCCCCCAGCCCCAGGGAAATCCTGACTCTGTGGAAAACTGAGCAGGCAGTCGGGCGGGGGGGAGGAGTTGGAAGAGGAAGAGGAGGAGAAGGGGGAGGAGGACGGAGGGCTCAGGGTGAGGGGGGGTTAGGGGCTCGTCTCATAAATCAATCCCACCAGCTCTCAGGCCTGACAAAAACCAGAGACCCAGGGTCCCTTGGGGGCTGGGGCCAGGGAGCGGGGAGCAAGCCATCCGCTGGGGTGGATGGTGGGGGAGGAAAGGCTGAAATGAGGGGCAGTATCTTGCTCAGAGGGCCCTGTCTCAAGACCCCCCAAACAACAGGTGTGTGTGCGGGGGGGTGGTCTAAGAAAACGACTTACAACCACAGAAGCTGAACCAGGGTGGATGTGACAGATTGATGGGGGCGGGAGTTTCCCTCTGGTCAGCAGTTCAGAACACTTTAATTGCCCTGAAGCCTGGCCTGGTTGAACTCCCGAGGAACTGTGTGATCGCAGACAAGTGTTTCACCTCTCCAGGCCCCTCATTCTCTGCAGATGTGAGAGGGTGTGTGATGGGCATGGCAAGGGGTCTGGCAACCCCTGATACTACGCTCTGGCCCTTCTCGGTGCTGTAGAGCAGAGGAAAGAATACTGCTCTGGACAACAGTTAAGAGTCAAGGTTCTGCTGTGTAATAACCAGCCTTGGGCTGGACACAGCCTCTCAGACCCTCAGTCTCTGTATCTATCAAATGGGCATAATAATGCTGCCTGGCAGGGCCGTTATGCCAGTGAGTGAGACAACGTATAAGTGCTTGGCATGGCAGATTCTTAGTTAAAAGCCGTTGTTTATTTTGTGTCCACCTCTTGGGTGTCTGCAAGTCTCAGCCTTCCAAGGATCGCCTCTTCCCTTTAATGCTCAAGTATTCATAATAATCGAGTGGCCCAAGCTCCCAAACCAGCAACACAGGAAACCCTCACAAGCCACCCCGTCAGTATTTCCAAGGACGCCTGAGATGTCTGTGCTTCTCCTCCCCGCTGCTGCGGTGGCTGGTGTCTTCCTGCATCGTTGCCCCACTCAGGACACAGGAACTCTGGGCTGTGCCTCGTGGGCCATAAACCAAGGTCTAGGCTGTGGCAGAAGGATGCCGCCAGCACCGTGCAGCCAAGCACGTTCACTTGAATATCAGCCGCTGCTGTCCTAACCCCTAGTCTTGCTGGCCCCTGACCTCTTCCTGCAAAAGTCCAACAGCGCCATTTTCTCAGCCCTTGCCCTCCAGGTACTCCTCCCAATGTCCTGTTCCTGCCCCTCACTCCATCCCCCTTCAGGTTCCTGCGGCTATTGACAGAGCCCCTGAGGACCTCTTTTGGGCTGCCCTCCAGTCCCTGCTGGACCTGGGCCTCACCCGGTTCAACCAGATCCCCATTATGATACATGGAGACATTTCAACCAGCGAAAGGGTCGACTTCTGAGGTATTGCATGTGCCTCTGTGAGAGTGCTGTGGGGCAGCAGTGTGTTTATTTCCTAGAAAATAAGATTTTCTTTGCAACTGCATTATATGATTCTTTCCCAGGAAAATAACTTTGACCAACCCACCTTCTGCTCTCAGCTCCCCTCCCCACTCCCAGCCTTACCTTCCTCTCCAGGTGGCAGGGCCCTTTCTTCGAGGAGAACCCGTAGAGTGTGTAGGGAGTGGGGAAGCAATGGCCCAGGCCACTCCAGGTCCCTACTCTGGAGTCTGAACAGACCCGCTGGGCTGGGCCAAGCCCAGGGCTCAGCCTGGGGAGAATTGGGATGGGCGGGGGTTCCCCTTTCCCAGGAGGCCCTGCTTTCCTCTGGGATTTCATACCCTGCTTCAGCCCCAAGGGTCTGTTCCCCAAGATGAGGAGGACAATGGAATCAGAGGCCTAAGAAGGCCTAGACTTTGCTGGGTGGCTCCTGTGGGAACCAAACCTCTGTTGTCCGAAGGTGTGGGCTCCCCATGGGGAAGGAAGCGTGAGAAGCCTGGAGGCGAGGGGATGGCTTACAGGCTCTCAGAGGGAACCTTTACAAATCTGTCTTCTCCACCAGAGGACGGGGCCAGTGCACGCACACTGTGGGAGCACTTGGGCCCTCTGGGCCCAGTGCTCTTGCGAGTCCTCATCTTCACTTGGGTCACCCCAGGGCTGTGAGGAGTCCAGCCAGGTCAGCTGGGAATGTCTAGAGAGACCACTTCTCAGACAGCAGGGTCCGCACTCTGCAACCTCCGTGACCAGCGGGCAACCAGCCTCTGCTTGACCACTCCCAAGGACGGGGCAATCACTGCCTCACAAGACAACCCCTTCTAAGTTGGGTAGTTGGGATGATTGAAAAGTTAGAAATGGAGAATCCAACAAACCTTCATTGCTGGTCTCTCTGTGGAAGTGAAGAGGGGTCGGGGAGTGCAGCTGTGGATTCTCCATGAGGGAGGGAGGTAAGGAGGCTGCCTGTTTAGGGTGAGGCCCAGATCCTGGGGAAAAGGCTTAGGCCTGGGAAGTAAGGGACAGACAGGGTTTGAGACTTTGCTCTTGCAATAACTAACTGTATGGCCTTGAGGAAGTCCCTCCGTTTCCTGGGCCTCAGTTTCCATAACTGTAAACCCTATGGGCTGGGCCTGGGGACTTCTAAGGGCTCTGCCCCTGGCGATGGATGCTCTTCCGTGAGTCTATGAATAGCTGGCAAAGAGGGATCAGGTCTTGGTCCATGGGGGCTGGGCTGGCACAAGATGCTCAGAGAATGGGCCCTGTGTGGGACGGGACAAGGTTCCCTTTCATTTCATGAGGCCTCTGGCAGCAGCCCAGGGCCCACAGACTCTCCCTCCCGCCAAGGTCAACCTGACCCTGACCTGGGGGGCACAACTGCCCGGGGCAATTGAGGTCAGGAGCTGGTGACTTGGGAGAAGGAGCCCAGTGCAGAGGTTCAGACTCCTGTCTTCTGGCTGAGGTGAGGGTCTGAGCAACTGTAGTTTTGTGTGTCTAGAGTTCCTGACAGTGACCCAGGGCTCCACTCCACCCCCACTGCAGTCTTGGTGGTCCCTGGAAAGACCTCTACTGGCCTTGGCATCAGACAAGCTTGGTGTGGAATCCAGATCTGCCCTTACTAGCCCAGTGACCTTAGGCAAGTCACTGCCCCTCCTCATCTAGAAGTTTGGGCCTCAAATTCTACCTTGCACAGTTGCTGGGGAGATAAGGCACAAGAGCAAGCATCATGCCCGTCCATGGCTGTGATTATCATTACCAGAGGCCTAGCTAAGCAGGGAAGGTGACAAGGAACCAGGAACAGACTGGACTCTCATCCTGCTATCTCAGCCCTCTGTCTCGTGGTCTGTTTGTCCATCAGGGCATTGGGGGCTTCCAATTCTCAGGTCCTACAATCTTCACAATTTAAAGGAGTCAAAACAAACCCTTCACTCTATTTATGCTGAGAGGGAACAAGCTCCTGGCCGGGCCTAATGGATTCCAGGTGTGCCCTGTGCCCTGCAGCCGCTGAAGCAGCTGCGGTGGCTTTCGCTGTGACTCTGCCCCACTGACTGGGAGCGCTCAACTGGGCCAGACCTTTCCAGCCTGGCCCTCCAGCCTGTGAAGAGTATAGAGCTGGGCCAGGCCCTACCCAGTACAGTGGGAGAGTCCGCCTTGTGCTCAGAGAGCCTGGGGTTCAGAGCCAGGAGGTCCCGTCCCCCGCAGCATACATGGGCCTCTTCCAGACTCTGCCTCCCCACCCCTCCCCAGCTACCCCAGTCAATGCTGAGCACCCACTGTGTGTCCTGCCTTGACCTCAAGAGGTTCTGGGGTTGCTGAGATGATTTTCACAGACCTCTGAAGCTCCTTCTCACAGGAGGTCGACCATGGGAGTGACCTCCCAGAGAGGCTCGGGGAACCAGGTGGGAGCCCAGGGGGCATGAGTGAGGTTTCTTTCATTACCATATATTAATTATCATGTTATACAATCAGAGTGACAGCTGCCATTTATTAATGGTGAACCACGGGGCCAGGCACTATATTCGGTGCTTTCCCTGCATGAGCTCATTAAATCCTCACAGCCATACATGGCTAGGCTCTTGCCCTCTCCAAGAACAGAGAGGGGACAGGAGGCTCAAGGGTCCCAAGAGACTTGCCTGAGGTCACAAGGTCAGGAACTGGCTGAAGTGGGGTTTGAGGCCAAGGCTGTCTGACCTCAACGCAGGGCCTGTCCAGCTCTACTGCACTTTACACAGACCCTTCCCTGAAGAGTCAGGGAGAGTGCCAGAGTGCACACTGTGCACTGTGTGAGTGTGCACGGGAGGACCTGGTTAGAAGGCAGAGCAGGGAGGGATTTCTCCCTGGAGTGATGCCAGAGGCTCACACTCCCATCAGCTGGGCACACTGTCCCCTCCTCCAGACCCAGCCCACCCCTGCCCCCAGCTTCCTTACCACCTCTGGACTGGGCATCCCCTCAGTTCTGAGCAGGGTGGCAGAGGGGACTGTCGGCATCGGGGCCACCATCTAATCATTCCATTACCAGCCATATCAGCTGGGCCCTCAGGGACAGGCTGGGTGGTCACTGCATGGGGGAGGACTGGAGACCCACCCTAGAATTGCAGGTGGTGTGTGGGCATGATTGCCTCAGCCCTCCTGTTTGGGTAATTATTAGTAATAATCATTTTTAGTCTCTACTGTCTCAATAATCATCCCATACATACAGACCTCTTATTGTTATAACTTCTCAAAACACCCCGTACTTTCCCTCCTAACACCAATTTGTCATTATAAGTTGATTTACGTATCTGTTTGGTTAATTCTGCCTTACCGCTAGACTGCAAGCTCCAAAAAGGTAGTCTGCTTTCTGCTGTATCCCCAGTGCCTGGCACAGTGTTGACACATAGTCCTTACTGAACAAATTTTTGTTGAATGTATTTATGGATGAATGAGTGAAATGGAGTCCGTGGGAAGCAAAGAAGAGGTGGGGTAGGGCCACGGAAGGAGGCTGGGAAGGGGAAGAGGTACGAGGATGAAGCTTTTGGAGTCTATGAAGCTGAGCGGGATGGCACTGATGGTGCCCCCTGAGAAGCCACGTGTGGCTCTGGGATGGGGCAGCTAAGTTCTAGGGCCTCTTCATCTGCCTGGACCTGAACTGTGGCCTGCCGCCCCTCCCCCTCCCCCTCTACCCCCCACCCCCTTTCCCAGCAGGAAATTAGAGGGAACCTGTGGATTAAAGCCCCTCTTGCCTCTCCAGACCCTCACAACCGAGAAGGGCCACCAGCCAATTTTTTTCTCCCTCCCACTGACATTCAAAAGGGAATTCTCGTAGGACCTCAGTATTTGGGCCACTCAGGGAGGCCATGGAGAGCCGATCTAGACTTATATTGCAGGAAGGGACTTTTCCCAGCCTGTGTCCCCTTCCTTTTGTATCTCTAGAGCTGTTGAGCTCAAGACACCCTCTCCATCCCTCAATCCCCACTCCTTCGCCCCAATATACTGGGTGCGTGGAAAGGGAAGTTGTTAGGAAGATCTGGGTTCAAAATCAGCTCTAGCAAGTTCTAGATGGGAGAACTTGGGCACCCTTAGCTTCTACAAGCCTCAGTTTCCTCATCCCTAGAATGGAGATGATAATCTCCACCTTGTAGTGTTGCTGAAGAGCTAAACAAGATCGTGTGTGCAGGGCGATTCCAGTGTGGGACACCAAGTAGGCACTCAGCAAAGGGCAATTCCCGGACTCGAATTTCTGCTCTGCCACCAACTAGCCGTGTGATCTTGGGGAGGACACATCACCTCTCTGGGGCTCAGCTTCATCTGTCAAAGAAGAGCATTGGATCAGATCATCTGAAGGCCCCTTCCAGCTCTGACTTGCTTGATTCTCTTCTGAGCAGGGAGCCCCACCCCTGGGGCAGGGGCAACAGGAGCGTTCTTTCAGCTCAGATTCAACCCACGCACACGCTTGCCCACTTGCCCGGCCCCATCCTGCACATTTAGCCTGTAGCTGTCGCCACACTGGCCGCGCCTCCGACACCAGGCTGTTCCCCCACCCTACCTCACCTGCCAGGGCCACAAGTGGTGGCTCTGTTCTTCCGGGACTGCAGGAGCCTGGGAGGACAGAGGAAGAGGATGGGAGAGAAGAGGGAAGGGTAAAGGGGCTGGAGGAGAGTAGTGAGGGCTAAGGGCAGGGCAGGGCCTTGAACCTTGTGGAATTATTTCCAGCCCTACAGCTTTCTAGCGGTGTGTGTCCTTGGGCAAGTGGCTTTAACGTCTCAGAAGCTTCTTTCCTTATTTATGAACTAATAATAATAACAATTTTCGGATTGCTGTGAAGATTAAATGAAGAATATATGTCAAGTGTCTGGCATTCTGGAGTTCCGTTCTCCGGAGGCGGGAGGAACATGCATCCTTCCCTCAGTCCCCGAAGACGGGGAAGTTCCACGAAGGCACCGTGGGGACGCTGGGGCGACTCCCCCGCGGGCCTGCGCACCTCACGCCGCAGTCGGAGCGCCCTCCCCCGCGGCCGGCAGCCTGGCTTCCTAGGCCGGGGAGCCCCGCCCACGGCGCAGGGGGGAGGCTGCGGCCCGAGCCAGCCGCCCGCCCCCACCCGCACCGCCTCTGCCTCCGCGCTAGCGTCTTTGATCTGCAACCTTCAGGGGGATTAAGAGCCTGAGAGACCCTCTCCCCGGGGTCCCCCGCTCCCCGCCGCCCTCCCTCCGGGCTGACCTCCCAGTCGGCGGCCCGGGCTGGGGGCTGGCTCCTCCGCCGGTGGTCCCCGCTCCTGCCCGCCGCGCCTCCGGGCAGGCCACTGGGATTACAGGGGCAGCGGCCGCGGCGGGCAGCTTCCGGGAGTCCCGGGGGCTGGGGCCCGGGGGGGGGGGGACGAGGGGAGTGGGCTGGGGGCAGGGTGGGTGCGGGCCCGGGCGCCTCCCGGCCATTTTGGCCGGGGAATCTGTGTAAAGTGTTTAAAAAGAAAAACTCTCCGGAGGAGGACGTAACCTTTTCTTAACATCTGGGGCTCAATTAGCTAATGACAGCAAAGCCTTCTCCGGTGTCGCTGACCCTTGGGCAGCAGCCCCGCTCCCCCACCCCCGCTATTTATACAGCTGCGGCCCCTCGCTGGGACGCGGGGCAGGGGGCTTGGCTGGGTTATCTCGGCGGAGATCCGCCGCCCACTCCAAAAAAGAGAGAGAAAAGGCTTAGCACACGGTCCCAGCCACCGGCCCCGCAGCCCTCCTTGTCGCCGCTCACTCCCCTCCCTCTCCCCGCTCTTGGCGCGGCCTCCGCCTTCCTCCCCTTGGCCTTCTCGGCTCTCCCTCTCGTCCCCTCACACCTTCTTCTCTCTTTCCCTTCTCCTCCTGCCCTTTTCTCTTTTCTTGTTGCCTCTCCCTTTCTCCTCTTTCTCCCCTTTGTCTCCACTCTCTGCTTTGCCTTTTCTGCCCATCTTTCTCACTCCTCCACTCTCTCACCCTCTGCTCTGTCTCGTCCCTTTCGTGTCCACCATCCCCTTGCCTGGTTGTCTGTCTCTCTTTTCTCCCCTCTTTCTCTGTCTTTTCTCTCTCTCCCCAGCGGCTTCCCCTCTCTTTCTAACTCTGAATAGCTCCCTTGTTCCCCTCTGGGTTCCTGTCTCTCCCTCTTATTCTAGTGCTTCCTCCCCACCTTTGTCTGTCCCTGTCTCAATCTCTGAATGCCTCTCTGTCTGTCCTCCCAGAGGTGCGTCCTGCCCTGGCTGCCAGGCAGATACCCCCAAGGGAGGCAGACCTAGTGCTGGGCCACCTCTGGGCCAAGCATCCTTCCCACTGCAGAGCTGGGCAGGCCTGGGGCTGAGCGCTTGAAGACCTACCCGGATCCCCAGTGTGGGAAGTGTGGGAGGACTGTGTTTAAGGCACCACCTCTTCGTGGTTAGAGCCAGAGGGGATCCCTAGTGGCTTCCCAAGACGCCCTGCCACTCCAGCTCCTGGAATCTCACCTTCCCTGACACTTGCTCACTGCCACCCCACCCCAAACCCCCGCTTGGTATTTTGAATCCAGATGCAAGTGCAGACACACGCTTTCCTCTTCATCTTCCTTCAGCGCAGTTAAAACAGGCAGGAATCGTTTTAAAAAAATTCACCAATACTAAGAAAAAAAGTGCAGAAACTATAAATAGCACAAAATAGTCCCGTCCAGAGGCGGTGTAGGGTAGCAAAGAAGAAAACAGGACTTGGAATTAGAGAAGCTGGGTTCAACTTGGAACTCCATTATTTAAACAATTCTGTAATCCTGGGGGCATCACTTGAGCCTCAGTTCCCTCACCTGTAAAATGGGGATAATAATAGTTATTAAACAATAATGAAATTCATTGCCTATAAGCCTGCCTATAGTAAGTGCAAGGCGAAGTTCTTTCCGTTAGGACATTTGCTTTTTATTTTCCTGGAAAAATCTTGCAGTCTATTTTTCCAGGAGAGCGCCATTATCCAGAATTCTGCCTCTACCTCTTCCTCTTCCAAATATACTTGAAACTCTCGCACCCCTTGGAGACTCCTCTAAATGAGTGAAGACTTCAGATTCATTTCACTGAAAAGCTCAGGTGGATAACGTTTGCAAACAATGGGGGTGGGCGGAGTTCCCAGAGTTCCTGTAGCCCTAGGGTTGATGCCGCGTAGGACCCTCGGCTTACTGCGTCCTGGGCACTGCGGCGCGTGCTTCGCATACAGGATCATGAATCCCCACGAGAACCAGCAGAGAAGGGTACTGTTACCCCTTTTTACATCCGGGGAAACGGAGAAGCAGTTGTCCAAGTACCACTGCTATCTCGGAGCAAAAACTAGACTGGACCCCAGGGGTCTCGCCTCTAGAACCCAAGGGGGGGGGCTCTCCCGACCGGTAAGAGGTATAAGAGGGAGAGGTGCGGGGACACTTTCGGCAGCCGGAGCGGGGCAGAGGAGGGGCACAGCTGGCACTCGTTCTGGGAGGCATTGGTAGGTGGGCTCCACTCTCCGACCCGGAGCCGGCCGACCCTGTGTGCAGGCGGTAGGGTGGGGGGACGCAGGGAGGGGTGCTGAGCCCTGGCCGCCGCCGCTGCGCCCGCGCCGCCCCCAGGACTGGCTCCCAGTGCGCCCGGCTCGCTGCCGGCACCGGATGGAGAGTCCTGAGAAGGCTTAATTTGCAGGAAGACATTCTCATCAGATCTCGTCTCCGGCAGCGGACCGCTGCTGCCGGGGGTCGGACTGGGCTCCTCCCAGCACCCCTCCCCCGGGCCCTGGCCGGGCGCGAAACAGAGATGGTGGCAGCAGTAACTGGAGACCCGGCGCCGGGCCGGCCGCGAGGGGCCGAGGCCTTTGAGAGCTTGGCTGCCTCTTGCCAAGGTCAATCAAACCCTCCCACGCTCGGGAGGCGCGCGCTGGGTGCGCTCGGCGGCGAGGGGCGAAGGGCTAGAGGTGGGGGGCCCGAGCGGGCCGGCCAGCGTAGGGCAGGGGCCCGGCCTCTGCGGATGCTTCCCGCCCCCTTTCCGGGCAGGTGCTCGGGGTTCCCGGGCCCGGGGGAGGATGGCGTGGAGGTGCGCGGGCCAGAGGCTGGGACCCACGCAGCGGGGTCTGACCCACCCTGGCGGAAATGGAGACTAATTACGGACGTTTTAATTCAAATATGCACCTGGCTGAGCTTTTTTTTTTTTTTTTTTTTTAGGGCGGAGAAAGGGTGTAGGGTAGACGGGAAGAAGTTCCGGAGAGAGGAAAGTTCCGGAAGCGCTTGATTCCATGATAAAGGCTATAGGGCTCTACTCACCCGCTGTGTGGCCTTGGGGAAGTTACTTGGCGATGTTGTTGGGCGTCAGTTTTCTACTCTGAAAAAGGGGGAACACGGGTCAAATTTATTCCCAAGCTGGGTCACTCTGTCAGCGACAGGTTGGAAGTCCAGCCCTCAGGTTTCTGTCGGAGGATGGAGAGGGGACGGGCTGCAGGAGGTGTGAGGTGTGTGTCAGCGGGCAGAATCCTGGGCGTTGCAGAGCATCTGGAGTCGCAGAAACCAGGAGCACGTTTCCAAGGACCTGTGGCTAACTGTCCCCACTGTTGACCAGAAGTCAAAGTGAGGGACCCGGGGAAGGAGACTGAGCAAAGGTCCCCGGATCGATGGCGGGAGGGTCAGAAGGAGGCGGCTCCGTGGTAAAAGAAGATGGGGGATGGGGTGGGAAGCAGGGAGGAGAAGTGTGTGTTTTATGGTGGGACCTGCTTGAGCCTAACTATAAGGTTGGAGTGGAGGGGAGGGATGGGTTGAAGATGCCATGGAGAGAAAGGGGAGTTGACTGATGGGGTCATGTCCTGAAGCAGGCCAAAGGGTGGGAGCTAGGGCACAGGTGGGAAGGAACAGAAGGAGACACATCCGGGTGGTAGGTGGGGGGAGGAGGAGAGGATGTTTTGACCTGGAGGGAGCACTCTTCATCGCCTTATTCAACTCAGCTCAGTGGTGGAGGAGGCCTCAGTGTGGTCCTCCAGTGAGGAGTAAGAGTGGACCTGGAAAGAATTCACCATGGAGGCCAAATCAGGAGTAGGGTGGGAGATTGGAAGCACTGATGAGCAGGGATGCTGCCGAGGTTGGATTGCAGGAATTGGAAAGCAAAGTAAAAGAAATCTTTGACGAGACAGGAGAGGGCTGGCATTTACTGAGATTGTCTTGTATCCTTTTATTCATTGTCTCATTTAATTCCCCACCACGCAGTGCAGTAGGTGTTATTAATCCCCTTTTATAGATGGAGAAATGGAGGCTCAGAGTGGTGAGGAACTTTGCCCAAGGTCACTCAGCTGGTAAGAGTTGAAGGCCTGACTTGAACCCAGGTCTGACTGCCTCAGACTGGAGGCTGCTTCCAGTTTGCTTCGCTGGGTAGGAGTTCTGACCCTGGGGCCTCAGCGGTCCTTCCTTCCCCAGGTGTGGCCATCCTGGGGCACTGACCCATTTGGCTGGAAGGAAGGGGCTGGGCTTTCGACCCAGTGCAGCTTGTCCTGAGCCAGCCTGAACTTGCAGGAAGCCTCCACCCAGCTGAGATGAGGGGGGAAAGAGTGGGCATTATTTTTTCCTAAATGAGATCAAACCGTATGTATTTTTCTGCAAAATGCCATTTTTATCTTAATATTCCCATATATATATGTGTGTGTGTATATATATATATATATATACACATACACACATACACACACATATATATATGCCAGTTTTAAAGTTGTGTAATCCTCCTTTGTATAGCTATTCCATTTATTATTTATTTTTTCCCGACCACTGGACATTTATATTGTCTCCAAGGTTGCGCAATCACAATGCTTTATACATATCCATCTTTGTAAGAATATCTTTGAGCAGATAGAGGTATTTCTGCAGGATAGATTCCTAGAAGTGGCATCAATGGGTCAGGGATATGCTTGTTTTAAGTTCTTACGAATAGTACTAAACTTCCCTCCAAAGAGGGAAGTATCTTTGTATCAATTTACAGTCCTTCCATCAAAGTATGAGCATCCCCATTCTTTCACATCTTTGCCACTAGGTATCATATAATATATACATATTTGCCAATCTAGTGAACAAAAAAGAGTTTTTCAGTTTTGTTTTCATTTGTTTCCCTGACTCTCTACAGATTGGTCAAAGGCTCATTAGCTGAAGAAAGCATTGTTTGTAAAGACCTGAAGGAGATCTCAAGAATGAGTAGCAGAGGTGTAGGGCAGCGCTAAGGAAGAACTTAGGGTCAGTGAATGCTATCGGGACCTAGATAAGGGAGGCAGCAGCATCCCTTTCTGTGAGCACATTCCTGTGCTCCTGGTGGATCACACACCCCTTGAGCTCTGAGTGAGGGCTGGCTACCTAGGCACATACAGACTGGGTGAAGCCTGGCTCCACAGAGGCTACAGGAACAAGCTAACAAGCTGCATGGGGCAGAGGAGGGCAGGTTTCAGGGAGGGCCCAGCAATGAGGTCAGCTTCCTGAAAGACCCAGGGAAGATGAGGGTCACCAGGCTCCGGGTGCTGAATGAAAACTGGGAGGTTCATAGGCCAAGGAGCTGAATGATGGAAAGAGACTAGGACTTCAAATTATTATTATTATTATTATTATTATTATTATTATTATTATTATTTTGGCCATGCCACGTGGCTTACGGGATCTTAGTTCCCCGACCAGGGATCAAACCCCGGCCCCCAGCAGTGGATGCACAGAGTCCTAACCACTGGACTGCCAGGCATTCCCTCAAATTCTTAACTTAGAAAAAGTGGGGGTGGGAGGAGATGGAGAGTGGTAGGAGCATTCCCACCTTCACACACATACACCCATACACATAGCTATCCCCAGGCTGTTCATAACATAGTTGTTATTTTTGAGTACTCACTACATGACATCGTCTTGTGTTTCAATTTATTGAATAATTTTGTTCTTGCAACAATTCTATGAGATAGGTCTAATTATTATCCTCACTTTAGAGATGAGGACATGGAGGTGTAGAGTTAAGTTGGTTACCCAAGGTCACAATGCTAGATAGTGGCTAAACTGGAATTCAGACACAGGGTACGGGGCTTCAGAGTCCATGCTTCCAGCTGCTGTGCACACGGCTTTTCACAACCTTCCTCAGCTGGTATAATAATAATGTCATTAATTGGGAGCAAACCAGGCACACTACGTTTTTCATCTCTAATGCTTACGACGAGTCTGTGTAGTGGAAGGTGTTATCTTTAATCTAAAGATGAGAAAAGTGAAGTGAAGGGAAGCTGAGTACCTTGGCTAAGATCGCCCAGCTAAAAAGAACTTGAGTCAGAATTTGCACTCAGATTCATATGAATCTGAATCCCCTGCCCTTCTGTGTCACCACAGGACCTTTCATGACATAAGGAGAGGAGAATTGGTCAGGGCTAGAAGGGACCTCTGAAACCATCTAATCCAAATCTCTCATTTGGAGAGAGAGAGGTGCAGAGAGGGTGCGTGCCCAAGGTTACGCCGTGAGTCTCAGAACCAGACACCTCTCCGGGGCTCCTGCTGTTTTATGGGGACTGAATTTTTTTGCCTCATCTCTGCAGAGATGAGAGAGCATGTGAGTGCAGCCTGGAGGGAGAAGCTATGTGTATGTGTGTATGTGGGGTGGAGGGGGAGGGCAGGGGGGCTGTCTGCAGTACTGTGGAGAGCCCTCCCTCATCAGCAGGGCTGATTGGGAAGCAGAGTGGCAGTTTGGAAGAGGAAGCCATCCTTTTTCTGGAACTGGAACCTGGAACCTCTTCCCCTCCCCGCCCCCTTACCTTCCCACGCCTGGGTATGTGCACACACACACATATCCATCCCCAGCTTAAACACAGCATGAGCTGGTGTCCTGGACAGAGCTGCTTTTGAAGGGTTTCAAGAGCCTCTCACCATGCTGGTTGACCCAGGGACTGCCATTTCACCTTATAAGGCCACCTGATAAGTTATGCATTGTCCTTTCCAAGGGTACGTTTAAAAATGCAAATTACCCTAGGACCTAGCAACACAGTGAAAAGGCTATATCAGTCATTCACACCTTCCTGTGAATGAGTTTGTGAGCTAGGATGGTACCTATTCTCAGAATTCCTAAGTTCTCTGAATATTTTTAAAATCTGGATTTAAATTTCAATGATATTAAAATAATTTAGCAGTTATAAAGATAGAACTCTTTGCAGTTAAACATTTTACTGCACAAACAGGGTCTCTGAACTGCTGGGAGCTCACAGACAAGATCTATGAGAAGGGAGACACTAAGCAAGGATTAGACAGGTGGAACCTCTGTTACAATAGGCCTTTCCAGCCCTGGCACCATATCTGGCAATGCACTAGAGGCCCAGAGATCTGGGCTCTAAGTCTTGGCTACTTGACCACTTGGGGCCTCGGTTTCTCTAGGTATAACATTCACTCACTCTTCACTTTCCAGCATCTTCAGCCAGCCCTGCGTTGGTTGCCAGGAGGGATAGGATATGAATGAGGTTCAAGCCTATGAGGTCAGACAAGCTGGTGAAGGCACTGAGTCTGGCACCCTCCTGTCTGACAGTTCAACACAGAGGGTAGACAAAGGCAACAGGGGTCGAGAGGAGGAAGAGGTTGCTTCTGCCTGCCCAACACAGGTGGGCTTTGTAGCTGACCTGGCTTTGAGCTGGACCTTGAGCTGGGGCCATGGACCGTGAGGACTCTGGCCCTACAGGCGGAGGGGATGGGTGAAGTCGGGTGAGTGGGGTGGGCTTGGCTTGTGGACATTGCGGGTGTGAAGTACGTTTAGGGGACTGGACCTATAGCTGCAGGACCTCAGAGATCATCTCGCCCAACTCTCTAGGGTAGAAGGGAACATCATGAGGCCCAAATTGGTTCAAGAACCTCCCCCCAGTCACACAGCCAGTTGGGACTGTGCAGATAGCAAGGAGCTGGGCAAGAATTTTTCAATCTGGAGCTGAGTTCCCAGCCTCAAGAATGTTTTCAGGGAGTCCAGCCTGAGCTGGCAACCCCCTCTTCTACCACACATTCCACGAAGGCTGCTGTGGGCTCCAACGACCCACCTCTTTCCCACCCCCAGGGCTCCTGAGACACACTGGCCCACACACCTGGGGGGGTGTTTTAATTTTATTTCCCATCAACAAAACAGCCACATCCTGGCAGGAACGAAGGTGGAGGGAAGCCTTTAGCCCACCCTTCCCAGCCCCTCGTCCATGGGCTGCAGTAATAGAAGTCAGGCTGGAAAGAGGTGTATAAACCAGAACCCGCAAAAGGCCTCCCCAGACCCCAGCTTGTACAACTTCCCGAGCTGGGAATAGCTTTCTGCTAACAAGGGCTCTTGAGCACAGACAGCCTGTCTCCACTTGGCCCGGGGAGCCTTTCCCTCTCCTTGGCAGTGGGGCCTCTCAGGCCATGCTCACACTTTTGGGCTGGAGGAAATCCTCCCCACATGGACTTCTTAAGGTCCACCGCCACCCAGCCCATCTGGGCAGAGAAGGGGTTTGTTGCCCCAGGATTAACAGGTAGTGGTGAGGTGGTCAGAATGAGGATGGGCCCCAAATAGCCTACAGTGTGCCCACTTCTCTCAGGAAAGATGTGGAAAGAACAAGCTAGTGTGGGCGTCCATTACAGATGTCCAAAAGGACGGCTGTGAAACCCAGATTTACTAGGTCTAGTCTGTGACCACCATGACCATCAGTACTGTCACCGTTTCCATTCTTACCACTATCACTGTTTGCATTTCTACCACCACTGTTACCACTGTCTCCATCACCACCACTGCTTCCATCTCCATTATTACCACTGTCTCCATTTCCACCACTATCATCTTCTTCATTCCACCACATCCACCACCTCTATCTTTACCACCATAACCACCACCACCTCTACACCCACCACTATCAACATCACCATCAATCTCATCACCATCATTTCCCCCTCAACCATGACCTCCATCACCACCTCCACTAGTATCACTACCTTTATCACCAGTACCATCTCCACCACCATCTGTGCCCCCACCGCTTCTCTCTCCACCATTATCACCGTCCATCTCCACCACAACCACCACTTCTGTCTTCATCACCATAACCATAACCACCTCCACACTCGCCCCTAGCAACATCTCCGTCACTCCTCACCATCACCTCCACTATAACCACCAACTCCACCTCCACCACTCTTAGCATTTCCATCATCATCTCAACCATGACCTCCACCTCTACCACCATCCCTACATTCACAGCCACCACATCTACCACAACCATCACTTCCATCTCCACTACCATCATCACCTCTAGTTCCTTCACCATTACCACCATCACCTCCGCTAATATCACTACCTTTCTCACTAGTACCATCTCCACTACCATCACCATCCCCACCACCACTACCACTACCCCTCTCATCTCCTTTAACACTTCTGTTACCTGCTACCACCAGCACAGTTACCCTGCCCACCCCTACCTCTGCCCATTTTAAACCATCCACACTACATAGAACATAAAGAACTGCTATTTGGGTTAACCCTTCAACCTCTTTTCATTTGCCCAACCCCAGAAAGGCCGACCAGAGACCCCATATCCCCAGTTTTTCTTTTGAGACTTCTCATGAAAGGTGAAATTAAATGCCATGCTCTTTAAGTTAAGGAAGATTATGTGTCTCTTGCCATTCCTGGTTTACCAGGCCCATCATTCTGTCCTGGAAGGAAATTGGATTACTCTGACAGAATGTGTTCTTTGGAAAGCAGTGCTGGTTATTACCTAATTCCTTATGACCTAGTGTTTGCAGATTGATTTTTTGACGATGTGTCCCAGTAGTTATCTATTATAGCAGCTTGGTTGATGGTCCCAGAACTTCCAAAGGCATCTGCTTTCCTCCAGGTTTAAAGAGAGGCAGGGACAGGCTGCCTGGGTCTCCCTCTTGTCTCCAGGCCCCTCACCAGTTCCCCATAAATCCCCTCAGAGTGAGAGCTAGTGAACTGATTCCACCTTGGGCCAATTCCTTAAGTACCTAAGCATGTAAGTCATCAGGACTCCTTCATTTCCTCTAGAACCATGTGAATACACAAGTTCTTCCCTTTCCCCCTTGGCTTCCTGCCCCTTTATGATCCCATGCGGTGCCTCTTTCAGCTTTTAGATCACAGCTGACCTTTATAGGCTAAGAAAAAATTAAAAGCCTCTGCTTTTCAGTGTCATTGCTTATAGACTTTCTCTCCCCAACTCAAAATGAGCCAATAATCTCCTTATCCCCTTCTGTTGGCCTGTTAGAGTTAGAAAATGTTTTTCTCATTCTTTTGCTACCTTAGACAAGTTGTGTCTCATTTCTTTTTCTGAACGACTCTTCTGATTTTTCTCTCCACAGCCTTTTGTTATTTTCTTGTATGTACCCCTCTTTCATAACCTGGCCTGACTTCCACTTTCTTTGGCACAGTCATTATCATTTTAGTTCTCTGAGAAGCTTTCTGCGTAACTAACGAGTAATCTCTGGGTCCCTTTAAGCTGTTTCATGCATCAGGAGAGTTTCATTGTCTTCTTCTAATTTTGTTGCCTTACGTGGAAATGTCCCATTCTCCTTAGAGGGTGCCTTTGGTTCTTAAATTCAGTCTTTGTGCTTTTCATCTTGGTTCTCAAAGCTCAGTGTGGAAAGCTTTCAGAAAGGGCCAATTTCTGAATCTTGTTTGAGTTCCTGCTTTTCTTCCTTTCTCTCAGGTGGTGGTCCCCTTTCTCAATACACCGTCCCTTCTCCTCCAGTGCCCTTAGTGTGTGACTGTCACACCTAGTTGGCATCTGGTCCCCAGGACACATATTGGGGTAACCACCTGGGGAGGGAATTAGCACCTGGGTCTGGTCACTGGTGCCCACACTGGGTGAGGGTGGGAACACTCACTAGGAGTGTTTGGTTACCGAGGGGGGCTCTCTCCATGCACAGGCCCATTTGCTCATTCTTGGACTCCTTTATTTCCTCTAGAACCTCTGTTTTTGTTTGGGGACCTGCCAGCTGTGGACTCACAGGATGGATGAGTCTTCCTGACAGTCAGCTTGATAATGGCCTGGAGGAGCACACTGGATAGTAAGGTACACAGACCCGAAATCAGGTTAATTACATAGAAGGTGGCAATTGCAAGGCATGAAGACTGTGGTGTATGTGTGTGATGTCTTTTGCCTCTGTGATGTGGGAGGCTTCTCCAAGAAAGCCATATTTGAGCAGGATCTTAAAGTTAGGTAGGTAGGGACTTCCCTGGTGGTCCAATGGTTAGGACTCCTCGCTTTCACTGCAGGGGGCCCGGGTTTGATCCCTGGTCAGGGAACTAAGATCCCACAAGCCACATGGCGTGGCCAAAAAAAAAAACCAGCAACAAGGTAGGTGTTTGCCAGGAAGAGGAATGTAGAGGGTGTTCCAGGCAGAACAGGGTATGCATTCCTGGCAGAGAGGGCCACATGAGGCAAGCTGAGCCTCCAGACTCCATGAAGGACCACGGTCTCCCCAGCCCTCATCCACTGTTCTAGATGAGTCGTGTCAAGACGGCCCTGCCGAGGCCTCTTTCAGGACCTCTCCAGGAGGCCCCAGTGGTCCCAGTCATCTGTTGTCATCTCCAAACTTGCCTTCTCAGTGAAAACTTTCTCCGTTGAACCTGGCCACCCAGTGTCCCTGCACTGCTGGGAGGAGACTTGGGACCTCATCCCTTCCCTTTCCTAATGGCTGCGACAGTAGGAACTCCATGAACCCTTCTTGAACTCCCCCTGAGACAGGGACCTTCTCTTCTCCCCCAAGATCCAGCTAAGCATCCTTTGCACTCTAGATTAAAATTTCTATGTCTAGAAAAGCTAGAAAATACACATTAGCAAAAATTTAAACATAGTTTCAAAAATCACACATAATCTGGCAGTTCAGAGTTAACCTTGTTGACATTTTGGTGTATGTCCTCCCAGAGGTATAATTTCCTCTGACAAAACATGTAGTCAGCAAAGTGGGCGTCGTTCAGAAGTACACATAGGTCTACCTTATTATTTCAGATAGCTCCATAGTACGCAGCTGTTCAGTTGAACCCTAATTTATTTAAATTTGGAAGCTTCATGAATGGTGCTGACTGAAAAAAAGATGAGGAAGGGCCTTTGTAGATTCTCCTGCATTTTTCATGTTCCTTTGGAGCCCACTGTTTCACAGGATATAGAAAAAGCACTGGTTCTAGAGTCAGGAGATGTGAATCTGAATGCATTTCACCTATGTGTGTTGGTCTCGAATCTGTCCACACTCTCTCTGAGCCTATATGGCATTTTTGAAGCATTTAACACAACTGACCACTTTCCCCGTCTTGACCTCCTTCCTTCCTCTAGCCTCTGTGAGGACACCCTCTACCCCAGTGCTTCTCCTATGTTTTACCTTTCCTTCGTAGTTCCCTGAGCTGGAGCCTTGTCTTCTGACCAGCACTTAGCTGTTGGTACTCCCCAGGGCTCTCTCCCCTCCTGCCTCTGCCCACTTCTTCCCACTCAGCTCGTTCCCTTTGGGTGACCCATCTAGTTCCATATTTTGAGGACCAAACTCTCTCCAGCCCATCTCTCTCTCCTGAAATCTAGATCCACATGTTCAATAGCCCAAAAAACATCTCCATCACAAACTCAGTGTTTCCACATCTGAGCTCATTTCTCCTTCCTCCCAGCCTGTAACTCCTCTTGGAGTCTCTGTCTCAGAGACTGATGCCATTCATCCCAGCCAGAGGCCAGGAGTCATCTTGTGTCTTCTCTTTCCCGCCAGCTCCCCTCCCAAATCCAATGCATCAAACAGCCTCGTTCCTTCTCCAGCCCTGTCCTTCCTCTGCTCCCACACCCTGCCTCAATTCAGGCTGTGGGATCTTCCTCCTAGACTATGCCCGCAGCATTCTCACTGGTTCCCCACCTGCAGATTCTCCCACAATCCACCCATCAGGATCCTTTCTACCAAAAAAAATTTTAAGGTATAATTTGCATACAATGAAAGCACATATTTTAGGTATACAATTTGATAAATTTTAATAAGTATATTACATCCATGTAAGCACCACTCCAGTGAAGATATAGAAGATTTCCATCATCCCTTAATGTTCCTCGTGATCTTTTTTGGTCAATCCCTGTTCCCATGGGCAGTTGCTGCTCTGATAACGTTCATCGTAGATTAGTTTTGCCTATTCTGTAGAGTTTCACATAAATGAAATCATATAGTTTGTACTCTTTTGCTTGGCAAAATATTTTTGAGATTCCTTCAATTTTGTAATCATTTAAAAGTGAATATTTATTTAAGCCAATCTCCTGCTTACAACTTTTCAATAGCTCCCCATTATCCAATTCCTGGCCCCTGCATGGATCCGGCCTCCTCTCAAATACTGCCCATCCTTTAACCTTAATTAAATACTGAACCATTTGTTCACCTGCACAAACATGGCTCTTTGTGGGTGAGTCTGCTCATCTCCAAAACAGTTTGCCTGTGAACTCCTACTCATCTGGTAGCACTCTGTTCAAACGTAGATTCTGTGAGGGTTTCTCTGACCTGTTCCCACCCCCAGGGCAAAGAGTCTGTCATCTCCACTATAATGGACTGTGTCCACTATTCTAGTCACCCCTGAATCCCTGCCCTTCATTGATTGAATGGATTTCTTTCTTAGCCTGATTTCTGTGTCTTGTACATTATTTATCATGTTCCCATTACACTGTATGTGTTTATGTGCTTGTGTAACCCCTCAGCTATGCTCAGAAGGATGGAAAGATTCATTCTGTTTCCAGAAATTCTTCCTGTGGAAGGCGCTCTTGTTGCCTTCTCAAGTGACATTCCTGCAGTCTTCTTTGCTAACAGATCTTGATCTTGTTCAAGCAGCCATGTGCCCAGAGATACTTTTGCCAGTGATTGGTTGAGCCGTGGTCTAGTTCTGGCCAATGAGACATAAGGGACTGATCTTCAGGGGGCTTCTGGGAAAGGTTTTTCTCCCTGAAAAGAAAAAATGAGAGGTAAATGCCTCTTTTATACCTTTTTACCTTTTATACATTCCCCTTTCTTTTTCTTTGGAACACTATTGTATGAGGGTGTGATGTTTGGAGCTATGGTATCCATCTTGTGACCATGAGGCAAAGGCCAAAAGAAGAATAGAGACATGGATCCAGCACCCTGACATTACTGAGAAACTAAACTACCTTCAAACTTATTGTTATGTGAGGTAATTAAATGACTTTATTGCTTAAGACACAATTATTTTTTATTATTTTTTGGCCGTTCCACATGGCTTGGGAGATCTTAGTTCCTTGACCAGGGACTGAACCCAGGCCATGGCAGAGAAAGTGCCGAGCCCTAACCACTGGACTGCCAGGAAATTCCCGTAAGACACAATTAGTTGGGTTTTCTGATATTTGCAGCTGAAGGCATTCTTAACTGATAAATTTTGTGAATAAACTTTTTATTGACAAATTTGTTTGAGATAATTGTAGAACCTATACATTTTTATGAGATTATGAAGCACTTAATATCAAGGTGGTGCAGAACAATCTGTACTTTTCACCTCAAGTGACCATACCACATCCACGTCTACCTTGAGTGGGCCTCAGGGAGGCTTTCCTTTCTATCCATGTTTCTCAGTCTTCCAACCTCTTGACCCCTCCCCTTGGAAAAATGAAAGAGCTTTCTCCTTTGGGCTTCTGACTGAGGCTCTCAGTCAATCAGTTCCAGGTAGTTTTTCCCTGTTGGAGCTGGGGAGGGAGGGTTTCAGGTCCTAGATTATCTTAGCAACCCATGAAAAAGGAGTTGTTACCCCATTCTGTAGAGAAGTTGAAAATCAGGTTAGTGAAAAATCTAACTGGAATCACACAGTTAGTGAGCAGAGGAGCCTCATGGTGTGGTGTGCTCAAACTCATGGTCTTTACTGCAGTACCGAGCCTTTCTTGGGCTATGATGTGGTTCCACTTTGCTTTGGGTAGTGGCCATGAAAATGCACTGACCAGGTCTCCTACCCTGGTGGGTGTAATTGGCCAAGGGCCCCAGCTGCTGAGCATCGGTGCTGGGGCCACACTTCCCACGGGCTGCTCTCCCTCTCCCCACACCGAGCACAGCAGGGCTCCTAAGAGAAGCCCGTTCCTGAGCGATGCAGCCTCCTCTGAGAGTGACTTTAGCTCAAAAGCTTCCTATTGGCTTGGCTGAAACCTCCCAAGAGTTACACTACCCATCCCACCCTTCTTCCTTCCCTCTCTCCCTCACAGGGCTCAGACCCACAGCACGGCCTGACAGTTCTGTGCTCCTCTGGCTCACTTCCCTTTTTCTTTCACAGATGCTTCAGCAAATAACTCTCTTGCATATCTAATCCCATCTTGGGGTCTAGCTTCTCAGAGGATCTGAACTCATGTGCTTTGGTTTTTTGAACCCCCAAAGTCAATCTGGCATCCTGTATACAGAGCACCTGGCATGTACTGGGTTGTTTCCTTCTCTTTTCCTTTCAGTGTGTATGAAGGTATTAACAGTGGCTATGCCGTGAGGCTGTTCCTTTTCTAATAGGAGCGAGATGGACTACCCCGTGCCCCAGAGAATATGCGCATACCTGGAAATTATTATCTCCTGAGTTCAGAGAGGCTGAGGCACTTACCCAAGGGCATACAGCTCACGCCCAGGTGCCCACACATATACACACTGTGCGTGGAGTGGGGAGACAAAGTCAGTGAAGAGACAGGGTCAGGATGCAGTGTGGGGCAGGCAAAGGGCATGAGGAAAGCAGCCCCTTCCTGCCCCTCCCAGCCAACTTCCATGGCTGGTCTGTGTGTTTTGGTGCCATGGCAACAGGCTGTGAGAGCTGCTTGTGGAAAGTGAAGTTTAACCTCAGGACACTGGGGAACTAAGATAGATGGGCCTAGTGGATACCAGATCCATGACCTTCTGGCTTTCCAGCCTTGCTCCAGCCTGGAGACGCTGCCCAGCTCAGCCAAGCCCTCAGTCATTAAGAAATGCCTTTCTCAGGCTTCCCTGGTGGCGCAGTGGTTGAGAGTCCGCCTGCCGATGCAGGGGACACGGGTTCGTGCCCCGGTCCGGGAAGATTCCACATGCCGTGGAGCGGCTGGGCCCGTGAGCCATGGCCGCCGAGCCTGCGCGTCCGGAGCCTGTGCTCCGCAACGGGAGAGGCCACAACAGTGAGAGGCCCGCGTAACAGAAAAAAAAAAAAAAAAAAAAAAAAAAGAAATGCCTTTCTCTGTTCACACTTGCTGCTTATCCAGCCAATTGGCTCACCTGCTTGGCCCTACTAGCTCTGATTCTATATAGAATGCTCTGTTATGTTTGTCTAAATCCTCTCCATCTCTCAGGGCTATTACAGTCTCACCACCGCTTGGAAGCCTTCCATGATTTCCCCAGTCCACAGAGCCCCTTTCTTCCTCTGAGCTTGCCTAGCACTTACTGTGCTATCTGTAGCATTCACATTGTGATGTTTGGACTTTGTTCTGATCTGATCCAGCAGGCTCCTAACATGTGCTAGACCCTGTGCTAAGTGCTGAATGCTCATGCGGGTATCTTGGGGCCAGGTCTGCTCTAGGGTCCTTAGACCTCAGACAGGAGACTAGCAGACCAGCTTTATGAGCAGGAGAGGCCCCATTGGCTCCCAAACTAGGCAGGACAGAGGGTGCAGGTTGTAGCTTATTAGAGCCTTGCCTCCGAGGCCAGACAGGTCACTGTCTGAGTCTCATTTTTCTCAGCTATGAAAAGGGGATGATAGAACCTACCTCAGAGGCTTGTTTTAAGGACAAATGAAATGATATCTGTAAAGTACCTAACACAGTGATGGGTCAAACCCCACCCTGAGCCCCCTGAATCTGCCTAAATGAAAGCATTGGGTTCTCCTCTTTCCCTTAGGGCTGTTCAGAGAGCTGACTCTCCTGGGTGGTGAGGTTAAATGAGGCAAAGGCCTGCCCTCTAGGAGCTCAGCGTCTAGGGCTTTCGCACATTTGCTCTTATTTAACTTTCCATCAGCTCTGGGATAGGACGCGCTGTTCCTACGTCAAAGGTGACGGAGGAGCCGGGTCTCAGAGAGGCTGAGCCACACCCTAGGTCACAGAGCTAGTAAGCAGTGGAGTTGGCCTCAGAGTCAGGCCTGAGACATAAGAGAAGCCCTCAGTAAATACACAGAGCCCTTGGGTGAGAAGACTTGACACTGAAGATGTCAGTTCTGCCCGAAGAATTCTATAAATTCAACATAATGCCAATCAGAATCACAACAGGATGTGTCTATGTGTGCAATTTAACAAGCCAATTCTAAAGATAATCTGGAAGAATAACTGTGTCGGAATAGCCAAGAAATATTTGAAGAAGAACAATGAGGGAGGACTTGCTCTATCAGATTACAAAACACCATCAAGCTGTACTAATTAAAATGGTGGTGTGCTGGCACGGGACAAGACAAATGATTGGATCAAGGTCACCGAATAGGGAGTTTGAAAGGGGTTCTTGTATAGAGAGGAATTCAGGATGTGATAAAGTAGCATTTAGAAACAGCGTGGGGACAACCGGCAGTCGAGTGAGCGGGCCGCATCGGGAGCGCAGGGCGGCGGGGACACGATGACGAACCCCATGCTCCTGGTGCTTATTTCTCCGTTCAGTGACGGCCGCGGACGGGGAACGCGGGACCCGGGGACCTGGGACCCGGCAGCATTTTTCTCCAACGTCCCTGGGCGAGGTACAACTGCCGGGGAGGGGACGGATTCCTCCCTCCCCATGCTGGGCCGGTTCCGGCGCCGGAATGCGATTCCACCGAAGGTTGACAGCAGGCCGGCCTTAGCCGGCGCGAGTACGTGGAGAACTAGAATTTCCATTTGTTCTTCTTGTTGTTGTTTCCCCCTCCTCTTTCCCCTCGCTGCCGCTGCAACGAAGGAACATCCACCAATGAGACGAATAAAAATACGGTAATATTTAAAATTAAAAAAAGAAAAAAGAAACAGCATGAAAAGGATGAACTCTTCAAAAAATAGTGTAGAGACAATTGGCTATCCTTGTGAAAAAACATAAAGTTGATTCCTGCTTCACACCTTTCACAAAATACATTCCAGATGGATTAGAGAGCTAAGTGTAAAAAAAACAAAGCTATAAAACTATTAAAAGAAAATATAGGGGAATTTGTTTATAACCTTGGGGGAGGAAAGGCTTTCTTTAGCAAGATATAAAACGCGGAAACCATAAAGGAAAAGATTGCTAAATTTGATTCGTCCAAATCTAAAACTGCCATATGACAAAAGACACCATAAATATTGTTAAAAGACAAGTGACAGCCTGGAAGAAGGTATCTGCAACATATGCCAACGGAAAGGATTAGTATTCAGGATATATAATGAATTCCTACAAATAGTAAGTGAAAGATAAACCATTCAAAAGAAAAATCGAGTGATAATTCGGAACAGACAGTTCACCTCCGAGGAACTGCAGATGGTTGATAACAACGAGGACAGCTCAGCCTTGCTAGTCAGCAAAGAAATGCAAGTCATACAGCACTGAGCTAACATTTTTCACCCATCAGATTTGCAACATCTTTAAAAGATTCATAATACCTACTGTTGGCAGGAATTTAAGGGCATGAACACCTTCTTCACTGTTGGTAAGAATGGAGTTTGTCACAGTGTTTGTAGAACATGATCCTGCAGTATCTGTGGAAAGTGAGGGGCCCAGACCCTCCACCACAGTGAGTCCACATCTGTGCCTGGAGAAATGCTCCAAGTGCACAAAGAGGCCTGGCCACAGGGAGCCTTGGTGGTAGTGGCAGAAATGGGAACAATCAGACACAACCCAAAGGGTCATTAATAGAGAAAAGGCTAAATACATTTCTGAATATCCACATTAATAACAGTTTTCTGAGGCCCAAACAAATGAGGTAGACCTCTGCATCCTGAAGTGAAAAGGTCTGGATACCAGAGAGAAGCAAGTCACAGGATGATCTGGCTTTATTTATGTAAACATGGATGCAGGCTTTGAAATTATGTGCATGAGGAAGAATATTCTGGAAGGGTACCTATCAACTTGACAATCCCTGGGGAGGGGAGTGGGATTGTGTAGGAGCCAAGGTGGGCTTTATCTGAATGAACTATTTAAATTTTTTTTACAATGAGTATGTATGCATGTGTTACTTACATAATAACAATAACACATTTAAAATAACTAGAAAGACCAGCTCTTACTCAATGCCCAACAGTTTACGTCCCTAATTTCCAAGCTCTGCATCTGCTACTGCCCTCGACCTGTTGCTTAGATCCAATCACTGAGTCCTGACTACACACATCAACCTTTACCACCTCCACCACACTGGGCTCCTTGTCTGGGTTCTCGACTTGTGCCCCTTGGCCTAGCATGGATCACAACAAAGGGGAATTGCTCATGGCCCTTGCCCCAGAAGAGCACATGGTCCAGTAAAATAACTTCAGAAAAGATGTGGTTGGAAAAACCAAGGAAGTCTTCCTAGAGGAGGTGGCATTTGAGTTGAGGCTTGAAATATGGATTTTTTTTTTAAAATAGAATTTTATATTACTTTATTTTTTGGCCATGCCGCACAGCATGCGAGATCTTAGTTCCCCAATCAGGGTCGAACCTGTGTCCCTTGCAGTGGAAGCGCAGAGTCCTAACCACTGGACCACCAGGGAATTCCCAAAAGACGGATCTTTTTTTTAAAATTAATTAATTTATTAATTTATTTATTTTTTGGCTGCGTTGGGTCTTCGTTGCTGTGCGCGGACTTTCTCTAGTTGCGGCGAGCGGGGGCTACTCTTCATTGCGGTGTGCGGGCTTCTCATTGCAGTGGCTTCTCTTGTTGCAGAGCACGGGCTCTAGGTGCGTGGGCTTCAGTAGTTGCAGCATGTGAGCTCAGTAGTTGTGGCACACGGGCTCTAGAGCACAGGCTCAGTAGTTGTGGCACACGGGCTTAGTTGCTCCGCAGCATATGGGATCTTCCCAGACCAGGGCTCGAACCCATGTCTCCTGCATTGGCAGGAGGATTCTTAACCACTGCACCACCAGGGAAGTCCCAGATGGATCATTTTTATCCTAACCTCCTTGCCCCAAATTCTGTTAAAAACTACATAACATTACAGAAAATTTGGATAACAGAGAGGAAAAAAATCACCCCCATAATATATCCCCTAAGCCAATAACTTTTGCAAATTCCCTTCAAGTCTTTTCCACAAGGCACATACATATTTAAGTATTACTATGAACTGAATTGTGTTCCATCAAAATTCATATGTTGAAGCCCCTGATAGTATTTGGAGACAGAAGCCTGTAGAAGATAATTAGGTTTAGATGAGGTCATGAAGGTGGGGCACTCATGATGGGATTAGTGCCCTTATGAAAAGAATAAGAGACACAAGAGCTCAGCTCTCTCTTTGTGTGCACACACAAAGGTCATGTGAGAATGCAGTGAGGAATCAGCTGTCTGCAACCCAAAGAGAGAGCCCTCACATGAACCCTGCTGGCACCTTGATCTTGGACTTCTAGTCTGCAGAACTGTGAGAAATAAATTGCAGTTGTTTAAGCCACCCCATCTATGGTATTGGGTTGGCCAAAAAGTTCGTTTGGGTTTTTCGTAGGGTGTTATGGAAAAACCCAAACGAACTTTTTGGCCAACCCAGTATTTTGTTACAGCAGCTTGAGCAGACTAAGACAAGTATGCAATCTAAATAATGCATTTGATTATATGTTTTGTTTTTTAAACATAACATTATATCATAGCCCTTTTTTACATTACTAAGTGAAATTTATGATGGTCACTTTTAATGGCTGTGCCATATGCCATTCAGTGAGTGTACCATGATTTAATTATCCGTTCCTCTATTGTTGGATTTTTAGGTTGTTTCTTACTTTTAAAGTTGTAATGAATATCCTTGAGCATGTAGGGTTTTCTTTTTCCCTTTTGGGTTATTTCCTTGGAACAAATACATTCTCAGAAGTGGAAATACTGGGTCAAAATTTATGAACACTTTTATGGCCCTCAAAACATGTTGCCAAATTGCTTCTAAAAGTATAGTTCCAGAATACACTGAAGGTGTTTTTAGGCAAATATAAGAGGTATAGGAACGGGATGGGGGTCCCAATTCCAGGAAACAGCATGTGTGAAGGTGCATTGACCAGTACAGACTTCTGTGATTTATCCCTTGAATGCTACAACAAGGCCACAAGGTAGAATTCTATGGTAGATTACATAGTTATAGATTTATGTAGCAGATTTACATAGCTTCATCATCTCGAACTAGTTATTTAAAATGTTTGTCCTGGGACTTCCCTAGTGGCGCAGTGGTTAAGAATCCGCCTGACAATGCAGGGGACACGGGTTTGAGCCCTGGCCCAGGAAGATCCCACATGCTGCGGAGCAACTAAGCTCGGGTGCCACAACTACTGAGCCTGCGCTCTAGAGCCTGCAAGCCACAGCTACTGAGCCCGCATGCCACAACTACTGAAGCCCACGTGCCTAGAGCCCATGCTTCACAACAAGAGAAGCCACCGCAATGAGAAACCTGCGCACCGCAAAGAGTAGCCCCCGCTCGCCGCAACTAGAGAAAGCCCATGCACAGCAACAAAGACCCCACACAGAAAAATATAAAAATAAGTAAATAATTAAATTTATAAAAAAATAAATAAATAAAATGTTTGTCCCTTGGTGTCCTAATCTATAAAATGTAGATAATAGAGCTTTCTGAAAGGGCTGTGGACAGGATTAACTTTTTAAAAAATACTAGCATGGTGTCTACAGTATAGTAGAAACTCAGTGTCCTAAGGTAGAGTATGGTTTGGTTTTTTCCTTTGGTATGAGTGGTGTACTTGCTACCTGACAGACTAGAAGATGATCATCTAAAACTAATTGAGAGGCATGACACATAGAAACAATAGTAGCAACAAGTGACAGCCGGAATTTATCGAGCACCTTCTAGGAACTATATGTGTTAAGCGCCTTACATTTTTTTAAAGAAAAAAAGAATTCTATGGCAGATTATGTTGGTTGGCAAGCTCAGTAGCCATTCTCAATCTCCTCTCTTGTTATTCTCTCACCATAGGTAGTAAAAGCCCGATAATCTGCTTCCCAGCTTCTTTTGCAGCTAAAAGTTGCTAAAAGTGACCCATTCTGTCCAAAAAGATACAAGGGAAGGCTCTGGGAAGAATTCCTTCCTTCTTTTCTCTCTCTTTCATTCACATTATCAACCTGTTCATTAAATCTTTCAGCTGGGAATTGAAATCTTCTGATTTCCTGATTAAAGGGGATAATGTCATTGGCACTGGCTCTCCTTCCTTCTTCCTGCCTTGAATGCAGATGTAATGCCTGGAGCGGCAGCAACCACAGTAAGATCATAAGGTTGGACAAGCATGAGGACAAAAAGCCAACGTAGTGAGGGTGGCAGAAGGGCAAGACAGAAAGAAACTGGGTCCTTGATAACCATTTGACTGGCTAAATCAACATCACCAGCCACCTACCTCTAACTTCTTGTTTTGTGAGAGAAACAAACCCTTACTTGATTAAACCATTTTCAGTCAAATTATTTTTGTTACTTGCAGTCAAATGCTTCCTAACAGATAGAAGACTCCACCATCTTGCCCTGTCTCCCTCAGACAGCACCTGGGATTCAGGTTCTAGTTCTATTTTACTAGAGTTTAATCCTATCTCTTGGAACTGGTGACTTTGATCTCTGCAGCCCCGAACATTTACTGCCTGCCTGCCCACAGTGTGGAAGGTATCCCCTTCCTAGCTGTGAGTGCTCCTAGCAGGCCTCAGAGTCTGAGGCCAGCTTCTGTAGTCCCTGAACCCTGTCTGTTTTTTCAGGAGCAGCTGGGACCTTGGGTTCAGCATATGCCAATCACTGGTTGCCTTTGAGGTCTTAAGAGAATCCTGAGTCAAGGGTCCTAGATTCATTTCTGGATACTTTCCCTTACCAGTCATGTGGTCTTGGTCGAGTCACTTAACCTCTGAGCGACAATCTCCTCGTCTGTAAAACAGGGATAACTAGGATTGCTGGCAAGATTTAGAACTACAAATTGGGTAACATGGTAGGTGTCTAACAGATTTGATGTGTCATATCATCACATCACAGAACCGGGGGTAGACTCAGCGCGAACCTCCATCCAGGTGCATTCCAGTAGCCACGTGGCCTCCTCTGTGGAGACCTGGGCCGGGGAGTGACGCATGCTCTTCCCCAGTCGCTCAGAATGGAAACTACAGGTGAGGGTTGTCCCTGGGCTGCATCACGGTGAGCGCAGCAGGCCTCCAAGGGAGAGAAAGAGCCTCTGCTTCTGGGCCACGGGGCTGCGCGCACGGCCTGCTGAGCCCTCGGGAGCTGCTGTGCTGTCCCCAGGGCCGGCCAGAGGCAGGGGAGCTCTGGCTCTGGCCAGAGTCAGGCTGGCCTGCTCAGCTCCCTTACATGAAGTCTGCAAAACTGGCCCCAGGTCTCTCCTGCACATTCCCAGCTGTCAACTTGAGGGCCAGATTCCCCAAACCAAAATTAGGACATGGGCTTGCTCAAAGGACTCTTTCCATGGTTGAATGTGTTTATCTGAATGTTCTTATTGAGGAATAAAAATGAACTCCACCAGAGGTTTAATGAATCACTTTAATTGGAAGGCACGCAAATATGTGCAAACAGGGCTGTCTTGCGCACATTAATGATGTCAGGAGAAGTCTCCTTCTCAACAGCTGAGGCAGTGACGTCTTAGGCCCAAGGGCAGAAGTGGAGAGATGGAGGGGTGGCTGTGGGCAGAACCTATACTTCCTTTGAACAAATTCTTCCAAACTAGCAACTTTTCAACAGATTATAAAGAGAATAAAGAGGTGTGATGATTAGTGAAACTGGAATGAAAAGATGTAAATGGATGCAGTGTGAGCAAATCTAGGGACCACAGAGAGCAGCTGATCAAAGGGATGGCATTGTCATTTTACTCACCAACTGCCCCTCCCCCCGCTCCGCCCCCCCCCCCCTTGCCTGTACCCAGCCCCACTGCAGACTTACCTGTGGAATTACCCACACCAGCCTGGCCTCTGCACTAGAGGGAGACCAGGTTCCCATCCCCCATAGACAGTTCCCAACTACCTTCAAAGTCACCTGCAGCCTATGGGAGCGGGAGAGAGGGGAAGGGAGGGAGGGGTGTGCAGCCCAGGGTGTGCAGCAGGATTATCCTGATGGAGTTTCCACCAGTCCAGAATAAGGTTGGAGTCCCCTGTAAGTGTTCCTCATCACACCTGCCTTAGGGGACACACCACTCATGGCCCCCAGTCTCCGCCAGGCACCAGCCTCTCTGAGAAAATCACGTGCTTGGGTGGGAGAGACCTGCATTCTTGTTCTGACTGTGCCCTGGTGTCCATGGGGAGGAGCCCGTCAAGGGACAGCTTGTCACCTGAGGCCAGAGGAAGACATGGGGCCCTGGGTGCAAATCCTTGTTCTGCATCTTACTGTGTGACCTTGGTCAAGGTATTTAATCTCACTGAGTGTCAATTTCCTGTAATCTGAATCTAATGACTGTCTTCCAGCCCTCATCACACATGCAGAGCACCTATTTCATTGTCTGGCACATAGTAAGCCATTGATAAATAGTGACTGTTAGTGCTGTTAAGACACATGAGTATAAGGGACGCCAACATTAATAATAATTATAGTAATTATCCCCTTCTTCTCGTCCCCCCAGGCAGAAGGAAGCAAGGAGAGAGGCCCTTTCAGCCCTGACGCCTGACTTCTCATGGGGCCGCTCGCATTGCTGTTAGGGAGATGGACTCTGCTAAATTTATGGGGACTTTCTTCTTATACAAGTCTGTTCAAGCCCAGGGATCTGGCAAGACCCCGTTCTTAGCTGGATAGGTGCCACTCTCGCCCACTCCATAACAGTCAAGGCCGACATCAGGGGTATTGCATCGTCTTGCCACTGTGTGGGAGCCCCAGGAAGCTCCCTCTCCAGCTGCCACAGCCCTGGTGCGTGACCCCTCCCCTGCCTGCTCAGCGGGCTCATTGGCTGCATGTCAGCAGTGGCTGCAGTGCTGGGTGTGACCAGAGGGGAGATGGAGACGCAGAGCAGCGCCCCGCTTCCTGCCCGTTGTCTGCCCCATCTGCACATGTGCCAGGCTGGGTGGCCGGGACCCCCGCTCTATAAACGTCCTCAGCCTGGCCTAGCCTCGCAGCCGGGTCCCCCGTTCCTCCCCCCACCTCCTGCAGCCTGCTGAGTGTAGGCGGCGAGGGGGAGATCTTAATTTCTCCCCCTTCTAATCAGCACAGCTGGGAGAACCAGCAGGAAGGGCAGGAGGAGGTGAAAGGCCACAGGCCTAATCTACAAGCTACCCAGTCACCAGAGTCCCGCTTCCCTCCTAACAAGCCGTGCAGCAAACAAATTATCTTTGTTGTTCCTGGGAAATCTGCAAGTACTTACCCGTGTAATTAGCATCTGTGCCTTGTGCCGGCAGTTCAGGTGAACAGGCCACAGCCACCCGGTGCCAGGCTGCCTGTAATGAAAACCAAAGCGGCTGCCAGGGTGCTCTTGGGTGAAGACGATGTCAAACTCAGTTGGGGCCTCACCTGGGAAGGTGACCCCGGGCACTGGCACATGCTGGGGCCTCAGTAGCTCTGAAATGCAAGAAGGGTGGGAGGCCTGCATAGCCTGGTCTTTTTCACAAACCGCCCTGGCACTCTGAAGCCAGGGCAGATGGAGCACTTGAGGCCTCGCCCACTGATGCAAAGACCCTGGGCCCAGGGATCTGCATTTTTAAGCAGCTTCCCAGGTGACTGATGCACAGCGAGAGTTTGGATGTTCTTTAAGATCCCCTCCGTTGATGCAGTGGTTAATATTGATGAGTATCGTTTACTGAATGCCAACTGGGTACAGGGGCTTTAAATATGAACACACGATTTCATGTAATTTCTCAGACCTGCAAGAAAGGTATGAAGATACCATATTTACAGAGAGAGTAACTGACTTGCCCAGTCGCATAGGGACAGGGCTGAGCATCAGACTGAGGTGTGCCTGCCTCCATGTCCTGCTCTGGGCCCCTCCCCAGAGTTATTTCCCACTTGAAGCTACTTGTTCCATGCAGTGTGGAGGTTAAGTGGAGTCACCACGACATTGCACATGGAGTGACAGCTCCTTCTGCCAGAGGAGACAGCAAGGGTACAACACGGGAAGCCTTGAGTTGTCTTGTTCTTGCCTGATGGGGGAAGCTGTTCTTGGCTTCCTGCTCGAAGCAGGGAATAACACACACTTCCCTTTATCTCACTGGGGCAGGAGGTGGCACCCCTATGCGGAGCAGGAAGGACAGGCCAGAACGGGCAAACATATGGTGCCAGGAACAGGGCGCAGAGCAGGGGATCAGCGTGATGGCCACAGAGGGAGGTCCTCCCTGGAGACAGCAGGCCTGGGATTTTCCGAGAGAAGAGCCCATGGAGGTTCAGAGAGAAGAGGCAGCTCTCCTTAAGACAACCGGCAGAGGTTGCACTTAAATGAACCCTGAGTGTGTGCACCCTTGGAGACTAACAGTCAAGGCAAAACTCTGCAGCAGCCAGCGTGGAGCTGGGGGGGAGGGGACAGAGAGCCGGGGTGAGAAGCAGCAGAGTTTGTATGAGCAGTGAACAAAGATGCTGATTCTAGCCTGGATAGCACAGAGACTGGGTTTTCATCAGTTCCTCAGTGAAGAGGAAATTGGAAATTAATATCAAAATCCCACTGAGTAGCGTCCATAGTTTCCATATGTAATCATGCTTGGCTTAGCTAGGTAGTAAAATGTTTATGATTTTCCTTCCAAGGTTGAGTTTAGTCATTCTCAATGAACCATTTTGTTGGCTCCATAAAGTCCTGAATTAAAGAACCCCTCTAGGTGATGTTATAGATGGATGGATACCTGTGCTACGCGGACCCTCCTAGCTGTTGAAGTCCAGGCCTGGGGCCCAGACAGCTGCTCTCACGGGGCTGGGGTGCCACATGCCACGTGAAGCGCCAGCTTGACAAAGAATGCGCCGTTACGTCTGTTCTGAGCGCCGCCCATGGCCTTTGTGATTCATAGACAGAAATTCAGATCGTATGCTGCTTCCCCCAAACTTGTGCTTTTGGTAAACTGAGGCATCGCTGCCCTCCCAGCTGCCAGCTGGGGTGGAAGTGGGTGGGTGCGGGCATTGTGGGCAGGCAAACAGCAATGCCAGTCCTTCCTGCTTCCTCCTGGGCAGGGCGAGGAGTGCCGCAGCCTGTTGCTCCCTGCCGTGATCTTTAGATCACTCTACACAGAAATTTGGAGACAGATTTAAAGACCGACACATAATGATTCCCTAAACATCTTCTGGGAGCTGGAGGCAATAAGGGCAGCAGGGCGGGCTGAGGGCCTGAGGGTCCTATCATCTGTCCACATGCGCGCACACACACTCACACACAGACAAACACACACACACAGACACGCTCACACAGACACACACACAGACACACTCTCACACAGACATACACACACGACATACACACACACACAGACACACACTCACACAGACACACACACAAACATGCTCACACACAGACACATTCATTCACAGGCTCATACACATATACAGAGACACATTCTAACACACACCGTAATACGCAGATACACAGTTGCACAGACACTAACACACGTATGACACACCCTTATACACAACACACAGACTCCACACCCTGACACACCCCGGTGCGCACACGCGCTCCGTGCTCAGTTGCCCTTCTGACAGGAGAGGGCCTTGTGGCCCCGGGAAGCTGAGGCCTCCTGCCAGGCTCTCCCCTGAAGCTCCCACCTTGGCCACTCAGGAGCGGCCTGATGATGGCCGCACACCCGAACCCAGCCTCCCCTGCCTGTCTGGGCTTCTCTCCCACACATCAGCAGCCTCGGTCACAACAGCGCGTCCCCCTGCAGCCTCTAACACGTGCACACGCACACTCACTCAAGCACACGGAGCATGCTCTCCCCCCAGATCTCTCCTCTCTGTCTCACGGCCTCACTGTCACACAGGGCTGCTCTGTCTCCAGCCTCTCCCACTCACATCCACGCCATTTGCCTGTCAGCTTGGGCCTCCACACCCCCGGCCCAGCTTTGGTCTTTGTCTCATGCACAAATACACACAACCCCATGCAGACACCCTGTATCTGTCTGTCTGTCTCCCACATACCCGGAACAACTTGAGCGATGGCAAGTGGGAGAGGGTGTCAGGCCTGATAGAAGCTGTTATTCTTAGCCCTGTCACTGAACGCTTCCACCCCCTCCCCAGCTCAGTCCCTGCCCTGCCCGTCACCCTCCCTGCGAGACAGAGCCGAACCTGAGGCCCGGCTAATCCCCCGTCTGTGGGGAGGGAGGCAGGCGGTAGGGGATTGCAGCCCAGCACTGAAAAGGAGCAGAAAATGCGATTTATTTTTGCTGCCCCCCACCCGACTCTGCCTCCAGCTGCTCGGAAAGCAGTTGTGAGGGGGACCGGGTGGAAGGGAGGGAATTTGCATTTGAAAATACTTGTTGGTTGGCCTGAAACATTCGGCGCCATTGCTGATCCAGTTCTGTGCGCGTGCAAGTGCGTGCATGCGTGTGTGTGTGTGTGTGTGTGTGTGTCTGTGGGTGTTTGGGCACGGTAGGGGTTGTGGGTGAGAAGACACTGAGGAAGCAGGACTCAGGAGAGGGCACCAGGCAGTGTCTCTCCTGAGCCATTTCTTACCCCTTTCTTGCTTTGGGGCTGCAACCGGCCATAAATAGATTACCCAGCTCAGCCTCTGCTCAGCCCCAGGGACTGCCAGCCCCAGGCCTCTCTGTGCCACCGGGCCCTCTGTAGGCCTCCACACCTGCCGGGAATTGGGTGTGTGTGTGTGTCCTACCCCCAGGAAGTCCCACAGACACCTCAGTCCCCAAGTGCTTGGTCTTTTCCTCTAAATGTCTCTTCCTCCTCTGTGTTCCCTAAGCTGGAAACTTCAGACTACGCCAATCTCCTCCCTTTCCGGTGGGGCTGCAAACCTTCCACCTCAGAGGCCACCCTCCGTGCATCCTCTGGTCCCCACTGCCACAGCGCAGTCCCAGCTGGCCCTCCTTCGCTCTTGTCAGGCCTTAGCTGGTCTCCTCGCCCTCCGTCTCCTCTCCTGCCAGTCCATCCCCAAACGGCTGCCGCTGATTTATTAAAAAGTAAAAATGAGGGCTTCCCTGGTGGCGCAGTGGTTGAGAGTCCGCCTGCCGATGCAGGGGACACGGGTTCGTGCCCCGGTCCGGGAGGAGCCCACATGCCGCGGAGCGGCTGGACCCGTGAGCCATGGCCGCTGAGCCTGCGCGTCTGGAGCCTGTGCTCTGCAACGGGAGAGGCCACAGCCGTAAAACTGAGCCCTGATGATGTCACTCTCCTGCTCCAAGCCCTTCCCTGGCAGCCCGCAGATGGAGTGGAGAGCCCTAGGGTGGCACAGCAGCCTCCTCGCTCTGTCCCTCGGCCCTCGTCTCTCTCTCTCCGCACCACGTGAAGCCCGCGCCTTCCCAGCACGGCAGGCCCTTCCGTTCCTTAGCCTGCGGAGCCTTTTCCCTCCTCTTCACCTTGGGCGAATTAGAACCCACCTCAGATATCATCGTCTCTTGTGAAAACTTCTGCCTCCCCCCACCTACCATCCCATGGCTAGCTTTCATCTTCTCTCTGCTCTCCGGCGCTTACACAAGCCTTAATTCTAGCCCTTAAACCATCGGCCCTCAAGGTTGCGTCATCATTCCTCCCTCGCTCAAAGCCTTTGCCAGTTCAGGTCTTTTCCTCTGAATGTCCTCTCTTGCCCTCTCCATCTGTAGTCTCACCTCTCCCTTCCTTTGGGATTTTCCATTCTGTGGCTACACTGGGCCCAGATTCTTCTGACCTGTATCCACCCTATTTCCCACATGTGGGT
Source organism: Stenella coeruleoalba (assembly GCF_951394435.1). Classification (NCBI taxonomy): domain Eukaryota; kingdom Metazoa; phylum Chordata; class Mammalia; order Artiodactyla; family Delphinidae; genus Stenella; species Stenella coeruleoalba. The sequence continues at coordinate 62,269,849 of NC_137150.1, forward strand.
GTGGGGTCGCCCCCGCTGGCCTGTGAGCTCCTGAAGGGGGTGGAGTGGGGTTCCTGCCAGGGCCCCCTCCCTCCCCCGGAGATCCGAGTGGCGCTGGGCTCACAGCCAGGGCTCAGGGACTTCAGGGGGCAAGTCTGAGTCTGGGAGAGAAGGAGGGGAGTGGGGAAAAGGTCTCAGCAGTTGCTGGAAGAACACTGGCTGCAGCCCCCTGGGACTCTGGCTCAGGAGCAGGGCTGGGGACACGAGGCCTGCGCTCACCTGGCAGCTGTTGGCAAAGCCTCTCCCCAGCAGTGATGTCAGAGGCAGGGGCCACTGGGCAGCCTCTGGCTCTGACACCGGTCAGCTGAGTGTCCAGGATAGAGAGGCTCAGAGCAGGAGGGGCAGAGAGAGTGACAAGGAGAGAGCCAGAGACATTCACTGAGAGGCCCGGGCAGTGACAGATAGAGACACGGCGATAGAGAGAGGGACAGAACAAGAGGAGGAGATAGAGACACAGACACCAAAGGAGAGACCGATTCAGAGACAGAGGCAGACAGAGAGAGACTTAGAGACACACAGACAAAAATGGAAATGGGGGTCAGAGAAAGAAAGAGAAAGTCAGAGAGAGACAAATAGAAAAGGAGACAAAAAGGAAAGGAGGCAGAGAGGACAGGAAGAGGTGTGTGTGTGGGCAAATGTCAGGAGACAGACAGACAGACAGATCTATGGGTATGGGATGCCAGAGAGAAGGGCCACAAACACATGCACGCATGTGTACGGAGGAAGCCAGGAAACCACCTAAAGAGACAGGCAAGGTGTCAAGGGGAGGAGAAGGCTCAGGCCTGATGCTTGGAGGGGCCAGGGCAGGCCTGCAACGCGGGCGGTAGGAGGTCAGGGCCTGTCTGCTGGGCTCCTCTTCTTGGCTGTGAGCTGGGGGTGGAGGGCAGGCCTGAAAGTAGGCTGGGTGGAAGGGCTCTGTGGGATCAGGAAAGAGCCTGGATCCAGCCTTGGTCGATTCAGGATCCAGAGGTGACCCCCAGGAGCCCCTGGAGAGGGGCCCCGAACCAGAGAATGACAGGTGGCGAGAGGCCCGTGCAAAGCCTAGAAGGGTCCAGCGGAGCCCTCCTGAGCCTCTCAGCTCAGCAGGGAGAGGACCCGCGAGGGAGCCACCAGGCTAAGTCCCTCGAAGCCCCTCACCCAGACAGTGCCCTGCCTCTGCGCCCAAGCCCCAGGGAGATTCCCCAGGGCCTTGGCAACCCATCCATGGTTCCACAACCCAACAAGGAGAGCCCACTGGAAGTCCTCCCTGCTGTCTAATTCAGATACCTCCCATTGCAAGTGCAGCCCACTCAACTCCTTAGGAGGTTAAAAAAAAAAAAAAGCCTCCACCGAAATCTGAAACGCCACGGAGTGCTCAGACAAAGACCCCTTTCTGTACAGTTCCACCCCCTCCTGCACCTCTCCCCCTCCCCACCCCCTTCCTTACTTACTGCAGGCTGAATTGGCAGCGGAGAGGTTTTGAGTCAACAAATGCAGTGGGCTGGGGAAGGGAGCCCTGAAGGGGATTCCTGTCTGGGAGACATTTGCTGACAGCAGTTACTGTGACAACAAGGAAGGTCTGCCACAGACCCACAAGCCTGCCTGCCTCGGGCCCACTGCTGCCCCGCCCAATCCTAGCTTTCCTCACAGCCCCTGCCCCACTGCTTCACTTACTCAGTCCTTCATCCCAGCATTTACTCTACAATCCTTGGACACCAACCATGTGGCCAAGCCCTGCTTGGCATTTTTATATTTACTGTCTCATTCAGCCTTCTTCCATTGACCAAGTAGAAAGCCGAAACTCAGTACAGGGAAGTGACTTGCCCAAGGTCATGCAGATGATAGAGCTGGGATTGGAACCCAGGTCTGTCTGGCTTCCCAAATCAGGGTGTGGGCCTCCGGTCAGTGTCAGGAGACCAGGTGCCAGGTGGTGAGCTCTTCGAAGGCTGAGACTTCACTATCCTTAGCTCACATCCCTAGAACTGTGGCCAAAGCCAGCACACAGTAGGTGCTTGGGAACTGCTTATGGCAAGAATGTTAGCTTATCGAGGGGAGGGCAGGAGTCAGAGAGGGTGGGAGCCCGCAGAAGAGAGGGCCTTCCTGCTTGGAAACAGCTGTGCCTGGATTCTACCACCCAAACACCCAAGGGCAGTTATAGAGGGTCTCCTGTGTGCCAGACACTGTGCGGGAACCTCTGAACACAAAGATTTAAAAATTGCATTTGTACTTTGCCCTACAGGAGGTCTTTGTTTAGCTGGGGAGACAGACACATAAACAGATGGGGTTAGCGGTACTATAGAAATCAGTCCTAAGTGCTGCGGGATTCCAGGTGGAGCATGGACCTAACTGTGAAAAGCAAAACAATAAAGCTTTTGTAAGAACGTAGAAAAATATCTCCACGATCTCAGGGTAGGGCAAGGTTTCTTAAACAATACACAAAAATAACAGCAACGCATAAAGGAAAAGATTGATAAATTTGAGTACTTTAAAATCAAGAAGTGCTGTCCTTCAAAAGACACGATTAAGAGAGTACAACCAACAAAGGCCTTATCTCCAGAATGTGTGAAGAAGTCCTACAAATGAGCGTGCAGGAGACTGACAACACAATGGAAGAACTGGACCAAAGAATTGAACACACAGAAATTCAAATGGCCAAATACATACAACAAGGTGCACAGCCTGATTAGTAATCAAGGAAATGCTAAGGAGACTCCCCATGAGATTCCACTACAGTACCCAGCAGATTAGCAACAATGTAAAAGTCTGATAAAAACAAACGTTGGTGAAGACGCGCAACAGGAGTTCTCAGATAGGTCTTTGGAAGCAGCCCATCGGTACGTAAGTAGTCAAGTCACAGATAGGCACATCCCAAAGGTGGATTCATGGACAGGAACGTTCATGGAGCCATTGGTCACGCAGGCCCCAAATCAGAACCAACAGATAGTGTAGACTGGGCAAACTGAGTGCAGGGGAACAGAGCCAGAGCACAGTGAATTCTGCCTGAGGGGCTGGGGTACCTGGGAGGTGACCTCTGAATTAGCTCTTGGAGGATGAAGTCCTCCTGTCGAGGAAAAGGGAGGGAGGGCATTCTAGACTGAAGGATCAGCAAATGCACTGGCAGGGGTTATAAGCGGTTCCCAGGAGGTGGCTGGGTGGTGGGTATCAGGGAGAGAAGCAGGAAAGCAGAGCAGAGAGGGGCTGGGACTTGTAGAATGTGAAGGCCTTTGTGGGCCACTGTAGGAAGTTCGGCTTAAATACAAAAATGGGAGAGTCGGGAGCTGGGAGCAGTGAGAGGGAGGGAGACCAGTTAGAGGTGACTGCAGAAGATGGTAAGGACTGGAAAGAAAGAGCAGCCTTGTGGCGGAAGAGATAGGGTGGATTTGGGAACCGTCTCAGAGACAGAATAGACAGGCTGTGGTGCTCAGGGGTGGGGATGGGGGCGGGAGGGAGCTGAGGGGACTCCCAGGTCTCTAGCTTGGGTGGTTGGTGACGCTGTCACTGAACATCTGGAGACAGAGGGAGGAGGGTGGGAGAGGTTTGGGGAAGGAGTTAAGAGGCCCAGTTGGGGACCTGCTGCTTTGGTGTTTCCTACAGGATAGACAGACAACATCCAGGACATCAGGACAGGCTGGGACAGAGAGCCACAGATATCAGAATTATGAGAGCAAGAAGCCATCGGTTAGATGAGAACATTTGGGGTACAGGAGCAGGCCAAGACCAAAAGAAGTCGTAGATGGAGCCCTGGAACCAAACACAGATGCATTGGGCCGAGGAGAGAGAAGCGAAAGAGACAGAGGGGACGATCAGAAAGTTAGAGGAGCCCTGGGAGAGGGTGGCAGGACCACAGCATCTGAGAGGAAGTTTCACAGGGACTGGGTGGTCTGCGGAGTGAAGACAGGGTATTGGAAACAGGCAGGGTTGGGTCTGTGATAAGCAGGGAGGCGGAGTAGAGGGAAGGCAGGGGAGTTCTGGTCTGAGGATCTCTATTTTCTCTGTCGATTATATGTGAGGGACGGGACAGGCCAGAAGCCGAAAGGGTGGTAAAGGTTTAGAACAGGAGCTGACCACCAGGGGCCCAGTGGCCTGAGGGCCGGGCTGACGTCAGGGACCATCAATCTGGAGTGGCACCAGGCTGCACGGTTGGGTGATTTTCCTATGCCTTCTCGTAGCCTGGGATTCATGGTGGGGAAAGCAGACGACTGGAATCCTCGGAGGCTGGGAAAGGCAGTGTGAGGGGGTGTGGGAATCGAGGGTGCCAGGGAGAATGAGTGATGTGGCCAATCACAGGCAGGTCGATGGGGGAGGAAGTAGAGCCAGGAAGGAGCTGACAGCTGGCAGAGTGCCTTGGCCAAAGCCGGCACTCCAGCACCATAGTTGAATGAGCAAGACAGGATGGGAGAATTGGAGAAATCTTTGTGAAAGGAGACCAGGTTTTATGGGAGGAAAGGAAAGAAGTTGTGGCCTGAGAGGGGGAAAATGGAATTTAAAATTTTATGGGAGATGTACCAGGTGGGTGGCTGAGGTGGAGAGAAGGTCGCTGGAGGTGGGGAAGCAGAGGAGTCAAGATGTGAGGGTGGGGGCTTCCCTGGTGGTGCAGTGGTTAAGAATTCGCCTGCCAATGCAGGGGGCACAGGTTCGATCCCTGGTCCCGGAAGAACCCACATGCCATGGAGCAACTAAACCCGTGAGCCACAACTACTGAGCGTGCGCTCTAGAGCCCACGAGCCACAACTACTGAGCCCGCATGCCACAACTACTGAAGCCCGCGCGCCTAGAGCCCGTGCTCCGCAACAAGAGAAGCCACGACAGTGAGAAGCCCGTGCACCGCAATGAAGAGTAGCCCCCTCTCACTGCAACTAGAGAAAGCCTGCACACAGCAATGAAGACCCAATGCAGCCAAAAATAAATAAATAAAAAATAAATAAATTTTAAAAAATGAAAAAGAAGTGAGGGCGTCGGGATGTTCATGTGGACATTTCAGTTGCCCAGGATGTTGGGATGCAGAGGAAGACCATGAACCAGCTGCCCAAATCCTCAAAGGATGACTGGGGACCTCTGAGTGGATAGGTGATATCAGCCAGGTTGGGTAAGGGGTATCGTGGCTGGATGGTGGGAAGCTGGAGGTCTGATTTTGAGTGGGAGAGGAAGTGTAATGGACTGAGGTGGCAGAGGGAGACGGCAGAATGCTGACTTTCCAGCCTGGCCGGGCGCCACTTCCTGCAGGCTCACCCCATCACTTTCCTCTGGGCCTTTGTTGTCCTTTAAATATGAAAGACTCCACTTAACCCTTGAGTATGCACAACCCTGATACTTGCTTTTCTCCACCACCCCCACCCCCGCCCCGAGATAATAGGGTAGGACTCTACCTCTTGTGGCCCCTGTAATATATTGTGGACCCAGTATATCCTGAGAAATGGGCCATGGGCACAGGACAGAGGCCTGGTCTGCAGCTTGGGATAGTGAAAGTGTCGGGCTGTTCTAGGCCGAGCCACATCGTCTGCTGGCCTTCTGCGTCTCTCCTCCCTGGGACACACAGAGCTTTTCTACCCTTCGACTCTCACATGGAAAATTAAGCCAGTAGGAAGAGACGCTGTACCTGAGCCGAGGCACGATGGCCTCCAGTGTCATGGCGACTCACTTGCCTGAAACACCTCATCCCACCTGCTATCAAAATCCTTCAAGGCCAAGCCAAAGCGGTGTCACTTCCTTTCTGATCTCCCCTTCTCAATATCAATTACTGATACTTTCTTAACAAGATTCTTGGTCCCTCCATTTGGCATTTGTTTCCACCAGTCTTAAAGTTGGTTGCTAAGGATCTATGTTTCCTACAAGACTTCAGTCTTAAAGGTGAGACCTCTGAAGGGGCCATGGGGACAAATAAGTCACGGACCTTATGGGGAGGAGCTTGCATTCTGGTCATCCTGTCAATGAATTCCAAATGATTTCTGCATCTGAAGGGGTAGGACTTGCAAAATGAAGGCCAGTGGATGTGTAGGGAGAGGGGGTAGGCATTGCCCTGATACCACCTGGGGAACCTGGCAAGGTGTCAGAGGCCATGCCCTGGGATCCTGATGGAGCAGGTAAGGTGGGGAGGGGTTAGGACTCCTGGAGTTTTAGAAACCTCAGCTGGTTCTGAATAGTTCTAGTTGAGAGCCACCAGTGGAGAAATAGAATTGAGTGCACTGGGGACTAACAAAGTAAGAAAACAACTAAACTAAGACTCGCCACACGATGGTCATACAAGCAACGGTCATTTATGAGCCCTGCTTACAACCAGAGCTCATCACTGTGAGACACAATATCAAGGGGGCATGTCATCAAAAGGTGCTCTCATGTTATTTTCGGTAGGTGACTTTAGATTATAACTGGAAACTTCTCAGGACTCACCAGGCTCCTGTTGTTCAAGGCACCAAGCGCTAATCACAGTATCTCTCTCACCATCTTCCCGCCCGCCCCCGGCCCTGTCTTTGAATCTTCTGGCTTCCAAAGCTAGATACCCAGAAGGAAGAAAATTAACGCATGTTGAGCACCGTCGTATGCCAGGCACTTGAAGTATTTATCTCAGTTAATCCCCCAAACTTCCCTATGTTGGAGAATAGTGTGAAGAAAAAATGGTTGAGAGCAGTAACCTCAACTGACAGGTTCAAGTCGTGGTTCTATAGCTCACTAGGACAAACCTGGACAGTCTCAAGCTACACAGCCTCAGTGTCCTTATCTGTAAAATGGGGCTAAGATGATTTACCTTCTCAGGCACATGGTAAATGTTGCAGACATTATAGCTGTTTTATTGCCATCATCCTCATTTTATAGACCAACAAGCTAAAGCCCAGCTGTAAATAGTTGTAGGTATTTGTACTCAGGTCTGCTGCATGGTCCGGTTTCTTTCCTCCACCACTCTACCTCCAGGCAGCCTGGCCTTGGCCAGGGGAGTGTGTGCCATGGGGGCCCCCGGCAGAGGCTCTGGGTTTCCCTGGGGGCTGGGGGTGGGGAGGAGCACCTGTGGCCACATTAGGAATGGCTTTTATGGGCCTGTTCCACCAACTGGCTCCCTCCCCCAGGTCTGCAGCACATTGAAGCTCTTCCTGTTTGCTCCCAAGCAGATGGTGCTGGAATCTCTCTACACCAACTCCCATTCATAAATCACAGCCTGTCCCCTGGTGCTGGAGCAACCATTCTAATTAGAGTGGGGGAGGTGTGTGCATGGGTGTGTGTGTGTGTGTGTGTGTGTGTGTGTGTGTGTGTGTGTGTGTGTGAAGAGACATAGAGACTCCTGGCCAGGGGATGCCACCTCTTCCCACTGGGGCTAGAGCCTGTCCCCTCAGCAGTCCTCGCAGCCCACCCTGCTTTACAGAGGGAAGGCTGGGGGTCCCAGGTCTGAGGAGAGAGGTCCTGTGGGGTGTTTCCTGCTGCATGTGACACCCCCTCCCTCCCCCATCCACCCACCAGAAGAGACCTTGGGACCAGGCAGCCATTCCTAACCCCACATTTTCTGCACCCAGGTTCTCTGCATGGTGGTAAGGGGAAGGGGGGGGTAGGGGATATTAACAGAGCCCCTAGTGTGTCCCTGGCACCCTAGTGAGTACCTGAGGGGCTGTAAGGGGAGGGGGCTTGGAGATAGGGATGGAGAGCCGGTCCCAGTGAGGGCAGCTCTGATTTGCCGGAGGTGAGAGCCGAGCGAGTGGAGGGGTGGGGAAGAGAACAACGAGATTGAGGGAAGCCGGGCTGGGGGACCCTTGCCCGGCAACTCAGCTCAGACTCCAGAGCTCTTTGGGTCCCTTATCTCAGGCCCAGTGGGCTGTGTGTGTGAACATATTTTCCATTCGTGTTCATGTATCCAAGTGTATGAGAGACTTTGGATTCAGCGGTGGACCTGGGGGTGTTGTGCTTGTGCATATAAGCCGTTTGCATGCCTAAATCGTTGCATGCCTCATTCATACTTGTGTGTGAGTATGAGTGGGCTCGTGTGGGTGGGGGGAGGGATTGACTGTGGGTTTGGGTGTATGTGAGTGGGTCTTGGGGCGTTTAGGGTGGAGTGCGTGGGCTGTGTGTGTTGGAGTTTGGGTGAGCAGGTACGGGGCTGGCTGTTGCTTGTTTGCGACTGCCTGCCTGTGTTCAGGACACGTGATGCTGCACACCTGAGTGTACCTTCTCCCCCGCACCACCCCCCCAGCAGTTCCCGGTGAGGGGAGATGGGAGGGGACAAGAGCACCTCCCCCCAGGGGCAAGGCAGAAGGGGTCACTCAGCCCTAGGGACAGTGGCTGCTCTGGGGGTCATAGCTGACCCTCCATCTCCTTCCTCCCCAAATCCCTCTCTCTGTCAAGAGAGCCCTGTAAATGGGCTTCTGCCTGGGACCCTTCTTCTCCAGGTGGGTCTACCTTGCAGGGGGTCCTCCTTTTCCTTCCCCTGCTCCCAGAGAAGTCTGAGGCTTTACCTATCTATGTCCCCTCAAGTGCCTGTAGCTCTCACCCGGTATTAGGTGGCACCCCAGGGGGCGCAGGGTGCTGCTACTTATTGCCCCTGCCCCTCCCTCCCCACTGCTCACCTTCATCCTTCAGCTCTTCCCCAAGCAGCTCCCAGCTGTCCCGGGGCAAGAGCCCTGGCTTATTTTTTAAAAATTTATTTTTCATTTTTTTGACTCCATTGGGTCTTCGTTGCGGTGCGCGGGCTTTCTCTAGTTAACGGTGAGCGGGGGCTACTCTTCGTTGTGCTGTGCGGGCTTCTCACTGCGGTGGCTTCTCCTGTTGCAGAGCACGGGCTCTAGGTGCACGGGCTTCAGTAGTTGTGACACACGGGCTCTAGAGCGCAGGCTCAGTAGTTGTGGCGTGCGGGCTTCGTTGCTCCGCGGCATGTGGGATCTTCCTGGACCAGGGCTTGAACCCATGTCCCCTGCATTGGCAGGCGGATTTTTAACCACTGCGCCACCAGAGAAGTCCTAGCCCTGGCTTTAAATACAAGCTCCACATGTGCCACTTGCTAGCTGTGTCTCCAGCCAAGAGTAATTGCACTTCTCTAAGTCTCAGTTTCTTCATCTACAAAATGGATATTAAAGTACACACCCTGCCTACCTCTGAGGGTTATTGTGAGGATCATGGGAGGTAATGTATGTGAAAGTAGCAAGAAATGATGAAAGACTGTACAATTATTACTTCTGGGTTGTCTTTTAACTAACCAACGCTAAATCCATTTCACAGATAGGGAGACTGAGCCCTGGAGAGACTTGACTCTGTGTTGCACCTGTGGCTTTTTGCTAGGATCCTGGCCTCTGGTATCCACCCCTCACTCCTGGTCCATTAGCAAAGGAGATCCCAGAATTTTGCTATCCCTTCCTCCACCTGCCCACCTTGCCTGCTTTGAAAACTCTTAAGCATCCTTCAGGCAACAGCACAGAGGGCACCTCCCCTGGGAAGACTTCCCTGATCCTGAGCAGAGCTGGAGTCTTGCTTCCCGGGTCTCTGAGCACACCTCCTGGCAGCTCTTATCAGGCTGCTCTGTAACTGTTTGTTTTTCCAACACTGTTTCACAATTACCGTGCAGTTTACAAACACTGAGAGTGCAGTGTGATCCAGCTACTGCAGCTACTGTGGTGGTGCCGCCCAGGTGCTAGTTCCTGCGGGGCGACCCTTCTGAGGTAGAAGCACCCCTCACCCCAGCTCGTACCTATGGCCACCCCCACCTCAGGGCCCAACCCAGAACCTGGCTCCAGGAGGTGCTTGGTAAATGGTGACTGACTGAAAACAAAACACATGAATGAGGCAAGGAGTGGAGTTTCTGGGAACAAGACAGAAGGGAAGAGATGCTTCTCGTTAACATCTCTTCATAAAAGCCAGCAAGTTCCTACATCCAGCTGGTGTCTGAATTGGGGCCAATCCTAGAACAGGGAGGCCTCTGAGGCTGAGGGCAGCTGGCTGGCCGGTGGGCTTTATAGGGCGGTTTTATGGACTCAGCTGAGATGTGGTGATGAGAAGCCAAACTTTAAACATCCTCTTAAAGTTTGCTTTCACTCCCTCAGGCCTCTGAGCTGAACAGAATTGAGAAGAAGGCTGACTGAGGACGTGCCAGTTGGAGGGATGAGGAGGATAGCATCGTCCACGTGGACCAAAAGGAAGTAGGCAGGAATCACAGCAGGAAGGGTATAAGTTAGATTTAAGGAAGGACTTCCTTCTGGTGCTGGGATGTGGCAGGGAGTGACAGGGAGGGGAGCAGATGGACCGACTTGCTCCCCATTACTCTGTGACGTAAGGGGGTCGTGTCATGTTTATTTCCTGTAGCCTCTGCTGTCTTGTTTGCAGAGTGGGGGAGGGACTACCACCTCTGCTCCCCATCTCACCCTGCTCTCTCCTGTCTCCCCTGTTATTGGCCAGGCAGAAACCTCCAGGGGGGAAAGAGAAAGGAGCCGAGGTCAGTACCAGGATCTGCTCAGGAGCTGGGAGCCCGGCTGAGCCCGGCACCCCCAGGCCTGTGAGCGCAGGGTCCTCGTGGTCTGAGTAGCAAAACTTTCCCTCCAAGACTATGCGGTTTGACGTGTGGAAAGGAGAAAAGCAAGGCACCTGAGGAACTGAGAAAAGTGCTGAGGAGAGGTTTAGAGGTGAAGAAAAGTCAAAGAGATAAGGAAAGAGAAAAATCAGAGAGGAAAAAGCAGAAAAGAAATGCATGGAGCCCACGCTGCCGGCTTGGGAGGTCGATCTCGGCAGACTTCACAAGCCTTCAAGGGGGCGTTAGCATCTTACAGATGGGGAGCCCCCGCTCAGAGGGGACCATGGCTCGCCTGGGGTTCCCCAGTCGACGAAGTTTTTGAATCCAGGACTGTCTGACTCCAGCCCACGCAGGGCTTTCACACGCTGGCTGGGCAGCGTCCTGGCCTGGTCTGTGTGAGCACGAGTCGTCCAGGATGCTCTGAGGCCAGGTGTCCTCAGCCCTGGGCAGCAGATCCCCCTGGGGCCCCTGGGCCCCTGGGCCCGGACCAGCCTGGGCCTGCTGTCTGAAACTCGGCTTGTGGCCGGCCTGTTTGCGGGGAGGATTGACAACTATGCTCTCGGGGAATGGAGAAGTTGGAACCCAATTAAAGGCCAGAGTCCTCAGCCACGGAGAGGGTGCTCTTTGCCTTGGGGGCCGCAGCTCATGGCCTAGAAGCCTCTAGTCCCAGCAGGATTCTCAGCTCCTGTAGGGGCTGGAGGGATGAGGGAAGTGGGAACGGGGTTCCGCAGGACCCCACCCTGCCCGCGCCTGGCTGCGAGAGCCCCGGGGAGGGGGCGTGGGGCTGGGGGGTGAAGGGGGCAGTCGGCTCCTGCTACCCGGGCCTGCCCCTTCTGATTCCCTAGGGCAGGGGATGCGGAAAAGAAGGAAAGGGAAAGAACACTGGGCACCTATCACGTGCCAGGAGCTTTCCATACATTAGCAATTTAATCCTCCCGGCAACCCCGAAGGGAGGATCGTTATCCTCATTTTACAGGTGACAGAGACGAAGTTCAGAGAGGTTAAATATCTCAGTCAGGCCCACACAGCCCCCAGACTGTGGAGGCGGGATTCAAACTCAGGGCTGCGTAACTCCCAGCAATGCTTGTGTGCTCTGGGAGAGGGTGACTTGCCCATCCCTTCAAAACTTCCAGGACTGGGGCGTTCCCAGGCACACTCCATGTGTGCCTCTGGCCTCTGGGGGCCCAGGCCTCCCAACTCTAACAAACACCCTTCAGACGTTTCTGGACACTTCCCACCCCTGCTCTGGGGTCCTTGGGAAAAGCAGGTTGCCTTTGAAGGGGCCCCCCAGGCCCATCAGCATCTCTACTATTTCACACTTTCCCTTCAGGATCATCAGATGAGGAACAGCTGGGCCTGCAGATTTACTAGGGTTTTGCAAGTGATTCTATCCGCTCTTCCAGCTAAGCTCCACCGCTGCTCCCATTAGTAGCCTCTGGAAAGCAAAGGGAATTCCTTTGTCAGTTCCCCAAACCCACTTAGCTGGTGTAATTTTTGCCTCTCCCACTCCTCACAGCAATTGGGATCCGGCCATACATCTTCCCAGAAACACCAGAGACAAAGAGGGAGAAAAAGAAAGAAAAGAGAGAGAGAGAATGCATTTTACTGTTCTGTTCAAGAAAACAAAACACAGGAAACCTCTGGCAGGAGGGAGAGAAGACCCAGATTTCCCTCCTGGTTCCATCAGCTCGTGTGGCTGAAGGCAAGGCAAGTAATCTCGGTAGGCCTCAGTTTCTACTCCTGTGAAATGGGCTGAGTATCCAGCCTGAGTACCTCTCAGAGGGGATGTGAGCATCAGAGCCAGAGCCCTGCACCCAGAAACATTCGGTAGGTATGCTGAAGTGGGAGCCCACCTAGGTGGCCCATCCTCAGACGCACTGACAAGCCTTCAGACATGTTCAGCATTTCCCACTTTTCCCCCTTTGTTTTTCAGGGGTCACTCATCGACCTACATACACTGCGTGACATGCACATGTAGAAGCTTGTGACGGGATGTGACATCAGGAGAGCCAAGGGGAGGAGGCACAGGAAGAAGTGGGCACTGGGGCACGATATGAACATTCAGTGCCAAACAAGAAACACAAGGCCCCAGCCACCCCAGGGGTCAGAGTTTCACGTGTGACCAGTTGTCACAGGTGCCACTGGTAAGAGCTGGGCAAAGCCCTCAGGGAGTTGAGCGGAGGCTCAGACTGATGATGCTATTTTAGTAATGAATCATTATTAATCATTTTAATTATCAAACAAAATGTATTAATATTTGGTTAACTGTTAAAGTACTAATGATGGTACTTACAAATTAATGGCTCAGAATGATTATGACGGTCATTGTAATAACGCTATGCTGAAGGAATTTTTTTGCCAATAGATAAATCAGAAAGCAATTGAGGTATATAACGGTGATTGTAGGACCGATGTGTAATGACAACAAGAAATAAGTCTGCACGTGTCCAAATAAGTATGCAGGTATCAAAAATGCCAACGGTCAGCCTTGACCACCAAGCTTGGTCAAAGGGCTCTGTCACAAAGAGGCATCGGGCAGCAACAGCCCGGCTGCCAGGGCCCACACAGGCGAGGGCAGTAAGGCAGCCTGGGCCTGAAGGGGGCTGAGGACACTGGGAGACGCAGGCTGCAGGAGCTTGGAGTAGTGAAGCCAGCATAGTGACCAGAGGGAGCAGAAGTACAAGCCAGCAAAGGGTGATGTGATGAGAGATGGGGGGCGGGGAGTGGTGAGAAGCCTGCTGAGAACCGGCAGCAAAAAATCTCTCATGAACGTTGTGCCAGCCCTGCAGCCCAGCATTGCAACATAATCACCAGGTATTAAGAAAAGAGAAATGACGGGAATTCCCTGGCAGTCTAGTGGTTAGGACTCAGCGCTATCACTGCCGTGGGCCTGGGTTCAATCCCTGGTCGGGAACAAAAAAAGAAAAGAGAAACGCGGTCTCCAGGCACCTGGCAACACGGGCAGATGAAGAAGACAGAAACTGACAACACGGGGGGATGATTGAAGCCCAGGGGCAACTACCTCTGTCTGAAGGAGCGGGGATGGGCCGCTAGAACCAGAAAGACAACCATGCCTTACACCTGTAATTAGGCAAAATGCTTACTTTAGTTGTAAGCATAAAGTTGTAGTCAACTCTTTCTGTGATTTGGCTATTTACCGGGAATTCAGTCATTTCTTTGTTTTAAAGTCCCCACTTAAGGACTTCAATGGGATGGACCTGCCTAAACTCCCAGTGTTCAGGCAGAACCATTCACATTGTAGAGTCCAGAAAGGGACATCCTGGCTGATTGATCCTGCCCAGGGACCTTGCTGAGTTTAGCATTCCCCCACAGGGGTGAGAAACCCAATTTATAAAGACATGGGATAAGCCTTGCTGCCTCCCGGACTGGGCAGAGAAGCAGGGTCACCTCATAGAATTGGCTAGTTGCCCAGCCAAGAAAGAACTCACCATGTCTGTTGATGGGCTAGGAGATAATCATGGGAGAGAAAGGTTTGGGGCAGTGGCCTCCAATTCCCCGCTGGAGGAGGACTTTGGGAGTTGTTGAATCTGTTTTGAATTCTTCCAAGATCCAGTTTGTCTGCGCCCTTAATCAACTAGAAATGGTAGTCATCTTGGATGCAAGCAATGGAAGCTGCAGTTAGCCTGGACTAGAAATAGAAGTGCATTTTCAAATACTCAGACATTTCCTTTTGGGGGAGGGGTCTAGGGTTGGGGCTTATACTCTTCTTGGCTTGAATCCCCAGAAACCTAACGGAAGGCCTCACACTGTCTTTTTGTAATCATGCTCACCACGTGGTGTTAGAAGGAAGTTGAATGCATTAAAGAGTCAGCCATTCTGGGCTGTAAAATAGGAAAATTCCAGCAACCTAAAAATCTCACAATGCCCTGAGTCTTTCAGCGAGTTCTAGTGTCACCATCCACCGGTGGCCGGCTTGCCATGGGGCTGGGCCCACAGTAGGTTCTCATGAGCACTCGTGCCCTCCCCTCCCCTCCTGGGGTAGGTCCCCAAGCACTTAAGGTTATTATAACAGGTTAAGTCTCACTCGCCAATTTGTTTAACCTCACACCACGTTGGATATAAAGTCCTTAATCTAAATAACGGTCGCTCGTTTTCCCCCTGCCTTGAAACAACAGGCATTTCATTCACCCCAGCTGGCAGCGCCTGGCAGACTGGCTAACAGGCTTTTATGGGCTGAAACGTGCTGCGGCTTGTTCCTGCTCCATCTCTCCTCCTTCTTAGCTTTTCTACAAGCCACATGCAAAAATCTGCCCCATTACTCGATTATCACATTTCATATGAAATTAGGTATTGCAGGTCTCATGTTATTCAATTAGCTTGGCTCAGGCTGAGGGCATGACTCAGAGGCACTCCCAGTTTCACCACCTTCCAGTCATGGCTCCTCCTTTATCCTGACCCCTGGGAGACCCTGTCTTGCTAGGATACCCTTCTTTCTGCTGAGGCTTTGGTTAAACCACACTCTCAGGCCCCTTAGCAGGACAAAGCTTTCCCCACCAGCTTCAGTTCCACCCTCTTGAACCCTGACTTGCCCGTGTCTCCTAGAAGTACCCAGATGAATGACCTCCACTTGCCTCCCTGATGGTGTGGCCCGCAGCCCTGCGGACAAGCCCTGTGCTTACCCTGGTCCTGGCGGCTTTTTCATTCTGCTCCCTGTCACTAGACTAATGGCTTCTCCAAAAAGCTTCAGCCCTCCAGGCTTCAGTGTCAGCAGCTCTGGGTGGCCCAGCACACACTTCCTCCAGGTACATGTGAGCGTGCTAAAAATCCTGGTCCCACCCACACATCCTGGCCTGGTAACTTCCCCCTGTTCCACTTTGCAGCCTTCATATTCTCAACTCCCTCGTTTACATTTCATCAGAGTCAACCTCAGGCTCTCTGCAATCCCTCCATCAATCCGCAGTGATGTTTTTGGCTATACCCCCTGCCCCTGGAAATGACTTCCCACCACTCCATAGGCAGACACACGTGGACCTCCTTTTCTTCCTGGCACACGTTCCCTTCTGTGCCCAACTGTCTCCAGAGGTGTCAGGAAATGTGTTTGGGTTTTATTTGCTCATTCAGCACAGTTGTCTGAGTACCTACTATGCGTAAGACCAGATTCTTTACCCTCAGGATTTATAACCTAGAAGGAGAGGTGAGAAAAAGAATACAACTGGTAATTACAAGAGAGAAAGTGCCTCTTATGAGAGAGGTAGAGGAAGGCAGGACACTGGTGAGGCTTAATCTGCATATTCACTCTGGGAATTCTGGGTTATCAAGTCTGAATGACAAGGACCGCATGGAAACAGTGTAAAGGACTTTTGGGTCTGATGATCAGGTCTCAGGAGACTCAGTGAAGACTCTTAAAGACAAGATAAAGAATGAAGCAGGGATTTCCCTGGTGGCGCAGTGGTTAAGAATCCACCTGCCAATGCAGGGCACACGGGTTTGAACCCTGGTCCTGGAAGATCCCACATGCCATGGAGCAACTAAGCCCGTGTGCCACAACTACTGAGCCCGTGTGCCACAACTACTGAAGCCCACGCACCTAGAGCCTGTGCTCCACAACAGGAGAAGCCACCGCACCACAATGAGGAGTAGTCCCTCCTTGCCGCCACTAGGGAAAGCCTGCGTGCAGCAACGATGACCCAACGCAACCAAAAATAAATAAAATTGATTCTTTAAAAAAAAAAAGAATGAAGCAGCTGTGGTTCTGCCCTGTGAACCCAAAATTCACCTTTAGCTAGAAGAGAGTAAAGGACTGTTGAAAGATCCAGGTTCCCTTCTCTAACAATGAGTTAAATCAGCTTCCTAAGAAAGGCTTCCCCTAATTTGGGGGTTCCCTTTGGCAATAAACTCTCTTAATTGCACTAAAATTCACATGACTGTTTGAAGCAAAATTATAACATTTTCTTGTGGGTTTTATAATATATGTAGATGAAATACATATGATAACTGTAGCATAAAGAATGGGGGTAGGAAGTAATGAACCTCTGTGGTTGCGAGGTTTCTACATTTTACTTGAAATAGTAACTCTAAGTGGATTGTGAAAAGTTAAGGATGTATGTTGTAATCCCTGGGGCAGTCATTAAAAAATTAATGCAAAGAAGTATAGCTACAAATCCAATAGATAAATTTAAATGGAATTCTAAAAATCCAAAAGAAGTCAGGGAAGGAGGAACAGAGAAATGGAAAACAGAGCGGGCAAATGAAACTAAATTCAACCATGTCAATAATTACATTAAATGTTAATGGGCTAAACATTGCAATTAAAAGGCAGAGATTGTCAGAATAGATTTTTAAAAAAAGACTATTTGCAGTCTGCAAGAGAAATACTTTAAATATAAAGTCACAGATAAGTTTTTAAAAATGGATAAAAAATTACAGACATTCAAAGCTGGAGAGACTATATATTATCAGATAAAATAGACTTCAAGGCAAAGTGTATTACTAGAGATAAAGAGGGACATTTTATAATGGTAGAAGGGTCAATTCATCAGGAAGGGAAGACACTCATAACCATGTATGCAAGGTATAACAGTGCTTCAAACACATGAAGCAAAAATGGACAGAATTAAGGGGAGAAATAGGAGAAATATAATCAAAGATGGAAAGTTCATCAGTGAGGGTGGAGTTGTCTGATTTCACCTCCAGGACAAATGCGCTTGGGAGGCCATCCCCTGAACCAGTGCTGGGCTGTAGTCTGTGGCCTGTGGTGAGACACCTCAAGGAAGAAGCCAGGAGGGAGCCAAGCAGCTGTTCAGCAACAAAACCTGGAGAGATTCTTCAAGGCTGGCACACTCATGGCCCCAGGTGATGTTTGTGGACAGCCTAGAGCTTGGACCTCCCCTGAGGTGGGGAGGTAGTGGTTGAGGGTGTTGAAGCTGGTTCTGAAGGTAGTGGTGATAATGCCCAGGTGGAAATGGTTATTTTTGTTGGCTGTTCTGGAACAGGATGCCAAGTAGTGGAGTGGAGAGCACCAATGGAGGCCAAAAAGAGCTTCGCCCACTTCATTATTAGCTGCTCAGGATTCCTTTATAATATACCTGATGAGGTGGACTCAGGTGTCAACGACCACACAAGAGCTAACCTTACCCTTAATAGTCATCAAGACTGATGGGATCTGAAGAAGCAAGAGGTAGCCCAATGGTTCTCAGACTTGAGTGTGCAGCAGAATCACCTGGGGGGCTTTTTAAAACAGATTGCTGGGCCCCATGCCCAGAGTTTTTGATTCAGCAGGTATGAGGAGGGATCATATGCTGATGCTGCTGGTCTGGAGATACACTTGGAGAACCACTAAGGTAAACAAGTGCCGAGGGGAAAGTCTTTTTCGATACACTGAGTCAGTGTGGAAAGTCACAGTTGGGGGTCAGGGTGAGGGACATGCCAGGTAGAGGAGACAGAAAAAATAAGGTACATTTATGGGGCTGAACTGTTATGTCCATATATAGAGCAGAGCAGAGAAGCCTGGTGAGGTGGACCAGAACCCAAATCAGGCTTGGCCTAACTTAGAAATGAAGAACACAAGCTCAGAGATCGGATATGTGGGTTCAAACCTGTTTCTGTCGCTTATGGGCTGTGTAACCTAAAAGAGGTTACTTAAACTCTCAGAGCCTCAGTTCCACAATCTGCAAAATGGGGCTAATGCTCATACCTCCTCTCAGGATTGCTCGTGAGCGAGTGCAGGTCAACTCCTGGCACTCCTGGGTAAGTGCTCAGGCAGTCAACGCTAAGGTTCTTGCTGAACACTAGGCTAAGGGTTTGCAAGCAGAGCGCACGGCTGACCCATCCGTGGGCCGACGTTGACCATATCAGGCTGGGCTGCAACTTTAGCAACAAGCTAGTCAGATGGTATTTGTGAAATCCTTCCTGAGGACACCGGCTTTTGGCTCAAATAGTTCCAGGCCTCCAGCTGATGGTGATCACTTTCCTGGAAGTTAGGCTCCCCCCCAGCCCTGCTCCTTCCCGAACCCCTTGGCAACCACAAGGGGTGGCTGAGGCAGCTTTACCGGGGCCCAGGCTGAGAAGCTGCAAGCAAACTAGCCTCGGGATTTATCAGCGGCTTTCGGAGTTATCAGCTGGCATCCAACAGTGCAAAAGGCAGCAGCTTTTGGATGTCTTTTTTTTCTCAGTGAGAAGCGAAGGGGGTTGAGTCCATCTGCATTAAGGAAAGGGAATTCATCCTCCTTCTCCCCCCACCTCCCCGTGTTCTGAGATAAATTGGTTCATTTCCATGAAAATTTAAACTCAGAAAAGAATCCTTGCCTTTTGGACTGTGAGTTAAATGGGAAAGGGGGAGCTGTACGCCCAGGACAGAAAAGCTGTGCCTGTCTCCGCCCTCTCCTGGTGCCACACGGGACCCCAGGATGTGGGCACAGCTCCTGAGTGGTTCTGTATGGTCTGAGCCTTTGTGCTCGCAGCACTACAGGAATGTGGGTGCTGGCTTAGGTTACACTGAAGTTTCCATAACTCCTTGGAAATTGTAATCTGGCTACTGCTCCCCACCTTCCTTGGGAGCCAGGCTTTCACCGGAGCCACTACCCCTCTCCTCAATCCCATGTAATTTGAGTTCTTTCCTCTTCTTACCAATTAAGGCCTTAGCATGTTCTGTGGCCATGTCCTTTCAGGGTCTTACCGTGGAGAATGGGCAGGGATGGGGTAGGAGGCACTGGTCGCACAGCCTGGAATCTCCTCCGGCAATTTCCTCATCCTGGGGCTTGTCCACAGCAAACTCTGACCCCTCAGTAAGGGTGCCTTGCCCCCGGTACCATCTCAGTTAATCCCCATCCCTACCCCCTGCTTTCTGTCTTTGTGGTTTGAATGGAGCTCAGGATAAAGCCAAGCCTGGTCATCTTGGGGAAGCACTGTTCGTGGTTGGAAATCATGAGCAAAATTTGAAAAATGGTGAAAAGAAAAAAATCCTGCTTAGGGAAGCAAGTTTCCTAGCAGGGGGAAGAAAAGCTAACTGGCAAAGTCCAACAGGAATAATCAGAAATAGTCTCTGGATTTTTCACCTTTAGTATCTCCCACCCCCCTCCCCATCCTTCCCCACAGCATGGGTAACCAAGAGATACCTACATTAAGGTGATTGTCTAGGAAGAATCAACTTAGACATGAAGCCAAATTCCTAAGCAGTTTCCACTGCAATCCAGATTTCCTCATGCTGCCTTCTCCAACTCCTCCTTCATCCAAATGCAGCTCACATTATATATCTGCTCCCCCGGGGGCTGTTGGCCCGGGCAAGTGTTTGTGGCAGAGCCCTGGGACCCATCCAAGGGTCACACCTTCTGGGCCCTGTGTGTGGAGGTACAGCTTAAAGGTGTAGGTGGATTTATCTCATCGGCCAAGTATTGCCTGAGTGAACGTCTGCATGAACAAAAGGACAGTGAATTCCCCTCACTTAGCCTTGCAAATCAGTCTCCCCACTTTCCCAGCCCAGGTGGAGGTATTTTCCTCCCTTGAGACTGAGTAGAATAAATGAGGCAGCAGCCCAGGTGGGAGGCAGGGGAGCTTGTTGTGAACTGATTGAGTCATCCCTCCAGTCCCACCCCACACCTCCTGCCCATAGCTTTAATTCAGCCTCCATCTTCTCTTGCCCCCAGTAGGCATCAGCCTCCCAGCCTCCACTCACCGCAGAGCAGCCTTTTTACAAAGCAACTCTGAGTATGTGAATGGCTCAGGGTTTACACACACGGACAACCAGGTGTGGAGCTCTGCAGAGGCCTGGAAGGGAGATGCAAGCAAAGGCCCAGTATGGGTTAGGCCTGAGCTCTTAGCTTCACAGGGTTCAGGGGGTTTTCTATCTGCAAGTATGTGTGGGTCCCTGCTGGTCCAGGTCGGGGTCTGGGGGGACTCATCTCCCATAGAGAATGTTATCACCAGGACAGTCATAGGTACTTAAACCCCCTGACTTCTTTAACCACCCCGGGGGAGGAGGGTGCTCCTCTCTGAAGCCCTCCCCCGCCCCGCGTGTCTGCTCTGTTCTGCGAGGCGTGGGCCTCCATGGAGGTTTATGGAATGACTCTGAGGCATCTGGGAATGCAGCTTTGGAGGGGGGTGAAGATGGATCATGTTTCTCTCCCAAGCCCTTCCCCAGCTCCTTGGGACCCAGGAGTGGCAGGAGCTGGGCCTCTGAGAGTTGGCTGGCTTATTTTTAGTTCAGATTCTAGCTCACAAGCCTGATTGTTTTTCGGTTTTGCCGAATTTGGGCCAGGTCCTGGCAGTCTCCTAGAACCCTGGCTTTGGCTGTTGAAGGTCTGTGGGACATGAGCCGCTGGGGCAGGGAAGTCCCACCAGCTTCCTGACCCAGGCCACTGGCAGAGCACAGACAGCCTAGCCAGGCTGCTCTGGGGCCTGGACCAGCTGCCCCAGTTGGAAGGGGAAGGAACCTGGGCCTCCCAGCGCTGAGCCTTTGGTGATTTGGGATAGGAGGGGTATAGACTTAACATCCTGTTTAAATTTGGCACTAGTAGAATTTTTTAACAGGGGTTATGACCCTCCCTCCTCCCTCTCCCAGGCCTTCCTTACATATTCCTCTAATCAGTTTTTCCCTTTTGGCTCTAATTCTGCTCTTCACCTTGGAGCTTGGGTCCTGACCGAGGGAGAAGCAGTGTGATCACTGTGATTTCTTGAATGCTGCCTCTGAACAGAGCTGACCACAGACAGGCTGCCGGGAAGCCCAGCAGCCCCCAAGGGACCAAAGACGGGAAAGAGGAGAGGAGAGACAGATGGGTGTGAATGCACGTGCGCGTGTGTGTTGTCACATGTGAGTGTGCTGTGGCTAGAGGTGGTGGTGCAGGAGGTCTGAGAGGAAAGGCGAGAGAGAGGGAAAAATGCCTAATTACAGCCAGGCACAAGTGCCTGCAAGCCCAGTCCTTGGCTGGCCGGCCATGTGAGCAGAGGCTCTGTAAGCGAACACCCAGCCCTTCTGTGACTCCCGGGCGGGGGAGCCCACATTCCTGCCCGGCAAAGGCTGCTTTAATCAAGGCTCCAGATCCTTCCTGCAGCCGCCCAGGGGGGACTGTAACGCTAAACACATTAGTGTGTGAGATTGAAAGGTAACACATTCTCATGGAAGCCCCCGGAACAATGGGCCTCGGGTCTGGGTTTCATTTGGAGGAACTGTGCGGTGGGAATTTCTCTAATCAAATAAAAGGAAAATGAAAAACTCTATCATTCGCAAACTTTAATGCTCTTAATTGCATTAATTTGAAAAACATACAAGGTCTTTCTGAGTGTGGTGTTGGAGCCTGATAGGAGAGGAAGCTTGGGGCCTGGTTGGGGAGAGGCAGGAGTCTGATGGCAGCAAAGGGTGCCCGGGAGAGGCAGCCAGTGTGGCCGGGGCCTGAAGGACGGCCTGGCAGAGACCCAAGTGATAGGAGGTTAGGCTTCTGTCCCCCTGTGGCCCCTCCCAGCCCTGGTATTTCCGGGGCCTCCATGGTGGCTGAAGAGGCCTGAGAGCCCCATCAGGCCACTTGGCTTGGACCTGCTGCTGTCACTCACTCCTCATCTGCCCAAACCCGAGGGGGAGGAGGCAGCTCCTCTCTGCTCTGTCAGCACCCACAGCCCAGGGCCAGCTGCTCATCCTGCAACACATCCCACCCTGGATGCCTCCAGAGGCCCAAATCCCAGTCTGCCCCTTCATTCCCATTCCACCATATTGGACCTGCAGGGGTGTACCAGCCTCTTCCTGCCCCGAACTCTGTCTCCATGGAGGATGGAGCAGAAAGAAACAACCTGCATTTGGGTGTTGAGTCTGTCAGGATGAGATCTGAGCTCCCTAAAGCCTGAAGGAGTTGGGGCCTTCCCCCTGCCCTCTGCTGCAGGGCCGGGGCTAGGAAGGCCTCAGCTCTCCACTGAGTCAGGGCTGAGGGACAGTGGACTGGGCCCTGCAGGGAGTTGTGGAGCCTGGAGGTTCCAAACTGAGGCACAGCCCTCCCTAGAAGTTTGGGCCTGTGACTCACAGAGAGATGTGCCAGGCACCGGACATGTTGGGGCTTAATCCCAGCCCCTCTGCTCTCAACCTGCATGACCTTGAGGCAATCGACTGACATCTGCAGGAATAATGTAAACCCTACCAGGGCTGTTAAGGTTGGCTCCCCTCGGGGGCCCCCAGTCCTTAGGAGACAGTGGGGGAGTGAGGGTTGTCCGTGTGTACACAGGAGCTTCAGGCCGTCAGTTTTAGTGGCCACGCAAAGGACCCTCTTTCTCCATCCCATAGTTTCCTCCTTGAATTACTGTTGTCTTGTGGGTCCCTCAACCTGGAATTACTGTCTTATCCTTGAACTTGTAGGAAGCTCATCTCGTGTCTCAAGTGTCACCTCCTCTGTGAAGGCCTGTGACGTGCCTGAGAGAACTGAGTTCCCTGGCAGGTACGGTGGGAACATGATGTTATTGTTCCTATTTTCTGGAAAACCGAGGTTCTGAGAGGTTTGTTGACTTGCCCAAGGTCACACAGCAGCAGAATCAGGACTAATATTCCACATAATGGCCTCCATTTTCTAGCACCTGCCATGAGCCCAGCACTGTGCGGGTCACTTTATGTTTTTTTTTCTTTAATAAATAAATTTATTTATTTAGTTATTTTTGGCTGTGTTGGGTCTTCGTTGCTGCTCGCGGGCTTTCTCTAGTTGCGGCAAGCGGAGGCTAGTCTTCATTGCAGTGGGCGGGCTTCTCATTGTGGTGGCTTCTCTTGTTGTGGAGCGTGGGCTCTAGGCACGTGGGCTTCAGAAGTCGTGGCACGTAGGCTCAGTAGTTGTGACTCACGGACTCTAGAGCACAGGCTTATTAGTTGTGGTGCATGGGCTTAGTTGCTCCATGGCATGTGGGAATCTTCCCGGACCAGGGCTCGAACCCGTGTCCCCTGCATTGACAGGTGGATTCTTAACCACTGTGCCACCAGGGAAGCACCCCCAGCACTCTTCTTAAATCTTTTTCATGAAGAATTTTGTCAGCCATCAGCCAACACCACTTACTTAGAGCTCTGGGCAGGGATGAATGAGGGATACAGTCCTTGCCCAGGTGGAATGCAGGCTCCCAGGGCGGCCAGACCTGCACCCTCTGGGGGAAGTGGGAGAGCAGGGACAATCTGTTTCTCCTAGGAGTCCAGCTCTTGTGCTGGTTCTGCCACTAAGCAGCTGTGTGACCTTGAGTAAGTGAGGCAGCGCCTGTCCTCCGTTTCCCCATTTGTACCACAGGGAGGTAGAGGCATAAGGCCTCCAAGGACCCTCCCAGCCCTAGGATTCCAGGATTCTGTGACTTCTGAGAGTGCCATGGGCCAGCTATGCCTGGGTTCAGGAAGGCAGTGATCAGCGGGGGTCCTCATGAAGGTGCCTTTGTCTGCCCTAGTCTTGCAGCTTCATCGTCTGCCAGAGCTCAGAACTCAGGAGGGGGGCTCATGTGGGGTAAGAGGAGCCCTGGTTAAGATGATTTACAAAAGCAGGATGTGCTCAGGTTAGCAGGGCCTGATGGTTGCTGGGGAGCCGGCAGATGTGCTCCCTAAGCTGGCAGATGTTATTTTTTAAGAACTTCTGAAGGCACAGTCCTGGCGGGGAGGGACTCTCCTGGCACTGTCTCTCCTGCGCCCCAGCAAATGCTCAGTGACTTATGAACGTGACCTGATTTAATCCTCCCACCTGATCTATCGGGGCAGAACATTGCCTTCCCCTCTGTCCCAGATCAGAGGCAAAAGCAGCCCATAAGGTGTGTAAGTTACCTGGCTGGGAAGTGGTAGAGCAGAGGTTGAAAACCAGGCCCAGGTGGTGCCAGGGGCTGTCCCTCCACCATGCCACCCTGCACCTCCCCATGGTGGGAGGGTGCAAATGGCAGCGCTGGCAGGTGAATTCCAACAGCTGGGATACTCAGAGAGGGAAGCCTCAGACAAAAGGGTTACAAACTGAATCCCCGTGCGCCTCCATTTAAGCAGATCCAATATACCCAAATCTAAAAATAGCCCCTTCCATTGGAACTCTTTCCCATATGAATTCATTCCCATAGAAAAAGAATCACTGATTCTTTTCTTCAAGAAGCCAACTCCATTAGTGCATTAAAAATACAACTCAAGTTGCCAAATGTGATTTCATATGCAATCCCCTCTCCCTACTCCCAGACCCAACAGACTTCTCACTCCTGATCCCAAAGGAGTACTCCGCCTTGCCTGAAGAGAGGTTCGCCTGCAGTGAGGGGGGCTGGTGATCAGCATGGCAAACACATGTCCTGGATCTTCTGAGACTGCTCACTGTCTAATATTAGGTTTCCGTTGTCCCATGAGGATACTTGGAACTATCAGGCTTTGGGGACTGATGCCTTAGTTAGAACAATGTGGTGACCACGGAGAGGAGGATGCTGTCCTGTCAAACCCATTTTCCAAACTGGCAGGGCTGCAGGGTAGGCCTGGTCAGAGCGGGAGCCCAGAGCCAAGCCTCTGAGGTGGGGTGGGGGGATGCCGGGGGCATGGGGTGAGCCAGCTGAGAGGCAGCCCCCTGGGTAGCTGGGATTTATTAGCGAGCATGCCATGCAAAACAGGCAGGCTGCAGGGATCCAGGGCTCCCTCCAGCGCTCCTCTGCATGGGAAGTGGGCGGGCCGGCCCTGGAGGGTGGCCAGGGAAGAGCAGTTCCGTGATTAAAGGCTTGGAGACCAGGACTTTTGAAGCGAGACGACCGGGGTGGCTGGTTATTTATGCATTTAGCTCTGGGCCCGGCCTCCCCCCTCCCCCCACCACCCAGCAACTCTGACACCCACAGCCTGGCCCTGGGCCCCACTCTGGGCTCCAGGAGGCTGGCAGGGAAGGCAAGGATTTCCAGAACCTTGACCGGGGACCTGGGGTGTGCTGGCAGGGGCATTAACACACAACATCATGAATCCTCCTGACCAGCCTATAGGGTGAGAGTTACTAGCCCCATTTTACAGGTGGAGATACTGAGTTGAAGTGACCAAGTGGAACGAGGACCCAGTTCTTCTGATTCTACCTCATCACAGCAAAGAGATGGGAAGAGAAATCTGACCGAACCTCTCTAATGAGGGGGTTGTTTCCCCAGGGCTGTTTATGTGCGAAATGAGAGTTCTTAAAATAGTAACAATGATGTGATAGATGCTACATGCACTTATTGAGCAGCTACTACGTGCTCAAGCTTACTGCATGTAATCCTTCCAAAAGCTTCCCGAGGTAGATATTACAATCCTCACTTTACAGGTGAGGAAACTGAGACTCAGAGACTTTACCTGACTTGCTCATGTTCACAGAAGCAGGATTTCAAGCTTGGATTGTTCTGTTTTCAAAGCACACAGCCCTTCCATCACCCCATGCCTCGTATAGCACCCACCTTATGGTTCCTGGAACTGCTTTCTCTATGGGAAGGATGTTTGGGGGGTGACCCCAGGAGGCTGCTGGCTGATTAGCTGTTTTCCAGGGTCCCACACTAGCTTGCCTCCATGCACTGGCTTGTGCTATTTCCTTTCTGCATGAAAACCTTTTTCTTGCCGGTCAAATCCTACTCATCCGTTAGGCCTGAGCTTGGGTGGCTCTCCTTCCACTACTCCTCTTGGATCTGCTAATCACAGTGTGCTCTCCTCTCTGAACTCTCTCTCTGCTTCTTGTGTAGCAGGTAGGACTCTGGGCCTTTCCTGTTTGTTTGGCTCAGTGGTTGGAGGAGGGAGATTGATTTATGCTTAAGGAAGGGTTTCCTGGCTGAAATTTCAGAGTGGGGATTACGGAGCTCCAATTTGGGAAGCGTGAGTGAGTCATGGAGAACGGTTTCTCTTGGTGAATTGGGTGATGAGGCAGCGAGGCCCACCCCCCTCACATGCGGCGCTGGTCCTGCATTGCTCTTTCACATTGGGAAGTCTGGGGTTTCCTGGCAAGCACACCACAGCCCTTTCTCTTTTTTTCTTTTTTTAAATGAATTTATTTATTTATTTTTGGCTGTGTTTGGTCTTTGTTGCTGCGCACGGGCTTTCTCTAGTTGCAGCCAGCGGGGGCTACTCTTCTTTGCAGTGTGTGGGCTTCTCATTGCGGTGGCTTCTCTTGTTGCGGAGCACGGGCTCTAGGCACACGGGCTTCAGTAGTTGTTGCTCCGTGGCATCTGGGACTCTTTCCGGACCAGGGCTCAAACCCGTGTCCCTTTCATTGGCAGGTGGATTCTTGGCCACTGTGCCACCAGGGAAGTCCAGCCCTTCTTCTTAAAGCTGCATAATCATGGTTCCAACATGGTGTTGTAGAAAGAACTCAGGACCAGGGGTCCCACAGGCTTGGGGTTTTCGTGGCCTTGGTCTGTGTGTGCCTGTGCGACCTTGGGCAAGTCAGCTCCCCTCTCTGGGTCTCAGAACTGGCCAGTGGGCTTTCCACTGGATTCAGGAAATACAAGGATCAATAATAGAGGGCCCCTGCTCTCAAGGAGCTCCCAATCTGGAGAGGGATACAGTCAGGTAAACAGATCATTATAAGTCAAGGTGGTTATTTCTGCAATAGAAGGATGGACAGTGCACTGAGGGGAAACAGGGAAGATCAGAGGATACAGTGACTAAGCCTGCCAGGGGGAGTCAGGGGAGTCCTCACAGAGGAGGTGACATCTGAATAAGGATTTGAAGGATGACGGGAGTCTGTCGGGCAGAGAAGTGGGGGGGAGGTACCCCACTTTGGGGTTTACCTGACCTCTATTCCTGATTTCTGATAAGAATGTGCCTTGGCTTTCAGAGAGGGAGAGTCCTAGCGCCACTAGGGAAACCTCAACTCAGCCACCATGTAAATCCTGACAAGATTCAGTGGGAGAGCAGCTCACAAAGGGAGTAGGTGGAATGACTGGAGCAGAAACCAGAGAAGCAGGCCAGAGGAGGGAGCTTCAAGAGATAAATATTCAATATCATTAAGTGCTGCAGGGATGGGGAGAGATGAGGGTGGTGAAAAGTACAAAAATTACTGGAATAAGGAAAAAAGACTGGAAGGAAATACTCCAAAATGCTCACAGTGGTCGCCTTGGAGTTGTGCGATTATGTACGGGTTGTTTTTCTGCTCCTGCACACTGCTCTGCACTTGCCAATTTTCCTACAGTGAAGCATTTATTCAGTAACGAAAAAAATGGAACAATTGAAACTTGCTTAGAAAAGAAGGCATTGGTGACCTTGGCAAGAGCGGGTTCGGTAGAGTGGTACGGCCAAGCCAGATTGCAGGGCATTAAAAATGTGGCAGAGGGCGAGGAGGCGGAAGAAGTGCGTGCAATGCTCAGGGAGGTTTGGCAGGAAATGGAAGGACGGTGATGGTACCTGGAGGCCGTGAGGCCGAGCAAAGTTGTTTGTTTTTTATTTAATGGGGGAGGGAGTTTTAAAAGTAATGACATTTCCTGAGTTGAAAAATCAAGATCTTAGAAAGAACTTTTGCGTCTCTTCTGGGTCTAAGAGACAGAAGGAGAAAATTTATTGGAATTTTTGGGACTTTTCTGTGGCTTTGGGGGACAATAGGAAAAAAAATCGTATGAAACTGGGATTGTCCTGGAAAATCCAAGCTTTGTGGATGCTGAATATTGTGTGGGCTTCCAATCAGAGGGGATGAGCAAATGAAGGGGAAGATAAAGAGAATGCTGAGAAGTAGGGACACCTATGTTCACAGCAGCGTCATTCACAATAGACAAAAGCTGGAAGCAACCCAAGAGTCCCCTGACGATGAATGGACAGAAAAAATGTATATACGCACAGTGGAGTATTATTTGGCCTTACAAAGCAAGGAAGTTCTGACACATGTTACAACATGGATGAACCTTGAAGACGTTATGTTGAGTGAAATATGCCATTCACAGAGGAGCACAACTATATGAATCCACTCATGTGAGGTACCTGGAGTAGTCAGACCCGTGGAGACAAGAAGTAGGATGGTGGTGTTATTGTTTAACGGCTATAGGGTTAGAGTTTCAGTTTGGGAAAGAGAAAAATGTTCTGGAGATGGATGGTGGCGATGGTTGCGAAACAATGCGAATGTATTTTGTACCACTGAAATATACCCATAAAATGGTTAAAATGGAAAATGTTATGTATATTTTACCACAGTTTTAAAAAAATTAGAAATAAATATATAAAAAGAACTAAGAAAGGAGGAGGAGAAGGAGGTGAGAATTAGGTAAGAAGTGGGAAAGCGAGGACTCCGGGGAGGCAGAACTGGGGAGGCCTGCGTGTCCCAAGGGGGATAGTTTTGGAAAAGTGGAAAGAACACTTCCTATTCAGAGCACAGAGTGAGTGGAAGGGGAGATAGAGAGACAGAAGCATGATGGAGTAGGGGATCGGGTCAGGTCAGGCACCCAGAAGGAGAGTCTTCTCCCATCTGCTATGGCTAAGATTTGGAGAGCAGGTTGGAATTTTTCATTCGTTCGTTTGTTCCACAAGGTAGGACTTCAGCACCAGCAGGACCACCAGCATATACACAGTACCTTCGTGCCAAGTAGAGAAAAAGCATCTCCCTGCTTCCCAGGCAGACACAGCCTCAGGGGCACAGGCTGAGTAAATGGATAGCACCTCTGTGGGAGTGGGGGTCCCACCCCTCACTGGGCTGAGTGCCCCTGAATTGTAAACAACATACCCGAATGTACCTATTGACTCTTTGCACCAGGCACCGTGCCAGACCCTGTAGAGTTTCCTGAGCTTTAGAAGACCCACCCCATGCCTTGCAGTATCCAGTGCTGCCAGGGTTGAGGGAGCAGAGGGAAGAGAGGAGAGGCAATCAGATGGGCAGCAGGAACCTGAACTCTGTGTACTTTGCTTCTGCAGGACTCTACTTCCAGGAAGCAGGGATGAAGAGGTGGCAGGAGTGATTGTGGTGGGCACTGGCACTGCAGACCCAACGCAGGGCAAGGGGACGGGGCATGGGGAGGACCACAGTAAAGTGGCTGGCCTAGGGGCCAGGCTGGAGGGGGAGCCTGGCTTGGCTGGGGAGGAAGGCGCCTGAGAAAAGCAAACATGTGTTAGGTGCTTAGTCAGCTCAAGGCCTGGAGGAACTGGCTGGTAATACCCGGTGCCCTCAGGCAGTGATCCCTCTCTGTCCTAACCCAGGACACAGAGCTCTGCGGTCAGCACTGACTGCTTCTGGATCACCCCTAGGGCAGGATGCCGACAACTGATTTTATCTAGAGGTTATCTGACCTGCCCAGTGCATCTAGTATGTGCTACCTTCTTCACTGTCAGCACAAGATCGTTATCTTGGGCCGATATGTGACTTAAGGTAACAATTTGGGGCTGGGAAGACCAGAGTTCAAATCCCAGCTCTTAACTCTACAATTTATAAACTATGTGGCCCTGGATACCTCTCAAGTTTCTTTCTCTGTAAAATAAATTCAATTAGACCACCCACCCCCAAGGACTTTATAAAGACTGAATGGGTTAATACATATAAAGCACCTATTACAACGCCTGTAAAAGCCCATGGATGTTCAGTAGATGTCGCTTCACACACACACACACACACACACACACACACACACACACACACACTTGTTTAGAATATCTATATCAGTAAGGTTTGCTACCTGGCCCGTGTCAATGGGGTTGCTACAGTTGGGTTGGCCCAAGCTTCTCCCTGTGGGCATTCAGAGACCCATTCTCTTTGCTTGGTCCCAGGCGTCTCTTCTCCCTCCTGGTTCCTCCCCCACATCCAGTGGGTTAGAAACAGGGTTGCCTCTGCTGACTGCGCAGGGCCTTATGGAGCTTCGGTGCCAGACACTGCATTTCTGTGGTATTTGTGGTGACGTATGATGTAGTGCACTGTGTGGTACCCTGTGATGGGGTGGAGTAGACACTGGGAACTCTCCAACAGACGCTATCTTGAGAAGAGCCCAGTGACCCCCTACCTGGGCTCTCCTCTGCCAGCATCCCTTGCTGCAGGGCAGTAGTTCACTTGGTGCAGAGCCCACTTACCAGTATCGCGCTGGGTACCTAATATGACCTGGTGGATGGGTGAGCCCATTAACGGGGGACAAGAGGTTCACGGGGGTCAAATCTGCACGCACTTACTGAAGTCTCCCAGGTGTCATGCACTGAATCTTTGGCGATTCAGACCTGAATAAAAACTGGTCACCACTCTCAAGGAGCTCAGCACGGCAGAGGACATAGACCCCTAGCTTCACCTGGGCTTAGAGCACTCCAGAGACATGAACCATACATTCAGTCAGGGCAGAAAGCAGGCAGCTAGCTCTCCCTAGGTAGGTCTGGTAAGGCTTCCCAGAGGTGGTGCCTTCTGAGGTGGGTTTTGAAGAGGAAAAAGAGGAGAGATACAGGGACCAGGTATTCCAGGCTAGCTCTCAGTAGCTCCAAAAGGTTCTGACTGGAGGTATATGTGTTCTGCAGAGGATCTCCAGGGACTTGCAGTCGCACCCCGATTGTCTGAAACCCACGGGGACTTTGACAGGATAAAAGGAGCTATGATGGGGCTACAGCTGTTTCTGTTTAGAGGGAGGTGGGGGAGGGAGGCGGTCAGAAAACCTGCCTGCACCCAGCTCTCCCAGTTGTAAGCTAGGCATTTCCAGTCAGGGAAGGAGGGAAGCATAGAAGGAGAGGGAGGAACTGGGTGGGCTGGGCTTGACCAGCGGGGCACTGGAGGGGCCGGCTGTTGGGTGGGAGGATGCTGTTTATTTGACTACAATGTATATTTAAAGGTCTCAGTTACAACGGGCCCCAGGCACTCTTTAACAAGCTGCAGCTGTCTGGTCGCTCGTTAGCTTTCCTGACATCTTCTCGGGGCTGGTCCTGGGGGAGCAGCCCCGGAGCCCCTCCCTGTGGGTCAGGGCCCTGGAAGGCTGACTCCTTGCCCCCAGCACCGGTGCCACCATGATGAATGATGCTGCTGCCCCATGCAGACAAACGCCTTCCTGGAACAAGACCTGTTTTCTTAAGACAAACAATCCCAGTCAACTCTGGTGAAAGCCCCTGGATGGAAGGTCCCAGCCTCGCCTGCCACTGCCTGC
Organism: Stenella coeruleoalba; assembly: GCF_951394435.1. Lineage (NCBI taxonomy): Eukaryota > Metazoa > Chordata > Mammalia > Artiodactyla > Delphinidae > Stenella > Stenella coeruleoalba. The sequence continues at coordinate 62,301,278 of NC_137150.1, forward strand.
CCCTCTGCCTCTGGGCATTGGGAAAAGACCCATCAGGGGGCCAGGCAGCTCTAGGTGCTGTCCTCAGAGTGGGGACAGAGTGGGGTCTCCAAGGACAGCAGGGCCTGGACATCTTCGGAGGGGAACTGAGAGAGAGAGAGAATAAGTCTCCGCGGAGAAGTGGAGGCATCACGGGAAAACAGGGTCTTCAGAAGCTCAGCAACTGTTCTCTGCCTCTCCCTACCTGTGTCTCTGCTCAGGTTATACTTCTCTTGGCCTCGGGTCCCTCGAACATAGACTAGGCCAGTTTGTTAGATGAATGGCTCTCAACACTGGCTGCACACTGGGGTCATCTGAGGAGCACTGAAGAAATCCTAGTGCCCAGACCCCATTCCCAGAGATCTGATTCAATTGAATTTTAGGAACTGCCAGTTTTCCCCAGAAGCCCTCCCGTGATTCTAATGTGCAGCTAAGGTTGAGAACCGTTGGTTTGGGTGGTTCCCAAGGTCTGACTCTATGGCTTATTAGGTCTTCTCTGAAAATTCCTGGTTCCTTAGCAAACACCTCCAGGAAGCCATTAATTTACAGAATGTGGGCCCCAAAGTTCCTCTACTCAGAGTTCCTCCTGAGCAAACCCACCTGGACTGGAGCAGGAAGGGACCTCAGAATGCATCTGGTCCAAATCAGTTTCAGAGATGGCAAACTGAGGAGTCCTCTTCTCCACGTGAGGAACCCCAGCCCACGGGGAAAGTGTTTTGTTACTGTAAACATCCACAAGGTGGGAAACTACTCTTATTATAGGTGGAATAATTGAGGATGGAGAGCAAGATTGGAGCACTGGAATTATAATTACTCTCTGTCTTCCCAACTAGATTATAAGCCCCTTAAGAGCCATGACCAAGTCTCCCCCCCTTTCTTGGTATCCTCCTCCTGACTTGGCAATAAATGACTTTGTGGGTGGATGGATAGGATGAATGGATGGGCACCCACTGCTAGAGTTGGCTACAGGTCACCTGGACTCCATCACCATTGTCACTGCTGTGAATAATGGAGGGGAAGGGGTTGAGGGATGCCCTGAAAGAACCTGGTGGCCTTGGGACTCAGGGGAGGGCCATTAATAAGAAGTAAGGACCCAAAGCTGGTCTGGACAGACTTGCTGTGAATGGCAGGCAAGGCCAGATTACATGCCCATTATACTCTGCTGTAAATTCACATCTCCCAACGCCTATCACGGTGTAGCCAGGAAGTTCATTTTCTCAAAGGTCTTGTCCTCAAAAGGCCAATTTTGCCAAAGGAAGGATGTGGGCCTGCAGGCATGGGGGAGGGTGGGAGGGAGAGGGGCTCCATGCTTGATGAGGACAGGAGTTAGTGCCTGGACTGGGTCTGTATAACTCTCACCAAAAGATAAAGACCCTGCCCTCAAGGAATTTACAGTGGATGAGTAGAAGCTGTCAGGAGAAGAGCAAAGTGGTCCACAGAGGAGGATGTGCTGAAAGGGTCTGGATGTCGACTCAGAGGAGGTCACATTTCAGCTCAGTGGGGTGTTCTCCAGCATGGTCGAGGAGTCTGAAATCTTTTTAAGATTCGTTAGCGGATTCTGTTGTGCAGACGGGTTTAGGGCATGGCTAGCGGCTGGTGGGAAGGCATCTTGGGCAGAGGGTACTGCACGCGCTAAGGAAGGGAGGTGGGCTGAGGGCGCCCGGGAAATGGGCAACAGTCAAATGCGTCTGGAAACGGTCCTTTGGGGGAAAAGAAGGAGATATGACTAGGGTGGGAGGATGGATTTGAAATGCCTTTTTGTTAGAATCCTTTACAATAACTCCCCCAGGAAGCAATAATCCATTTCAGTCCTCTGCACGCGGTGCTGATTTGCCCATGTTGCGGGGAGATCTGGTGCCGATTACCAGGTTTCGGTGCATTAAGTAATGCAACAATAAAATTTGGGTCATTGCAGCACAAAGTCCCCTTTATTTTGACAAGTGTAGTTTTTACTATGAAGTGTTATCATAAATAATTAAATTAAACCAGCAAATGGCCTGTAGTATGCTTTGCTGCAGTAACAAAGTCTCTGTAACCCCAGACACTAAGCCACTCCTTTGGGGGATTCTTGGCTCAGAACCATTTGGGAATTTTTCATAGCTCGAGTATTTGAACTAGTCAAGGGAGAGGGTAGAGTGGAAGGTTCATCTCACTCCCCTGCTGTCCCCTTTCCACCAGTGTGTCCCCATTTGGCTGTGTCCCATCCTGTCATCTGACCTGTGGTCTCTTGAATCTGAAGGGATTGCTCCCCAGCCCTCGGCTGGCCTGGGATGGAGGTGTCGGGGGCTCAGAGCACATACTGGGCAGTCTTTTTTTTTTTTTTTAATAACACCTGCCCAGGTACCAGGTACGTGCTTTGGATCTTAGGGTGGAAGGGCTTGTAGGGACTCTTCAGACCATCCGACCACGAGAGAAGGGAAAACAAGGAAAGAGGCAGGAGTGAGTTTTGTTGGAGTGTGGGAGCTTTGAACCAGGCTTTTAGGGGACATCCAGGAGGAGACCCTGAGGAATAATCATCAGAATCCTCAAGCATCCAGACCACTGCCCACTATATCTAGACAGTTCTTAAAATAAACAAGAGAGAAGCAGAGAAATCTTTCCAGTAGAGAGGGGAAAAAACGTGCTGGAGGGCTTCCCTGGTGGCGCGGTGGTTGAGAGTCCGCCTGCCGATGCAGGGGACACGGGTTCGTGCCCCAGTCCGGGAAGATCCCACATGCCGCGGAGCGGCCGGGTCCGTGAGCCGTGGCCGCTGAGCCTGTGTGTCCGCAGCCTGTGCTCCGTCCGCAGCCTGTGCTCCATCCGCAATGGGAGAGGCCGCAACAGTGAGAGGCCCGCGTACCGCAAAAAAACCCAAAACCCCAAAAAACCAAAAAAACAAACAAAAAAACGTGCTGGAGAGAATCCTGAGAGGCAGAACATGCTGGTTACAAACAGGGAGGAGTTTTCAGACCCTCCTCAAGGTGACTGGACAGCCTTTTCCTCCTCTCCCATCCGCTCCATCCCCCCATCCATCCTCTTCCATCATCCTGCCTGCTGGACATCCAAGCACCAGCTTCCCTCCTCCTCCTGGGGTCCTTAGCTAAGGTGGCAGCTGGTAACTGGGTTGGAGAGGGGTGCATTTCTGTCATCGCCTCTTTGGGAGGTATTCCAGGCCTGTGGGACTCCGTGCAGGGACAGTTCCATTCTTAGAGCCAGAATTCCCAGCGAGAGTTCTAGAACCCAGGCTCCCTCAGAGTCCCAGGCCACTTCCAGGAACTCGCAGGGTCTCCAGACTGAGCCAGCTCTGGGGAGAGCCTCCTGTCTGGAGGAGCTCGTCAGAATGAGGTGCCTGACAGTCCACATGGCCTTTCTGCCCGCCCCTCAGACCGGGTGTTTTTCATAGCACCTTCAGTGGAAAGGAAAGCATGTTGTTCTAACTCCAAGGAGCTCTGAGCTGTGTAAACAATAGACATGGAGCTTGGAACAAAAACCACCTGCAGGGCAGACAGAGCTGTACCAGAAATTCCAAAGAGAAGGTGGCTGAGACGCCAATGTTCCAAGGTGGTATTTAACAGTACTCACACTCAGATGCTGGTGTGGTGTCAGGTGGCATGGGGTTTTGGCCCGGGGCTGTTGATCTTCTGTTGGAGGGTGGTGGTCCCTTCTCTCTCTCCACCACCCAATGCCTCCTTCACAGGGAGCGTGCACAGGGGGAGGGGGAGCGAGCCCAACTGACCTGGAAAACCTGACCGAGGAGGCCTGTGCCAGCTGGGAAGCCAGCTTACTTGTCCTCTCCACGTCCCACAGGCCTATGGGTTCAAGGCCACCCCTTGGGCTGTGGTGGCAGGGCAGAGGTGAGAGGAAGAGGGGATTCGCAAACTAGGTGGTATCTGAAACTGCTCCCAGAAACCCACGGGTAAACTGTGTCCTCAGGGAGCTTCTTCTAAACTGACCTGCCCTCCCTTCTGGCCTCTCCCTCCTCTGAGCCCCAGGGCTGACCTGGGTACCCTCCTCTGTGCCTCACTCTACCCTGTCACCCTCAAACCTTATCTCAAGTCTGTCACCTACCTGCCTCTGTGCCCACTTCCAAATACAGTAGGTGCTCAATAAATCCTCGTTGAACAGAACAGGGTATCTCTAGACGAGGCCTGATATTTGGCACCTCTTCAGGGCTGATGGCTTTAGTGGGTGGCCTGGTCCCCTGGCCGCAGCTGCACTTGGCCTTGGGGGACCAGCTGGGGAGGAGGCCTGGGAGTCAGAGCCGTGGCACCGCCCTCAATCCAGCCACCCGGTGTGTTGCCTGTCACAGCCGGAGCCTATCTCCTCCTCACCAAGCAGGTCTGTGGCTACTGCATTCCCTCCCTGTCAGGCACTGAGGGGATGTGTGTGTGGCCAGGTTGGGGGGAGGGGACTTTAAACAAACAGCCCTGGTCCCAGTCAGTGCCAAGGCTCACCGCATGCCACCCCCCGCACCCCCAGACAGACGCGGCTCGCTGGACCGTGTGACAAGGAGCCAGCAGAATTCATTTAGCAAAAAAAGATTTGGTGCTCTGTCTCCCACTCCCCCGGCCAGACCAGATAGTGCCTGGGTACCCCTCCTGCTCTCCCACACGCCTTGGGCCTTTCACCCCCTAATCCTCCAAGTGGGGAGCGGTCACATGGGCCCACGGCTCTCGACAGGAAGCTGTCGGCACTGCTGGCCTGCAGGGCCGGCTCCCTCACCACCGGGAAGGCAGGCTGCCGTCCCCCAGCCCGGCTCACTGAAACCCAACCCCGCTTTCCAGCTGCAGCACGAGAGAGCCCCAGGCCCGGCCTTCCCCGGGGACCCTGCAGCCTGCAGATCTCACGGTCAGGGAATTTTCTCTGCATAGTGTTCCAAGCCGGCAGAGCCTCCGGAACAATGGGCAGGGAGAGACAGCGACCATCTCCCCCCTGCCCCGAACCCCGACCAATCCAGGGAAGGGGAGACCCAGAGGACAGAGACCATCACTCCTGGGGAGGCCCGTGCCTTGGGAAGCAACCCCTGGAGGATCCAGGCCCAGATCAGTTTGGAGCAGTCAGTCCCCAATTCTTCCAGCCCTTTCCTCCCAGGGAGGAAACTCAGTTAGGCTCGCCCTGACATCCCAGTGGCCATGCATGGTGAGCGACCCTGTGTCAGAGTCAGGCCTGCTCAGAAAGGCCTCCCGTGCTCTGCAGAGAAGGGGATTGTGGCTGGGTAGTGGGGAGGCTCAGGTTCCAGAACAGTCACTAATTCCTTTATCTGGGGAAAAGCCTATTTACCAAAAAGAAAAAAGGGCTTTTATTGCTCCTAAGAACAGACTGTTCCTCAAACTCAGCTAATAAACGGTTGTCAAGCAGCAGTCCTGGTTACAGTAGAATAGAGTGGAAAGATCCTGTAAAGCCAGGAACGGTTTGAACCCCAATTTCACCACTTACTAGCCATGGGGCTGGTTCAGCTGGAGGGATCCCCTGAGATATGTTATAAACAGCTCTGAGCCTCATTTTTCTCACCTGTAATATGGGACTATTACTGCCATGCCTGCCTCCATTCATTTAGCGACCATTGAGTACCTATTACGTGTCAGTCATTTAGTTGCTGGAGACTAAAGAATAACAGCATCTCCACCCGAAGGGTCACATCCAATAGTGTGTATGAAGGTGCTTGGAAAACTGAAATGTTGAAATAAATAGATAAGGACCAGCTGTAATGATCTCATTAACTTCCTGCAAATGAGGCTGCTCAAGTGATTTTTAAAGTTCTTAAGAACGGTTTTAGGTAAACCAGACCTGTCTCTGTAATCTGGCCTGCGCTATTTATTTGCTTAGCAAACTGTTTCTTCATAGATAGTGTAAAAGGAAAGACTTCAGAACTGTCTGAGGCAGAATGTATCCCCAATTCAGAGTTAGTGGGGTTGCTCTGAATTAATTAGGTCTTTCTGTAGCTTAATGTATAAACCTGGGCTCAGGAAATTTGGCCTTTAAAGCAGGTACCCTTTTCAAATGATGTGGATTTCATGGGACTATTTTAATTTCACTTCAGCTCCATTACCCTTTATGGGCTGCAGGGGTGGTAGGGGGAGAGGGAGGGGAGGGATCTGGTGCAAGTCTGCTTCCGAGAACCGTAAAGCAGCCTTCTCTCAACCCAATAAATTCACACTTTCAGCGCCTGGCCGGGGGCCTCCTCCAGCCCAGGTGAGGGCAGGTGCCAAGGTTCCCAGTCCTACTTCTGTGGCTGGTTGCCTGCTGGGGTTTCCTTCTTCAACCTCTCACTGGCCCCTCATGGTCTTTGGACCACCCCCCCAACTTTACTGAGGTATAATTGACAAATAACATTATCTATATTTAAAGTTTACAATGTGATGATCTGATATACATTGTGAAATGATTACCACAGCTAAGTAACATATCTATCAGCTCACATAGGTACCTTTTTTTGGTGATAATACTTAAGATATCTTAGCAAATTTCAAGTATACAATACAGTGTTATTCACTATAGTCACTAGGCTGTACATCAGGTCCTCAGAACTTATTCATCTTATGACGGAAGGTCTTACGCTTTGACCAACATCTCCCATTTCCCCTCATCTCCCAGCCCTTGGCAACTACCATTCTACTCTGTTTCTATGAGTTGGACTTTTTTTCTTTAGATTCCACCTGTAGGTTTTACCATAAAATATTTGTCTTTCTCTGTCTGAATTATTTCTCTTAGCATAAATGCCCTCCAATTTCATTCATGCTGTTGCAAATGGTAGGATTTCCTTCTTTTTTTAAGGCCACCGTGTAAATATATCACATCTTCTTTATCCATTCATTTGTCGACAGACATTTAGGTTGTTTCCATATCTTGGCTTTGTGAATAATGCGGCAATGAACATGGGAGTGCAGATATCTCTTTGACATAGTGATTTCATTTCCTTTGAATATATGCCCAGAGTGGGATTGCTGGATCAAATGTTCTATTTCTAGTTTTTTGAGAAATCTCCATACTGTTTTCCATAGTGGCTGCACCAATTTACATTCCCACCAGCAGTGCAAGAGGGTTCCCTTTCCTCCTCATCCTCACCAACACCTGTTATCTCTTATATTGTTTTTTTTTAAAGAAGATATTGGGGGTAGGAGTTTATTAATTTATTTATTTTTGCTGTGTTGGGTCTTCGTTTCTGTGCGAAGGCTTTCTCTAGTTGTGGCAAGCGGGGGCCTCTCTTCATCGCAGTGCACGTGCCTCTCACTATCGCGGCCTCTCTTGTTGTGGAGCACAGGCTCCAGACGCGCAGGCTCAGTAGTTGTGGCTCACGGGCCTAGTTGCTCCGCGGCATGTGGTATCCTCCCAGACCAGGGCTCGAACCCGTGTCCCCTGCATTAGCAGGCAGATTCTCAACGAGTGCACCACCAGGGAAGCCCTATCTCTTATATTTTTGATAATAGACATCTTAACAGCTGTGGGATGATAAGTCACTGTGGTTTTGGTTTGCATTTCCCTGATAATTAATGATGTTGGGTACTTTTGCATATATCTGTTGGCCATTTGTATGTCTTTGGAAAAATGTATATTCAGGTCCTTTGCCCATTTTTAAATAGAGTTATTATTATTTACTATTGAGTTGTAAGAGTTCCTATGTGTTTTGGATATTAAATCATTTTTGGATACATGGTTTGCGAATATTCTCTCCTAATCCACATGTTGCCTTTTCATTCTGTTCATTGTTTCTTTTGCTGTGCAGAAACTTTTTAGTTTGGTGTAGTCCCACTTTATTTTTGCTTTTGTTGCCTGGGCTTTTGGTGTCAAGTCCAAAGAATAATTGCCAATATTTGCCAATATCAAGGAGCTTTTCCTCTATATTTCTTCTAGGAGTTTTAAGGACTCAGGTCTTATGTTTAACTCTTGAATCCATTTTGAATTGATTTTTGTGTCTGGGATAGATAGGGGTCCAGTTTCATTCTTTTGCATGTGGCTGTCCAGTTGGACTTCTTATCCTGGCTTGTGGTGGCCTCCAGTTTCCCCAGCCATCAGAGTGCCGACTGGGCTCCAGGTCACTCTCTCATTTAAGAATCTCTTGGCTAATTCTGAAACTCTTCAGCCCACACCTATGGGTCTTTCCCACCTCCTCTTATTACCTGCTCAGTGGGATTCCAGGTCAACTGTCCCTTTAGCCAGTCTAATACCATAGCCCATAGTCACATGTGACTAGTCTGAACTGAGCACTTGTGGCCAGTCCGAATTGTGCTCTTAGTGTAAAATATATACCAGATTTTGAAGACTCAGGATGAAAAACGTAATGTGAAATATCTCATTATAATTTTTATATCGATAACACATTGCAATAGTAATATTATAGATATATTGCATTAAATCACATATATTAAAAAAATTAATTTCACCTATTTCTTTTTAACTTTTTAATGTGGCTACTAGAAAATCTGAAATTGCATCTCTGGCTCCCATTCGTGGCTCACATTATGCTTCTACTGGACGGTGCTGCTCTAGAGCATCAGGTAGTACAGAAATGCCTGGGCTGGGGGGTAGGCAGATTTCAGTGACCTTCCTGACCTTCTGCTTCCCTTTATTGAAACAGGATTAAAAGTACCTGCTTCAGGTGATCGTTGCAAGAACTCAGATGAGTTACGAGTTGTGAGAGTGCCTAGTGTGTACAAGTTAACATAATACATGTTGGTTTCCTTTCCAAATCATGTTTTGAAACACCTCCTAGAGCAGTGGGTCTCCATCTGGGATGCACCCAGATTCACCTGGACAGTTTCTTTATTTTTTTTTTAATAAATTTATTTATTTATTTTTATTTGTTTATTTTTGGCTGCACTGGGTCTCCGTTGCTGTGCGCAGGCTTTCTCTAGTGTGGCAAGCGGGGGCTACTCTTCCTTGCGGCACGCGGGCTTCTCATTGCAGTGTCTTCTCTTGTTGCGGAGCACAGGCTCTAGGCACGCGGGCTTCAGTAGTTGGGGCACACAGGCTCAGTAGTTGTGGCACAAGGGCTTAGTTGCTCTGAGGCATGTGGGATCTTCCCAGACCAGAGCTCGAACCCATGTCCCCTGCATTGGCAGGCAGATTCTTAACCACTGTACCACCAGGGAAGCCCTCACCTGGGCAGTTTTTTTAATAAAATGTGCCCAGGCCTGGGTCCCATTCTGGCTTAATTGGTCCATGAGGCCTGGGCATCAGCATAATTTCAAAGCTCCCCAGGTGATTCTCATGCCTAGCCAGGGTTGAAAACCCCCGCTCCAGAGCTGTTTGCTCCTTCACCCCTCAATGCTCTGACCCCCTTCCTTTACATAGTGTCCCTATAGCATTTTACATGTGTTTTGTGCTACTTTAATGATAACCAATGTTTCTGAAAGCCTACCAAATGACTGGCACTTTTCATATATTGTCTCTAATCCTTCCCACAACTCTGCGAGTAAATTAGATTTTACTCTGCGAGTAAAAACCCCATTCTGCAGATGAGGAATCTGGGGCTTAGAAAGGTTAAAGTAACTTACTTGTTCAATAAGTGGAGGGGAGGCAGGGGGAAGCGCTCCACTCAGCTAAGTCTAACTCCAGAGTGCAAGCTATTGACCATGAGACTACACTGTCTTTGTTTTAAATTCTGCAGTAACTAGACTGTAAGCTTCCAGGGGCAGGGATGGTTTCTTCTTGTTTGCAGCAGGACTCAAACAATGCATTCAGTAGCCCCTTGATATATACCTAATAACCCTCAAGAGTATCTGTTTGAGAGCATCCTTGAGCAGGCTGACGGGCTGGGGGCCTAGCTGGGGATGAGGAAGGATTGGTGTCTGTGCTGCTCTCCAGCAGTGGAGCGGGGGCTCTCAGGGCTGCCTTCCGCAGGCAGACCCCTAACAAGTGCAGGAAGGCTCTGGAAAGGACAGCAGGCGTCTGACAGAGGCTCCTTGGTTTCCAGTCTAACATTCTTCTACAATCAGTCTCTCTTGGCAACTCTCTGGCCCAGAAGCAATGTTGAGAACCCAGGTTCTGCAGGACCAAGAAGGCAAGGGGCCTGATCTGTGTGGGTCTGAGCTGGTGGCAGGTGCCCCAGCCTCACCCCAGCAGCGCCTCCCCGCCCCACAGGCCCCCTCCCCACTCAGCTGCAACCAAGGGCTACTTGGATTTTCTGGACCAACTCTGAGTTCATATAATTTTATTCTTTTCACAATAGGAGATTTATTAAAGGTTGAGTAAATGTGATTCAAGTTTTCTACTTTTTAAAAACATTTATTTTTTTTAAATTTAATTTTATTTATTTTTTTTATACAGCAGGTTCTTATTAGTTATCTATTTTATACATATTGGTGTACATATGTCAGTCCCAATCTCCCAATTCATCCCGTCACCACCACCACCCCCCGCCACTTTCCCCCCTTGGTGTCCATACGTTTGTTCTCTACATCTATGTCTCTATTTCTACTTTTGTAAGACTTCAGATACTTAAATCAAGACTTCAAACATTCTTAAATCAGGGGGTAGAAGCCTTTGCCTTGACTCACACAGTGGACTCCTCTACAGTGGTCCAAAAGGAGGACAGGCCAACTGCACAGCAACATGGGAAGATGATTTTATGTCACGAGAAGCGATGGGAAAATCCATCCACATTCTGAAAATGCCGTAATAACAATTATTTTAAAAAAATTTTAATAAAAAAGAGGTTAGAGAGCTGGGAAGAAACTACATGAGAGTGTTACCAGTGATTGTGTTATGGTGGTAAAATTACAGTTAATTCTTTTTCTTCTATTTGTCAAATCTTCTGTAGTATGTCTATGTGACTTTTACAATAAGTGGAAAGAAAAATTATTTGGGGGTGATCTATCCCAACAAAAACCATAGGATTTGATCTGCACTCCGTCGTTCTCTGCCTCAGTCCAGGCCACCTCACCCTCACTCCTTCCTGGGAGATGACGAGAAAAGATGGGGGAAGCCAGCCAGGCCCTGCCCCGGGGTGAGTACTCCGACATGTTTCCCCACAGCCAGTCTGGGAGTGGAGGACTGGAGGGCTGCCTCTCCTCAGCCCGACCCGCTCCAGGAGCGGGGTCCTTGGCCTCCATAATCAGGCCCCTGCTGCTCTTCGGGGGCTCCCCGGTGCCTCCCCCAGGTTTGGAGCCGAGCGCTGGAGCAGGTCACTTTGGACACCCGTGCCTAGGCACCAGGGCAGGGCAGCCCTGTGGTTTAGTCTGGTGTGTGCAGGCTTGGCGGCGGTTCAGAAGTGCAGTTACTGAGGGTAAACAATTTCCCTTTTCCTCTTAGGCTCTCTTCTCTCCCTGGTGGCTGGGGACCCTACCCAGAAGCTAGCCCAGCCTCGCCCAGCCTGCCATTTTGGGCTGACGGGACAAGCAGGCGATGGGTAGGTCTTTGGACCTAAACAGAACCTGGTTCAAATCTTGTCCAGCTTTGCCACTAACTTGACGAGCAACCTTGGGAGAATTACATCCGGTCAGAGCCTCATCTGAAAAGAGGCCTAATAACCCCTGGGTGGCAGGGCTGTGATTAGGGTCCAATGGACAGAAAGCACCTAGCACAGGCTCAACAGACAGCAGCAGTTATTGTTGGAGCCAGGGAGCTTCTGTGTCCCAGGCCCCTCCTGAGCTGGGCTCTCAGGGCTGAGGCGGGGGGATAGTGGGGGCGGGGCGTGGAGCCCTAGATTTGCCTCGAAGGATCAGCCCCTTTTAGTGCTTTGCTCTCTGGCCCTGCCTGCGGGGCTGGCTTTGGGAAAGTCACGTGACTTCAGGCTGCCCCCTTAGCCGTCCCTACTCCTCCCTTTCTTTACATCTGCTCAGCTCTGGAGGGGTGAGGTAATCCCTGGGAGAGACCCTCGCTCCTCCTTGGGGTATAATCACTGTCCTGTTGCTGGAGGCTGGATGATGAGGGTGAGAGGGCTAACCTCACCCTGGCCCTCCTGCCCTGGCCGTGCCCCATGGCAGGATCGGTCAGGAGACAGAGACTCCAGTCTGGAAGGCTCTCGTGGTGTTCCCCTGAAAACATCCACAGGCTTGGAGGGCATTTCTGAGGGACAATGGCTGTTTTTATAGTGCTTGCAGCAGTGTAATAGTAATATTAATCATTGTAATTATTATGTGTGGCACTGCGCAGTTTGCAAAGCTTTCTCATACCCCATCTCATTTACTCCTCTCAACAAACAACCTCGCGAGGTGGTATTGTTATTATCTCCATTTCAGAAATGAGGCCATTGAGGCCCGATGAGTAAATGATGACCGTAGGTAAGTAATAAGTGATCTCTTCTGACCACAAATCCTAGAGAGTAAGCATGGTACACATTGGCTCAATAGCAAGACCCCTGGGGGCTTCTCCCTTTGCTCTGAGTGCCTGCACACACCAGGAGGAGGTCCTTTCTGTTCTCTGTTCAGTAAAGAAAGGGAGAATCTGATTAAAATGGAGGTGGGGAAAACAGAGGGGAGGGAAGGTGATTTTCCCCAGGTTCTGGGTGTGGACTTAATGAGCAGATGCCTCCGTGCTATGGGTGGTGTTTTGAGTGTAGGAAGGTTAGCCGGCTCCACACTAGGTGCCTGTTAGGTGGCCTCCGCTAGGACACAGTTCAGTCCTTCCCACAGCCCAGCCACAGCCTTGGAGAAGAGAACAAGGTTCATCTTTGTGGTGCACCCCTGCCCTGCTGGGGAAGAGAAATCTCTGGAAAGGTTTTCCAGGGAGCAAGAACCCCCCACACCCGCCACACTCCTTCCCTGCCCCTGCCAACACAGAGTGCTGAGAGGGGCACTTGTCTTGGGGCTGGGTCAAGTGCCATGTCACCTACCTGCTACTACAGAGAGGCACGGGGGCAGGCTTGCCAAGACCAGCAGGGAGCTGCTGGCAGCCCGCCCAGTCTCCCTTTCCCCATCCCCAGAGACAGAGGTGGCCCAGGACCCCACCTCCTAGGCACCTGTGAGGCCCAAACCCAGTAACAGCAACTGTGGAGGAAAAGAGCCTTTGGAAAGAAAAAAATAGAGCTTTTGACTTCCAAATTGCCACCATGTGCTATGGGGTAGGCAGGAGGAAGGGAAGTCCCCACCAATTGTCCTGAAGCCAGCTGTCGGTTTAGTTTGGCCACTGTCTGTCCCTCTGCCTTTGCGGCCAGCTGTGTGGTGGTACTATTTTCAGCATGAGCGGCAGAGCACAAACGTCCTCCCTGCAGTCAGCCAGCTTCCCCACCTGGAGGACTCGGGGCCCCTTCACCAGGCGGCGGGCAAGCAGGGCCTCAGACTAGTTCCTGGAAACTTTATGGTCCTTCTCCCTGCTCTGCTCGGTGCCTTCGCCAGGGATTGCTCAGATAATAAGGCACTGTAATAATGGTGACCATTTATTGATCACCTACCATAGGCTAGGCTTCGTGCAAGGCGTTCCATTTACGTTATCTTACACGTTCCCACTTGGTCCTGCTTGTTCTATACCCTGCTTTAGAAAGAGGTCTGCTATGTAGAAAACAGGTATATTGCTTCTTGTTCATTAAACTTGTGGCTGATAGATTCTTCTCTTAAAACAAACAAACAAACAAAACCCCACATTGTTTTCGTGGGGAAAATAGACTTCATTTATATTGCTTTGCTTTGCAGGAAAACCTCCAGAAACCTCAGTGGGCACTACTTCTGCAGACATGTCACCTAAAATTCACTAGCATCTTCCTGGTCCCAGCAGTTCTTCCCTTCAGGGAGGCTGTATTTTAGAGTCTGTTTCTCCAGCCTTTCCCTCCCTTGCTCAACAACTGAGGCCTTTCCTATCAGAGTTGGAGGGGCAGAGGTTCTGGGTCCAGCTATGGACTGGTGGGCCATCAGGGGCCTTGGCAAGCCTCCCCTCCCAGCCACGGGGGCCCTGGAACGCTGCCCCTGCAGGAGCTGCCGGGAGAGTGGAGGGTTTGTGGGAGGGCTGTCGGTGTAGGGTGGGAAAGGGGAGCACTTCTCCAGCTGGTGGCAGGAGCTGGCTGGCCAGAGGCCTTGTTCACGGCCCAGTGCAGTGCGGCTCTTGTGTTTATGAGTTTTGTGAGATTTAGAGCACTCTGTATTAGCCACAGGTTTTTTGGGGTCACATCAAAGGTTAGAAAGCCGTGGAAAGAGTTCTTTCCCCATGAATCACACTTCCCCTAAACTGTAATTCTCTGAGAGGAGCCGGTTTGCTTTATAGAGCTGGCAGGAGAAAGGAGATAACAGGGGCTCCTGGGGAGTTTTCCAGAAGCAAACTTCTCTGGAGGACTAGACAAAGAAATTCTCAGTAGAGGAGCCAGAGGAGGAGAAAGACCCACTGGGACCAGGCTGATGGACTAGGATTTGGGGATTGGGATGAGGGGGCAACAGGGCTTCAGATGCTGGGGGCCTGGAAGGATTGGGCCCTTGCATTGCACAACTCCAGGGCACACCCTGCCTTCTGCGGTACACGACCTACACAGCCACATATAGCGACCCTTTCCTTGCTCCCTCATGGATGGATTGGTTATATCTCTAATGGGCTCCCATAGAATCGTCTAGATGGTTGAAGAATATGATTATCCAGGTGCTTATCTGCACCCCATTTCCAGCCACTTCACAGTTGCACCTTTGAGAAGAGGGACCCTAACTTCTTAGCTTTTGTCTTCCAGCCTGACACATAGTTTAAGCTCCGCAAATGTTTGTGGAATGAATGAATAAACATTGTCGAGAGAATTCTTTTAGCATTTAGGGACTGGTATGGCTAACTCAAGTATTAGGAGCCAAGAAGACCTTTGATTTCTTTGAAGAGTAATATTCAAATACACCAATTCTTTTAAGACCCAAATGGACCACTGCCTGCTTTTAGGAAGCCTCCAGATGAATTTCTGTTTACTTAGTTCCTCCTTCATCTCTCAAACACTAGTCCCTGTCTCAGGCACCATGATGGGATACGCTTGAGAAGCCCACAGTCCTAATGGGGTGACACACACTGGGCCTTACACTGGAGTGGTCAAAACTGTCAAAACGAAGGGCACATGTGGGGCACGTACAGGGGCTACAGGGTTCTAGGAAGGGAGTGGCTCACTCACTGCCAGGATGGCAGGCTTCACAGAGCGGGTGATGGGGGCAGGGGCTGGAGAGCAGACATGGAGGGAAACTGTCTTTGCTCAGCTCTTATCTAGGCTTTGTCTCTCTTGAGCACAAAGAGGTTAAGTGTCTACTCCAGGGTCACATGGCTAATGAGTAGGTCTCAAAGCTGATTCTTCAACGCCATATCCTGTGACCTAGCACCAGCTCGCTCTCTGTGCTTGAGCCCAGGCCTTGATGACCTGTCCGTCCAAAAGCCCCTGTGGCCTCACAGAGCATCTGATGTAAGAGGAGGCCTCAGCCACGGAGTTGATTCCTGAGCCATCCTGATGACACGTCTGGGCCTCTTTTACCTGTCGTTATCCTGTTAACAATCCAGCTTGTTCCCAGCTCTGCACCTGTCTTGCTCAACAGTCTGATGCTCTGCTGACCTACTTGGCAGCTCTCGTACTTCCTGCTTTGTTCCCCAGGTTCTGCCTGGCAATCGTCCTCGTGGATTATAGCACCTTTGCACCCTTGGGCAGCTGGCTTCCAGGTTATCATGAGGCACTGGGGGCTTCAGTTCCTCCAGGTCAAGGTACACCTCACTCCACCAAGCCTCCTGCACAAACCAAGGCCAAACAGAGTCCCTGCCCCTGCTGCCAGATATCCCCAGCCAGGCTCCTCTGCTAGGACTTCACCTCTTCCCTCAGCTCACCAACAGGGGCACTGCCCATCCCTGCCCCCTGGGCTGCAATAGGAGACAGGCCATGGGCTCCAAAATCAGACAGACCTGGTTCAACTTCAGCACCTGTCAGTTTTCAGAAGTTCCTTAACTTCACTGAGCCTTATTTTCCCATCTGTAAAATGGGAGTAGTAATACCTCCCTCACAAAAATATACACACAATGTATACCTGGTACATGGCTGAGGAAGTGGGAGCTGACATCACCTACTACTTATAAAAGTTTTTCAAGAGCTCCTCATGTATCTAGGCTTTGGCCCTCTTGAGCACAGAGAGGTTAAGTGTCTACTCCAAGGTCACATGGCTAGTTAGGAGGTCTCAAACCCAATCCTTCAACTCCACATCCTGTGACACACCACCATCTCGCTTTCTGTGCTCAAGCCCCAGCTTTGATAGGTTGTCCAATCTATGGGTCTTTTTTGACCCTGAGATGCACAGAGAAAGCCTGAGTTAGCCCATTTTACAGTGAGGGGACTTGGGCTCAGTGCAAATAAGTGAGTTTCCCTAGGTCGCACTGCTCACCAGGAGGGAGCTGGGTGAGAACCACTTGATTCTGCATTCTATGGCCTCAAAATAAATCCTTCCCATCTCTCCCCTCCACTGTCAAGGGACCCAGCCCTATTCTGAGAAAGCCTTCTCTCCCCATGATCAGAATGTCTGTGAGTTCAGACATCATTCTGGCTCTTTCCACGGTCCCAAGCAGACCCTTCAAGTGGAGAACAGTGAGAAGGCCTCTCCGGATAGGTCTTGGGGGATGAGGAACACAGTGCCTGGAGCCCTGGGAAGGAGGAGACTGCTGGCTGAGATCCACTCCTCGTGCCCCTGCGGCAGCCCAGACTCTCCCCCCACCCCAGCCCCTGGCCAGAGCAACCCTGTGGCCAGTTGACGGTGGCCACCCAGCCCCCATCCCCGGGCCGCCAAGGTTGGCAGCCTCACGGCCTTGCTGCACAGCTCTGCGCCTCTCCTCCTCAGTTTATTCCTTCCAGATACGCAGTT
Organism: Stenella coeruleoalba; assembly: GCF_951394435.1. NCBI lineage: Eukaryota > Metazoa > Chordata > Mammalia > Artiodactyla > Delphinidae > Stenella > Stenella coeruleoalba. The sequence continues at coordinate 62,317,996 of NC_137150.1, forward strand.
GCTGCTTTTTATTTGGATCACTTTTCTGTGTTATGGTATTTCGGTTGTTTTTCCACTCCTTCCCCCCATCCCCCTGCCTTTCCCCCATGGCAGGATTCCTGAGAAGACTAGCTTTTGGAAAGAGCTGCAAGCACATCTGCTCTCTGGCTACAGCATTCCAGGAGGGCCCTGTCAGGGGCTCGGCTCTCGGGGAGCCAGGACACGCTGGGCAGCAGAGGCTGGGGGGCAGGGTTCAGGGGCCCTGGCAGTGGAGGCCCGTGGTGGGCACGCTCCCTGCAGCAGGCAGGGCTGAGCCTCAGGGCCTGGGGGTGCTGCCTAAGTCCTGGGGCCACAGCTCACCAGCTCCCCGGCCCTGCTGGCTGTGACTGTTGGCTCTCTAGGCTCAAATCTGTGTATGCCAGACGTGGGGTGAGAGAGAAACCAGGAGCCTTGGAAAACGCCCTGGCCCTCCATCTCTTTTGTCAGAACCTCTTTGGTCAGCGGTTCTGAAGGGGTGGGGGTCCTGTGTGTGTGTGATCTCTGTAGGCGCAGTCAAGCGCGCTAGAGAGTGTGTGCCGGTTGCGTGCAGGCTTGGAAGTCACAGGGCCGGGGTTCGATCCCTGACTTCCCACCAAAGGCTGTATGAATCTGGGCAAGCCACCGCGAAGTGGGCATGATAACATGCCTCCCTCCAACGTTGTTGTGAGGGTGAACTGAGTTAACACATGAAAATACTTCCTTGCACATAGGAAGTGCTCAATAAGTATTTTAGCTACCATTACTATATATGCATGGGGGTATGTATGGAGTTTAATAGATTTGGGGTGGTGCTTCTTGGACTTTGGAGTGTGACAGTCACCTGGGAAGCCTGTTAAAAGTGCTGGCTTCTGGGCCTCACTTGCAGAGATTCTGATCCAGCAGGTCTTAGGTGGGTTCAGGAATTTACTTTTTAATCCAGAGACCCTGGTGCTGCTGATGCACCGGTCCAGGGTCTGATCTGGAGTTGTGTGAGGTGTCTGGTGAACAGATCCTTGGGATCCTGGGCTCTGGTACATCCATCAGAACTGCTTTGCAAATGTAACTGGAGACCAGATAAAGGGGTGGTGTGGGATGAGGTTGGGGATGGACAGGAGCCATCTCAGGCAGAGCCTTGAGGCTCTAGGAAGGAATTAAGGTTGTTGGAGTTTTAGGCATGGGATAGACACAGTCCTACTGAGTGATTTGGGTTGGACCAGTCTGGTTTACAAGCCCAGGGCACAGCAGATGGCAAAGAGGGTGTAAAATTGCAGTTAGCTCAAGGCCAGAGTGGCAGAAGTGTCTGTGCCCATGTAGAAGCAGCAGCAGTATCTGGAGGAAGAGAGAATGGCCCAGATTGAGCAGCCGTGCCAACTCCCTGCTCCCTCAGGCTGGGCATCGGAGCCACTGGCAGAGCAGCCAAGCACGGCCTAGGCTCCACGAGCTGACCGCCTCACCCGCTGAGCCGGGCTGTGGCCGGACTGGAGGGCCTGGCTTAGGGTAAGAATCCGAATCTGTCAGCTCATCCGCTCAAGAGCTTGTAGTTTCTTGATTATTTTTCTCTTAGTAAAGATCTTTTAGAAGAATTCTTTATTTTGACTGAGCTAAGAAAAGAAGGAGGTGGGATGTACTGAGGCTGGGGAGATGGGGAGGTCACTCCTTCAGGAGCAGACCTGCAGGGGCAGCTCTGAGAGCTGGAGCTTCACCTTGGAGCTACTTTCAGGCAGTGGATTTGATGTGTTAATTAAGTGTATGTGAAGGTGAGTGAGTGTGCCCGTATGTGCGTGCGTGCATGTGTGTGCGTAGATGTACATGTACACAGGTGAGGGCTGCATGCACGTGTATTCATTCAATTCATTTAACGACAACCACAAAATATTTATTGAGTGTGTACTCTGTGCCAGACACTGTTCTAGATATCTGGGATCCATCAGTGAACAAGATGACATCCTTGCCCTCAAGGAGCTTACTTTCTATGGGATGTTGTGTGTATAGAGGGATGGATATGTGTTTGTGTGTATGAGTCTGTTGTACACACATGTGTGGAGAAAGAAGAATAACAACATGTGGGTGCACAGGCAGACCTGGGTCAAGAACCATCTGCCATTTTCTAGGCATGTGATCCTGGGCAAAATATTTAACGTTTCTGAGGCTTGGGGTTTTACAAAATGGGAAAATGATCCCTTTCTTTCACAACTGTTGTGAGACTAAATGTAAAAATACTTGGAAAGCTCCAGGCAAAGTACCTGATATATGATAGTTGCCAAATGATACTTTTTTCTTCATGTCTCCTGTGGATTTGGAGGAGCTATTTCTACGTGTGTATACCAAGCGTGCATTTGCATCTGGGCAACATGCCTTGTGTATCTAAGAGGCTGAACGTGAGGGTTCTCCCTGAATGAGAACCTCCCTCCCTTGGGATGTATCCTGCACTGTGGAGATATCTCAGGTCTGATCAAAGGTGATGGTGTTGCCTGGAAAGTTCCATTCCAAGACAGAAGGTCCATTATAAAGCGGGGAGAGACAGGCTGCTAAGTCTGGAATTCCATGAGTTGGCCCATTTCAGCCTTGGTTAGGTCTGTCCTGGATCCTTCCAGCAGCAGTGGGACTGTGTGTTTTGCAATGCTGGTTTTTTTTGTTTGTTTGTTTTGCTGTATGCGGGCCTCTCACTGTTGTGGCCTCTCCCATTGCAGAGCACAGGCTCCGGACGCACAGGCTCAGCGGCCATGGCTCATGGGCCCAGCCGCTCTGCGGCATGTGGGATCTTCCCGGACCGGGGCACAAACCCATGTCCCCTGCATCGGCAGGCAGACTCTCAACCACTGCGCCACCAGGGAAGCCCTGCAATGCTGTTTTTAGTGCACACTAAGAATCTTGGCACCCCTTAGCTGACACCCACCTACAACAACTTGCAGCTTCTCTTTTCCTAGTTCCATGACTCCCTGGCCATGCTGCTCCCTCTGAGACCTTCTTCTTAGCCCCCAGATCATTTGTAGAAGTATATCTAGAAGATGGACCCAAAAGGCAACTGTGGAGGCAGGATTGCATTTCTGTGTAATCTGCTTGGGACTGCCAAGACCTTTGCTTTGAGCAAGAAGAGAGATGGGTCAGGTTCCTGCCCTCCTCCCTCTACACTCTTTCCCAAGGAGAGAGTCCGCGGTTTGGGCTATGTCTTCTAAGAGGCTGACTCAGAGTGTCTACCTTCAGCCCCGGTGTCCATCCTCTGCTCCATCTCCAAGTGTCCATCAGATATTCATCTGAGCAACTGAGACTCAGTGTGACTGATGACATATCCATCTTCTTGACCACGAACCAGCTCCCTCTGGGCACCCAGCTGTTCTAGTGAATGGCTCCAGCATTCTTCCAGACATGCCAGCTTGACGCTGCTGAGTCATACCTCACATGTCCCTCTGTTGCATTTCCCACAGCTGATCAGTTATCCAGTGGTTCCAAGTTATTCCCCCAACCAGTCCTTTCCCACCCGCATTCCTGCTGCACCCCTCCCCTGGTCAGGCTGCCATCTACTCCAATTTGGAGTGGCCTCCCTGCCTCTGGCCTCCCCCTTCATGACCAGCCAGGCCACCGTCCTTGTGCTCATTGCTGTCCCTCAGCTGCTGCCCCCAGCTGCTCTCTCCATCCACAGCACCCTCTCCTCTCCTCCACAAACTCTGTTCCAACCTAACTGGTCCCCTTGTGGTTCCCAGGACACTGCACCTTCCTGCTACCTGACCTTGGCTGAAGTGGTTTCCCTTGCCTAGAATCCTTTTCTCCATTCCAAGCTTTTACCTAAATTCTAGCCATCTCTCACGGTATATAAAATCCCTGGCTGAGATGTTATAAGGCACGGGCGCCTAGAGCCCGTGCTCTGCAACAAGAGAAGCCACCGCGATGAGAAGCCCCCGCTCACCACAACTAGAGAAAGCCCACGAGCAGCACCGAAGACCCAACGCAGCCAAAAATAAATAAATAAATTTTAAAAATTAAAAAAAGAAAACAAACATGATGAGAAGGTGGGAAAAGTGGGGGAAGGGAGCTAAGTTGCTAGCAGTTTGCTAGAGATGGAGGATTTAGTTCACCTTTGGGGCAGACTTTTGCTTTGTTTCGGGAAAATCAACACCAATCTAAAACTGTGTTATCACTGTCAGCGCGAATGCATATGTTCACTGTTCTGGTTCAGCAATGTAAATAGCCGTGCCTTGGGAGACAGGGACTGCCTTTTCTCTCCTTTTTTTCCTAAGGTTTGAGGAAAAGAGTTGTGGAGGAAGTTGTGGACTGGTCCCTGTGGGGGTGACTATTTTCAGCTGAAGTTTGGAGAGTCGCTTGCAAGAGATGGCAAGCAGAGACTAGCAGGCTTCCTGAGGAGGCTGGAGAGTCCCTGGCACTGCTGCTGTGGGACCCAGGTGACACTTCTTGACACAGAGCTGGGGAGAAGCACACTCTATCCGTGTCTGCAGCATCCCTCTAGAACACTGGGGGCATCCGAGGAGGCAGCAGCCACGGATGCTTGAGGACTCCACAAGGACCATCTCCAGCAGAAGCTCTCCTTTCATGGGCCTCCGTAAGCCCCGCGCGGTGACTGCTGTGGATAGATGGATTTGTGACATCATTTGAGATGCCCCACTGGGAGCTCCCAGAAGTATTTGAGGGAAATATTGCATGGAGTGCAGCTCAGTGTCATTGTAACTCACTGTTAAAGTAGCAACAAATCATTTATACCCTTGGCAGGTGAAAACTAAATACACTAGAGACATAAAACCATACTACACTGTTAACCATGGTTGCCTCTGGGTGCCAGTATTCTAGAGAATTCCTTTTCTTTATATTTTTATGGAACTCTCCACATTTTCCACTACAAGCATTTGTAATTAGAAAAACAAAAGCTATGAATAAGGAATATCTCTTTCCTTCCCCTTCCGGCCCAGTGGAAGCCTCTGCTGCCTAAGGCTGTGTGGTTTCTTCCCTGCTGAACCCAGGCAGTGACTCTTGGGTGCAGATCCGTCCTTATTCCTTGTTTTAGGTACTTGTGCCAGCTCTGCAAGCTCCTTCAGGAGAAGGAACACGTCTCCTTCTACTCAACCCTCCCCCATCACTCACTCTGCTTGCAGGAGCTACTTCTCAGAACCTGCCTGGCCTGCTTCCACCCTTGGCCTTCATACTCACTGTTGCATCTGCCGGCACCCCCTCCTCCCTGGTCCCCCCCAGACAGCTTGTGGGCTTCCTGCTTCTCACCTTCAGTTTTGACTCAAATGTCTCAACGAGCAGGCCATTTAAAATTGCACACCCTCCCAGCACTCTTTCCCCCTCTCCTGCTTCATTTCTCCCTCCAGCATGGATCTCCATCTGACATGCTATGTAATGTGCTTCTTTATTATGTCTCCTTGCACCGATCTGTAAGCTCTAGACGACAAGGATTTTTGTCTGTATTGTTCTCTGCTGTAAGCTCACCACCGGGATGTATGCCTGGTATGTACAGAAGATAAGTGTTTGTTGAATGAGTGAATACAGTTTATAATAACACTAGTTACCGTGTACCAGATCCTGTGCTAGGTGCTTAGTAATTCCCTCCTTCCGTCGTCTTCACAGTGTTTTGAGGTACACAGCAATACCTCTGTTGGAAAGACGAGGAAACCAAAGCTCAGAGGGTTAGCGAACTCAGGTGGAGGCACACACTCTCCCATGGCAGGGTGGTGTGGAACGCAGATCTGGCTGCTCCAGGGGCCAGGAGCTTTCCACTGTAGGAGACTCCTTTGTCCTCATGGTGGTCTCTCACTGTGCTGACACCCCTCTGCGTCTTGGGCACCATTTATTTCCCCCACTGCAGGAACCACAGTGCTGGTGCCCTGAGCCAGCATTGCTCCAAGTGGGCTCCTCTCCCAGTTTGCATCCCTTCTGGTGACCCAAACCCTGCAATCAGAGAAGCCAAATGGTTCCTTCCCTGCCTCACTGCCTCTACTGTGGGCGCTCTAGGTTATGGTATAAATGAGCAGGCCCACAGGTTTTCTTTCTTTCTCCTGCAGCCCCATTCTCCCAAAGGGAGGTTGGTTGCTCCCTGAGAACCTTCTGCAGACCGGCAAGGTGGAATTACAGCAAGAACCCAGGAGATTCGGGTCCATGCTCAGGATCTGCGGCTCACTAGCTATGCCATGACTTTGGGCAAGTCTTTTAACTTGTGCATTGACACAATGAAAGGAATTCTTCTTTCTTTGTGGTTTGCCTACAGTACTGTGATGATGGCAAATGGAGAATCTGTCTCATGGGGATGTTGTGTAGATGCATGAGCCAATTTGATTATCATACTTAGCACCGTGCCTGACAGATAAGGCTTAATAATTGTTGGCTGATCTTGTCATCAGTCATGAGTGGCCCGGGAACTGGCAGGGTTTGCAGTCAGCTGGTAGGATGTGTCGTGGGTGTGGATTGTAGCTAACCACTAACTCCAATCACCCTCCAATCTAAACTTTCCTAGAGCTTCAGTCCTCAGAGTTTAGAATTCCTTGTTCAAGGTCACATAGTCATGACTTTTATAAGGCCTTGATTGGGACGCTTTTCAGAATACCTCACCTCTTTAGTCAGTACACTATATTTCTGCTGGGAGGTAATTGTTGCCATCTCTGCTGGGTTACACAATTTGAGGAATGATTTGCACAAGCATCAGTTACCACCAAGACCAAGGCATGAGGCATAATTATCTCAGGTGGAAGCTGTGATTGAGTCTGTGCACTGAGGCCTGGTTTGCAGGGGCTACAAATGAGCTACCACCTCCAGAGCGCTATGTGCCTGCTAGATGCTGGGGCTGTAATTCACCGGAGCCTGTTTGCAAACACCCATTCTCCAAGTTCCAGTGGGTCAAAAGTCCCGACTCTGGTGAACGTCAAGATCCCTGCAGAGGGACTTCCCTGGTGGCGCAGAGGGACTTCCCTGGTGGTGCAGTGGTTAAGAATCCGTCTGCCAATGCAGGGGACACAGGTTTGAGCCCTGGTCGGGAAGATCCCACATGCCTCAGAGCAACTAAGCCCTTGTGCGACAACTACTGAGCCTGCGCTCTAGAGCCCACGAACCACAACTACTGAAGCCCGTGCGCCTAGAGCCCGTGCTCCGCAATGAGAAGCCACCTCAATGAGAAGCCCACGCACCGCAACGAAGAGTAGCCCCGGCTCGCCACAACTAGAGAAAGCCTGTGCGCAGCTACGAAGACCCAATGCAGCCAAAAAAAGAAAAAGAAAAATCCCTGCAGAGTCTGTGGCTGAACTGAGTGAGACCTTCCCATTGTCTAAGGCTTCATTTATAGTTTTCAAGGGAATTCACTTTACTGGCTTTGCTATGTAGTTGTGGTATAGTACGTATGATTTGGAGTAATCCATCTGCCATCAGTCCCCCGACATCTCCTTGCTCTCCCACCCACATGGTTTCACCCAGGAAGATCTAGTTCTGATTGTGCCTGAAGGGGAAGGAGACCAGGGATCCAGGCCTTCCTTTTCTGTCATGTGAATGACCATAAGCAACAGGAGAATTCATCTCTTGCCCTCACCATGGCCAATGTCTGCTCTACACATGGGCCCAGAGGCCACACTTTCAGTACTTCTGAGAAGTTGATGATGGCATCTATGAAATGGGAGGTCTTTCATCCTGAGGCAAGGGTACAAGTTCTGCCAGCCCTTTGTACCATCTGGAAACAATACTGGGAATCATATTTGCAGGTCCAGAAATGTTATTTGATTGTTCCATGGCATGAAAGACTTAATTTGAGGCTTAGTGGAGAGAGCAGACTAAAGAAGATTTAGGAAACATGGCCCACAAGGGCAAAAAGTGCTGAGTTTGAGTAAAAATACACATTCTACACGTAGTCAGCACTCTGACAACACTGGGGGTAGGCAGAGCTGGGACCAATGTTCACAGATAATTCTCCAACTTTATTTTACCCTCCCACAGGCCAGGGTCTTGTCATAATTACCTTGCTTATACAACCCTTGTTTGCATCTCCAGAGAGACAGCCATGTTTGGAAGAAAGAACACGAGTCCCCAAGCCTGAAAGGAGTCCCAAGAAGAAGGAAATGTAAGAGAGTGAAAAGTGTGGAGTTTTTTTTTTTTGTTTTTGTTTTTGTTTTTGTGGTATGCAGGTCTCTCACTGCTGTGGCCTCTCCCGTTGCGGAGCACAGGCTCTGGACGCGCAGGCCCAGCGGCCATGGCTCATGGGCCCAGCCGCTCCGCGGCATGTGGGATCCTCCCGGACTGGGGCACGAACCCGCATCCCCTGCATCGGCAGGCAGACTCCCAACCACTGCGCCACCAGGGAAGCCCCAAAAGTGTGGAGTTTTGACTAAGTCAGACTTCAGTTCCAATCCTTGTTATATCATATACCATCTATGAGAATTTTACAGCTTCTCTGAGTTTCAGTGTGCATAGTTCAAGATGGTACAGATAATATCTATCCTGTTAGATTGTTATAAAAATCATTAAAACATATGTAAAGCATTGAAAAGCTGGCTTATATTACGTATTGAATAAATGGCAAGTATTAATATCTGTAAAATGGAGGTATTTCGTAATACCCACTTTGCAATACGGTTGTGAAAAGTAGGGGGGAAATGCTTTTGGCCTATAGCAGATGTTTAATAAATGGTAGTTGTTAGTCCTGTCTTGCTGTGAAATATATGTCTGACTTTCAGCAAAGTCACCTCTGCTGACAGTGAAATGGGAAGTATTTCTACTCTACTCACTCCCATAAGGACTGCAGTGGCAACTGGCAATAATCACACATGCCTCACTTGATTTTTGGAGTTGTGATAAATAAAATCACATACAATATATTGGAAGCCAGACACAGGGAACAATGTACTAGAATGAAACACATTGGGAGGCAAGGGACTTGGGTTCTAGTCTTAGTGCTGTCTTTTGCCAAGTGACTGTAAGCAAATCGCCAAGTAATCAGACCCTCAGGTGCACACACTGCTGACCTCTCAGCAGCTGTGAGAAAATGCAAATGTGAGAAATTATCACTATTGCTCCTTGAGGGTAAAGACAGTTTTCCCTTTTTAATCTTTGGAACCCAGCAAAGTCCTTGGCATATAGTGGGTACTCAATACTTCTGTTTAATGAATTATAAATTGCCCAGAAATCATATTTTTAATCATCAGTGAACTTTTTTACCCATAAGCTTATAACCTTTGGTCTCACTGCGATTGGTTGGATCCCTGGGCCTGTGTCCCAAAGTATTTGTATTCCATGCTAACCTTAACATACTCAGACATGTTATTCAGACGCAACTGAAAGCACACACACCCACAAAACCAGCAGTAAAGAGAGAAGAAAGCAGCTCTTCTGTATATGGCAGCTGTAAGGGGACGGTTTCATAATCCTACACCCAGTTCTGGTTTGGTTACCACTCCTCTAGATTCCTTATTCCTCTATGTACCCATTCTACAGAATTCATCCCCAGAGTGAAGGTGGTAGCCACTGCAGAGGCTCAAGCTGCTTTCGAAGATGACTCTTCATGGGTAGTTAAGAATGTGAAAGATGCCTTACAGTTCTCCTCCTAATGGGAGATGGCAGGTGGCAAGTGGCAAGCAGAAACACGGATGAGAGTGCGGGGCTTCCTGGTGCCAAGGGAGAGCCCTTGAAGACTTCTTGGCAGCAGAGAACATCACACGTGCCCTCCACACTACATACCGTTCCAGAATTGTTAAAGTATTTGGTCTCTGGGCTTCCCTGGTGGCGCAGTGGTTGAGAGTCCGCCTGCCAATGCAGGGGACATGGGTTCGTGCCCCGGTCCGGGAAGATCCCACATGCCGCGGAGCGGCTGGGCCCGTGAGCCATGGCCGCTGAGCCTGTGCGTCCGGAGCGGGAGAGGCCACAACAGTGAGAGGCCCGCGTACCGCCAAAAAAAAAAAAAAAGTATTTGGTCTCTGAGGGCTTTAGTAGATGAGGAAAGCTTGTAGAGATTGAGAGAAGGGAAATGGAGAAGACCAACATGCTAACAGTCACCATCATTACGTGTGCACTGTAATAAACTGCCCTGGACAAGGGCACTGGCAAAGGTTGGATGTTTTCCAGATCTGCCATGTATCATGTCTTCCCATCTTACTGAGGAGCATCTATGATCTTAAGTAATTTTTAATACCATCTCCCACCCACAACTCTTCTTCCTTTTTTCCTTCCCCTCTTCTCCACCCACCCCATTGTTTCTCCCTCCCTACCCTGAAGTCCGACTAAAGGTAACCTCAGGCAAGCCTCACCCAATCACCCCAGCTGGGTTGGGTGTCCCTCTGTAGCCTTCAACTCACCGCACTGTAATTTCTGGTTTATTTACTTACTGTCCAGTTCTGAAAAGTAGGACCTTTATCTTGTTCAGCATTTAATCCCCAAATACCCCCAACAGTGCATCACACAAAAGATGCTTAACAAATGTTTATTAAGTGTACCAGGTTATACTTCTAATTTATTGCATTTCCCCCCCCCCCCCGCCCCAGCTACTACAATAACTAAGCAAACAGAGTTAAATGTCAGTCTTTTTTCTTTGCACAGTAGACAAAAACTGTTGGAAAGCTAGATACCAATCAGCTATATTTTTCCCTGGTACCAGATCATCATACTGGTGAGTTCCTTCAAACCATTTAAGTATAGCATTCAGTGCTGCATAATTTGTTCAAGATCACAGAATAAAATGTAAAGTTTTTCAATTAATTTTACAAAAGCAGCAAAACTCTACAACAAAATCCTACAGGAAAAAGTAGACCAATCTCATTTATAAACATGAATTTAAGTGTATTAAACGTAACAAAACTTACCAAGATACAAAACCTAAATCCTAGTTACACAAATACAACTGCTATAGAAATAACGACCTTCTCCCCACCTAGTCTACTTATGACTCAGACAGTAGCTTTTATACCCAACTTCCCCCCGCCCCACCTCTGGCTGGCCCTCACCAGGGGTGGATGCCGGCCCCAGCATTAGCATTAGCCCTGGCCCTAGCCCTCACACTGCCCCTGTCAGCCTCGTCTGCCAGGGCCTCACGGTACTGCACTGGCCAGTGTTGGGGTTCTTTCTTATGGAGCTTGGCCACGAACCCCAGGACTTTCATCTTGCTGGTTTCCAGGTCGCTTCGGGGACCCCAAGAGAATTCACATGCCGGTGGATTGGTGTGAGAAACAAGCCGGTAATTGAGGTATCTCAGCTGCACGAAATCTTCCATAATAAGCCTCCTCGGGCACCCAAAGAGGGGGTGATACTTTGAGGGACGCACCTCCAACCGACACAGCATCTCCCAGACCTGTGCCTCCCTGGCGCTATTACCTTTCATGTAGATAAAGCCCAACATCATCATTAAAAGACCCAGTCTGGGGCCATCTCCTCCTCCTCCTCCTCAAGAGGTTTTAGTTTGTTGGTCAGGATATAAGTGTGGTGCTTGCGGTCAAGCTGTTTCAGCTTGAAACCAAAGACATACGGCAGATGCTCTGCGGCCCTTGCGATGATCTCAGGGAACAGATCCTTTAAGTCTCTGATAATGTATTTCACCATCTCGGAGAGGGTGATAGGACTCTTCTTCCTGTCCTTTACCAGCAGAAACTGCACCAACTCGGCCACCGTCCGATCCAGACGGAGACGGGCCCCGCGCCGGGCCAAGGTTTTGGCTGCCAAAGCCCTCGCACCTTTCAGGGTGATGGAGGGCTCCGCAGCCTCCTCCTCCCTTACAGCACCAAGGTCCTCCTCGAGGCTCTCTTGCAGGAGGGGGCTCGGGGCCACCTCCTGCGAGGCGGTCAGGGCCTGGGTCTCACTGTCGTGGCCACCATCCATCTCCCCCTCCGCCCGAGGGATAGGGAGACAGACCCCCGCTCTCTGGTTTCTACAACATGTTTTCGGGCAGGCAGGTGCAAAGCGCGTACACTGGCCGAGGGGAGTGCAAGCCGCTGCACAAACCCCGGCGGAGGGGTTGGACAGCGGCTGGGACGGCTGGAATAGGACTAGGAGAGATGACAGAGGGGACTTAGTGGCTTCCGGGCTGCACCGCAGAGGGTTCGGGACGGCCGCAACGCCGCCGGCGCCAAAGAAGCGCGGCGAGGCCACCGCGCAGCCTCAGTGCGTGCCGGCAAGCCGATTTGCCGGACCACTTCCGGCCAACTCAGCCAAGATGGCGGCCCCGAGGCCCCGCGAAGCCCCTCCTTTTACTGCTCCCGCTGGGGTGGGAGTGAGCGCAGCCTTCGCAGGATGCCAGGGCTGTGGAGGAGTGTGTCGCCAGCGCTGTTCTTTAGACTTGAAGGCTGGAGGGGGGTAACCAGGGCTTTTCTGAGGTTTCAGTGTACAAGGATGAAATAGGGATGGAGTTCCAGCCACGTACTTTCAGCAGGTGCTTATTTCTATGTGTGTATCTAAGATTTTGAGTAATTTACTGTAGCTTAGTGCGGAGTGCATGCAGGTGAAGGCTGAGATATAAGGCTGTGCGGGACAGTTAGTGACGGGCCTTGAACAGGATGCTACGGAGATTGAAATCTATTCTGAACACGATGGGAATTCATACTACAGGGGGATTTAAGCAAGGGAGTGTCCGGACCAGATCTGTATCTTTCCAGTCTCTCTGGTGGCAGTGTGGAGGATGGATTGGAGTAGGGCTGACCAAAAGCTGGGAATCCAGCTTGGAGTATTGGTATTATTATAGTGCAGAATAGGAACTGAGACTCGGCCTGTCTTGTTCATTGTTATATCCTCAGTGCCCAGAACAGTGCCTGGCACATAGAGGCACTCCATAAATATTGTAAAATGGATGACGAGGGGGTAAGGATAGCAGATTCTGGGGGGTGGGGGTCAAAGAAGATGATAAAAGATATACTGAGATACAGCTGGCAGAAATAGTAACTGATTGGAGGAAAGGGGAGTTTTGTTTTTCTTTTTATCTAATCAAACTTAACTAGTCCCATTACTTTTTGCTTACTCTACTCTGAGCTTTCTCCCACTACCAGTCTGTCTCTCTCCCTCTCTCCCTCCCTCTCCAACTCCTCCTCCTCTTTCTCCTCCTCCTCCCTCTTCTTCCTCTACTTCCTCCTCCCCTCCCCTCCCCTCCCGTCTCCTTTCCTCCTCTCTCCTCTCCCCCTCCCTTTTCTCTCCTCTCCTCCCCTCTCCCCCTCCCTTCTCCCCCTCCCCTCTCCCTCTTCCCTCCTCTCCACTTCTCTCCTCTTCTCTCCCTCCTTTCAAGGCTCAGCTTAAATGTCACCTTTCCAAAGCCTTAGTCTCCATGCATGGAAGTTATTTACTGCCATTTCTGAATCACCATAGCAATTTGTATTTGTTTAACACCCACTTGTATAGACCTTATTGTGCACTAGGCTCTGTTCTGTTGTTCAAATATTAATTTGTTTAATTCTCATTAAGGTAAGTACTATTATCACTATCCCCATTTTACAGATGTGTCTTTCCTATGGAATTTGCTATTTACTAGCTATGTAATCTTGGGCAAGTTACCTGAACTCTTCTTCCCTCGGTTGCCTTATGAGTGAAATGGGCGTAATAGTAGAGAGAACATTGTGGAGATCGTGTGAAGTAATTCATGTAAACCATTTAACACAGTGCTTGGCACGTGGTGTTCAGTAATTGTTAGCTATTATTTATTGCATACTTTTAATGTGCTGATAATGTACTAATTTTTTACATGTATGTACTCATCTACTCATAACAGCCCTGCTAGATAAGTGGTATTATTATCCCCATTTTACAAGTGAAATAACACAAAAAGAGGGTAAGTAACTTCCCCAGCATCACATGACTGAGCCACTATTTCAATCATATAGTATGACTCCAGAGACCATGCTCTTAACCACTATATTAATAGATGTTAATTATTGTCATTAGTATTGACCATACTCTGTATAATAGTTATTTTTGTGCTTATTACCCTCCAAAACCAAACATCCTAAAAGCTAGGGCTATGTCCTTAACTCTTTTGAAGAGCCCCTCAGCGTCAGCACTCAGTATGTAATTGTCACTGAACAAATGATGAAAGGCTTTACTTTTTTCCAGAGGAAATAGCATTTATGTTAAGTAAATATATGACAGTTAGACTTTTTTTTTTGGCCACGGCACGTGGGATCTTTAGTTCCCTGACCGGAGATAGAACCCGTGCCCCCTGCAGTGGAAGCTAGGAGTCTTAACCACTGGATCACCAGGGAAGTCCCTAGACTTTTCTAGATGTAATCGTGAACTCTTCATTTTTAAAAACTTCTGAAAATATGTACCCATTTATACTTTATGACTTAGAGAAGCTGAAAGTGTGTGAATGAAGCAGGAGGATGTTTATTATAGTTTAACTTGAGGCTGTTATTGGTTTCTATTGTGTAGAATATAAACAGAAACATTTTATGTACAATATAATTTAGTCCTCACAAATCCCTATTAGGAAGGTATTATTATTCTCATTTTACAAATGGGAAAATAGTCCCTGAGAGGTTAAACCACCTGTCCCCAACCACCCATCTGTTAAGTGCTAGACTGGAAATGAGGACCTAGATCTGTCTATTCTGAAAACTGTACTCATGACCACCATGCTGCACTGCCTCGTTGTCAGTTTCTCCTGAAGGTAGAACCACTCCTACCTAAAAGGGCATCACTGGAGGTAAAATAGTCTACTTACATATGTTTCTCAGTTCAAGTATTGCTGAGGAGAGACAGAGGAGATAGATGCATGGAAAGGAGCATGCAGGAGATACATTGAATGGAAAGAATTTTGAGGGGCAAATTAGCAGTAATATGACTGGATTTTGAAAACTGAATCAATAATGTAATGCTACTCATCAAAAAAAAAAAAGGAACAAACTACTGATACAACATGGATGAGTCCGGCTGACATTATGTTGAGTGAAAGAAGAAAGATACAAGAGATTATATACAATATGATTCCAGTTAATCTGATGTCCAAGACAGGTTTAGCTAATCTGTGGTGACAGAAATGAGAACAGTGGAGGCCTGGAGTGGGGTTGACTGGAAAGGGATATGCATGAACTTTCTCGGGGGGGATGGCAATGTTATGTATCTTGGTTTGGGTGTAGATATACATTTGTCAAACTGTACCCTTAATATCTGTGTATCTCATGGTATATAAATACCTTAAAAATTATAAAAATAAAAAAGTTTTAAAATTGAGGTATAATTGACAACATTAGTTTCAGGTGTACAACACAGTGATTTGATATTCGTATATATTGTGAAATGATCGCCACAATAAGTCTAGTGAATATCTGTCACCATACATAGTTACTAGATTTTTTTTTCTTGTGATGAGAACTGTTAAGATCTATTCTCTTAGCAGCTTTCAAACATGCAATACAATATAATTAACTATAGTCACCATGTAGAAAAGTTTCCAAAAATTAAATGAATAGGCCTTTAGGTATAGGAGGTGATGAGGGTATGAAGGGTGAATGGCTTTGCTTTGCCACTTGCCAACCCCTGGATGCTACAATGTTTTGTACTGAAAGGGACCTAGACAATCATTTGCCAGTTTTGATTGTGCCGACCTCACACTGGACAGGCAGACTTTTAAAACAATCCTTACCTAAGCTGTTAAAAGGGAGGAAATGTATATCTCTTTGGTAGGGGGTGCGGGGTGGCAGCAAAACAAAATTTGATGACTATTCGATGGAAACCTTTCTGAAGGATGCTCCTTTGTAGCCTAGACTACAGTGTTTAAAAACCTACAGTGCTTAGCACAGTTTAGTATGAGGAAAAGGATGAGGGAGTTACACTGGAAAAGCAGAACTGCAGGATGAATTATCCTGGAAATGTCTGGCACCCTGTGGATGTAGAAAAGGTGCGTCCTAGAACAAAGCACTGAACCAGGTCAGAAGACCTGAGTTCTGGTGTCCCAACCCCTTCATTCATTCTGTGACCTTGCACGGCATACTTAATCTCTCTGGGCCACTGTTTCCTCATCTTTAGGCTGACAACCTTAGCTTTGCCAGTCCCCATAGCTGTTTTGAGATTCAAGTAGGATTATAAATGTAAACACACTTTTAAAATGCTCTACCATTGAGAAACAATTATAAAATGTTACAGATTTTTTTTGTTTGTTTTTCTCTAAGAGACCTGGTAGAAAAATCTCAGTAATGAATGTCACTGGCCTCTCATGCAGACATTTTGGAATGAGCTTACACATTCCTAGTTGAAAAAACTGTCTGGCCAAAAAAGATTAAATAAAGAAATGTCATGTCCTGACACTCCATCTAAGGCTAGTGAATGCTTTGGTGGGAAGCCAGAGTTATCTTGCTGGATTCCTTCTAAATTTGTCAATGGATTCCTCCAAGCTCCTGATGCCTTCTTCACACAGATGCTGAGTAACGTCTCACTCCAGATCTGAGTGAGCCCCAAACTGCATAGGTGCTTGTGTCTTCTCTGTTTCTCCTGACAGTTTTGATAGCCGTGCAGCTGATCCGGCTCAAAGAAGGGATCAGAGGAAGAGCTTTGTCCCACGTCCCTGGGCCAGGGGCAAAATGGAGCCCAGTTTTGTCACAGCAGAATGGGCAGAGTGTGAAGCCCTGGGTTCTGTATGTGTGGCTGGTATTGAAGCAGGATGGCCAGGCGGATGATTCGATCTGACTTGGGTAATGAAAATTGTTTGTTACTGTTTGAAGAGCAATTGTGTAAGCAACAGTACTCCTGTGTTTGGCTGCCTGTGACCCACCACTGTCTGTAACATAACACCCGACCCAGAGGAGGAACAGACCCTGGCCGGCAGGGGAGGGGAGAGATGCAGGGGGCACAGGGCCCCCTTCTCCCTCCCTCCTCCACTGTCCCACCCGCTCTGTAAACCTTGAAGGAAAGTTGGCGAGAAGGCATTTGCCACCTGGACACAATGAGGCCCAGTGCGAGGGGCAGGCGCAAGGCTGGCGGGGAGCCAGGGCCCTGGTCTGAATGGCCGTCGCCAAGGGGCTGCCAACGGCCCATCTCTATCCCCCAGAGGCCGGGCCAGGGCCAGGGCGGGGGCCCATCTACCCCCACCTTCGAGGCCCCGCTCGCACCATTTGCTGGCCGTGACCAGAATGCACGGGACGCTGGCCTTTGAGCCGCTGAACAGAGCTGTTTCCCCTGTGCTGGCCGCCAGTTCCCTTGGATTAGAGCAGGCTCTCCGGAGCCCCTTTGTTGGCAGCTTGTTATTCTGCACATACCGAGCACTGCGCATTCATCTTTATTAGTTCTAATTGCTTCCCTATTCTAATGGGATCTTGATATTCCCATACAATTGAAAGGAAATGTATTCATTAAAATAATTCTTCTCCTAACTGCCGCTTCAAGCTGCTTCTCTAAGTGACATTGTCTCTCCAGCCACAGCCTGCTGAGGCCTCTTATTAAGACTCTAGTCAAAAGCCAACTTTGGGAGCAAACTTTCCTTGCAGGAGTTTCCAGACACTGAAGAGAGGGTGCTTTTTAATCGGCTCACACACTGAAGTCGGAGGCCAGCTGGTAGGCCTGGGGGTGCCGCTCGGGGCGGCGGGGGGCGGGGGGGGAGGAGAAGGGCTGGTCTCCAGCACTGCCTGCCTCCCGTAAGAATGCCCCCTTTCTCTACACTGACTGGCTGATTTAGGCAGGGCTCTTCCCCCAGTGTCATCTGGGTGGAACTTTTTGTTTATGCGCGAGCAGTGTCTAGGTGTGTTCTTAGAGCAGGCGCTGAGTAAGGTGCTGTGGGAAGTGTGGAGACGGAGCTGCAGTCTCGAGGTGTTTACAGTCTCTGTGGGTGGCTGCCTGTTCTGAGTCCCTCAAGTGACGCAGGAGAGGGGAGGCTGGGAACAGCTCTCAGTGTTCAGAAAGCTTCATGGGACAGAGAACTTAGAAAAGCGGGATACACTTCAATCAATGTGTTTGATTTAATCACCAAAATCTTTCAAGCCATGGGATCATGGGGGTAATACAAGAAGCTTCCTTGGGACGTTGGGAACCACTGATCTATTGGGGTGAAATAAGCCATTCTAAAAAAGCACGGCTATGTGAACACCTGCTCTTTACACGAGTGGTATAAAGACTGCTATAGGAGTTTGGAGGAGTGGAGGGGAGCATGTGCTGGGCACTACACTGTTGCCTGAGTCTTCTTTAATCCCTGTAACAGCCCTGTGAGGGAAGCACAGTTATTCCCCATTTTACAAGCGAGAAGTAAACAAGTTAGATAATTTGTCCAGTGTCCAGAGCTGAGAGTCAGGACTTGAACGCCGGCCTCTGATCCCAAAGCACAGGCTGTTTCCGCAGGAGCCTGCTGCCTCTCACGTTGCGTCTGTCAGGGCCAACAGAGGGGGTGTGATGTGGAAGTTGGCATTTGAGCTCCCTTGAGGCCTTTCGGGGTGGTGGGTCGTCAGCAGGTAGAGTGGGGTCAGGAAGGAAGAGCCTGAGCAGAAGTGCTGGGAAGAACCTAAATCAGGACATGACAGGAGTCCCGGTGGCCCAGCGGCTGGAGAGCGAGCAGTAGCAGGAGGAAGGCAGTAAGGTTTGTGGGGGCCAAATTTTGTAGATCCTTGCCTGACAGGAGTTTGGATTTCACGCTGTAGGTACTGTTCCAGTGAGGATATTTGAGCCTCTGGATAAACACATTATTTCTTTCAGGAGCATCAGTTTTCCTTGAGGTGAATAATTTTAGACATCTTCCTATTAAAAGAAATTCAGATAGATCATGCAATAGAATGCAGAATTCTCATGAATCTTTAAGAGAAAACAGAAGACTTCAAAGAGAGCTTGGGTGTGCCGGCAGGAACTTCAGGCTGAGGGGTCCCCTGGGGGAACTGGAGGCGTTTCTTTTGTCTGAAGTTGGTGTCCTTTAGCGGGAAAGTTTGAGAAAGACTGATTTTGGAGAAAATGTTTTGATCCCAGGAATAAAATAATTAGGTGTATTTCAAGAAGGATGGCAGGGGCTTGGAAGACAGGTGGGACAGGGCAGGGACCAAGAGCAGGAGTCCAGATAAGAGATGGTTACAATAAACTCTTAGGAGACATGAAGGGTCTAGGGGGCTGCCTGGGCCTCGGACCCCACCTCTTCACCCGAGCCTTTTTGGAGGCGGCCTGCCTAAGAGATGCCCCACCCCGAAACCACTCCTTCCTTTTAAGGGGCTCAGCGATTAGACTGGGATGGCTGGCCAGGGAGGCTGAAGCAGAAGCAGTTAAGGGAGAGCCTGGGCCTGGGCCAGGAACTGGTCCTCCCAGAGAACCTTTGTGCCCCGGCCACCTCACCCACCATGTTGCCTGCCGACCACTTTCCAGCCCAGCAGCTTTATTAGCTCACCTGCTGGAAGGTACCAGAAGGCAAGTGGTTGGACCAGTGGATTCTCTGCAGTGGTGGTGAGAGCAGGTCCTGTCTTGTTGCAGTGTCTGATGTCCTATACTGGTGGGCAGAGCCATTGGACCCAGCATGGTGGCCAACACCCTGTGGTCAAGAAAGACTCAAAGGAGGAAGGAGGGAATAAGACATCTCAGCTTAGGACCAAGACCTCACTCTACTTCTCCTTATCATCAGTAGATGGACGTAGCCCACCTTACTTAGCCAGACTCTCCTTTCAGGTGGGTGACTTTTGTAGGTAGCTTAGAAATGAACTTTGAAGCATCATTTTTAAAAAAGCATTAAAAAAATTCCTTAGTGCTTTATTTTTTTCTCATTTTAGAAGAGATTGTTTGTTGTACAGCAATGAGAAAATCTCGACCATTTTAAAGAAAAAACCAAAAAGCACCTATAATTCCACTACCCAGGGGAAACCACAGTTAACAAATACCCTGGTGTGTATCCTCCCCCAATTTTTCTAAGCATTTACTTTTATTGATTGATTGATTGCTTGATTGATTTAGGCTGCGTTGGGTCTTCATTGCTGCGCGCGGGCTTTCTCTAGTTGTGGCGAGAGGGGGCTACTCCTTGTTGCGTGTGCAGGCTTCTCACTGCAGTGGCTTCTCTTGCTGCGGAGCACAGGCTCTAGACGCGAGGGCTTCAGTAGTTATGGCATGCAGGCTCAGTTGTTGTGGCGCATGGGCTTAGTTTCTCCGCAGCATGTGGGATCTTCCTGGACCAGGGCTCAAACCCGTGTCCCCTGCATTGGCAGGCGGATTCTTAACCACTGCGCAACCAGGGAAGCCCCAGCATGTACTTTGTTTTTTTAACAGAGTTATCTTGTATACTCTGCTTTATATACACTATATATATGTATATATATATTCACATACTGTGAATCTCTCACACTAATATTTTTCTATAATGTAATTATTTGTGATTGAAAATATTCCACAGACCCCATGTCACCTTTAATGCCTATTGTGTATTTAGGATGTTTTCAGATTTTCATTATTAAATACAATGTGATAAACTTGTTTGTGGCTAAATCTTTCCTATTTCCCATTATGGAAATTATTATATAAGAATATGACCATATAGATACGTGATTTTTTGAAAGACAAAATTGGGATTATTCTATATTTATTTCTATGACCTAATTTATACACTAAATCCATTTTGAAAATCTTTCATGTCTACAAAAGTGAATCTGCACAATTATGTATTCATTTAAAAAATAGTACTTTCATGTAGTTCAAAAATCAAAACGACATAAAAAAGAATTTTTTATAAAATTTTATAAAATTTTTTATGAAATTCTCAATTTCATAAAATTGAGAATTTTTGCTTGCACCCATGTCCCTCTTTACCTGGTTTCCTGATTTCCCCTCCCATAGGTCACTGCTTTTAATAGTTACAGTGCCCCTTTTTGAAAATATAAGCAAATGCAATTATATATACCTTGCCCCTTCTTACAAAGAAGTCAGCACACTATGTTCATTACTAGGCACTGTGCTTAAAACAAAAAGACTTAATAGTATGTAGTGGAGACTTTTGCATAGCAGCACATAGCTTCCTGGCATATTATGGTTTGGATGGACAATAATATCTAACCAATTCCATATAATTGGACATTTGGGTTATTTCCAATCTTTTACTATTAAAAGCAATGTTATAATACAGACATATATCATTTCTGTATGTGTGCAAATATATTTGCCCCAAAAATTCAGAGAGTGGGATTGATGAGCCAATAGGTAAATACATTAGTAACATTAATAGAAAATGCCATATTGCCCTTCATAGGTGTGTATCATTTTCTATTCCTACCAGCAATGTGTGAGGGTGCCTATTTCCCTACAACTTCCCCCATCAAGTGTATTTTGGATATGTAAAAATCTGATGGGTAAAAAATGGATATATCATTGCAACTATAATTTGTACTCATTATTACTAATGAAGTCGAACGTTCTTTTATACGCTAAAAAGCCATCTGTATTACTTTTTTCTGAAAAAGGGCATTTTTTTCTATTGGGTTATTGGTCTCCTTGATTTATAGAAACAAATTATGTATTAGAGCGCTTGACCCTTTGTGAAGTGAGTTGCAGTTTTTTTTCCAGTTAGTCTTTTGTTTGTTTTGCTTATGGTGCCTTTGCCATGCAGGAGTTTTAAGATTTTTATATAGATGTATTTATCTTTTATTTTATGACTTTTATGTCTTATTTCATGACTTCTGGATTTTTGAATCAGTTAGAAAGACTGTCATTACTTCAAGATTTAAAGGAGTTCTCTTATTCTTCTGGTAATTTTATGGTTTTATTTTGTGCATTTAAATCTTTGATCCAGTTGATGCTTATCGTGGTGTACTGTGTGAAATACTGGTCTAGCATCTATCTTTTTCCACATAGTCAAACACCATTTATTAAAAAGTCTGGGGCTTCCCTGGTGGCACAGTGGTTGAGAATCCGCCTGCCAATGCAGGGGACATGGGTTTGAGCCCTGGTCCGGGAAGATCCCATATGCCGCAGAGCAACTAAGCCCGTGCGTCACAACTACTGAGCCTGCGTGCCTAGAGCCCGTGCTCCGCAACAAGAGAAGCCACTGCAATGAGAAGCCCGCGCACTGCAACGAAGAGTAGCCCCCCCCAAAAAAAGAGTAGCCCCTGCTCGCCACAACTAGAGAAAAGCCCGTGCACAGCAACGAAGACCCAACACAGCCAAAAATAAATAAATTTATTAAAAAAAATCCTGTCTTTGCCTCACCGATTTGGTATTTATCTTATACCAAATTCTCATATATATTTGGATCTGTTTCTGGGCTTTATTCTATTCCATTGGCCTGTATGTCTATACAGCATCATTTTTGGTAGCTACATAATATTGCTTCTTATGTATATAACATAATTTATTTGACTAATTCATTTTTGTTAAAAATCTAGGTTGCTTCCAATTTTTCAACATTCCAAAGAGTGCCTCAGTGAATAAAATCCTTATATACGTTTTATGTGTGCATGTGTGTGTAGCAGATCCATTTTTTCCCTTGGATAAATTTTTATACATGGAATTACTGGGTCAAAAGTTACGTGCCTTCTTAGGCTTTTTTCATACATATTGCCAAAATGCCTTCCAGAAAGATTGTACCAGTTACACTCCCTCCAACAGTGTATGAGCGCTGATTTCCCCTCACCCACACCAACTCTCAGTATTATCATTCTTTTTAATCATTGCCAATCTGATCAGGAAAAAAAAAGGGCCTCTCATTGCTGTTTTAATTTGCCTTTCTTTGAATGCTAGTGAGGTTGAACATTTTTTCAATTTATGGTGGTTTTCGATGTACAGAAGTTTTTAATTTTTAATGTAGTCAAATCTATCAATCTTTTCCTCTATGGTTTCTGCTTTTGTTGACATGTTTAGAAAGTCCCTCCCATCGTAAGATTATAAAATATCCACTTATATTTTCTTCTAGTACCTTTATGGTTTCATTTCCATCTTTATCCATCTGGTATTCATTTTGATGAATGGTGTGAGCTGGGAAAGAACTTGTATTATTTATTTATTTATTTCCCAAATGGATAACCCGTTCTTTCATCACTGTTAAAAAGCATATATTTGTGTGTGTGTGTGTGTGTGTGTGTGTGTGACTCTTTCTAGAATGAACATCTTGAATAGCTGGATACTGAGGGTAATTGAGTTCTACACTCTGGGTCATCATTAGAAACATCAGTCATACTAAACAGGCAGACGTGACACTTTCCAGCATACATGGGCTTTTAAGGACCGACTGACATTTGATATTCAAATCCCAGCATTGCAGCTCAGTGCTGGTGCAACTTTGAGGGAGACCATCCATGATTCTCCTTGAGTCTTGTTTTTTTCATCTGTAAAATGGGGTACATTCCCTTCGGACTGAAGCCCTCCCTCCTGGCTCCGCCATCTAGTGATCGCCTCAGGCCCTGACTGTAAATAGGATATGCTGGAGAGGGGAGGGGTTGAGTGCTGTGTTTGCTTTTTATAGGCTTTCCATCTTTACACTTGTGCTCAGACTCTCATTTGTTACGTCTTGCTGGTTTTAGTGTCTTTTCATTAGCAGCTTTTCTCTCCCGTCTGAATATGTGGTTTTTAATCATATACCAGCTAGGAAACCAGACAACTGGATTGTTAGAAGTGTATATAAATTAAGAGTAACTGGGATCTGAGTGAGGGCTTGAGGGCCTCTCCTGTTGTGTAATGTAGTGGTTCTCAACCCTGGCTGCACATTAGAATCACCTGGGGAGATTTTAAAGCATATCCATGCCTGGGTCCTACCCCAGGCCAATTAAATCAGAATCTCTGGTGGTTGGCCCCAGGCCTGGGTGTGTGATGAAGCTCTGCAGGTGATTCTATTCCTGTTTTTTTTTTTTTTTTTTGCAGTACGCGGGCCTCTCACTGTTGTGGCCTCTCCCGTTGCGGAGCACAGGCTCCGGACGCGCAGGCTCAGCGGCCATGGCTCACGGGCCCAGCCGCTCAGCGGCGTGTGGATCCTCCCGGACCGGGGCACGAACCCGTGTGCCCTGCATCGGCAGGCGGACTCTCAACCACTGCGCCACCAGGGAAGCCCTCTGCAGGTGATTCTAATATGCATGCAGGGTGGGGAACCATTGGTTGAGTGCCCTGGCTTTGTGAGATCAGTATTTACACTCAGTGGTCTCCCCCTCTGGTTCCCTTCTAAAATGTGCCCCAAGTTGTGAGGGTCACCCTACAGAACAGAAGGCCAGATGGCAGAGATGTCAGGGATTTTCTGGAGGCCGTGCGCTTGCTGGAGAGGGCAGCGCCAGCTCTCAGGCCTCTGTCACCCTGGAGGTCACATACCTCTGGAATCTGGAAATGGCGTTGGCAGTTTCTTTTCAGAAAAATAGAGCCATCCTAGTCTCCCTCATGCAGTTCCTCCCGCCTCTGGGGGCTCTCCTGAGGAGTGTGAGAGGTGATGAGAAACAAACATTGAGAAAATAGCTTTAGTTATTTCTATCTCGTCTATTTGTGTATTCTCTTGTTCTCTCGGCCCCTTCTCTGTCCCCCAGAACACATGTAGGTGATACATGTCAAGCCACGCTTGGTCCCCAGCTTTGGTGAATCCGTCCTATCTGTGGTGGAGCTGCTCTCTCCCAAAGTCAGGCTCACCTCCGCCAACAACTGGACTCACTTTGTCACCTGGAAAAATAGATAAAGCCCACAGGATGAGTCCCAACATCAAGTCTCTTTGCTACAAGATAAGCCTTCTTCTTATTCTCAAGTTTTGATAAACTGACTGTGGGCGTAGCCCATGCACTCAAGCCCCCTTCCAGGTGTCTCACCTGGTTTATGTAAGACTAGGGCACCTCTGGTTCCACCAGACTCTGTGGGGAAAAGTTATCGCCTTTACTAATGAATGAAAACTCCTCCAAGCTTACTGATGAAGGGAGAATCTCTGTGGAGAGAGGTGACTGGAATTTTCCCTTGGGATTTCTCACTCATCACCGACACTAGTCAGTGGCTCTACCCTCCAACACACACACATACACTGGGCAGCTGAGACAAGGCTGGATCCTTCAGACCAGCCTTTACTACACGTTGGGGATAACAAGAGAAATAAACAGAGAAGAATAACATGACTTCATATAAGTCATGACTTGTCATTTGCAAGATATGACTTGATCAGGAGGGCTCAGGGCCCACTTATCCTAGTGTGGGGCTGCCTCTGTGTAGTCAGAACCATCCCAGCAGCCCGGGGAAGCCTGGACAGATGCTTTCTTGAAAGTTCAGGTGGATCCACCAAAATAATGAAGCCAAGAAGGAGACGAGAGTTCCCCTTCTATCTGGTGCCACCATCTGCGTTCCAGTTACTTGTCTGAGGATCTGCCTTTTCCTGGGATGATTTAAATGATGGCTCCTTTTTATGGGAAATAGAACTCAGATTCAAGTAAGGGTTTGATGCTCATTAAGGCTCATACAGCAAGAAAGGGGGTGGGCACACACCAGCTCACCTCAATGACTTGACTGGTTTTGCCAGAGGTACAGTTTATATCCACAAGACAATGGTTTTTCTTTTTTTCGACAATGTTTTTTCTTTAGATACGTTCAGTTGAGAGACACACAACGTTGTGAAATCCTCTAGTGTTGATTCATGACGGAGCCATAGGTGAGCAAACTGAGGGTTATTTATAGACTGCTGTTGATGTGCTTTTCAAAGAGGTCCCAATAGTTGTCCAGGGGGAGAAAAATGCAAGTGTCTATCAATCAGTCTGCTGAGACTTTTGCTCTACCTGGAAGTCTATGTGACATAGCTCTGCCTAACATGGTGGTTTCTTCTTCATACTCATCAAGACAGGCCTCATTCCCTATTCATGGGGGAATGGCCTTACCCTATGGCCCCAGCCAAACAAGAATGTAGCAGGACACAGCAAATCAATGGGGTCTGAGTGCAAAATGCTGATAGATTTCCCTAATGCTGTCTGTCTGGTCTGTGTTCCTGGAGATTGTATGGCCATCATCCTGCATTCCTTATGGGTTGAGTAACCCCATAAACTGTGGCCCACTGATCTTCAATGGAGGCAGTGCTGCCCCCTAGAGGCATTTTAGGAATATGTAGTGTATTTATGTTCGTTGCATTGGTTGCTGAGGCACTACTTAGGGGAGATTGAGGGGGCCAGACTCCTTGCCTTAGGTGATGCAGTTTTATCCAACGATTTGTCCTGCACTTCATGTGACATTTGAATGCCCCACCCAACATTCATATATAGGTAGAAAATCTCTATATTGGTCTGAGCTTAGAACCTAATTCCATTTTGTATATAAACACAAAGTACTTTTTTAAAAAAAAATTATTTATATTTAGCTGTGTTGGGTCTTTGCTGCTGTGCGCGGGCTTTTCTCTAGTTGCAGCGAGTGGGGGCTACTCACTGCGGTGCGCGAGCTTCTCATTGCGGTGGCTTCTCTTGTTGTGGAGAACGGGTCTAGGTGCGCAGGCTTCAGTAGTTGTGGCTCGCGGGCTCAGTAGTTGTGGTGCACGAGCTTAGTTGCTCTGCGGCATGTGGGATCTTCCCGGGCCAGGGCTCGAACCCGTGTCCTCTGCATTAGCAGGCGGATTCTTAACCACTGCACCACCAGGGAAGTCCCACAAAGTACTTTTTGCATAGTTTTAATATACACTGAATTTTTCATGAATGCTACTATCATATAAATCAAGAGAATACTGTATTTTATCTTTACCAGAAGTTGTTCACCATTTCAGACAACCACAATACGAATAGCAGAATCCTTGCCATATTTGAATTGCAAAAATAACACACCTCTATTCATCTGCATTCGTTCATATCTGTATGAATATACAGTACTTGTTTAATCTTGTTTCAGAACATCAAATATAAAGAAGTACCCGTAATGTTGAAGTCAATAATGTTTTACTGCTCTTAAATTCAAACTTACTCATTATAAGTAGGTCTAATTGTCTTATATCTTCTTATGTAGTTATGCTCAAGCATTTATAAATTTAAATGCATATTATTTTATTCTAAATTATTTCCTTTTAGTTCTTTATCTTATAGTTAGGGCTATATGTTGATTCTTTACAAAATTACCTGCATAGGTGGGTCATACTATCTATAAATTTCATTTCAGAATAGTAAAAGTGGTCTTACAAAATACTTGCTATAAAAAGGGAGCATTGGATCTGATAGAGTTGGGATGCACTGCTCTCGGTAACCTCCTGGAGGATGTGTTATCTAATTTTCACAACAGCTGTATGAGCTAGGTCCTATTATGACTGCCATTTTGCACCAGAGGAAACTGAGTCACAGAGACATGCGGTACTTTGCCCAAGGTCACATATCTGGAAAAGGGGAGCCAGGATCCTAGAGGACTTTCACAATACCAGGTCACTATTCTGCCTTCCACCCATCACGTTTGGCCCATCTCCCGTGATTGGCCCAGGTGTCTACCAGAAGCCCATCCTCTGGCCTTGTTAGGCCTTTTACAGGGCCCAGCAGGGACTCAGACTGGAAGAAAAAATTACTTTTCCCTTTTGGATAACATTTCAATAGAGTAAATCAAAGGGAAATGCTTTGCATAGAGCAGATCCCCAATAAACTTTGCTGAATGAATGATTTGGTAGAGTGGTACTGGGTCCTTTGGAACAGCCCTTAGATTTTTTTTTTATAGCATTTAAAACATTTATTTATTTTAGCTTTGGCTGTGTTGGGTCTTCGTTGCTGCACGCGGGCTTTTCTCTAGCTGTGGTGAGCGGGGGCTACTCTTCGTTGCGGTGCACGGGCTTCTCATTGCGGTGGCTTCTCTTGTTGTGGAGCATGGGCTCTAGGTGCATGGGCTCAGTAGTTGTGGCACGGGGGCTCTAGAGCGCAGGCTTAGTAGTTGTGGCTCACGGGCTTAGTTGCTCCGCGGCATGTGGGATATTCCCGTACCAGGGCTCGAACTCGTGTCCCCTACATTGGCAGGGGGATTCTTTTTTTTTTTTGCTGTACGCGGGCCTCTCACTGCTGTGGCCCCTCCCGCTGCGGAGCACAGGCTCCGGACACGCAGGCCCAGCGGCCATGGCTCACGGGCCCAGCCGCTTCGCGGCATGTGGGATCTTCCCGGACCAGTCCACGAACCCAAGTCCCCTGCATCGGCAGGCGGACTCTCAACCACTGCGCCACCAGGGAAGCCCAGCCCCTAGATTTTTAATAATTTATTTCAATAAGTTGATGTGAGTTTCCCAGCCATTGACACCAGGTTCACAGGTCTCCTACCTCAAGGATGGAGACTTCCATTGTCTCCCTGGGGCTGAGAAAAGCTGGCCATTCTTTTTTCCCAGGAAGCACTGCTGTTGAAACAGGAACCAGCACATCTCCCTCATTCTTTCGCCATGCTCACTGATGTGGGCCTCAGGCCCTGGATGTGAGGTATTCTTTAAATAATAGCCTTTCTTCAGACGCTTGCCTGTGATCTAACTGATGCTGGCCTGGGAGATGCCAGCTCCTATAGTGGGTACCACAAAGAGATGCTGCACTGTGTTTCCTATGTGTCTTTGGCAGGTCTCATTCTGAGCTCCTGCTTCTTTCCTTCATTCAGCAAATGTTTTCTGAGGGCTTGCTTTGTGCCAGATACTGGGGTGCAGGGATAAGCAATAACACATGGTCCCTACTCTCCAGAGACTCAGATTTAGGACAGAGGACTGACTTTTGCAATAAAGTATGGAAAGAGCTGTGACAGTGGAATATACAGAGGCTCTGGGAGCCCAAGGAGCGGGGCAGCTGACCCAGACTGGGAAGAGGAGGGAAGCCTTCCTGGAGGAGGTGTTGCCTGAGCTTAATCCAAAGGAAAGCTTATGATTTAGCAAAGGCAAAGGATGACTCTGTTAGTCAGGGTCGCAACAGAGAATGATGACACACTAAGTTAGGATGATTTGAGGAGGGTTTATGTACAAAGGGGTTATTTGCAAAGGTGTGGGTAGGGGGTGGGGGAATGTTATGAGATATCACAGAAACCCAGGCTAGCAGCAGGCCCTAGGCCAGGAGGGGGGCTACTGTACTC
The DNA here is from genome assembly GCF_951394435.1 of Stenella coeruleoalba. NCBI lineage: Eukaryota > Metazoa > Chordata > Mammalia > Artiodactyla > Delphinidae > Stenella > Stenella coeruleoalba. The sequence goes on from NC_137150.1 coordinate 62,346,808, forward strand.
TGGAAGGAGAGAAAGTCCTGTAGAACAGGCTGCCTTGATAGAAGGAGCGACCCTCCATCTGGGAGCAGGCAGCCTGATAGACTCGACAGGGAGGGAATAATTACGCTGGCTTCACTTTCTCTTATCCTCCCATTGCTCCTGATTTTCCCCATTGGCTAAATCCAACCGGAAGCCATAGGGCTCTAGAGTTCGTTTATGTGATCCATATGGGGCAGCCTCTGGGGCACAGAGCAGGGCAGAGAGTGGGTCTGGAGGATCCAGCAGGTCTATCCAGCACACTGGGTTAGGGAAGGCCTGGAGGTGGGGGAGAGCATGTAAACTGGGGAAACGTATACTTTATGGCTGGAGTGTGGAGTAAACTGGCCTGAGATCCGTCCATTATGAAAGGCCATGCATGTCTTTCTGAGGAATTTGAAAATTTGTCCTGAAGGCAGGGACAACACTAAAGGATTTTAGTCAGGAGGTGACATGGTTAGATTTGTGTTTTTAAATGGCCCCTCTAGCCCTGGTGTGCAGATGACCTGGAAGTACCATTTCAGACTAGAGATAATGAGGCCTGAATCAAGACAGTGGCTGTGGAGAAAGAAGTGGATGGATTTGAGGAATTTTTAGGACATAGACTCAAAATGTGATCCAGGATTGGATAGGGAGGTGTCAAGGCCCTGGTTTTTGGCTTGAAGCTCGGACAGGGGAGGGAACTTCACGGGAGCAAGTTGGTCTTCCGGCCGTTGCCTCCCGGGTTTTGCTTTCTGGATTCAGAAGACATAGATTGGCCCTCGTTAGCGGGACCTTAAGCTTTCAAGGGGGCTTTGGAGGGGCTTCTTAGTCATGCAGCAGGTTGGCCCCATCTTGGCTGTTCCATGAGCAAATCAAACTAGAGAGAAGGAGAGGCATCTTCTGCTCTCCCCCCTGGGATCTCCTGAGCCAGAACCTGCTCCCCTCCAACCCCTGCCCCTTTCCATATGGAGAGAGGATGTGTTTTCTTTTAACGTGCTTCACTGCAGGGGCAAATGAGGCCCAGCTGAGGGGAGAGAGCCAGCAATGAGGCAGAGCACGGGCTCAGCAAGCTGGGGCGAGCGCTGGGGTCCTGTCATCCCCGGTTTCCTTCCCCAGCTTTTCTGAAGGCACAGGTCCCCATAGGCTCATATTTCATCACTCGCAACTCTGAGGAACCTGCTATCCAGTAACAGGTCCCACTCCTTGGAGTTCTCTGCCCTGAAACCTGGAATAATTTTCTTTTGTTTTAGAGGGAAATGCTGAGGTAGTTCTTTCAAGTCCTAAGAACTTGGGTCGTCATGGCAACACATAAGGGTGGGAGGGGTGGTGGGGGTGGGGTGGGGGGGCTTCTTAGCAGCATTTTGTTTCAAATGCCTGATTAAAGGAAAAGCTGCTTTGGAGTTTGCCTCATTAAGACATAGCTGGGCGCAGGCTTGCTGGAGGATTTTCTGGTTCATCATTTTACACTTTACGTTTTGCCTACATTTTCTCACCTGATGGACAGTCTTCTGGGATTTCTCCCTGAGAATTTTGGCTCGTGCACTTCTCCGAAAATTTCAGCTCATTCCTGGCAAGAGAGTTGGTGGGAGTGTTTCCTTTGTTCTCTCCGGGGCCTTGTCCTGTAAGCCCCTTACTTACAATAGGACCTGCCACTTGAAAGGAAAAAAAAAAAAAAAGGTGTGCTTATTGAGGTTTTGTTCAGTCTGTGGAAGGAAAGATGTTAGCTGAGCAGCCATTTCACTCCACACTCTGCTTTTGGTCCAGGATCCTTCTCCCATTTTGACCTGGGCCAAGGGCTAGGGGCGTCCAGTGCTGACTCTGGCTCTGGGGGATGTCTTCCACCTGCTGTCTGTGGGAATCTAGGAGAAAATAAATGTGGAAGTGTTTAACCCAGAGGCTGAACTTAAGTCTTTTTTTTCCCTAAACTGAACTGTAAATCCTCGCTTGACGTGACTTTAGAATTCTCCTTCAGCTGGGACCAGCCTCCCCACTCCACCCCAGTCCATACCTTCTTTCCCAGCAGGAAATTCCAACTCAGACCTACAAATGATACTCAATCACCTTACAATTGCCCGGGGTTTCAATTAAAATATTTCCCACACTCAGTCACCAAGTCTTGTCATTTATTCCTTCAACGAGACTTCTAGATTCACCTAGTAATTTAAAAAAAATATTTATTTATTTGGTTGTGTTGGGTCTTAGTTGCGGCAGTCGGGATCCTTAGTTGCGACATGAATGTGAGATCTAGTTCCCAGACCAGGGATCGAACCTGGGCCCTCTGCACTGGGAGCGCGGAGTCTTAACCACTGTACCACCAGGGAAGTCCCTCACCTAGTTATTAATGTTCTTATTAACAATAGCCCCCACTTATTATTTTTTAAAATAAATTTATTTTACTTATTTATTTTTGGCTGATTTGGGTCTTCGTTGTAGCATGCGGGCTTTCTCTAGTTGCGGCGCGCGGGGGCCACTCTTTGTTGCGGTGCGCGGGCTTCTCATTGCGGTGGCTTCTCTTGTTGCGGAGCAAGGGCTCTAGGCGTGCAGGCTTCAGTAGTTGTGGCTCGCGGGCTCTAGAGCATAGGCTCAGTAGTTGTGGTGCACGGGCTTAGTTGCTCCGTGGCATGTGGGATCTTCCCGGACCAGGGCTTGAACCTGCGTCCCCTGCATTGGCAGGCGGATTCTTAACCACTGCACCACCAGGGAAGCCCACCAGTCCCCACTTATTGAGCATTACTGAGAGCCAAGATTTCTATGTGTCACCTAATTTAATAGTCACCCAAACCCTGTGAGGCAGGTACCATTCTTTGCATCTTACAGAGGAGGGAACTGAAGACCCCAAAACTAACTTGTCCAGAGCCAAGGAGCTGGTCAGGGGCAGAGCCGGGTCTGTCTGCTGCCCTTCCCTCCAGGACACAGTTGGAGCCTCGACCACCACCTAGCTTTCATCCTCTCTTACTAGACCTCGGCAAGCACTCCTGCACAGGCTCTGCACTTTATTTCCCGAACATAGCCACTGAATGATCTTCCCAGAGTTTCCCTTTCATAGCTCCCCCAGTAGGCTCAGTTTTGGGGGTACAGAGACACGGCTGTGTTGTTCACCGTGGTGTCTGTAGGACTCAGCCCATAGAAAGTACACTATCAGTGCTTACTTATTTACTTACTGAATCAATGAAAAGTTCTCTTTCCTCCACCAGCCCCTCCCTTATTCCCTTTTCTTGGGTCCCTCCAAGCTGGAGCCACTGCTGGCCTCCACCATCAGACATGGCTTACCCACCTCCTGAGCCAGTCCTGTACAGGCAGGTAGAATCCAATCAGAGTATGCTTGTGTGGTTATAGGGTACATGCCTGTGGAGCTCCTGTATCTCTGGCTGCTTCAGCTTCTGCAGGGAGAAAGTATTTCTGCTGCAGTAGACCCAAGATCTGGGGGTGATTCCTGGGCCCCCAAAAGCCCCCTGGGTCCCATCTTTCCTCCGCTCCCTCACATATCAGCCTCATCTATAGAGTAGCTATTAACAAAGCACCTACTGGCTTGGGCATTCCATGTACATTGTCTCGTTTAACTATCACAGCAACCTCAAAAGGCAGATATTGGTGTCTCCCTTTTACAGATGAGGAAACTGAGGCTTGAAGAGACTAAGTCACTTGCTAAAGGTCTCAGATAGACACTGGTGGAAGAGGGATTTGAGCAGGGGCTTATCTGCAGTTGGAGACTTTGTGATTTTTTCCTTGACTGCCCTTCCTCACAGGGGCCAGGCTTCTTCCATGTTCTACCCATCAAACCTAGAAATCCCTCCTCATTTTCGGGGAACCTGACAATCTCAGGGGCTAATAATCATAGTAAGAACAGGTGCAATTCTGTGAGCATCTATATATGCCAGAAGCTCCACAAATGACCTTATTTAATCTCTACTCCTAAGAAGCAGGTGCTATGATTATCTCTATAGCTAAGAAAACTGAGAGATTAAGTGTCACCTCCAATGTCCAGTAGCTACTCGGGGGAGGAAGCTAGGATTCAAAGCAAGTGTGTCTGAGTCCAACGCTCATAGTCTTTATTACTCTTGCCAAAGCCATCTGACTGGGAATGAGACCCTGACAGCCCTCTACTCCCCTGCTGCACCCCACTTCTAGCAGAGGTCCAGCCACCAAGAACCTGGTTGCCTCTGCCTTCCGGCCTCTGGCCTCCTGCTGCCCTACCCCACCTGCCTGAGAGACCAACCTTCCGGGTTGACCTGAACTGAGCCACATTCGCTTACCCCTTTGGTTGCTGTGCTTAGCATGTCTGGCCACCTAGCCGCCAAGTCAGTTCCTTTGTCCTAGCTTCCTCCACAGCCCAACCCCTGCTCTTCCCTGTGCATGGAAGTCCCTGTGTGATTCTCACTGCCCGCCATCCCCCTGCGAGCTCGACGGGCTATGGCACTCCGCTCTTACAGCTACATGGCTTTCTAAGGTGGCCCAAGTGAGTCTCAGCTCCTCTGCCTGGCTTCCTGGGCATCACGTAGCTTCCCTGCTTCTACCCACCAGTGATCACCTCTTCTCTGTGGCCCTGGGACCCTCACGTTCTGGGGCCAGTCCCTGTGACTGACCGAGCCTGCCTCAGGGCCTCCTTGGCACTGTAGCTGAGGCTTTTTGCCGGCTGCCTGCTCCCTGCTGACCCGCTTAAATGGTTCTGCCCTGTTCTGCCATTTGATGGCCGCCTGAGTCTATCTGAACTGACTCCTACCCCTTGTCTCCCTCTGACCCCCAAAGAGCGCATGCTCCCCACAAGCCCTCGGTCCTGTCTTGCAACCTGGCCCAGTCACCCCTCTCACCCCATTTGATGAGACATTATCCAGCCTTTATTTCCCAGCGTCTCCCAACTCGGACTCTGCTCCACTTAGAGCAAAATCAATCAACTAAGAATAAAAGGCGGGGGCCCATGTGTAAGACATAGTGGGGGGCACTGAGACGTCCCAGCTGCCCCTGCTCCCAGACCCACTGTCCCACACCCACGCCCTTCGTCCCTGGTTTTGCTGTTCCACTTGATTCCTCCTAAGACATCCGGCCCCTCCCCTCTTCCCATCTCACCGAAGGCCTCCCATGCTCTGAAGCCAACGCTGAGGACTGTAAGCCAGGGCTTTCCTATGTTCATTGCACACAAAGAAAAGGCAAACTGGGGTAAATGGAGTGATGGCTGGCGGCCAAGGAAGAGCCTGCCAGGAGGTCCAGACACCCCAGGCTTGGCCCCAAGCGCTAAAGGGGTGGATGAGTCTCTGTTCACCTGGAACCCATTCTGCTGAGCAGCTCTCCATTGAGCCATGGCAATAAACAGTAATAGCTGCCTTTTATCAAATGATTAAAACGTGCCAGGTGGTGTGTTAGGCATTTAGATGCATCCGTCTGGCTGGTCCTCTAAGGCAGGTAATCATTATCCCCATTTTACAGATGAGGACTGAAGCTCAGAGGCATTCAGCAGCTTGCCCGAGGGCTTTGCCTCTCTGAGCTTCCAATGTGCTTAAAGTCAGCCTGGGATGAACCCTCCCGCATTCTTTTTTTCCTCCCTATGTGCCCATCTTGCAATGAAACGGGAGCTCTTTGAGTGCAGAGCTGGGTCTAGTTCCTGTCTGCATCCCATCCTGCCTGGCACACTGTAGGTGCTGCCTATTCTCCAGGTCCTTCTAGGAAGCCCCAGGATTCTTAGACCCAGCTCTTGCTGCGATCCTGAAGGAATAAACCCAAATGCCTTTCTTGAGGAAGGCCAGACCCCATATCTGGGCAGTGTGTTTGGGAAGAGGGGCTGAGCTGTGGCCAAGTGGCTTGGTGACCATGGCCGTATGGTAGTGAGGCGTTTCCAAGACAAACACTGTCGGAGTCCCTGTCTCTTTGCTTGTCCTCCGCAGGGCATCTGCTCACACTAACGTCCCTGATCATGGCCTCAGGGATCTTTCCCACTTCAAGTATTGAGAAATCGCAGGTATCTCTTGAAAGATGATCCCATCTTTTTATCCAGCTCCTCCTGGCAACCCCTGGTAATCCTTGTGAGAGGAGAGGGCCAGGGAATTGAGAAGTGGGTCCCATTTCCACACTCCTGCCTCCATCCTATCATGTATAACAGACAGTGTTAGGTCATTGTGACCCCAGAGATTGCTGAGCTGGTCCAATCTCTCCATTTATAAATGACAAAGCCAAGACTCAGGGAGAGGAGTGTTTCCTGCAAAGTCGCAGGTGAGAAGAGGCATTTCGAAACGTCCGGACTCTTCACCCAGTGCTCTTCCCACAGGATACATTGCTGCAGCATCAACTCCATTACCAAGGTGCTCCCGCCCAGTCTGGGGTTCTGGAGGTCACTGACTTCTTGGTTGCTTCTTGGTTGGAGGACTTTGTGTCTCACCTGGGAGGAGGGGGGATGGGTGGGTAAGACCACCACAGGACAAAAATCACAGGTGCCTACCTGGGCCCTTTGTGGCCCCTGCAACTTCACAAAATGGCAGGCTGGGCCACTTGTGCTCACTGTTGCCCACGCTCCCTCTGTTCCCATTGTCTGGAAGCTTGGTGGGAGGGCAGTTGCCTCTATTTTGAGCACTGTGGTTGCTATGGGCCCATTAGTGGCACAGACTTCCTACTGAGTCTGTGCTCTTTGGCCAAGCAAGGGCCTGGCTCTTCCTAGGCTTGGCAGGACAAGCTGGGTTAGCTGGGAGCTGCCCTCCTCCTCGTTGTCTCCATTTCTTCCAGAGGGAAGGAGTGAGCCATCTACATATTTTCAGCTGAGTTATATTTTGCATAAAGTAAACTTAGCAAACAGAGAACACAGTGAGAATATATTTGGCTTTGAAGCATCAGTGTTCTGACAGGCATTTCCTATTAGCTATCTCTGAGCCGACCAGCTCGGCTGCGTTTTGCTTAAGTGGCATAATTCTCCTGCCGTGGAGACAGCTCATTCATTAGTCATTCCAAAAGCCAAATACGAAATATCCTTCTCTAAGCCAACTCCACCAACCAGCCCCGCAGCCCACAGCCCGGGCGGAACAATGAAACTGTGGAGCTTATGGGCCAGTCAGAGGTGGGCCTGGGAGCTACTTGTCTGAGGGCCTTGGAGGACGGCTTTGGCTTGAGCCTTTCATTCCCTCTGGAACAGGAAGGACACATCTTCCCCTGGTTGGCAGAGGCCTGGGGGGCCTTTTGGAGGATGGGCTCTATCCCATGTCACTACTGAGTCACCTGCAACAGCTCGAAGCCCTGATTGAATACACTCCATTTGGTTTATGTTTTTTTAGGTCCTAGAAGCTAAGGGTGCTTGTTCTAAGAGGAAGCAGAGGAATGTGTCCTTTCCTGTTGTGTCTCTCAGCTGAACTCAGTCCTTCCTTGATTGGCATCTGCATGTTAGCTCTTTTAATCTCTGCGCAATGAGGGCTGATGTCCCCATTTTACAGATGAGGGAACTGGAGCTCACAGAAGTGAAGCTCACACAGGCAGGGTTCGAGCCTGTCAGTCTCCAAAATGCATCTTCTTTCCTCTGTCAGGAAACCTCTTTCAGGATGATTATTTGAGTTTAAAAATAAATATACATATGGAGGTGAGGATCTCCTTTTCTCAACTTTGGAAGAACTAAGAATGCCACTGTATTCCAGGCAGGATGGGCTGAAAAGCCAGCCAGGATGAAGCAGGGAAGGCATGCTGTTCTGAAAGGAAGGCTGAAAACACCTGGGGTGGGAGCTGGGGGGCAGGTAGTTCTGATGTGGGCAGAGTCTCGTTTGAGGTGGGCCAGGAGCTGGGACCAGAATAGGGACAGGGAAGGGGTTGTTGTGGTTCCATGGCCCAGCTAGGGATTCCTCACATGCCCCGCTGAATGGACCATCTGACCAAGCAGAATGCCATGTGGTAAAGACTCCACTAACACCCAGTAATGGGGGGAACACCAGAGGAGTGCCGAGAAAGTTCCTGTGCAGAAGCGAAGAGCTGGCGGTTGTGATCACAGCTGGCGGTTGGTGTCGGAGTCTCCAGAGGGCCTCATTAGCGCTCCAGGTAGACAAACACACTCACAGGTGCCCAGGCCAACAGGGAGGTGGGGGGGGAGACAGGCCAAATCAGAGATAGAATATATATATATATATATATATATATATATATATATATATATATATATATATATATATATATATATGAGCTAGGAATGAGAATCTCAGAGTCCTTCCAAAGTAGACCTCCAAAGCCAGAAATCCGGAGTGGTGCCCTCCTTACCCTGGCATTAGACCTTCTTCCTCAGGCTGGCCTCAACTCACCTCTGTAGTATCATCTCCCACCTTGCCCTTCATCCCTCCATTTTCTGTCTCAAACTATTTGTTGTTTCCAAACACACATAACACTTACTCTACAGCTCTTCCACATGCTATTTTCTCTGCATGTACTTCATCTCTCCCATTCATAGCCTCACTAACAAACTCCTACTCACCCTCCAAAACCCTGCCTAAATGTATCAGGAAGCCTTCTCCATCTTCCCAGGATACTTTTTCTTTTTTAACTATGTTCCTGACCCCTTTTCTGTAACTCTAGTAAATCATTAATTCTTATGTACCATGAGGAACTCTGTCCTATTTTATCTCTGGATTCCCAGGACCCAGTGGAGAGCTGGCATATAGAAAATGCTCAGTCAATTGATAAAGCAGCACAGCCTGAACCGCTGAGAATTTGAAAACGTTTGCCACGGAATCATTGTGCCTCAGACCTGAAAGAAAACATACAGTTGATCTAAGTGAACCATCTCTCTGATGTGGTCCCACCTCGTCTACATTTCCAGCCTGATGTAATGTACATACCACCTAATCTAGTAACTGGCACATATTAAACGCTCGAAGAATGGTAGCTGATGTTGTTGCTGTTGTTTCTCAGGGACTCAAAATAGACCTAGAAGAGTCCATAGAAAGAACACTGAATCTGGAGTCGGGGCTGCAGCTCTGCGTCTAAGGCTCCAAAGAACTTTGGATAAGTCACATCAGCCTCTCTAGACCTCAGTTTCCTCATCTATAGTGACAGATACAGCCATATGTCCTATAATTGGGTCCCTTCTAGCTCTAATGTAAACAAGCCAAAACAAAACCAAAACAAACATCACTGATAGATCTTAGGGATTCCCGCTATGATCTTCCTGGCGTGACCCCTGATCAGAAACCAGGGAACCAACCCCGACCTAAATGGTTCTTCTGGGGGTGTGTTTTTCCCACAGGCAGGACCAATCCTCAGGGAGGCAGAAACTCTTCCTTGCCAAACTGGCTGCCAGTCATACCTGCTGTGCCATCCTGGAGAAGGAGGGAGAGAGTCTGTCATGGAGCTTGTGGCAAAATCCTTCTTCCTCCGCAAACACCAGCTATGATTAGCTGTGTCCTCACCACGAAACTGCAGGGCTGTGTGCGGGTGAGTCACAGATGTTCAGATCACATTTATAGAGTGCTTGCAAGGCGCTGGGTGTGTGTGTGGGGGTGCTTCGTGGCTGTCAGAAGCACCCCAGTTCCCTTTCCCTAGCCCCAGCAGTTGTTGAGTCCTTAGGACCCAGGCATTTGGGTTACAGAGTTTAAGAACCATCCTCTGATGCTACCCAGCTTCCAGGCAGTTCCTTATGCCAGGCCTCTGCCATTCAGAGCAGACCACCTAGAGGTGGATAGGGACTTGCCCCTCACACCGTTTTCTCCACCCCATCCCACCCAGCAGGACTGCCACAGGGACAGACCCAGGCCTGAACCCCTCTCTCCCTGGTCCCTGTCACTCCCAGGGCTCCTCTGAAGGAACTGGGTGATCTCTCTAGGAGTGGTTGGTCTGAACCTCATAACCTCCAGGGGCCCTAGCTCCATCACCCCCATACCCTAGGCTTACTCTGTGGCTGCTGATGTGAGGCAGGGCTGCAGCCAATGGTGCAGGAGTCCCAGCCCCTCTGAGCTGGGCACTCTGTTCCCAAATGCCCTCCTCAAGCCCCCATCGCATCCAGTGACGGAGGACCCTAAGCTGCCAATAGGAGCTGGAAAAGAGGCGGAGGCCTCTTAGGTGGAAGAATCCTGGCAGATGGGCAAGTCCCAACAGGTGGACCAGGACTGTGGCAGGCAGACGGTGAATCACATAGGTCCCCGCTGCTTACTGGACAGAGCCAGGATAATGACAATAATAATAGAGATCCAGGGTGCTGTTTTATTTATTTATTTATTATTATTATAATTTTTGCGGTATGCGGGCCTCTCACTGTTGTGGTCTCTCCCATTGCGGAGCACAGGCTCCAGACGCGCAGGCTCAGCGGCCATGGCTCACGGGCCCAGCCGCTCCGCGGCATGTGGGATCTTCCCGGACCGGGGCACGAACCCGTGTCCCCTGCATCGGCAGGCGGACTCTCAACCACTACGCCACCAGGGAAGCTCCAGGGTGCTGTTATTAATGCCCACCTTTCCTCCCAGGATCGTGTCTCTCCTCCATCTATCTAACAACCCTCAGGGGCAGGGAGTTGCTGAGGGCGGAGATTTTGTTGTCCTGTCTTAAATGGGGGGAAACTGAGGCCAAAGTTATTCTCTGCTGAACCTGGGTAGTCCTGAGAAGAAGACTTTGTTTCCCAATGTCATCCTGATGTCAGGAGAGTCACGCAGGCCCACAATTATTGGTCCTCCTTACTGGCAAGCTCTAGGCTCAGGTTTTTTTTTTTTTTTTTTGAGTTCTCACAGCCTCTCCTCTAATCCTTACTTACAGCAGCCTTAGGGGGCAGGGATGATTATTAGCTCCATTTTACAGATGAGGAACCTAAAGTTCAGACAGGTTAGGTCACTTTTTCATGGTCACACAACAAAGGAGTGGCAGAGCCAGGATCTGAACCTGGTGGATTGACCGTGGTAGATTGACTGTGCCTTCACAGCTTCCTGCACAGCTATGCCATCCACAGTCAGGAATCCCAGGATCTCCAAGGCTGGCTTCCTAGGCCTTTTCTGGCCTTTCTCTATTGCCTTCCCCTCCTGGATTCACTCTATCTCAAGATTAGGGCTCTTCCCAGGGTTCCCTGGAAGCCAGCTTTCATTTTCATCTCTGAGCAGCCGTGGAAAAGTAAAGATTCAACACTTTAATTCTGGGGTCGTAATTATCTGGTATCTACCACCCACTCAACTCTACCCACTAGTTATTATAATAACAACTATAATAATTTAGAGAAGCAATCATGATGATCACAGCGTTCACTGATCCCCTATCAGAGGCTGGACAGAGATAGATATAGCCTCGCCCTTTTTAAAATTCCAAAATGGTCCTGGATTTGGGAGTCAGGAACACCAGGTTCTAGGCTTAGTTCTGGCCAGGATGCCAGACATCATATGGCTGAGTGAGCCCCTAAATCCCTCTGTGTCTTCATTTTCCCCTCAGTAAAATGGAAATAATCATCTTGCAAGGTGAAGTGCTTTAAGCTTCTTGAAAAAACATCATAATAAGACAATCTTTTCTTATTTATGATTAAAAAGCACCCTGGGGTCTGATGCCTCAGTGATGCCCCAGTCTCCCACTGCTCTGGCTGCCCAGCCCTTGGGGAGGGTACTGGATCGGGGCTGGGGCAGGGACTGATCTCTGGGTTGCAGTGGGAGTCTTACTTTTCCAGCCCTTATCCTCAGCAGCTGCCGTCTGCCAAGGCCCTGGAGCTAGAAAAAGAGAGGCTATTGCCTGAGCTCAATAAATGCTTTTATTAGTCCTTTTATTAATGATGGTTGGTATTTGTTGAGAAGCTGGGACAATAGTTATTCCAGTAAGAGGATATTAAGCTCCCGTGGACAGGCCCTATATATCTAACATGCTCTGGCCCCCGCCCTCCCCCGACACTGCTTTATTACAATGCAGCACACCCCTGGCCTCCTAGCAACTCCAAGAAGAGAGAGGAGGGGTGGGGGCGGGGGGGTGGGTAGGGATAAGCTGGTGTCATTAAACACATAACCCTTTTCAGAGGTTATGGTAAACCAATAGCAGGAAGCTTTTGCTTCCCCCTTGAGAGCTTAGGGAGCCTGGGTGATTTTTGCATTCTTTTTTTTTTTTTTGCCTCCTCTGGGTTCTTGGCTATTTCACAGCCAAGATGAGTTGGTAGTGATGAGTTGCTAGTGATGAGTTGGTAAAGGAGGAGGACATCCTTGACCATTTGTTAAATTTGTGACCATTCCTGTTCTTTATTTTCAGCAATTTTACATTATTTTTAATTTAACAAACACATTTATAATACTTACTATATGCTGGCAGTGTTCTGAGTTCTTCTCAAATACTAATTTATTTAATCCTCATAACATCCCTATGAAGCAGGTACTATTATTATTCCTATTTCATAGATGAGGAAATTGAGGCCCAGAGAGGTTAAGTGACTTGCCCAAGGTCACACAGCTAATAAGTAACAGAGCCAGGTTTGAACCTAGGCAGTTGTCTCCACTGTGCTCTTTATCTGAAATTGAAACTGAGTGTGAAAAGAACTGGGAAATATTTCTAAAATTCAGCACCTTTATTACTTTACCAAAGGGAATTAGATATTTTCATATAAGTAATAGTATAATAAATTATAATAGCAATCCTGAAAATCGGAATATCTGTGAGTTGAAAGCATCCTTAAAGGTCATCTGATCTAATCCTCTGAAGAATACAAGAATTCTCTCTGCAACATCCCTCATATGTGATCCTCAAGCTTTTTCCTGAATATCTCTAGTGACAAGGAACTCATTACCTCATTAGGCAGATCTTTCTAGGTTTGCACAGTTCTCACTGTTACAAAAGAAAGTACTGGGACTTCCCTGGTGGCGCAGTGATGAAGACTCTGTGCTCCTAATGCAGGAGGCCCGGTTTCAATCCCTGGTCAGGGAACTAGATCCCACACGCATGCTGCAACTAAGAGTTCACATGCCGCAACTAAAGAGCTGGTGAGCCGCAACTAGGGAACTCTTGAGCCGCAACTAAAGGAGCCCACCTGCCGCAACTAAGACCTGGTGCAACCAAATAAATAAATAAATATTTTTTTAAAAAAGGAAGTTCTTCCTCGGGCTGGACTGAAATTTAGCTCCCTGTAACTTATTCGTATGAAGCTACCTTAGTCTTCTAGAACTGGGGAAGAAAAAAAAGAAAAAGATGTCTCCCTTTTGTATAGGAGATAGGCCTTAAAGTACTTGAAAACAGCTTTCATGCCCCCTTAAATCTTTTTTCCTCTTTGGGGTTAAACTTCCTTAGTTCTTATGTGGTCCTCATTAGTTATAATTTCCAGATTCTCTGTCTTCCTGTTTCCACCCCTCAGATGCATAATCGTTTGTCAGTGTTCATCCTAGAGTGGTGTCAGAAGGAAACACACGTCAGGTGTGGTCCAGGAGCTCTGAGAAGAGCAGGACCACTTCCTCCATCTCTTTCTTTTGCACTCTACCCTTCCAGTGATGCAGCCTAAACTCGCCTTAGGTGCTTTGAGAGTCACATTATACCCTTGACTCATACTGATCCTGCAACCAATGTGTGACTCTTTCAGCTCCATCTTCCAAATTCTGAAATTGTACTGCCATGCTGGGTTTTTGTTTGGTTTTGTTTTGAGCCCAAGGGTAGTAAATTTCATCTTGTTAAATTCAGTTCCTTGTCCAACCTATCAAGGTTGACTTGGAACCTTACTCTTTTACCCATTTAGTGATTCCCTACCTGATTTTGTATCATCTGAAATTTTGATAAATATGCTATCTGTGTTCCCATTCAGGCGGTCATTAACTTTTTTTAAGCCAACTAGGAAAATTTCCAAGGTTAGGTTTGTGGAGGAAGATGAGGTAAAGCTAGAGTGATTCCAAAAATACATTTTGGTTTTGGATCAATAGGGGTGACTAGTGTTGTACACTTTCTGGGAGTGTGAGTATCTGGGTAATTGGGTAAAGACTCATCCAGCATCATTGCTGCATCAGAGCCTGTGACCCATGATGAGGCAGGAAGACAGATATTGATAGCTTGGTTCATAGATCTGATTGTTTCCTATATACCCTCTGCCGACCAGTACTGAGCGTTGAAAGGGAGGATGTTGTGAAATAGAAGCAAGGACCACTGTGAGGAGACAAACAGGACTCCCAGACCACAGAAAGCCAGGAGGTTGCTGTAAGCATTAAGAGCTCCAGAAGTAAAAAAGAAGACATTCTTGGAGCAAAGACAGAGCTAACAAAAAAAAAAAAAAAAAAAAAGAGCTTTAGCACCCTGCCTGGAGTTTGAATAAATTTTTCTCAGCTTGAACAGCCATTCTCTTCTGTCATTCCTTAGAGGTCACACCTAAAAGCCAAAAGAATCAAACTGAGGCCACCTCATTGGGGTTCACAGAAGGGGGGTCTCTGATTATGCCAAAGGGTGTTGGAAATCAATTTAATGTCGCAGTCTTGCTCCCCAGCCCACTCACACCCCGCACCACAGGAGTATATTTTTAGCTCTTTCTAATATTCACCCAAATTGTTCTTCTCCTTGCCCATTTTGACACAGTATTCTCTAGTCCCCACCTCTTCTCCACATGCTGCGCCCCGCCCCCCTCAGGAGTGTGGTGCGCTGTGGTGGCCCAGACACCTGGGTTGGATGCAGATGCAGGGAGGAGGTCGATTTTGGTGCCTGGGGGGTAATTATTGGTGGCTGAGAATTATGGGACTTCCAAGACAGTTATGAAGGAGAAATGGAACCAGGTTGCCAAGTCCACTTAGGACAAGCCAGTAAAGCTGAACTGGGACCAAGTGGGAGCCAATGTCTGGGGCAGACAGAGCAGTAGACGCTGAACTGATGGGCAGCCAGGGTTTTTCATGTGTCTTCGGTGGCCAAGGCAGAGGCATGCTTCTTGGGGCTAAGGGCCCAGGCTAGGCAAGAACGTCCTCAGCCCTATGCCTCCCTGCTCCACACTCCAGCCCTGATGCCCACCTCAGACTCTTTCTTGCTTCCACAATGCACTGCTTAGTCCATTCAGGCTGCTATAACAAAAATACCATAGACTGTGTGGCTTCAACAGCAAACATTTATTTCTCATACTTCTGGAGGCTGGAAAGTCCAAGATCAAAGTGCCAACTGATTCGGCATCTGGTGAAATCCCATTTCCTAATTCATAGACCATCATTGTCTTACTGTGTCCCCACCTGGCAGAAGGGGTGAGAGAGCCCTCTGGGTCTCTTTTTTTTTTTCCAATGGGTCTCTTTTAGAAGGGCACGAATCCCACTCATGAGGCTCCATCCTTGTGACCCAATCACCTCCTAAAGACCCCACCTCCTGATACCATCACATTTCGGCTTACATGAACCTCCAGTCTATAACAGACCTGATTTGTCCGTCTACTGGACTTGATGCACAAGGCCCACTCTCAACTCAGGAGGTACCTCCTTTCCACTCAAAGGGCCTGTAATCAATGCAAGAGACACTCCTGTTACCTGCCTCAGCTCATTGGAGCCCCACTAGGTGGACAACCCCACCTGGGCTCCCTGCTTGGCCAGGTTGCAGGGAGTTGGACACTCACGCAGCATCGGGCCCTGTGCCCAGTAAGAGCGGAGCTCAGACAAACGGGGATGGCCCCCCTCAAAAGGATGGAAACCACTTATCTGTACAGAGCCAACATTTCCATTACTTTAGTAACTGAGACCCTTGTTCAGTTAAGTCACTAAAAAGAAGATGAAAGTAAATGGAATCTGTTTTTTAAGTCATATACATTAAGGGAGCACATAAACAAACCAACCCCTACAGAGTTGGTCTGGATTGAGTATTTCACTCACAATTTATCTTTCAGTCACGCCAATCCAGTTAAAGGCCATAGGGCTTACTTACTGTGATTATTTTCTATTATTAGGCAAATTTTTATTTGCTTGTGGTCTGATTCTTTCAGGTGTAGGCTTGTGGGCCTGTGTTAATTTGTAGGGTTGAGTTATTTATGTCATATTACAATCTAGTCTAGTCTATCGATTTCCTACACGTTTTCCTCTCAAGACGATCACAGATTCGAAATGAATTAAAACTCTAAACTCAGGAGTGGGATAAAAGGAGTGAGATGGGATTTGAGAAGAATGGAAGGATCACCTCTTGGTATTTTGCCCCAGTGTCCTGGACCCCAAAGGCAGAAGAAAGCAGGCATTCCCACTCGCTGAGCACAGCTCTCAGCTCACAGGAGAGGGAAATAGGAAGATAACAAAGATAAAAACATCAACTCCACCCAAATGACTCAAATGAAGGCGCGTCTCAGAGTCTTTCTGTTTTCCTGAAACTCAAGGCCTGAACCTAGGAGAGCACTGTCCAGCTGCCTGTGCTCGAATGGGAACTTCATAAATCTCCAGAAAGCCTCTGACCCTTTCTCTTTTCACTTTGGCTCTGTTTCCTTCTTTGCTGAGGGTCCCTATTTGTCAGAGCAGAAGGGAATTGCATCAGTCAGTTTTGAATCAGACAAAACAAAAACGAGTGGGCAGCCTTCCTTGGAAAGGAAAAAATACTGGTGGGATTTTTTTTTTTTCACCACCCCTGACTTATTAAGCAGCACTAAGTATCTTAGAGGAGGGTGGCCAAGATTTCAGATATATGAAGGGGAGCAGCAATTTGAACACTGAGTGGGGGGTGGGTTGGGTAGGAAAGCGAGGGTTTGGATTCAGCCTCACGGTTCTCCCTCTCCCACTGCAGGTTAGAAGAGGCAGAGAGACAGCACAGCCTGGGGACGTGCAGGTGTGAAGGTGCGTGTGCGCAGGAGTGACCCTGTACACACCGGTACAAGGAGCAAACAGAGAAAGGAGTCCAGGAGAAGAAAAGAAAAGGTGACTGAAGTGAACAAGAAAATACTCTGGGCAATAATAGTGAGGATAAGAGTGATAATAAGAACCATATGCTGCATTCATTCATTCAACATGCATTTACTCAGTGCTACTCCGGGCAGGGCATGTTTTAGGCTCTGAGGATACAGCAGTAAATGAAACCAACCCCTGCCTTCAAGGAGCTTAAGTTGTAGAGTAATACATATCGGGCCTGTAACATCTGTTATCTCATTTATAGACCCTGGGAGGTGGTTACTGTTATCCCATTCTACAAATGATGTGGCCAAGTCTCACAGTTGAGTCGAAATTTGAACTCAGGTCCCTCTGACTCCAGAGCCCCTAGACTGTGATACATGCCCCCCACTAGCAAGACCCCAGCGAAGGCCCACTGGCCCTGCCTCAGTGGTGAGAGCTCATTGGACAGACCACTTTCCCTCCTTGAGCCTCAGTCTATCCATCTGTGGAAAAGAGGGGATGGACTCATTGATCTCTGAATCCCCTCCTGCTTATTTGGAAAAATATTCTATACGGGTGTCCTCCCCCTCCCGAGTGCTTCTTGTGGAGACGAGTGGCAGCTCCAAAACGAGATGACCGTCCAGAGTAGTGCTTCCCACACTGGGTTCCAAGGCATTCTTTCCAGGGATTCTGGAGAAGCAGCCCTGGGGTGGCCCTCTGGCCGGCAGAGGAGGGAGAGAAATGGGGTGGAAGGGAGGGTGGGGAGAAGGGTCTGCTGGGGGTCGGATGCAGCTAGTCCAGGCAGTTGCCTTTCTTCTGGGAGGTACAGGGCTGGGGCCGTCCCAGAAAAGCCCCTCCCCTTCCCCTCCTCCCTCCTCCTTCTTCTTTAAATACCAGCCAGTCACAATACCTTGCTCAGGTGCATCCGCCCTGAGGCTGGGAGAGGTGGGAGGCAGCGGGGGGCCTTGTGGGGCCCAAGGCTCAGAGCCCAGGAGGGCAGATGTGGTTCAGGCTTACATCTAGGACTCTGAGGACCCGGCTAGAACGTTTGAGCGAGGAGGGATGTGTCGCCAAATGGTAACGGATGCCCAAACAAGGTGAGATGGGTCCCAGCTCTTCACCTTAACCCTGACTCACCTCACCTGGCTGGTCAACCGCTCTAATGTGGAAAAGTGAGGCAACAGCGTGAGCCCGGCTCGCACAGTGGCCAAAGGCAGCCCAGGTCCCCCCTGATAAGCTTGGTCAACTTATTAAATTACACAGGAAAAATCGAGATGGATTATTAATTCTGCACACCTCTCTTCTCTGCCTGGGGAAGCTGCCTTCCCGGGTTTCACTTTTCAAAGGCTGAAACAGATACGGAGATTTTGCACTTAACTAAAGGAGAAGGGCGCTCACTTCAAGTCTTTTCGAAACCATTTTGGTTCTGAGCTCAGTGGAGCCAGTAGAGACCCAGTCACCATCTGGCATGAAAGGTGTTAACTTGGAGTCTTCGGTCAATTCCAGACATCAGACTCAGGAACAAAGAGAATTAATTTCGGAGGCCCCCTTAGCCGGCTCCTCCCCTTCCAGCCTGTAAGCTGAGAGCCTCTGTCTTGACTTGCTAGGTATTAAAAAGTTAAGTCTGTGAGGTCACCTGCAATGCAGAACGCCAGGTGCCGGAGCTTGCCCTACAGGGCAAGATTATCTTATCAGCCAGGCTGATAACACTCAGGAAAGTCTGGCCATGAGGAACACATACTTATAAGGCCAACACCTTTCAGTCCATAATAGATTAGGTACAGAATGGGGGCAGGAGCAGGGGGCTGAGTTAGCAGTCAACTCTGGGCATGGGAGCCTGGCTCCTGGTCAGAACCTTCCTGCGCTCGTTCGTTTGGCTCGTTAAGAAGAAGGCATGTTGAGTGTTGAACTGTTTAGGAGGTACTTTCCCATATGTCACCTCACTTGACCCTCACGACAGCCTGGTGAGAGAGCTATTGTTACCCCCATTTTACAGTTGAAGAGACTGAGGTACAGAGAGGTTAACTAATTGCCCTTTCACACGGCTAGCAAGTGGGACTTGAACTCAGGTTTCCTGATTCCAGAACCTGTTTGCTTTCCACGCTCCAGTGGTGGCCTTGACCTGTTCTCACTTGGCTACCCTTTGAATTGACAGCTCCCCAGCAAGCCCCCTTTGCCCCTCTGTCCCCTGGTCACAAGCTCTGCTCACCTGGCAGAGGAGGCAGGCCAGAATCTGATAAAGAGGGAAGAGGAGATAGTGACACCATGGGAATGGTTGAGGGGTGCTCTAAAACAGCCCTGGCCCCAAAATACACACAGCCTTATGGGCTCTCCTGGGGCTTGGAATTCATTATCCCTGGGAGAGGTGATTAAATGATTAAATGCAAAGGAATTAGAATGAGAGGTCACGCTTGGTGTCAGAGGAGGGGTCACTGGTTTCCTCTTGTGCTAGTGTGGAGAGGGGGTGGGGGGAACCTGGAGGAAGCCTCCTCCCTCTGGGGCCCGAGTTTCTCTTCTGCCAAAGGAGAAGCTGGACTAGGTGATCTTAGACATCCCTACTTCTGGGACCTCTCAGAAAAATCTCCTGGGACGAGGATCTCTGTAAGCCCTTTTCTATCCATCCTCAGCCAGGAGTGGGGGAGTGTTCTGGAGGAAGCAACTTCTAAGCTAACTATAGAGGGGTGAGTAGCTGGGGTCTGGAAGCAGCCCATGCAGACGCCTGGAGGTGAGCGCCAACATGTGTGTCTGAGTCACTGTGGTCCCGAAGCTTAGGTTACAAGAGGCTGAGAGATGAGGCTCAGAGATAAGCAGGAGCCAGATTACAAAAGGTCTTGTAAGACCATGTCAAGGAGCGTGGGCTTTATCCTAAGAGCAATAGGGAGCCAGAAAGGAGTTAAAGCAAGGAAGTGGCATGACGATATGTGTGTCTTAGTACTTCCCCTCTGGTGCAAATGTGGAGACTAGATTGGAGGGCGGGGGACAGAAGAAGGTGATGGGAGGAGAAAGGGCAGTGCAAGAGAGACCCCACCTGGACTTATTTCTGCTTCCCATCCCCTTCTTCTGACCTAGGCTGGCCTGGTTGTGGTACCCATATTTGCAAGAGTAATAATAATGGCTACCATTTATAGATGCTTCCTCTGTGCCAGGCCCTGTGCCGGGTGCTGTGCGGGCTTTGTCTCATTTAAGCCTCACAGTAACCCCGCTGGGTAGGAATGCTCACCACCCATATTTTGTAGATGAGAGAGCTCCGGTCAGAGAGGCCAGGTGTCTTGCCCTGGGTCACACAGCTGGTAAGTGGTAGCACGACCACCCAAGCAGAGATGTGGCTCATTGTTCCTAACCACCGGGTGCCCTGCCCCCTGAGACGCCACCCCCACCGTTAGCCCGCACTCTCCGGAGCGGGATGGAGCTGGGTTGGCCAGCTTCCTGCAGCAGAGGAGAACTAGAGCAGTCCTAGTTGGCACAGACGTGATTTGCTGTGGGTCCCTTTAAACAAACTGTGAGTTGTGTTTGGAGAGGGTGTGAGATCTTTGGGAGTGTTTGGGGTCCCACAGCTAGTTTGCCTTTGCCTGTCAGAGGGGACACAGAGCTGGGCCTGGGGCAGGGTCTGATGCTGGGGACCCTCCTCCCCATTCCCCTCTCACATGAAGGGGCCTCTCAGAATCCTTGGGGCTTCAGGAACCACTTCCCAATCCAGAGGGGAGCCGAGACGTCACACTTTGCAGAGGCTAGAGATTGTAGAGGGAGAATGGCTACTATCTCTTTCCCACGCCGCCTTTTCCTGGAGGGGGAATAGGACCCAGGTCTGGGTCAGGGAGCTCTGGAGGGCACCCCAAGGTGATTAGAGCACCCCAAGGAGGTTAGCACAGGGGCAGTGCTTCCAAATGCCAGACTTCTGTGCTGGGCCCTGCCATAGAGAGCTGGGTAACCTTGGAAAGGTCCCTCCCCTACTCCCTGTACCTCAGTTTCCCCACTGGATGAGGAGATCCCTAAATCCCCCCTCTCCCAGCCCCGGAGTCTGAGTCTCCAGAGCCTGGATGAGGCTGTGGTCCAGGCTGACTGGCTTCCCAGCTCTCTCCAGCCATGGGGGCCCATCCTGTCTCTCAGGGCCACCGTGGAGCCAGGCTAGAGGGCAAGCTGCCCCTTGAGGCTTCCACAGCCTGAGCTGGAGTGGCTGCTTGCCAGCTCCAGGCCAGAGCCCTGCTCCTGCCCCCCCCACCCTTCCCCCTACCCTGTAAGGACACGAGCCCTTCTGGGTTTGCTCTGTCAGTTGGAAGATAGGGCTGGCTTGCACCTGCAGAAGGGCACACTGATTAATTTATTTTGCATCATTTTGCATTACCTGGCTCCCGGGCCTCCAGCTTGACATGCAGATTTATGTAAAAGAGACCTGACATGCAAATGAGCCAGGCCTGCCACTTGTTTTAGTAACAGGCAGGGCTGCATCACTGGCTCCTCCAGCCCAGCTGCTCTTCCCATGGCCCACTGGCTCTCGCAGGCCGAGGAGGTCCGTCCCTGCACTGTGTTGCCTCTGCTCTGCTCAGAGGCCAGGCCAGGTAAGGAGTCAACTTGACAGTGAGGTTAGAAAGAAGAAGGAGGCTCAAGACACTGCTTCCCAAGGAGTTTCTGGCTGTGACTTGTTGAGAGACAGAGTGGAGAGGTAAAGAGACAAACACACACAACCAACCAGAGGGTACGAGGCCAACTGAGAGAGAGGCAGGCAGGGATTCAGACAGGGGAGACAGGGCTGCACACAAAACAAGCATGGACGGAGAGGGATAGACAGATGGACAAAGCACAGGCAAAGCACAAAGTCAGAGAGGGTGAGAAGCAAAAAAAAAAAAAACATCAAGCAGGAGAGTCGGGGACACAAGAGGGGGATGCTGAGGGAGGGGGCGGACACCAAGAAAGAAACAGATCTCAGAGTTGCTGTGGAGGAAGAAGTGAGGATATAGCAACAGCCTGGCTGTGGGGAGGAAAAATGAGGGAGGAGTTGGCAATGACAGCTTGATGCTGGGGAGTCGGGGGAAAAGGAGTCACAGGCGGATGTGACGGGGGAGACCTGTGGGGAGAGACAGGGGAGCTGCCCTCTTGGAAGCCCTGGCAGCGGCTTGGCTGCCACAGGCAGACGCAGTGCCACCACCTCATAAAGCCTGATTTGTATCCGTCTAGCTATGTTTACACACGCAGCTATAGACACACACTTACGAACCACACAGACATGCCTTGGGTAGAACAAAGCATTCTAGAGCTATGAGGCTCTAGAAAGGGAGCTTGAGGGGTTGTCTAGTGCGGCACTGGCAGTGTGTCTGTCCTCCCAGGGCCCAGGGAGAGTTCACAGCCTGCCACCCCCACCTTCCGGCTGGAGAGCAGCTGACACCCCAGGTCCAGGATGTTCCTTGCTCACCTGTCCCAGCCAGCCTCCCCACTTCCTGTCCTCCAAATGCACTCGATCTGAGCAAGAAGGCAAGCAGGCAAGGAAATAAAAACCAAAGAGGGACCCCCTCTTGTTCCCACAGCCTCATTTGTAGGGAAAGTGACACTGTGGGAGGAGGGCGCCATGCGTAGGCCCTGGGTGGGTGATCTTGGAGAGCAGGCAGGGGCAGGGTGGGAAAACTCCCTTGGCTTTTGGACAATCTCCAGCTCCCCCCAATGAGACTTCCAGGGAGGGGACAGAGGAGGCATTTCTTAAAACCTGAGGTGGCGGCACTGAAGGTACCCTCAGAGACCCTCCAGCCCAACCTCATCATTTCACAGAAGAGGGACCCGTGACCCAGAGAGGTCCAGCAGCTCGGTTAGTGCATAGTCCGGCTAGCGTGGGGTTGGGCTAATGGACGTTTTCGCTAAACAACTGTTGTTACCTCCAAATTGTCTCCTTGGCATTGACGCCCTTCCCCTCTCTTTTTCTGATTCTTCTGACTTGGTGCTGGATACACACACAGCCCCTTGAAGAGTGGACTCTAGTTTTACTCTGAGACAGATGAACTTGGTACACATTGTGAAACTTATGGGCTCAGATGCTTCTGTGCACTTTTCACTGGTGCTCCCATGGAGACCTAGGACTCTTTGGGTCACCTGTACCATCTCACTAGCTAGTACTTGCCAGTTCCCAGCAGATAAAGCCTGCAAACAGCTGAGTCCAGCGAAGGAGTCATGTGAGCCTAGGATTTCACCTGGCAGAGATCTGCTTTAAGATGGGGTCTCCAGGCACCCGGGTCATCTCTGGAACCCCTCCCTGCCCCTACACACACATCTAGAAGTGCAGGTCAGCTCCTGAGACTCACGTTACTGCCTGGGCCTGACTCTCCGCTTGGTTCAGCCAGAGGTCATCTAGCTCCACGCTGGCCCTGTCTTTTGTGTCAGTCTGTCCGGCTTCAAGTATCACCTTCGTGTTAACCTCTAATCCAGTGGTTGTTAACTTCTTGGGGGTGAGATACCCTTTTGAGGACATGATTAAGGCCGTGGAGGTTCTCCCCTCATGGTACTGTTCATGCCCACGAGACTTTTCATATGATGTCAGGGAATTTGTGGACTCTCTGAAGCCCACAGACCAATATGGACCCAAGAGTCCTCCTGGCATCTCAGGCCTTAGGAAGCGAGGGTCCCAAGGCCCCAGATCATTTCAGAAGAAAACTGAAGCTCTGACCAGGTGGCATCCCTGGATGCTTCCCATGGAATGTCTTCTTTCCCTCTTTCCGTCTCAGGGATTCCTTTCTAGGCAACTATTTCTTCCTTGCTGAAAAGTCAGATCTAAGCTTCACCACTATGCCCTAGCTACGTATCAGGCAGGCTCAAATGGTTCGTAATTCACAACTCCATTTTACTTTCCCTCGGACTCTCTTTCTGTCCTCCTCTCCAGCAGCCCCTCCCACTCAGCCGTGCCCCTAACCCCGTTGTGCTCTGTCTCAAGCCAGGGCTCAGCTGAGCACCAGACCCTAGGGTGGCTCCAGAAGACGAACAGGGTAGGGGACACACTCTCAGGGAGTTGAAAGCTGGTCAGTCTTGTCCCTTTGTCAGCTAGGGGAGACCACGGGTGTCCATGTTCTCAGAAAAAGGGCTTCTGAGGGCAAGAGTGGGTGGGAAGAACAGAGAAGCCAGAGGAGAAAGGGAGGGGTGGGTAAGCAGAGTGAGGGCTCTCTCTGCAGATTCCAGACCCTGAGCACTGCCCCGTCCCTACCCCCACCTCTCCTTTTCCAAAAGCTGGTGATAGAGGAGGTTGTGGACTCTGGGCTCTGGGCCTGGCTGGAGAAGCTGAGGGGCCTCTGTGTGAAGGGGAAGCGATGGGAGGGCTGGAATCTCTGGGGGCCAGGGCAGGCTAGGGGCATGGGAAGTTCCTTGTGGAAGGCCTAGGACTCAGGGTGGGCCAGGGCTGAGAAGAGTGAGAGCAGGCCCCTCGCCAGAGAGAGGTCTGGCCAGCCCATGGGGTGGCCCAGGCATCCAAAGTGCCTTTAGATGGAGAAAGCTGTTTAATCTCCCCCTGGAAATCAGGAAGTTGGAACCCAGACAGCTGAATACGGGGCGAGAGGAGTGATTTCAGAGGAAAGATGAAAAGAATTAAAGTCAGCTCAGGAGGGAGCAGAGGAGAGAGGGCAGGTCGGGGGTGGGTGGTGAGGGGTTGTCCGCAAAGCCCCTGCACCCTGAGCCTGGCTGGGACTGCTTCTGGGGGTGGAGGTGGGGAGCCTTGCTGAGGCGGAGTCTGTGGGCGAGGGTCAGGCCTGTCATCCAGGGGAATTCTGAGGAGGTGAGTGTCAAAGCAGAGAGGAGCTACCAGGGGGTTCTGAAGATCATGGGAGAGCTCTGAGAGGAGACAGCAAGAGGCCAGGAACAGAGCCTCAGCCCAGATTTCCAGTCCAGGCAGGACCACAGCATGTGTATGGGGTGCTCTTGTGATGGGGGCAAGGCTTGGTCCTCTTAACTGTCCCTCTCCTCCAGGCCTGGAAACTCCAGCCCCAAATCTCTGGCTAAGCAGCAAAAAGGGACAAGAGTGTATGGTGGATGGGTTATCTACCCCTGGCAGAAAGTGTCACCCAGGGCATCCTGGGGCTGAGGGGCAGGGACAGGGGCTATGGTCCCAGGAGACCCTAGGTTGAAGGACAAGGACTGTCCTAGGAAATGGCCTTGTCCTGCATCAGGTCTAGATGGGAGAGTCGGGACTGGAGGACAGCTGGGACTCAGGCAGAGCCTCTGGTGACTCCTCTGTTCTGCTGTCTGCTCTAGTCACACACACAAACACACACACACCCCATCAGCCATCCTTGCTTGCTCTCATATTCCCTCCCTCCCTCTCTCTCTCTCTCTCACACACACACACACACACTCACATACATGCACACTTAAACATACATTTAAATAACTTGCAGACATATATTAGCAAAAACATTCCATCCGGGCTGGGATTTCTCTCATTGCTTTGAATTCCCCTGGGTTTTAACTTGAGGGGGGGAAAAATAAAAAAAAGGAAGAGGCAAAGATTTGACTAATGTTGGGTTAAGATTTTTTTCTTACCCGTTTCTTTCTTGGTTACTGACTGCCAAGAATTTATGTTTGTAAAAGGAAAAGAATTAACTGTGTTGATTAAGAGGCAAACTCCCTGGAAATGTTCTCTCTTAACCCTTTGGTACCCTCTCAGTGAGAGATACTGGGGTTCTCTGGCCCAGGGCTTCACATCCCTGGGCTGGAGGCCCAGAACCTTCCAAGGGGCTGATCCTGTTCAAAGGGAACTTACGGAACAGAGGCAAGCCAGGCCCTTCGGGTGTGCGAGGGCATGCGAGCGTGTGTGTGGATGAGCAGATGTGTAAGTACGTATTGTGAGAGTCTGTGTGTGAGCGTGGGTACTGTGAGTTCACGTGTACGTGTGTGTGAGTGTGCAGGTGTGGGAATCAGCGTGCTGGCCGCATGCCTGTGCCCTAGTGGTTATGGGGTGCGCTGGGCGTCCCTGCCGCCTGCTGGCTGGGCGGCAAAACACCAGGAAGGGGAGGAGAACTTCACCTTGACCAAATTAGCGGGCACTGATTTGGCAGAAGCCGAGGACCTGGGCGTGGGGAGGCTTAAGCTGAGGAAGCAGGTTCTTTCCTGATATCTAGCAGCTGTTACCACAGACTGACCACAACCAAGGCCAACTCTGGCCATCACTCAGTGTCCTTGCGTGGGGAGCCAGGGGTGGGGGAATTCTTTCCTTTTTCCAGCTCAGCCTAAGCACCCACCTCCCCGTTCTCCTTCCACAGCTTCCCCGGCCCTTAGGAAGAGCCCGAGCCACGTGGCTCCCGAGCTAGGGCAGACAGCAGAGGCGCTGAAGCCTCTGGGGTGAGGCAGCCCTGGAGCTGGGACTGAGGGGTCTGACTGGAGAAAGGATGTTGCAGGGAGACAGAGGAGCAAAGGAGAGCTTGCTAGAAGCTCAGAGCCTCGTGCATATGCATCCAACCATCCAGAACTACCGGTAGAGCCTTCCACCTGGTCTAACTCCTCCCAGACCTTGCACTGTTTCCCTCAACCCGGACAGATCTTCCATCCCTCCTTTGTTTAGCCAATTCCTACTTGTCCTTCAAGTCTTAGATGTCACCTCCCCCAGGAAGCCTTCCTTGCCCCCATCCTTAGCTGTCCCCCCTTGCACGACAGCACCCTGGGCACACAGGCACACTCCACCTGGTATGAGCCTCACGTCCACTTGTCTGTCTTCCCCGCTGGACCCTGCAGTCCTTGAGGATAGAGGTGTTGTCTTCTTCATCCTGAATCCCCTATGCCTAGAACCATGCTGGCACCCAGCATGGGCTCAGCCAGGGCTTACCCAGTTGGATTTAAGACCCTTGACTGCCAAAATCAGTGTTAGTCACTCCACAGGCTGTGATCTAGAGTGCTTAGTATACATGCCCCCGCTATGACACTTACCACAAGACCCTAGTGTCATCTGCACATATATTTGACCCTCTTAATTTTCTGTGAGTTTCTCAGGACAAGGATTTGGTCATAGTCATCCCCAGGGCCTCGCACAACATCAGACAAATAGTAAATGCCCAATAAATGTCAAATGAATGAAAGAGTAACCAATGCATGATAAAAAAAATCCAAGAACAGGGCTTCCCTGGTGGCGCAGTAGTTCAGAATCCGCCTGCCGATGCAGGGGACATGGGTTCGTGCCCCGGTCCGGGAAGATCCCACATGCCGCAGAGCGGCTGGACCCGTGAGCCATGGTCACTGGACCTGCGCGTCCAGAGCCTGTGCTCCACAACAGGAGAGGCCACAACAGTGAGAGGCCCGCGTACCGCAAAAAAAAAAAAAAAAAAAAAAATCCAAGAACATATATAGAGGGGCTAACGTAGCTATAAAGATTGTTAAGGGCTAGAGTGCAGAGGGGAGACTGTGCTATCAGAGCAGGATGGGAGGATAGAAGGGAAACATTCACTGAGCACTTAACTGTGCACCAGCACTACCCCAGGCATCTAGGGGTCATTATTTCATTTTATCCTCTCCATCTTGTGTGTGGGGGTACTTACCTTGTTTGACATATCAGGAAATTGAAACTAAGAGAGGGTTAGGTAACTTGCCCAGGATCACGCAGCGGTACAGGTTCAGCCGGGATTCAAACCCAGAGCGTATGTTTCTCCCACTGTGCCATGGTTCACGAAGGACGTGAGTTTTGAGCAGAATTTTGAAAGATGAGAGGGGCATCGCTTTGTAGAGAAGGATCACAAGCTCAGGCAGGTGGAAGACTGAGGTTTCCTAGGAAGGATTAATGCTGGCTAGCTTGTCCCATGAGTTAATATAAGCTACTTTATGTCCAGGAAGCAAGGAGAGAACCCACATGACAAGGGACAGTGCAACTGTGGAGAAGGCAATGGAGCAGAGAACAGTCCAGGAAGGCCTTCAAAAGTAGATCTGAAGCCCAGTTTTGAAAAGGCAATGGGTGGGGATTTTCAAAAGGAGCCAACACGGATTTAGGGCTAATTGGGTGGCAAATGCTATGCTGAGCACATATTAACACATTTAATTCTTCCAGCAAGGCTCTGAGGTGGGTCCTGCTATGATCCCCAAATACTGGGGAGAGTGGAGGCCCAGAAGGGTTAAGTAAGCTGCCCCAGGTCACAGGGCTAGTTAACGGTAGACCTGGGACTTGAACCCAGACAGTTTGGTTCCAGAGTCTGTGCTCATGGCCACTGAACCAAGGAAGGTGAGCAGGGCTATGGAGGTCCCTCAACATGGAGGGTCACTCTAAGTCACATTGGCAGACGGTCTGGGAGTGTGGTCCAGATCTGGTTGGAGGGATAGGAGAGGTCAAGTTAAAGGAAAGACACAAATCCCAGGCTGATGAATGAGGACATCATTTCAGGCTGGGGAACACTTAAAAGTGGGGGGCAGGGACAGAGTCTCTGATGATCTAAACCTTCTCCGTGCATGTGGAGAACTTGTCCTTGCTTCAGGGACTCTGGAGTTCATCACCCCTGTCCCAGCCCCCATGAGGGAAACCCCAGAGGGCTATGATGCTGTGGGTTATTCCTAGGCTACTTCTCCTGGAGAACTCTATTTCCTCTCTACCCACCCAACCTGTAAGCAGGGGAGTCAAGCCAGACGTGGCAAGTGGGCCCACCCCTGGCCTTGCCCTTTTTCCTGCTGGATGCCTGCTGCCCTGGGGGACGGGGACTTTTCCTTCTTTCCATTCAGGCCAGGACCCCTGGGAAGGGGACTTGCAGTCTCCTGGTATCTCAGCTCTAACCTCTCTAACCTTCTGCCTTCTCCAGCCATGTTCCTTTGTGGTCTGGGTGGGTGTCACTGTCCCAGGCCAGCCCATGCCTCTGTCCAGAGAATCCAGAGACCCTTAGGAAGAGGGCAACAGCCAAGCCATGGGCTGAGGGAAGATGATGACTCCCCCACTGGCCTGGTCTTGTGGTTTTGGGGGCTGTTAGATCTTTTTGAAGGCGGATGCTTTGTATCAGAACACTAAGAGCTGTTCTCTCGAATACCCACGTTCAAGAAATGCTTTCTATCCAGCTTTGGAACTTCGGGTCTGGAGGGAACCGGCATCCTGGGATTCCCCTATGACTTCTCTTATAGCCACAGCAGATCGGCCGCCAGCCATTCTCTCCCTCCCCTTCCCTGGGCAGGAAACCATCCTGAAACATACCTTTGAAAGGTCCTCTCAAACAGCCCTTTACCTTGGTGCGACACCTTAGAGTCACCAAGCATTCTTGCATCCTTGGCCCGTGGGGCCCTCCTCATATCAGCCCTATCAGGCAGGCAGCTCAGAGATTATTAGACCCATTTTACAGATGAGGAAAATGAGGTCACATGGTTGGTGAATCATGCTGGCCCCACTGTTATATTTCTAGGCAGTGGGATCAGAAGGTAGTCTGGGAGGGGAGGGGCTGGGATCTGGATCAATGCAACCAAGGAGATGGAATTGGAGAGATGACTGATCACAGTTCCTCTGTGTTCAGGAAGTTCCACCTTGAGTCACCTGCTTTTCCCTGACCACGACACCATCAGCTTCCTGCTGAGTGGTGGTGAATCAGCTCCAAGTTGCTCTCAGCCAGGCTCTCGTAGGATCTGACTCAAGGTCCGTTTCAGGTAGGCAGTATCTGTGGAGACTTCTGGTCTCAGGCCCACATCTAAACAAGAGCGAGCATTTGAGAAATATTTGTGAAAAAAGGACACCATGAGCAGCATTTGGGCTCTTCAGAGAAAAGAGATGCACAGGCTACAGGGGCGGCTGCAATAGCAATACACAATTACATAACAGCATCACCACGACACCCTGCATTGCTTTAGCACTGCTTCCAAAGAGCTTTAAACACCTTCAGGTTTATTAGGCTACTTGATCTTATAAAAGTCCCACAGATGGGTGGTGATAGTTATTATGACCATTTTATAGATGAGGAAACTGAGGCCTGGAAAGGTGTTAAGTGATGTGCCCAAGGCCTTACAGCAAGGGAGTGGGGAAGTAGGGCTGAGTCTGTCCTGTTTCTAGACGTTTCTCTAGGTGTTTTATTCGTGGGACTCCCTTTTGGTGTCCACATTCCTATGAGGCAAGGTGTGGACAGAGGAGGTGACTGGCAGCAGGCTCAGAGAATTTTCCTGCACAAGGTCACTGAGAAACAGTGAGTCAGGCTCCCTTATATTGAGGTCAGTTTCCTCTTTCACTTCTCCAAACAATTGTTGGGGAGTGAGCTCACTTGTTGTTTATCCTCAGATGAGGTGCCTTGAAGGGTACTTGCACAGGGGTACTTGCACAGAAGGGTGCTTGCACAGTCGCCCCTGATGGGTTTGATAGTTGTGGTGTTCTGAAAAAGTGGCCAGTGCTCTTGCCCTGGGAGTCCAGCCCTCCCGGCCCAGTAGTGCCCCAGTCAGGTGAAGGGTCTTCGCTAGCCCTAGTCGGTTACCAGAGCGTCGACACTGGTTTCCTGACCTCTAATACCATTCCATTCAATCCTCTCCATGGCGGAGCTTCCTAAAGCTCTCCCTCGTTCTCAAACATTGTCAGTGGAGTCCCATTGCTTCCAGCCTCAGCTTGGCCTTCAAGACCCACCCAGTCAGGTCCCAAACTGTCTCCCCAGCTTTGGATCCTCCGCCTCGTCCTCCTCTACAAAACCCTGTCTTCGGCCAACACTGTAGGGCTTGTCTAGACATGCTTTGTTTTCCCAACTCCACTGTTGACTGCGATATTATTCCCTTGGTCTGGAAAGCCACTCCCACCCTCTCTGCTGAATTTCTATCCATCCTTCAAAACCTATGATGAATGTGATCTCCTTCATGAGGACCTCCTTGATCATACCACCAGGAAATGATCCCTCCCTCCTGGGATGTCTCACTTGGCATGCGGGTCTCTACACAAGCAATTCTTTGTGTGTTGTGGCAATGGTATAAAGCCTTGGATGTTTGTAAAACTTCAGAGATTGCAGAATTCTTTAATACCGTGTGTGTGTGTGTGTGTGTGTGTGTGTGTGTGTGTGTGTGTGGTGTGTTTATAAGAGGTGAGCACAGCTATGTAGAATACCTCAACACAAGAAGGGATTGGACATTTACTGGGTTTGGAATGTGTCAATCACTTCTGCTCGGCCAATGAACAGAGAGCCAGATGTATCCCTCAGAGGAGAGAGAACACTCACTATAAAATCTGTAAACACTTGGAGGAAGAAAGAACAGAGAGGGGGAGAAAGTGAACAGTATGTTCCGATCACTCTATATTCCAGGCACCGGGTTAGAGAGGAAACTTCACGTGAACAATGAGCTCACTTAAGGCTCACAACAGCTTTTAGAGGTAGGGGTTATTGCCCTCATTTTGTGGATATGTGCCATTGAGGGCCAGGGTCTTCAGGAAATAGACTCTGAGAGGAAGACTGTGTGCAGGAGGTTAATTGGGGACTGTTCACAGAGCAAGGCCTGTAAGGAAACAGGACTGGGCGAAGGGAGAGGGTGAATGGCATTGGAGTTGCCACGAGGTCTCAGTCGCTCCCATGGGGCACACTGAAGCTTAGACGATGCTTCAGAGATGTTCCCGCATCCAGGGAGTGGGGCTGGGTCATTGCACCCCTGGGAAGGGGCATAACTTAGGCAAGGCTGCTCCCTGCAGCTGAGGGCATTTCCTGGGGTGGGACAGCACTCACTGCACGCACAACTTTGGACTTGAGAAATGCCTGTCCTGCACACACACAGCACTGCTAGCGAGTGGGAGGATTAGGGATTGAACTCAGGCCTGTGCTTTGCTCTGAGGCACCGTGTGGCTTTCAATCCATCTCAGAATCCAGCCTGGCCACCCTGAACCCAAAAGGCACCTTCAGGAAGACCGTGCCCAGAACTTCCCCCACGGAAGTCACCCCATGAAGAGAATGGTCTCCACTTTTTGGAAGACCTCAGTAGATCTGGCGTCAAATAATAGCAGTGAGAAGGCAGGTATTGCTGATGTTTTCCGATCCTTACACTTTGGGAACTTTGATGGTGGAATACCAGTGTGATATCCAAAATATTTCACAACCAGGAAAACACCCAGGACAGTCAGAGGGCTGGCAGTATGCATCCCAGCTGAACATGAATTACACCTGGTGCTCTCCGGAGGACAAGACTGCAGCTCTCCCCAAGAGCCATGTGCTGGGAAAGAACCTGGGAAGGGCTTTCTTCAGAAAACAAAGCTGACAGAGGCAGGTCATTTGATTAAATTGGCCATTTGCTTCAGCATCTGGGGTTAGTGATCTATGCTGTAAGCTTCTCCTTTTGCAAGGACAGTGTCTTACTCAGCTCTGTATTTCCCCAAACCTGGCACAGTAAAGTTTGTTCCATGAAATCTGTATGACCCTGGGCAAGACCCCACCCTGCTCTGTGCCTCAGTGTCCTAGTTTATAAGATGAGAGGTTTCCAAACCCTGTGTCTCCTTGAAACGGGAGAATCTGGTGAAGCCCCCTTAGGAGAAGGGAGATGAGTGGGCCGGTCCAGGGCCTCCTATCCTACTTTACCCAGAGCAACTCCTCTTGTATTTGTTTATGCTTCCATACGGTTTCACTTAAACCAGCATTCCTCAGCTAAAAACAAAGCCTGGGAACCACCGGGCTGCATATGATATCTGAGGTCCCTTACACACAGCTC
Organism: Stenella coeruleoalba; assembly: GCF_951394435.1. NCBI lineage: Eukaryota > Metazoa > Chordata > Mammalia > Artiodactyla > Delphinidae > Stenella > Stenella coeruleoalba. Next base: position 62,379,051 of record NC_137150.1, read on the forward strand.
TGACATGTGTGGATGTGAGTGAGCAGATGGACAAATGAACGAATGAATGAGTGAACCAATGCATGAGTGAATGAACTCTTTGTGTACCTAGCTAACATAGGCCAGTCCCTGGCCACACCATTCTTGGAGCTGATGGCCAGCCATCCTGGGAAGTTTGGTAATTGACACAGGGCTTTCCCAATGTCCTGTCAATTGCGGGAGTCTGTCTCCACCACGGCCATGGATAAGGCCTCCTCCCTGCAGATACCTCGGATGCCACCAGGTCCGGGCTGCACTTGTCTTTGACTTTCCTAATACGTTGACTCAGCTGAAAGAGATACTGACAACAGCAGCACGAGTCACTGGCAGGTTTGGTGAAAGAATCACTGGGTTTTCTCGGTGTGTGTCCTGGGGCGTGGCACTAGGTCTGCTTGCTTCAGCTCCCTTCCCTCATAGGGAGAGGGGTCCCAGTTTTGGCCTTGCCCTCCCTCCCACAATCCCTCCCTCCCTTCCTCCATTTCTTTCTTCCTCCAAGGCAGTTGTTCTCAATCTTGACTGCATGTTGGAATCACCTAGGGAGACTTACAAATTACTGATGCCCAGAGATTCTGATTTCTTGCTTTAGGGTGTGGCCTTGACGATAGGATTTGAAAAAGCTCCCCAGGTGATTTTAATATTCAGCCAAGGTTGAGAACAACTGGTCTGAGGATACGGAGTAGGGCTCCCAACCTCAGCTAAAACCGTTTCTAGCCGTGGGATTCAGATGTGTCTGCTGGATTTGGGGAGGCGTGGGGCACAGGTTTCTCTTAGCAATGGGGGACATAAAGGGAAGTGGAGGGAAGTACACATCACCACCCCTGCCCCGATAACCTAGCACTGAGTCCTGTGGGAGGATAGGCCTCAAAGGAAGCCGAAGGGGCTATTTTCATAAAGGGTCCTATGAGGCTCAGGGAGATCAGTCCTGTTTGGGGTCTAGGTGACAGGTTGTGACAGCATGGGGGAGGGGCAAAGGACACTATGAGGCTCCAGGGCACAGAGGACACCAGGTAGGCATGGTGGCAGCAAGGCCCACCCTGGGGTGACTGTGGTCTGCACGGCATCAGAGAGCAAACAGGGTCGGCAGAGAGAAGCTTTGGTGAGACATGGCGTCCACTCCCCGTAACAGTCCTGCTCACGAGCACATGTGGGACACTCCCAAGGGGTCCCTCAATCACAGAGTGAGCCTATGGCAGACAAGAGCAAGCAGCAGTGAAATCTGGTCATTTCATTGAGGGGAACCCACGTGGACTTGTGGGATGGTGAGGTCTGGGGACCCTCGAGTCACAAATACAAGCCACAGTCTTGAAACTGTCCGGTGGTGGTGGCAGCGTGATAAGGTACGACAGATGTGAAGCAGAGGAGCAGACGTTTGTGACCTGCTCTGAAATGGCCCCCTGGGTGGATCAGTCCCCCCAACAGCTTTCCCCCGTGTGCTCACATCCAGTCAGGGTCTTCTCAACGCAAGGCTTTTCTGCGTGCATGTTCACAATGTGAGTTATGTGCTCTTACTTCCTGTGCAAGTTCTTTCTCTCTCTCTCTTAAAATCACATTTTCTCCTAAATTAGAAACCCTCTTTAATTGTTAGCAGGAACTGAGTTTTTGCTCCTTGCATGGACAATATCATTAAACACTGGAAAATAAACAACGTGGAAAACATTAAGACATTTTCAAATCCTTTGCTTCCCAGAGGGTGTCTGGGGTCCTGGGCAGGACAAGGTTCTGCTGGCCTGGGTTTATATTGTGTTGATGACTTGACCCCTCCAGCTGTGAGAAGCCAAACTGACAGCAGGGTTGTTTTTACTAAACTTCCCAGGATCGCAAACTTGATTTGGGAGGCATTTGCGCCGAGGTCTCCAGCGACTGTGCCGAGCTTCCTCCGTGGGCAGAGTGCATGATGGGAGTGGCCAGTGGCCCTCGTAGCTGACAGCTGTTGTAAACCATCGCTGTCCTCCCGAGCTATTCCACAGGACCCGGGGAGGTGAGGGGAGCCACGGGAGGGGTGGTGTGGGAGAACGTTTCCTTCCATCTTGCTGAAATGTGAGTCTAATGAAATGATAATGAGGTTGTGGCCTTTAAGCTCCATTGAGCTGCTTGTGCATTGTAATTTTACCCAGAGTGGGGCTAGTTTTTGAAATGATTAAAACTATCGATTCCTAGGCCTGTGTGGCTTGAATCGGAATTCATTAGAAGCCCAGAGGTGAGGGATAAACGTTTCTCCCCAGTTCAGCTGGGAAACTGATCTCATCTTGTCTGAGTCTCCTCCTGCCCGCCCACCCAGCTCTCCAGCAGACCCCTGGCAGCATAAGCAGCTGGTGTGGGAACCCCTGGCAGTGCTGGAAGACAGACAATAAATAGGACCCAGCATCCACAGAGCGGCAAGTTATGAAAGTACCGCCATGAGTCCTCACCCATTTTCCTGGGACCTCTCCCTCCTGTTGGAGGAGGGAAGCTCTCAGTGTTTAGTCTTGTCCTATTTTCTTACAGGCGTTATAAGTGCAATGTCTTTTCTGTGAAAAGAAACACAGAAACCGTCCAAAGTTTGACCCAGAAGAATCCTGGAAGTAGAAACTCCAGCCGGGAGGGTGGCTGACAATGTGGGGTGAACTTGGATCTCCTGAGTACCATCTTTCTTGGCATAGAATGAGGGGTTTCTCCCTCTGATTTTTGTTATCACCACCATTCTGGCTTCCAAGAGCACAAGATGACTCCTTTCAAGTTTAGAGCTGAGACAGGCTGGCATCTTAAAAAAATAACCTTACTTTGAAAACGGTATGGAGGTTTCTCAAAAAATTAAAAATAGAACTACCATATGATCCAGCAATTCCACTTCTGGGTATTTACCCAAAGGAAACAAAAACACTAACTCAAAAGGATAAATGCACCCCCATGTTCATAGCAACATTATTTATAATAGCCAAGACACAGAAACAACCTAAGTGTCCATTGATAGATGAATGGATAAAGAAAATGTGGTGGGGACTTCCCTGGTGGCACAGTGGTTAAGAATCCACCTGCCAATGCAGGGGACACGGGTTCGAGCCCTGGTGCAGGAAGATTCCACATGCCGCTGAACAACTAAGCCCGTGAGCCACAACTACTGAGCCTGCATGCCACGGCTACTGAAGCCAGCGCGCCTAGAGCCCGTGCTACACAACAAGAGAAGCCACCGCAGTAAGAAGCCCGCGCACCACAAGGAAGAGTAGCCCCTGCTCATCTCAACTAGAGAAAGCCCACGCGCAGCAACGAAGACCCAACACAGCCAAAAATAAAGATAAATAAATAAATACATTTGTTAAAAAAAAAAAAAGAAAATGTGGTGTACGTATATACTGTGGAATATTATTCAGCCACCAAAAGAAAAAGTAAGGATATTATGCTAAGTGAAGTCAGACAGAGAAAGATAAATACTATATGATCTCACATATATGTACAGTCTAAAAACAAGTGAACAAAGAATAAAACAAAATCAAACTGAACTGGGTGAAGGGAATCAAAAGGTACAAACTTTCAGTTATAAAATAAATAAGTCATGGGATGTAATATACAGCATGGTGGCTATAGTTAACAATGCTGTATTGTATATTTGAAATTTGCTAAGAGTAGACCTTAAAAGTTCTCATCACAAGAAAAAAAATTGTAACCATGAGGTGATGGATGTTAACTAGACTTATTGTGATCATTTCACAGTATATACAAATATTGAATCATTATGTTGTACATCTGGAATGAATATATTGTTATATGTCTATTATACCTCAATAAAAATAAAAAATAACCTTATTTACTATTAAAGGAGACCAAAAAGAAAATAATTACAGAAAATGTCAATAGCATAAGGACGGGCATCCTTCCTAAGTATGGGTGTCTTCTGCCTTAGCGCTGTTCTTAGGTCTGCTCTTATCTTTAAGGACTGAAACAATTTATATACACTTGGCCTGGCTTCCTGCCTGTGTCCATGTGGGGTCCGCCATCTTAAAACTGGTCAATCTCCCCTTTTAATCTCCTCTCTGACAAGCCTAAGAGATCACATTTTAACGGCCCACCTGGGGCCTCCTACTCATGTGGAGGTCCTGGTCTGAGAAGAGGGTTTTATCCGTAGCAGCCTGGGGGGCGTGTAAATGACTCAAGGAGACAATTAGGGGTGCTGTCCTCCACATGGGGTAAAGCAGCCCGGCAAAAAGTCCCCGTGACCCCATGTCCTCCTTTTTTTACAGCCTCCCTGGGCAATCGTGGTCATAAAATGCACATCAATCATTATATTCAGACTGGAGCATCAAGGTCTGCCTTCAAGGTCACACACACCATGAGCATGTCCATTTTGGAAATAGTGTGATCTATTTCCAATTTCCCTGCTCGCCTTTTTACAGGTAAGCATCACCGTTCCAAAGATTTCTCTATACCAGGCGAGTGGGATGCCCTTCCTCTAGCTTTCCAAAGCACCACATGCATCTAGGGTCCCCCATATTATACCACGTCTCATCTTCTTCTCTGTGTGGCCCCCACTAGACTGTGGGCTCCTTGAAGGCAGCGTGTGCATTTTATTCCTTTCTGCATCTCATTACCCAGCACAGTGTCTGTCCCAAAACATACCTGGGCAGAGGACTGTTGACTGAGTGAATGAAGGGAAGAATCCATGATGGAGGTCATTTGTCATTTAATTCTCAGGACAACCTTATGAGACAAGCAGGGCAGGAATATGAGCAGTGATTTCCTGAAAAAAAAAAAAAAAAAAAAAAGAAAGAAACAGAGCTCCAGGAGGGAAGGGCCTTGCTTACGGTCACCTGATTTCTGGAGCTGGCGCCAGGGCTGTGGTGCAGTCTGGTAGGCAAAGAGGTGTGCATTTTGCTGCCCACACTTGCTGCTCTGGGGCTCCTAAGGTACCGTTCGGTCTTTCCCGAGGTGCCACCTACACAGGTGGTTCCCGAGAGGTTCAGATCAAGGTCCCCTTTTATTTTCTCCCCCTGCCCCACCCCCCATACCTGGGCATGAAAGATTAGACCTAGCAAACGAACTGCAATTATGCAGTAATAATGACTCCATTTTCTCCTTTTTGTTAATAAGACACACATGCAACATGCCACTCAGAGCTTTCAGGTGACAGAAAACGAGGTCTATTCTATTCACCAGGTGAACAGAATTCCACCCAGAGGCCGACAGTTAACAAACCACCTTCTGGGCTCAGGGCTCGGCTGGGAGTCACAGCGCTGCCCTTGACAGCCTGTCGATGGGCCTCCACCGAGCCGGCCGCCTGCCCTGGGTCTCCAAAGTCAGAGGAGACAGGGGCCATTTCAGTTGCTCCCAGCGTGCCTTCCCGACCCCGCTGCAATCAGCAGACCCTGACCTCTGGAAGAGCGTTACTGCGATGTGTCAGCTGCTCTGGGAGAGCCCAGAGTGATGTATTCCAAGACCTGCCAGGAGAAAGGGCTTACGGTCAGTTAGGAACTCTAAACTCCCTCCCGTGGTATTGTCGGTGGAATTTTAATACTCTGTCTCCCTCTGTCTGGGCACTTCCTTCCACTCTTGGCCTGCTCCGCAATGCATATGGAGCAGGGCTCAGGTCTGAAGGTCCCCAGGGAGAGCACACGGTCTCACTCGGTCCAAGAGTCACGGCTGGAAATGGGAGGCGAAGCTCAGGCAGGGCTCCAGCCTTCCCGCAGGCCCTGGGCCTTGGCAGGGCCCCCGTTCATTCTCCTGCGCTCCCTCCCCTTTCAAAGCAGGAGTGAGGCCCAGCACAGGCCTGAAGCCAGCCGACAAATGGAACCCTAGCCTGCTTCCTCCTTCCTTCCTTCCTTTATTCAGGCAACAAACTCTACCGAGGGCCTCCCTACTGAGGGCCCACGGTGCGCTGGGTAGGGAGCTAGGAGCTGGGGCACTAGGGGGTCACTGTCCCAGTCCTCATGCCACCCTCACTACTTCTATTCAATTCTAATCACCCTACAGAAAAAACAGACAGGGAAAGAGGGGGCCGTAAGAGAAAGAAGGTTGCTCGAGGAAGAGTGTAGCCAGGTGTGCCCGTAAGAGGTAGTGAAACAGGAAAGCCCAAAGTTCCCCCCTTCCTACAAAATGGGTCTCAGTCCTCCACTCCTCTCCCCAGGAAACTCATCTACCACATCTACGTGGATAACTCTGAAGTCTGTATTTCTCGCCCAAACTTCACTTTTGAGGGTCAGGGACCACTCCCACCCCCTGACATAGGTTTATATCTATGTCCCCAGAGCCCAGTACAGTCCATGGTAGATGGTGGGCATCCAGGAATATTTGTTGAAAAATGACCAGTACCACTTCATAAAAGAGGCAGCTTCCACAGGATCAATTTCCCTAATTTTCCCTTGTAACTCCTCTCATCTGTTTCCCCTCAAGGAATGACCATCCTGTGGCTACAACTCTCAAGACTGTTGCTTCAGCGAAACCAACATGGAACTGGTGAGATTTCTTCATCCCACAGGGGACTCTTTGACCAATTTGGGGGTGGAAGGGGGTTGTCAGGACTTGCCTTTGTATCCTCAGTCCCCCAGCCCAGGGCTGGATTTGCATATGTTAATATGGAGAACTGGAGCTAGTTAATGAGAAGCAGTGGGCCATGTGGGTGAGCGGAATTCCTCAGAGTATTTTTTTCAGATGTCTTAACTCACTCTCTTTGTTGTATTTCGGCAGATCCAGGTGTTTGGATTGAGTTGGTCCTGGTCCCCACTCCCCTCCCCCAAATCTCTAAAACCACAGATCTTTCTAGATGCCAGACTCAGCCTTCTGTCCAGAGGGTGATGGTGGATGGCAGGAGCCCTCTGCCCACCTGGAAACAGCCTCAAGGAGATGGCCTGAGGGAGCGGGCCCCAGGCTGGAGAGCCCCAGGACGAGGGCTGGGGGTGGGGTGGGGGTGTTCCTGAGGGGGGATGGGGGGAGAGGATAGAATTCCAGAGGCAAGAACCCTCAACGGAGACAGCCCGCTGGGCTTCCAGCCCTCCATCTGGGTTCCACTAAAAACACATTTTGCGTGTTTCTGTTGTTCTTAAGTCTGGGTTTATTTCAAGGGGAAAATTATAAAGAAACATCTCTGCCTTTATTTCAACAGCAGCCTGTGCTTGGGTAGATTCTCATCTGTCTGGCCTGTTCTGCCTGAAGGTGAAAGGAGGGGGCGAGGGTGGGGTCCCAGAGAGAAGAGGCCCCAAGAGACTGAGGCCCTAGGCTCTGCCTGCTGCCAGTGTCCCACCTGGGAAACCTCCACAGACAGAAAGGCAAGTGACAGCATCCCCACAGGTATTTGAAAGACTTCCTCTCTTGAGCCCAGGGCAGCATTCAGTATGTGACCACTGAAGTGAGTCTGGGTATTTTCCTGATAGGAAGCCAGAGGTAGCAGAGGCCCATCCTGAGGATTCAGGTTCTAAACCAGTCTGAGAATCCTCAAGGTTACCTGGAGCCCTTGAACTTGAACCAGCTCTCACCTCAGAGATGCAGGGAATGAAGGTCAGAGCTAGAAAGGCCCTTAGCCACCTAGCCTGGTGCTGTCATTTCTCAGGTGAGGAAACTGAGGCCCAGTGAGGAGAAGCTACTCGCTCAGGCCACACAGAGGGTGGGTCAGTTGGTGGACCAGACCTACATCCCAGGTCTCGGTGCCGTCTGGTCCTTTTCTGCAACGCTGCTTATGAGGGTAGGTGGGTGGCCAGATCTCCACGGAGGGGCCGAGAGCTCTCATAAACACATCATTCAGGGACTAGCATGTATGCATGCACGCAACGCATACACTGGCCCTCGGACCCTGTCAGCAGAGCTCATCAGTTCCCGCACCCCCAGCAGAGTCTGGTTCCTTCAGGGTCATCTTGGACACTCAGGCTCTGGACAGACACAGGGACTCTGAACACCATGGTAGATATATGGTCCTGTCTTTGTACAGAGCTGATGTCAGACACAAAGAGAATTCGTAGCCCAGGCGCTAGGCCCTGGCCTTTACCCGTAAGAGAGCAATTCTTAAAGAGCTCTCTCTCTTCCTCTGAGAAGGGCCTCCACAATGACTTAAGTTGACCTGCTTGGGAAGGACTTGATTGCCCCCTGGTGGCCGTATCTGGCCATACCTTCACGCCCCACTTTCCAGGGCCTCAGCCTATTCCTTCAGCAAATTTGTACTGAGCCCCCTGCTGTGGGCCAGGAAACTGAGCGGTCAGTAGACTGTAGGAGATTGATATGCGAAGCAAGAATTATAATACAGGTTGGTTAGTGCCTATTGGAGAGGTAAGCTTAGGGTACAAAGTAGGCTTAGGCAAGGAGCCTAAGAAAGACTGCAGAAGGGGTATGGGCTGACATGCTTCCTGGGCTATGCAGAAGTACTCAATTATTATTATTATTATTATTTTGGAATAGAAAAAGGTTTATTGCCGACCTTGCAAGGAGGTGGGTGGCTCATGCCCTAAAAAGTCGTGGGCTTCCCAAAGGGTTTTGACAAAGCATTTTTGAAAGCCAGACCAGCACTCAATTATTAAGGTCCTCTTACTTGGGGTTTACAGTTTACCAAAAGGTTGCACTTGCATATTCTCGTTTATCCTACCGACAGCCTCATGAGGTATGTATAGTTGTCCTTATTTTACAGACGAAGACACTGAGGCTCAGAGATGATCAGTGATTTGCTCCAAGTCACAGTCTTGTAATTGACTCATTTGATTTGTGCAGTTTCCAAACTACTCCATCTGGACCAGACAGCCAGGGGGAGGTGGGTATATCAGGCAAGGGTTACCGGTGATGGGTGGTGTCCACCTCTGCCACCAAAGGGTTGGTAAGGTACAAGTTTGAACAATTCTCTCCCATCCCCCAGGGAGCAGACTTCTCTTCTTCCAGAGCTGCACAGTGTTGCTGGGTGGGCCTCATGGGGCAAATGCAAACTGGAGAGTCCTGGGCCTGGTGACTATATCCCATTCTCATCACACTTTGGGAAGTGATGAAAACAAGGGATGTTTAATTTCCTCTTTGCTGCCCCCAGGAATGTAGTTAGCTTCGAGCTCGGGAGCACAGAGTGAGCACTAAAAGGCCCTCTGGACGTGATCCTTAGAGCCACGGCAAGGTAGGCCAGCCTCAGGGTGGGGAGCACAGCCCCAGGAGGAGCCTCGTCTTCCACAGCCAAGCACGAGCTGAAGGTCTCAGGTCCTTGTTAAAGAAGAATGAAAAATCCGGTGCAGCTATTTAAAAACAGGCCGGGTAATGTGGCCAACACCTGCAGGGCACAGCCCAGGTAGTATCTGGGAAATCATCCACCACTGCCAGCCCTGGAGAGAGAGACCTTGTGTCCCTGGCCAAGGGGGTATGTGGGTCTATTTAGACTCCCCTCTCATCCTCCTGACCCAGAGCTAGTTCATCCAGGGGTCCTGCTGACCCCCTCCCCAGACTGTCTCAACAATCCCACTGCTGCCCCAGGGCCTAAGTCCCATCATCTCTGCTTAGAAATCTGGTTTGTTTCCCAACTGTTCTCCCTCTCTCTTCTCCCCACAGCCTCTCTCACAGGGAAGGACCAGGGCATCAATCCCACATGCTGGGCTCCCTCAGGGTGAGTCTGGGCCCCAGGATGTACAGACATCTCACGAGGGTGGGGGGTTGCCTCTGGGAAGGAGCTGGAAAAGACTGAGGGGAAAGAGCTGGGCTGAAGAGAGAGCCTCAGTGTGGTAAAGCACAGAGGTGGGCTTGAGTGTGAGGGGCTGTGTGCAGTGGTCTGCTGGACCAACAGGGCGGACTACTGTGCATGTCGACATTTAGATGAGAGAGGATGTGAAGACTTTGCTGGGGCTCGGAGTGACTTGTACCTCCCCCGGGATTCTAGGCCTATGTGTTTTCTAATGAGCTCTAAAATGGAAGCAGTGTGTTCCAAGGACAGGACTCAATGAGGAAGGTCCTTTGGACCAAAGAAATTGACAAGAGGTGGAGGATTTAGATTCAATGAACCTTCACTGATAGCCTACCATGGACCCAACACTATGACAGGTACTTGCTCGTATTTAATCCCATTTAGTCCTCACCACAGTCCTATAAAGTGATGAAACTCAGAGAGGTTAAGTGACTGACCCAAGGTCACAAAGCTGGTAAGTGACGGCACTAAGATTCAAACCCAGGCCTCCTAATTCCAATGTGATATGTTACAAGATTATCTTTAGACTTTGCCAATTTCTGGATATGATGTGGAGACTTCCATGAAGGAGTCACATATTTGGGAAGCCAAATATTCAAGGGAGGGAATGTCAGGTATTTTTACGTAAGCAGATTGCCCCGCCACAGGGTCTGAGTTCCCTGCCAGCTCTGTCCTATCCCAGGACACATATTCTCTGTCATGCGTTTGGTTTTGTCAGTGCTCTATAGAACTGCATTTTCAAGGACTTCATCACTCACCAAGCATACAAATGTCTCTCCTTCATTTTTCCTGTTAAGCAGATTTAAAGAATGAACTAAGGGGACTTCCCTGGTGGCGCAGTGGCTAAAAATCTGCCTGCCAATGCAGGGGACACGGGTTCCATCCCTGGTCTGGGAAGATCCCACATGCCGCAGAGCAACTAAGCCTGTGCACCACATCTACTGAGCCTGCGCTCTAGAGCCCGCGAGCCACAACTACTGAAGCCCATGCAGCCTAGAGCCCGTGCTCTGCAACAAGAGAAGCCACTGCAATGAGGGGCCCTTGCACTGCAATGAAGAGTGGCTCCCGCTCTCCGCAACTAGAGAAAGCCTGTGCTCAGCAAAAAAATGACCCAATGCAGCCAAAAAAAAAAAAAAAAAAAAAGAATGAACTAAGAATCTTGGCTGCCATTAATTTCACAGCCTAGAATTATTTGCATCCTTTTTCTTTGCTTGAGTCATTTTAAAAAGCCCTTGTGATTCTTTTAATCCCCTTTGGTAGAGCAATTCCATTCTCTTCTCTCTTAACCTCCTCTCTCCTGAATGTCCCCTACCCTACCCCCACCATGGAAAGCTTTAAATAATGCAGCAAATTCTTGTTTCATTTCCTTTTCTCTGTTTCCAGATGGATTTTTCTCCCCAAAACATCCCTGGGAATCATTTCTGTCAGTTGCTTCAGTGGATGTCCCTTGGTCTTTACACTCATCTAACCTCTCCTCACCTCAAAATTGCAATTTGCTATTTTAATTATAGTTTCTCTTGCCACACTTGAGGGTTTTTTCCTATTGCAGTCCTCTACCTTGCTTAGATTTTAATCCTTTCTTCCAGTGCAGAGAATTCATGAAGATTCCTGGATTACTCCAATTTGCTTCCTTGATGCTGAATAATTCTTCTTAGTCTGTGTATGATTCTGATTGTTCAGATGCTGAATTAAGTTGCTGAGCAGTGAGGCCAGGGTGCCGCATGTGAACTAGTGGCCCCATCCAAGTGCAGATTGATTCACCACTCTGGAGATGGCACGTCTCTGGGTCTGTCTGGTTGCTGCAATCCTGGGACTGACTGTCTCCTAGACCCAAAGGGTGGCCCTAGGGCAGCTGACCGCATGCCTCTACCTCCCTGACCAGCTGGTGAGAGCTCCTGGGACTGTTTCTCCTGGTGAGAGCTTTGGGTTCCATGAATTGCTCCTTGCAGGCTGGGCTGGGCTGGCCTTGACACAAACTATCTGGGTCACCTGCAGCTGTTTCCCAGGCACCTGCTGGGCCTGTGGGCTGAGGCTGCAGCTGGCAATGAGTCTGGGCAGGAAGTGAATGGGGCAGTAACCCGTGTGACTAGGAAGGTGATGAGGCCTCCATGCGAGGGGAGGACTGCAAAGCAGTTCTCCAATGCATTCCCTGCATAGAAGGTGAGCTACTCACCATGGAGAGGAACTACTGGAAAGCCGCCACCCATCCTGTTTGGGCTCACAAACCTGTCCCTGTTCTGTCCTTCAGGCAGGTATGTAGGTCAGTACTGGTGAAAGTCACTTACAGTGGGAGTATGTAAACTTCAGCTTTGAGCCTGGCTCAGTCAGAAACACAGGGTCCTCCAAGGTGACCTAAAAGTCCTGGAGAAAGTGTGGTACACCAACAGCTGCATAACCTGGGTGGGTCACATCACCCACTGAACCTCAGGGCTGATGTGACACAAGGTTCATGAAGGGCTAATAATGGGCCTTACTGATATTATTACACAGGCAAGGATGTGTAAGGGACTTCATTCTCCCGGTTGTTCACTGCTTATCTCCTTCTGTAAGGGATTTGAGATAAGAGACCCAGCTGGAAAATGAAGAAAGGAAAAATGCTGTTGAGATCCTTAAGTATAAGTCTGCGATTGTCTCCAGTGGGAGTAAAGGAAGCAAACAGGAGGGTGGCCCTGTAAAGTCAGCTGAGTAGGGAGAATACAGAGGTGGAGGCCCTAGAGGCCCTGGAGCAGGCTCATCAAGGGGCATGGAAGGAGCAGACAGGTTGTACGTTCCTTGTGAGCTTGCCTTCCTGTCCCAGAGGGTTCCTGCATTGGGAACGAGCAGGAAACACTTCTAAGACATCTGGAAAATGAAATAAGATGGCAGAAAATGAGGCAAATAAATGGTTCCAAAAGTTGGGGTCATACCATTTTGTGAGTAATTCTGACACCTACTAGGTACACTTTGTAAATTGTGTTTTTCTATACAAAAGATTTGTTTGTGGATTTGCCTCTTACACTTCCTTTAATAGCTCAAGGGCAGTACAGTGTCAAGGAGTGTGGCTTGGAGAGGTATATTTTGCTCTTCTCTTTATCAGTCGGTCCCCCAAAAAACACTAAATAAAAATAACATGTTTTGACATGGGCCGTTGATGTAAATCAACTTCTGCAAAGTGTTAATTCAAGCCCCTTTAGAAAAGTTGCTATGTTAATTGATCTGTAAAGAAACAGCTGAATGCCCACCACACCTTGGAGACAAGTCCTCAGTTCTTGCTTCCAAGCAGATGGCAGTTTCCAAGTCTCTCCAGGCAGAAAGCCTAGAGTCCCCATTCCAAGGGTGCTCGATGAGGTACCTGCATGAGGGCTGGCTGAAAGCAGAAGCCTAGAGTGGTCTGGAGCCGTGAGGGATGAGCTTGTGGCCCAGTAGAGATTTCAGGTGGGCTGGATGCAGGGGGTGCATCTCCTCTGGGGAGGAGGGCAGGGCAAAGATGGAGGCGGGAGAGAGTCTGGCTGCTCTGAGAGATGTAACGGTTGGTCTGTCAAAAAGGTGGGTGTCTGGAAAGGAGAAGAAGGAGATGAGGTTGGAAAGATGGTGGTGCCAGGCCCAAGAAGGCCTTGGGTGCTGGGCGAAGGAGGCAGGTCTGTGTCCTTGAGCAGGACTCTCCACTGAAGGCTTCTAAGCCCAGAAAAGCTGGGGTGAAAATCGGATTTTAGGAACATTGGTCAGATGTAGGATAGCCTGGAGGGTGGGGCTGGCCAGGGAGGTCGGTAGGGAGGCTTTGGCTCCAGCACGAGAATCAAGGAACTGGACTAGTGTGTATGTCATAGGAATGAAAGGGTCCATAATAAGTGAAATGGAAAGGACATGACAGTAGGAGGGGGACAGCCCAAGAGTGGGAGGACTTGAAAGTTAGGAGGAGAAAAACGCCCCAGAAGCAGGTGACATGGGTGCTTTATATTCCCAGATTCCCCAGAGAGGGCTAGTTAATTAGGCTAGTTACTGCTGTCCAGCCCTTGCTAATGTGTGTACTAGAGCAGCAGAGGTTTTCCACAAGGAAACACAGATTGAGGCAGGTAGAGGTTAATGTGGTCTGCAGATACACCGCAGATGAATCCTCAACAGTACTTAATGCAGGGTAATACGTGATAAATTATTCATACCATACAGTGTAATAAGCAGGTTGAATCTGTGGCACTAGGCCTCTTGAGCTGTATTTTACATTAGATCCTCCTCTTATGGCTCTTATTTAATCATTTTCAGAACACCTGACTGAAATAAGTATTTCAGGTCCCATTTTTTATCCCTGCAAAAATAAATTTGATCATTCATTCATCTCATGACATTCTGACATTTACCATACTCTTACATTAAAATAAAGATGATTAGAAAGAAAAGAGCTCAGTAATTAGGCACAGGAGGAAGCTGGAACATACTTTTCCTAAGGTTACCCCTTCTGGTCCTCACGGAAGAAGGAGATCTGTTCTAGAGAGGCCTCAGAAAGCTCATTTGCATAAGAGATACTCCCAATTTATGGTTCATCTGAGGGAATGAAATCTGTTTCTTTCGAGCTGACAGGGATTCTGTCTCCTGTGGAGTGGGATGTCTGGGTAGAGGTTCTCATAGCCCTCTGGGGTGTCTGTAAAATGTATTATCATGAATGGGGCTTTTGTAGCCAGGAGCTTCCCACACATGGGCAGTGGTTCAATGGCTCTAGTCCATGGCAGCTAATTGTCCTGAACAATGGGGGATTTGCTTTACCGTCCTCAGGCAGTCTCCCCAAAAGGGCACAGAGCTCTGTGAGTAGAAGGTTCTTGAGCAGGGACCATTTCTCTCGTAGATTCTGCTATCTGTGGAACTTAAAGCCGGCGGGGTAGTGCTAGAAACCACAGGAAGAGGAGGGCAAACTAAGGCATCGCTGAGAGACGGGGGAGAGAGAGCACAGAAAGAAGAGGGGGAGAGCTAGCCAGGAGGTGGTGGATGAAAGAATCAAGCCCGAGGAAAGAAACGAGCCCTGGGGAAAGGCAGGCTAAGGTGGAAGGTGAGGTGGGCAGGGAACAGCCAGGGCCGAGGATGAAGTTTTCGAGAAAGAATTAGGGCTCTCAGAAAGAAACAGGAGCCAGAAAGGAGGGACATGGGAAGACGTCAACCAGAGAAAGAGCTCCAGGAAGAAGATGGGAAGCAGCCTCCTTCCCGAGCTGTTCTAATGAACCCAGCTAAGGGTAATTTAACTGAATTGTCACCTGTTCTAATCCCAAATCTGCTTCTCTCTGTATAAAGCAGGACATGCACACACACACACACGTATGGGTAGTTTCTGATTTCTTTATTGCATTACTGTCTGTAAAGTACTTGGCAAATTCAAACTGCTCACTTCCTTCCCCACCCAGTGTTGTTCGGGATATGCCCCTCTCCTTCACTTCAACAGCCAGGCCGAAGAGGTTGTTTTTGATGCTTAATTAGAAATACGAGACAGATGGGGCCTATTAGGGTCTGCAAATGCTAACAAAGTGGTGGGTTCTTTGTGTCTCAAAAATGGGCTTTTGGTGCCCTGGGCAGCCCATTCAGCACACCCAGTGAGACGTGACAGTGGCCCTGACCAGGACGGCTTCTGAGGGAGGGACTGACATAGATGGGAGTGGCTGGGCCACAGTGCTGGGAGCTTCTCTTGCAAAGGGAAGAACTGTCAGCAAACGTTTAGGAGTGAGTTTCTTACGGATATTCAGCAGTGACTTTGGAAATTCCAGATGTGGTTGAGGAAGGCAGTGGTTCATATAAGAACTCAGAGAGAGATGCAGCCCACATTTCCCAATGGCTGTGAAAACCTGAAAACACTCTGATCTTCACCACTGAGGCAGGAGGCACCTGACTGGTGTTCAGTGGCGGCGTGTGCCACGGGAGTGAGAATGACTGAAGGAAGTCTTTGGGGAGGCTGGCAGGCAAGCCCGGAGATAAGGGAACATCAAGCCGCAGGGGCATGTAGCTGTCTGTGTGCTGCCCGCTAGGACCCTCTCGCAGCCCTGCCTCCGCTTCCTAAGCAGGTTCCTCATAGCTCCCCTATTAGTGCTAGAGAGCAGTAGACGGTGAGCTGGGATGTCTGGAATGTTGCCTGTCCACCATGAGCATGCAAGGGTGGCCCCCGTCCAGGCTCCCCTGGGCAAGACAGCGGCAGTGTGGAAGCCGGAGCAGGGGCATTGACCATGAAGGCAGAGGGGCTGCCGGGCCACCTTGGAACACAAACTGCTCCAGAGCCACGAACCGGAAGAAAAGAGTTTGCAGCATTCCCTCTCGGCGTAGCCCTTCTGAACATCTTCCTGAAGGCTGGTCTTTATTTCATTCGGTCAATTAAATGGAATCAATATTTACTGAGCCCTCATTTAGAGACTGGCCCTCAAAGAGCCCCAGTCCCGTGAGTCCAGTCTGAGGGACAGATGAGTAAACCAGTCATCTCATACTGAGGTAAGTGCATGACAGACATTTGAACAAGGTGCAGAAATGGCATCGAAGAGAGAAGAGGTGATTTATTTGAGGATTGATTAGATAATTAAAAACCAGCAAACATTTATTGTTTACCATGTTCCAGACACATTGCTAGAGCCTTCCATCAATTAACTCCCTTAATGACTAGAAAAACTCAATGAGGTGGGCTCTGTCATTATTCTCATTTTACAGGAGAGAAAACAGAGGCACAGAGGGTTTTTAAAAGTGACCTAAATTTACATAACTAGTAAGCAAGAAATCAGGATTTGATGCTACTACATACAAATGACTTTCTAAGATGGTAGATGAAAGAGGCGCTTGCCTGGGAGAGATGGTGGAGGAAAGCATTACAGGCAGAGGGAAGCACATCTACAGAGCATGGAGGCGTAAGATCACACAGCATGTCCTGGGAACAACATGTAGATCATGTTTACAGGAGGAAAAAGTATACGAGCAGGAAGGAGTGGACTTTGAGGTTGGAGGGGCAGGTGGGGCTGGACCATGCGGGGTCTGAAAGCTTAGATAGCACCCTCTTGTCACGAGGGACCCTTGAAGGGTTCTCAGAGGGAGTCACAGAGTCAGATATACTTTTAAGAAAGACCACTCTGGCTGCAGGGTGAACTGGAGTGATGGCAGTGGAGAAAGGGTTGGGAGGCTGCTGTGATAGAGAACAAGTGAGACAATGAGGAACTGAACTAAAGCAGTGAAAGGGGGTATTTTTTTTTTTTTTTAATGAGGACCATTTTTTTTTGTCTTTATTGAATTTGTTACAATATTGCTTCTGTTTTATGTGTTTCGGTTTTTTGGCCGGGGGGCATGTGGGATCTTAGCTCCCCAACCAGGGACTGAACCCACACCCCTCGCATTGGAAGGTGAAGTCTTAACCATTGGACCACCAGGGAAGTCCTGAAAGGGGGTATCTTTTGGAAAAAATTTTTAGAAGATTGATTGCATGTGGGGGTAAAAGAGTGAGAGGTAGTGAGGGGGAGTCCTAGGTTTCTGGCATGGGAACTGCTGTGGCCACCAGTTGAAGTGGGAAGAGCAGGTTTATGGGAGGGTGAAGGTAGAGAGCCAATGAGTTCAATTTTGGACTTGCTGCTTTGGGGGTGCCTGAGGGACTTCCAGGTACGTAGAAAGCAGCGGGCAGTTGGATACACGGATCTGGATGGCTGTTGGCCACCGTTCCATCTTCTCTGCCCTGTCCTTCAGATAGTTCTTCCCTGGGAGCAAATGACAGGAAACATGAGACAATGGAATCTGGAGTTGGCAAGGCTGAGTGTGATGAACGCAGAAGAAATGAAGTCAGTATTGGATGGCAACAAACCCAGGCTCTGTTAGACACAGCAGAAAGTGGTCAAAGAGGATGGGATAAAAGGTGGTAATGGGTGCTCAGAACATTCACTCCTCTAGACAGGGGGAATCTTGAAGCGATTTGAAGACAGAGTTCAATAAAGGCACGGCTGTCTTTTATTTTTAGTGTCAACTTTTAATTCAGTCCAATGAAATTTGTTGAACAGTCATCATAGTCATTGAGTCAACATTTATTAAATACCTACTGTGTGTCATGCACCTTTGTACGAGCTGGGGATATAGCAGTGAAGGAAACAGAAAAAAATCTCTGCCTCGTGGAGCTTCCCTTCTGATGAGGGAGGGTAGGTAGACAAATGATAAGCAAAAAAGAAATGAAATACATAATATTTGGGTATCAAGTTACTTATAGAGCATCTTCATGCAAGTTAGGAGAAGGTCACTCCCCTGGGCGGAGGCTACCCGGTGGCTGGGGACACAGCTTGGCGAGCAGAGCCTGGGTCTGCGCTTGGTCCTTTGGCCAGGCATCCAACCCACACAACTTTCACGGCAGCCTTAGAAAGAATGCCAGTTGAACGACGGAGAAAAATAAAACAAGACAAGGGAGGAAGGTGGTGAAGGGGAAGGGGTGTTGCAATTAAAAACATAAGAAAGCCTCAGTGAAAAAAATGACATTTGAACAAAGACTCGAAAGGGATGAGTAAGCAAGCTGCGTGGCTCTCTGGGGGAAGCGTAGGTAGAGGGAACGGACGGTGCAAAAACTTGAGACAGGAGCCTGCCTGGCATATCTCAGGAACAGCCAAGGGGCCAGTATGGCTGGAACGTGGAGGTGGCTGGAGCAGGGAGTGCAGGATAGAAAAGAGTAGGAGATGGATCAGAAAGGCAGCTGGGGGCCAGACACTGGAAGGACTTTGGCTTTCCCTCTGAGTGACAGGGGAAGCCTTTGAAGGATTTTGAGCAGGGGAGGGGCATGACTTGACTTACTTTTTAATGAGCTCCATCTGGGCTAAAAATACAGTACAGGAGGGAAGAGTGGAAGCAGAGGAGCATTGAGGAAGCTACCACTATGACCACGATGGGAGGCGATGGCAGCTCAGACGGGAGAGGTGGCGGGAGAGGTGTCAGGGGAGGTGAGAAGTGGTCAGATTCCAGATATACTCTGTAAAGCCAACAGAATTTGCTGATGGATAGGATATGGGGTGGGAGCAAAGAATGACTCTAAGATTTCTGACCTGAGCAATGGAAAAATAGATTGCCATTTATTGAGAAAGAGAAAGCTGCGGGAGGCAACCTGATTGGGCATAATGTCAACATTTTAATTTGAGTACTCATGCGAATGTGCAAAACCACCCTTCCTGTAATAGGCCCTGACCCTTGCAATGACCCCAAATTACCAAGGACAAAACCCAGAGCCAGAATAACTTGTTTGACTCTTGCCCTGCTAATAAGTGACAGAACTAGGATTCAAACAGATGTGTGTGACTCCAACACCCATGCTCTTTGCCCCATACCACATTATCTCACAGAATTCCTTCACCACTGTCGGCCAGACAGAGACTACACCATGAGCTGCATGAGAGCCAAGGCTGTGTCTCTTTCACCTCTGTATCCCTAGCGTCAGGATTTGGTTGGAGGACCTAGTAAAAAATGCTCCTCCTTGCAACTCGAGTCATGCAGATAGAAAAACCAGCTTTATCTTTGACAAGTTTGGGATGGAAGATGAGGCTTGACTGGGTGGCCACAGTGGGCTTCTTGATGTTGCCCCCCACCCTCCAGAGCTTGGACGCTGCCGCGGGCCACTTCCGGCAACCTTCTCTTGGAGGAGGTGTCCTGCCCTGGTGGTGCGGTGGTTAAGAATCTGCCTGCCAATGCAGGGGACACGGATTCGAACCCTGGTCTGGGAAGATCCCACATGCTGCGGAGCAACTAAGCCCGTGTGCCACAACCAATGAGCCTGCGCTCTAGAGTCCTCGAGCCACAACTACTGAGCCTGCATGCCACAACTACTGAAGCCCGTGCGCCTAGAGCCCGTGCTCCGCAACAAGAGAAACCACTGCAATGAGAAGCCCGCGCACTGCAACAAAGAGTAGCCCCCGCTCTCTGCAGCTAGAGAAGCCCGCGCACAGCGACAAAGACTCAATGCAGCCAAAAATAAATAAATGAATAAATATATAAGTTTATTAAAAAAAAGAGAGAGAGAGAGAAAAAGAGAGAGGAAGGGGTGGGCTTGGCATACTCAGGTCTTTCTCCCAAAATTGCTGTCAGATAAAGTACTTCTTCCACAGGAGTACGGAAATGAGGGTGCCCTGTCCCCCACCCCAAACCTAGTGCACAATACAGTAGGTACTCAGCAAGTCTTCGGGGATTTTTTTTTTTTTAATGGCTAAAAATACAAGCAAGCACTTACTATTTTGCAAAGACTAGAGAAGGCACTTTGCATACACCTCCTCACTATAATCCAATGAGGTAGGCACTACTTTTATTTCCATTTTACCCAATGAGAAAATAGAGACTTTGAAAGGTTAAGTACTTGACCTAGGGTGGAGCCAGGATTTAAAGCAGGCAGTTTGTCCCAAAGTGAGACCAAGGAATGAGGACACATACACCCTTCCCGTGCCGCGGAAGCCCCCACGTGTTGAGGGCATTAGACACACTGTTAGACATTAGCACGAAATGTGCTGGGAACCCGATGAGTGAGCCGTTAATTTTGCCTGGAGTTGGGGTGGGGGGCAGAGGGAGTCATGAACAGTCACAGAAAGAACGTGACAGTTGACACGGGTCTTGAAAGACAAGAAGGAATTTGTCCAAGGCACAAGATTAAGGGAGTGAGGAAATGGTGGAGGGACCAGCTTGGGCAAAGGTCCTGAGACTTGAACAATATATGGCATGTTTGGGGAATAATGTGTGGACCAGATTTCTCAAAATAGAGATCACAAAATGGCAGTCCACCCTCCAAATTCAACCTGAAGACACGAGTAAAGTATGTACTCGTAAACTCTATAATATAAACGTATTTTTAATGGGCCCAACTTTTAAAAATTGAGTGATTTCACATAAAATTCTGGACTTCTCGCTTTTCTTGAAAAACCATACGGTCAGCTGAAGTCACCCTAGGCTTGTGCCCCTGTGTGGCCGACTTTGCTGAGAAGTTGCTTCCTCCTCTGGGTGGACACGTGTTCCCTAGCACTCCCTCTTGCTCCCAGCACCTGCCTGCGACTCCCATTTATTTAACAAACCTGCCTGGCACCTACGGGCTTTTGAGTATGCAGCCTTTGAGCTAGATGCTCAGGCTGAGTTTTGAAGGGCCATGGCAGGACTTTAAATTTTATCCTGAAAGCAGTCAGGCGTCTATGAAGGTTATTAAACAGAGGAGCACATGATCATATGAGCACAAAAGACAGGACGATGGGAGAGAGATGAAGGCAATGTTGAAATTGTTAGGCACAAAATTACCCATGGACTGTCCTGGAGAGTTCTTCCTCCAGCTGAAGCAGTAGTTGTTCCAGGAGGGTCACTGCCATGTGCACAGGACTTGGAGTCAGAGGACCTGAATTTTAAATTTTTAAAAAAAATTTATTTATTTTATTATTTTTGGCTGCGTTAGGCCTTGGTTGCTGCATATGGGTGGCATGTGGGCTCTTCCTGGACCAGGACTCGAACCCGTGTCCCCTGCATTGGCAGGCAGATTCTTAACCACTGCACCACCAGGGAAGCCCAGAGGACCCGAAATTTAAAAGAAGGTTCTCCTTTCAGACAAGATCTCCAGCGAGTCCCGTCTGAAGAAGGAAACAAGCACAAATCTGGGTCAAAGTCCCGACTTTGCCATTTGCTCTCTGCGTATTTCTGACAAGTCAGTTAACTTCTCTGAGCCTCAGTTTCCTCAGCTATCAACCAGGAATAACATTACCTAATTTGCAGAGTAGTTGTGAACATTAAATGAAGAAAGGTGTTTGAGCATGTTTGTAGACTGTAGAGATCCTAGGGGGTGTAGAGGATTACTGGGATTGATTTTATAGGAAGACCCCACCTGTGGGGCTTGGTTCTGGGAATGCCAGACATCTAGAGGTGGCACAAACCCCGAAGTATCTGAGGTTTCTGCCATCCTGGGGCTTTTACCAATGTCAGGCCACATCAAGCTGCATAAACAAGAACATATGCATAAGGACTTATATCACCTGCCTCTTTCCAATCCCCAGCGCGCACACACACACACACACACACACACACGAAGTCTGGTGCAAGGGCAAAAACCCAGCACGTGGTCTGAGCTGGGTCTGGTTTCCTGCGTCTTGTCTACAGCATCCCCATACTTAGGGAGGGAGGCTGCGCAATCAGCCTGGTTTCAGCCTGTCCTTTCTTCTCTCCCTTCTCTGCCCTGCCGCTCTCTCACTTTCCCTCCCCCTCACTCCGTCTCCAGCCCTGCAATTCATCACAGATCTGTGTCCATGCCCTCTGTGACCGCGTCTCTCGGCAGCACTACTTTTGCATTTTGATGTTTAAACAATATTTTACCCAATATATGACAGCACTTGGAGCATTTGCAAAGGCCTTTCACATCTGTTATTTCATTTGATCCTTACCAGGTCATTGTCAGGTAGGCAGGGAAGGTATTATTAGCAGGGGTGATAGTCAAAATCTTTAACAACCAATATCCTAGGGGCCCACCGATTGGAATGGGTGCAGGCCATACAGCTGAGAGAGGGCTAGAGGCGTCCTCCCTTAGTGGAGGAGGGTTTGGGGAAGGGAGTGGTCCCAGAGTGGGGACCAGGAAGGAGGGAGTGGGGGGGCAGATTTGAAGGACTCAGGGAAATGGCTTTTTACCAAGCAGTCTGGAAACATTTCTGTTTCTCAAGCATGTATAACTGTACCAGTACACACAACTGACTGATTGTCAGGCCAATTGCGCTGTTGTGCGACTTGAGGTCCAGGGAGGTAAGTAATTCGCACAGGGTTGGAGGTGAAAAGAAGTCCAGAAGTTAGGTCCCCTGACTTCTCAGGCAGAGATTTCTCTGCTATCTCAGAGTGCAGGCTAAAGGCAAGGGCTTTCGTCTGCATCTCACCCTCCATGATGACAGCACCGCAGCCTGGAACACTGGTGACTGCTGCTCCTGAAATACGGTCCCCGACCTCACACTTCCCTTCACACTTCTATCGCCAAGTCTTTTTATCTTCTCATTGTCTCCTCTCTCTCCCCCTCACATGTGTCATGATTCTGCCCCTGAATTCCCTCACTTGACTGTCTCACTAACACTCTCCACTGAGTCCCAACTCTTCTCCTATTATTTGTCTGGGAACAATTTCCAGAAATTCCCTGAGACCCTCATCCCTCTCCTGAGCTGCCACTGGGCCTCTCCCCCAGGTGTGCTCCTAGGTACCCCACCTCCACACGCTCCAAAGTGGCCTCACCACCTTCTCCTCCCAGCCTGCTCTCGCAGTGCCTGTAAATGGCAGCACCATTCTCCCAGGTCCCTAGACCAGACAGAAGTCATCCACAGACCACCCACAAGTGCCCCATGACAGACGGCCAGCCTTCCACCAGCACCTGATGCTCTCAGAAACCCCAAAGAAGATCAGTTCCGAAGTCCAGCCTGAGGCCAGGTCTGGTCTTCCTTAGCCGTGGTCCCACCCTGAGATCATGACCTCATCTTCCTTTGCACTGCCTGTTCATTTTTTTGGGTAAATATAATTTTCATTTTCATTAAACTAATACATAATACAGTGTTTAAAAAGCCAAATAGTCCTACTAGGTATAAAACAAATTGCTCTCTGCTTCATGTCTCCCCACCTCTGATTTCTACTTCTCAGAGTTAATTGCTTTCAACATTTCTTGCTATTTCTTCAAGTGTTTACCTCGATTTTCCAATGGAAATAAATGCTTATGTTGTAATTTTAGAGTTTTCTATTTTAGACATTATCTATTGACTTCTATCTCAGATGCTGTTGGTGTCCCACCTGTGCCCCTTAGACCTTCCCATGAAGCATCGTTCCTCCCTTCTAACTGCCAGGGTTGCATCTCTGTACCTGAAGACTTTGGGGCTCTGCCCTCACATGTACAGGCTGACGTTCCAGGAAATGACTATGCCATCCCCCCTTCCTTCAGCGGTCGTCAACCAGTGACTTTCAGGAACTGGTGTATGAATACCTCAGCTCCCTGCCCCTCAGACAGAATAATTCTGAGACTGTGTTTTGCCCCATTTCCCAGAGTTTTCGTGGGAGTAAGTTCTAATCACTCATTCTTTATTGTTTGTTTTCCCTTCCCTATGTCACTTTCCCACTTCTCTATGAGTGTCCCCAGCACTTCCAAATAAATGACTTGCTGGCAAATCCTTGTCTCAGGGTCTGCCTCAGGGGAAATCCAAACTAAGACAACTTCTGTAGGAAGATGAGGATACATCTTTCTTACAGGTCCTTTCCCTGAACACACACACACACACACACACACACACACACACACACACACACACACAGCCCCACATTCCCTCAATATTGTTGAAGCATGGGGTTTTTAGTTAAATCAACATTCAGCATTTACATGATTATGACTATGTAAATATTGCTCACAGCTGACTGACATAATAAACTATATATGATTACATTTCTTTTTTATTTATTTTTATTTTTTGGTGTGATTCTGGTACATTTCTTTTTTAAAATAACATTTCCCCCCTAAAGTTAATAATTACTTCTTTTTCCCCCTGTGCTTAGTTTTCTATGTACTTATTGCTAATTCATCCCTAAACTCTCTTATAGGCTAGAACTCTCTCTATAATACTCAAATAAATCAGGTTATCCATACATATATTCCATTAATTTCTTCAAAACTTCACGCCTGAGGCATGGGGTTTTCCTGCTCTAGTCTGGATTGGTTGCTCTCCTGGGTTGCTGCACAACTGTCATCCTGGGGCCTGCTTCATCATCCTTCTGGAAAATCCTTTGTCTTTCTCCCATATTAGATTCTCCTCTTTCCTTGGGTCCCATGTCTTCCTTCTTGGTTTATTCCTCATAATATCCTTTAGTAGCTTTATGAGACTGGGTACGACAGAGATGCATTTTTTGAAACTTGGCATGTCTGCAAGTAACTTCGTTCATGTTTTATTAACAGTTAGACTGGCTAGAGAATTGTAGATATAAAATAATTTTCTTTCAGAATTTGGAAAAGAAATTGCTTGATGATCTTCTAGCTTCCATTCAGCAGTGCTTTTATTTGTTCTTGTTTTGCTTCCTAATTTATTTGAATGATATGATTAACATTTATACATGGATTTTATAATTAGCTGTTTTGTAATATGCTTATACATTTTTGTATTTGAAATGCTTTATATATTAATTCCACAGTTTTTTATTTTATGAAAAATTTCCCATTATTGAGATATATTATTGGATTTATAAAATTCACCCATTTCAAATGTACAGTTTAATGATTTTTCACTAAATATACCAAGTTGAAAAATCATCACCACAAACCAGTTTTAGAAAATTTTCATCACCCCAGTAAAATCCCTCCTGCCCATTCAGCATTGTTTTTGAGAAGTCTGCTACATTCTGAACCCCAATCCTTTATATGGGGCCCAATTTTTCTCTCTAGAAGCTTTATGGATCTGCTTTTTATTTCTGATGTCTGAAATATTACAATGATGTGTATTAATATAATTTTTTATACCCTTCTGGAAAATTTTTAAATGATTTCTTTAGCAATCAGTTCCAAACTTTTCTCAGTGTCCTCTTTCTGGAACTCCTGTTCTAGTATTGAGCCTTTTAGAATAATTCTCTAGTGCTCTTGTCTTTTTTCTCTTATTATTTTAAAAAAATCTTTTATTGTTTTACTTTTGAGAGATTTTCTAAAATATTTTCTTCCAAACATATACAATAAAATAATTAACTATCTTTATTTCCAAAAGCCCTTTCTTATCTCTGAAGGTTCTTTTTTCTATAGACCCAATCTTGTTTCATGGGTGCAATAGTTTCCTTTCCCTCTGAGGATATAAATAATGCTGTTAAAATTTTTTTCTTTTCCTTGAATTGACTGTTTCTCCTGAGCTCATTGAAATATCTTTGTGTGTGCACTGGGCTGGTTGAGTGGTGGACCACATCTCGGTTTACCCAGCAGACACTTCTCCAACCTCTTTCCTCTAGAGTGTAAGCCAGGCTTCCAGCATTGTGGGAGCCTAACAAGGAAAGAGGTGGAGGAGACTTTTACTTAAGGTAAAAGTTAAGAATGGAGACTTTTACTTAATCCCCCTGTTTTCAGTATGGTGCCTTACCTCTTCCATTTGCTTTGCCTGGTGTCTTCCCCAAGTCCACAGTCTCTCTCCTTTGGCCTCTCCAGAGAGTGAACCTCCTGTATTTTGCTGGGTGGGGTGGAAAAGTCATCTGGCTACAAGGACTGGAGAGAAGAATCAGACTTTCAGCTCTTCCTTGTGTTTTCAGCCCAACTCCATCCTTTTAGCTTCAGAGTTACCTGGTGCCTCTATTTTCTAAACTTTTCTAGGTTTGGTGGGTTTTTGTTGTTGTTTTGTTGTTTGTTTTGGTTTTCATACCAAACTGGCTTCCTTCTTGAAGGCTTCTTCACCCCATGCCTGCCTTTCAGGCAGCTTTATTGTCTTTACTTAGTCAGTTAATACTCATCTAACTACTTTCCATCTTCCAAATTTTGGGGGATATCTTCCATCAGCTATTGTCTCTTCTCTTGTTCCTGGAGTCCTCGTGGGTTTGTATGTTATTACTTTACTGTCATTTTAGGAACAGGGTCAAATGCATATGTTTAACGTGCCAAGTCTAACCAGAAATTCCCTTCCTGTTCTGCTGCCATACTCTCAAGCCTGACTCACATTTCTAATGTGGACCGCCTACTATTCCCCAAACAAACAGGCTCTTTCTGGCCCCTTTACCTTTGCTAATAAAGTTTATGGAATATTCTTCTCACCTTCTTTGTGTCCTTGAAGACTAATCTTAAATATCATATACATGAAACCTTCTCCAATTGTCACTGCTAGAAAAATACCTTGCCCTCCTCTAATTCCCACGACATGTTTCAGCTCTCCTAAGAGACCTTCTACCAAATGGTATGTACGTCCATCACCTCCCCTATATAAGTTCCTTGAGGGAAAGAACAATATCTTAACATCTTAAATCCCTTTCAATCTGCTCAATATATATTTGTGGAATAATAAGAATTGTAATAATCAAATGTCTGCTCTACTGTGTACATTTAAAAAATGTGCATTTTAACCACAGTGGCTTTAATACTCACAGTCATTCTGCAAGGTAGAGTTTTAGCTTCAATTTTTAGGTGAGGGAACTGATGCTCAAAGATGTTAAACAACTTGCCTAAGGTCTAGCCAGAGGCAGGATCAGAAGTCAAATCCTATCCTCTCTGCCTCTAAAGTCTAAAGCCCAGTTGCTGTGCTTCACTTATTTTTTAGAAAAGTTTTTGTTAGTTACCTTTGTTTTATTAACTTGGATACTTAACACTTTTCATCCAACTGTGTGCTATTCTCTCCACTCTGAAAGTGTAGGTGCATCATGGTCATGCCATGCATTCCAAACCCTTGTCCCTCAAGCTGGAATCTTCAGCTCGGCCCCTGTGGATCTAGATCTGTTATTTATTGGACATTTACTCTCTGCCAAACAATTAGTAATACATATGGTTAAGGGCATGGGCTCTGAAAACAGGTTTAAATCCAGACTCCTCCACCTACAGCTCTGAGTGTGGGCAAGTTACAACCTATCTATGCTTCAGTTTCTTCCTCTGTAAAATGAACATAATAAAAGTTACCTAAGGTTATGGTGAGAATTAGATGAATTAAATACACATAAACTGCTTAAATGAGTGTGCACTAATTAATGTTACCTCTTATTTTCATGTGCTTTATCTCACTTAACTTCACACTGACCCTAGCAGGTAGAAATTATCTTAACTTTGCAGTAAGGAGCCTGCTATACAGATATAAATTGAGGTCTGTTTGATGCTAAAATCATGTTTTTAACCACTGTGCTACAGAGCCAGAGAGACAGATGCTATTTGTGGACATTTTTCAGGCTTTTAAAATTTGGTAATTCCATGAACAAGAAGACAGTGAACAACTTTGGTCTCCAGTGCAAGTGTGGAGAGAAAGTGAGAGCATCATTCTGTGTAGAAAGAAGAGCCATCCTTAGCCCTGATCGCACTAAAGTCAGGAAAGCAGGGCTTCAGCACTCACTGCTGTGTGACATCCTCCCCACACCCTCCCCTGGTCTTATTTCTCTCATCTGTAGATGAGGGGTTGCACTGGCCATCTCCAAGAGACTTTTGGCTCTCTTGCAGTTTCCCAGCAAAGCCAGGGTATTATCTGCTGAAGGCCAGCACCATCTGGCGGCCGTGGGCCATAACCCAAGCCCATTCTTCCCACTGCCACCCGGTGGCCACTAATGCCAAGATAAGTTTGCATGGCATTTTGAATTAAAACACAAAAAACAAAAAACTCTGATACACTCATACACGTTATCTTTATAACAACCTGATAAGATAGGTAGGGCAGGTGTTTGTACTCCCTTTTACCAACAAGAAACTGGTGTGCAAAGAGGTTAGGTGAAAGGCATGGAGTCATGGCAAGCTGGTTGGGTGTCAGAGCCTGGTTTAAAAGTTTCTGAGATATTAAGCTACCTCTGAAACAGTTCCAGTAGGTATTATTGAGAACGAACCAAGTACAAGATGCTTCACATTTCATTTAGTCTGATACTGAGTATCAATGATACTCCGTGAAGTTAAATAATTCACTCAGCATAGGGTATAGCAAAGGTAGGATTTGAACTCAGATTCTACAACTCTACCCAAAGATATTTCTCCTCCTTGCCCTCAATGCCTGGGGCTGGCACACAGAACAACCAAGTCTTCTACTCTCCAGAATCCGGTAATTCCTCTTCAGAACTGAGTCCCTAAGTTTTAGCTGGGCTGACAGTCACCCAGAATAGAGACTAGATTACCCAGCCTCCCTTGCAGCTAGATGTGGGCAGAACTGATGTAGTCAATTTTAAGAAAGAGTCTCTGAAGGGAGTGGGCATAACCTTCTTTGCTGGCAGTTTCTAAAGTGGCTGCCAGTGATCCCACTTCCTGGAAGTCACACTCTTGTGTAATTCTCTCCCCTTCGGTGTGGGCTGGAGCTAGTGCTTCTAACAAATAGACTGTAGCAAAAAATGATGGGAAGTCACTTCCAAGATCAGCTTACAAAAGACCGTGACTTCTGTCTTGCTCACATTCTTGATGTCTCTTCTTGCCTGCTCGGATGAAACAAGTTGCCATGTTGTGGGTGGCCTTTTGGAGAAGCCCATGTGACAAGGAACTAAGGCCCTTGGTCCAACGGCCTGCAGGGAAGCAAATCCTGCCAATAACCATGTGAGTGAGCTTGGAAGCAGATCCTTCCCAATTTGAGGCTTGAGATGTCACAGCCTGAGCCAACACCTTGGTGGCAGACTTGTGACAGACCCTGGGCCAAATGGCCTGGCTAAGCCATGCCTGGATTCCTGAAACTGTTAGATAATATATGTTGCTGTTTTAGGCCTCTAATTTTTGGAGTAGTTACACAAACAATAAATAGCTTACATACCTTCTTCCTTCCTTTTCTCTTCCTTGCTAGTTGGAAGGTGGATGTGATGGTTGGAGCAGACTACTTGGACCAGGAGATAGACTTGGGAATTGAGGCCCCCCCCGCCCCCACCCCGCCATAGAGGAAAAATGAGAAAGAAGGAGTCTGGGGCCTGACACAGTGGAACATTACTATTGTTTTGAATTTTCTTTCATTTTCAGCAGAACCCAACGCTTCCCTTTCTGTGTTACAGAGGTATGTGTCATTTTGTGTAAGCAAGGCTATCCCCAGGCAAAATGGTGAAATAGGTGAAATTTGCATTTGATGCCCTCGTTGTTTCTGCATCTTCTCTGCTTTTTTTTTTTTTTTTTTTTTTTGCGGTACACGGGCCTCTCACTGTTGTGGCCTCTCCTATTGGGGAGCACAGGCTCCGGACCCGCAGGCTCAGCGGCCATGGCTCCCAGGCCCAGCCGCTCCGCGGCATGTGGGATCTTCCCGGACCGGGGCACGAACCCGTGTCCCCTGAATCGGCAGGCGGACTCTCAAACATTGCGCCACCAGGGGAGCCCATCTGCTCTTTTCTTGCTCTTTCCCTTGTCTGATACCCAGTCCAAGTCTTCAGGGACTGCTTAGTGTCCCCTTTATACGCCAGATCCCAACTCCCAACCTCCCTCTCCACCCTCTTTTTGCTATTAAGTTCCGGCAGGGCTCCCATGATGCCACTTCTCCCTTCAAAAGACTGATAAATGCGTGCTTATTTGCTTGCAGGAGTATAGGAGGAGTGGCAGGGGTGGGGCTGGAAGACAAAATACTCTAAGTAGATTTCAAATGATGGCATTTCTGGAATCGTGAATTTATCAGAAAGATATTTTTAAATAGTGAGATCTTTCTCTCAACCAAGTGCACATGGGCTGCTCTGTACTCTAGGGCTGAAGGGAAAGAGAATGTGCGAAGGCACTAGGATGAATGGGTGAATGAAAAGTGAAAGGCAAACTTTTGTCAAGAATACAAAATGGTAGAGAATATAGATCTTATTTCCTTGATGACTTCGGGGAGCAATTTATGATTCCTGAGTCCCCTACCAGTCCCCCACCCTCATTCTTTTTTCATTGCCATTCTAGTAATACTTGGATATAAAATTTGATTCTCACTAAAGCTCAGAAGAATTTGGCCTTTTGAGCTCTCATAATTTATTTCTATTATGGGTCTTAATAAATATTGCATTTTTAATTGTTTCTTCCTAGCTAGGGATCAGGGAGTATTGCTCATACCTGTGTTTCTGGCACCAAGCATGGTGCCTGGCACATAGTAGGCACTCAATACATGCTTGTGTATGCATAAGGGGGGGCTCTTTATTTCTTGGGAAGCATCCTCAGGTCAGTGTATGTGATACCCCACCACACACAAATATAAACTGTTATTGCAGAATTCATTCATTTATTTAATAAAAAATTATGGAGCTCTTACCATATGCCAAGTACTGTTCTAGATGTTAAGGATAAAAACATAAATGAAACAGATGAAAATCTCCACTCTCATGGTGCTTATGTACTAGTGGGGAAGGCAGAAACTTAAGAGATAAATAAAATATACAGCATTTTGGAGGATGGTAAGTACTATGGAAGACAATAAAGTCTGAAAGGGTGGTGAGTGAGTCCTGGGGGAAAGAGGGGTGGTCTGTGGGAGAGTCACATGTGCTTCCCAGATATCCTGAGTATTCCCCTACACTTCCTGGCTTCCATTGTGGTAAAGCAGGGCCAGGTGGCTGCTGTTGGCCAATGGACTGAGAGCAGAAGTGGTGCATATTTTCAGGCCAAGGTGGTTTAGAGCTAGTAAGCCTTTCCCATCTTCCTGCCTCAGAGAACTTAGAGGCCATGAGTTCAACAAAGAGTGTCACCAGATGGGAAGAACCTTGGTCCCTGCGTCCTGGATGGAGGAGAGTACTTCACCCCCATCTGCTTTGCATTTGTTGCCCTGACTGACACAGTGGCATTTGAACAAAGTCCCAAAGAAGCTGAGGGAGTGAGCCATGTAGTTACCTTGGGGAAAGAGCATTCCAGGCAGAGGGAACCTGAGAATGACATCTGGACCAGCTTGAGTAACTTACAGATAACCAATTTCACTTCTCTCCAGCTGTCTTGGGTGCTCTGACCCACTAAGAACCCTGTACATCAGGTTCCTTTTTTAAAAAGGAAAAGAGGCCAATTTATTTTGTGATTGTGAACAAAGAAAGAAATGGCACAACTATTCACCTCCTAGTCTCTTTCTCTCATTCTCAGGCCCCAGACATTTTTTCCTTCAGGATAAATGTGGCTTACTCTGGATACAATGTAATAGCAATGTCTGGACCATGCTCTCCATCCCTCCTGCCTTGGGGAAAGCTGGAAGAGTTGTGTTGGGTATCAGGACATCATCCTTCTGCAGCATTCCTTCAGTGGTGCTGCCCTTCTAGCTCCTGGCCGTCGGCCCACCCTCACTGATTCCCACGCCCCAAGGCTCCTACATTGCATGTGGGGCCTTTTTCTCATGGGTTTAATTTCTCTTAAGACCACTTCACAGAGGTTCCATTTTAATTGCTAACTGCTCAATTGCTTTGTCTTACTTAAAAAGACAAGTTTAATAAAGCCCAAAATTCTTCTGTCTAGGTCTTAATGACCTGTGCAAAGTTAACTTTGACAAATGGTACATTTTAAGCCAAAACATACTCTCTGAACCCTAAACATAGTATAGCTTTTGGTGCTCTTTCCAAAGGCAAGCAAATCATAACAATATTCTGTGTAGAAAAATCCAATATATAAGCTGACACCACTTTTACCTTTTTCTTCTTTTTTTAAAATCCCAATGCCTATATTTACATAATGACAAATGAAATTTTAAGAAAACTCTAATACCAATGTTTCTCAAACTTAAATAATGTTCAGGTTCCTTGTAAGGGAAAAAGAGTCTCATGGATCTCTAGAGTTGGCTTAAATTATTTTTTATGATGTTGCATACACATATATGTATATGTGTATATATGTAAACACAAAACTAAGGAAAAGATTCATTTTTATAAATTTTATGCATCTATAAATCCAAAACAAATTTATAAAGTAAATACAAACAGAACTACCAAATGGGGAAATTAAAATTTACAATGTTGACTTAATATAAGGAATGGTGTTTTGCTGAAACCAAATTGCCCCTCACAACATAAATATTTTACTGACTGCAATAGCACAGACCTGTTTAACCACGTACTTTGTGATGACTCAGTTCTCCCACTAACCTTTCTTTGTATGGTACACCACAATATAATTTGGCTATAACTTGGTGTGACCACATCATTTGTTTTTTAAGTCCCTTTGTGTTTTTTTTCTCATACGTCTGCAACAATTCACTTAGTGCTATTTGCCAATCACAAATCCAAACAGAGGCAGTGAAATTGCATTCCCAGAATAACTATAAAGGGTTGATAAATTCATAAAGAGATTCCACCCCACTAGTAATCCAATACAAATTAAAATTAGAGCCACTTCCACTATCAAACTGGCAAAGCTTTTTAAAAGGATAAAATAAATGCTGGTGGGTATGTGTGATGGGCACCCTTGAACACTTTTGGCGAGAATGAAAACTGGCCTGAATTTTCTGGAAAGCAATTTGGCAGTAGGTATTCACAGACTTAAGAGTTTTCAAAGCATTTGAATCAGTAATTTCACTTACAGGTTTTTATCCTAGGGGAATAATTTTGAAATGTGGGCAAAGATTTCTGTATAAAGATATTCATGGCCCTGTTCCTGTTAACAGTGAAAAATAGGAACCCTCCTAATGTCCAAAAATAATGACATCAACTATATTATCAACAATTATGTAGGCATTACAAATATTTGTGAACAATTTGAATAACAGTATATAATTTTCAAGATCTAACATTGAGAAATAATGCCATTTGCAGCAACACGTATGGACCTAGAGACTATTATACTAAGCGAGGTAAGTCAGAAAGGGAAAGACAAATACCATATGATATCATTTATATGTATAATCTAAAATATGACACAAATGAACATATCTATGAAACAAAAACAAACTCACAGACACAGAGAACAGACTTGTAGTTGCCGTGGGGAAGGGAAGGATTGGGAGTTTGGGATTAGCAGACTCAAACTACTATATACAGAATGGATAAACAACAAGGTCCTGCTGTATAGCACAGGGAACTATATTCAATATCCTGTGATAAACCATAATGGAAAAGAGTATGAAAAAGAATATATATATAACTGAATCACTTTGCTGTACACCAGAAATTAACACAACATTGTAAATCAACTGTATTTCTATAAAATTTGAAAAAAACCAAAAAGATATAACATTGAGGAAAAAATAAAAAGCAGGGTACAGTACTATATTTTCTATATAGTTCTATTATATAAAAAATATAAATATGCAAAGTAAAAGACCCAACGAAAATAAGTCAAAACCATGAGTGCTTTTTTCCTGAAATGTGGGTAATTTATGCTTTACTTTTTATATTTCCTGATTCTTTCAAGTTTTCAATAATAAGTATACAACAGTTTCATTTTTTTTAATTAATGTAAACAGCCCTATAAAGGACAGCATGTCAGTTGGACCATGCTAAAACACTCCTGACTGTGAGTTGGAATTGCTTCCCTACAACATCTATCCACAGGTCCCAGGTCTACTTTCTAGAGTTACACAGAGTAAGTTTACAACTACAGCAGAGATGTTTCAAGAAGGTCAGTTAGCAACCTTCCCCACCTCCCACCTCCATAACCCAGCTCCCCCCACTTCTGTCAATTTCCTCTCTGCCTAACACTTTCAGCTGTTCTCTGTCAGGGTCTCCGATTTCACCAGCCTGCTTACCTTGCTCCAGACAGGCTCCTGTTTAATAAGTTTCCTCTAACAATGTGATATTCAGAACTAAAGACAGGTCTTCAGAGTTCTAAAGTACAGCTACAGTTATGCCACTCCTCTGCTTAAGAACTTCCAAAGGCTCTTACCAGAAGATCAGACCCACCAGCTTGGCATTAATGCCCTCCTGGATCTGGTTTGAGCCTTTTGTACCTCTAACACACTCTACACCAGTGCTTTCAAGCTATGGGTTGCTATGTATTAGTGTCATGAAATCAATTTTTTAACCAGCATCAAAAAAAAAAATAGAAAATACCAAGTTGCATTGCACATACTAAAGACAATGTCACAGGGTGTACACACATGCACGCGCACGCGCGCGCGCGCGCGCACACACACACACACACACACACACACACACACACACACTAGGTTACAAGGTCATAGCTGAAATGTATTTCTTACTGTGAGTGATGATCAAAAAATTTGAAAGCCACTGCCCATGTCAGAGCCACATCAGGCCAGCAGCTTGTCTCCAATCTTGCTTTGTAATGCCTTTAATCCCACTGTTCCCTCAGCTAGGAATTCTCCCTGCTCTCTGCCTACTGAAATCCTTCAGCGTCCTAATAAGACAGCACATCCTCCCTGAAGTGTTCCCCATTTTCCCTCATGTGTGATCCTGAAATGATGATCTCATACCTTTCTTATAGCACTCAAAACAGCCTGCCTTGCACTGTAGTTTTGTCTGTACACTGAGTTCTTAGAGTACCTGGAGGGCAGGGCTGTGTCTTACCCACCTTTGGGTCCTTCAAAGACCCAGAAGTATAGTGAACCGGATTGATGCTCAATAAATGTCTCCCCAACTGAATATTTTCTCTATCTCCTTCCAGGAACATTTTCTGGTGTGCTTCCTCCTTCTATTTTCTTGACCATAGGCCCCAGTAGGCATAAGATCTGTGTCCTGGGGCCCACGTTATCTACAGTGGTGCCTCTAAAAACCAGTCTGTCCTGAAAGTGTTCATCTTTCTTGAGGAGGAATAAGAGAAATAAACATAGTTCTATCCATTTTAAAGATCTCTCCTTTATTTGAGAGCGTATCTCTCCTATACTTTTGCTGTTAAGATGTATTTTTATGGAGCAATGTTGACGGTAAATTAGAAAATAATAGTTGATTTCTAGTGTGTGTGTGCTAATTGTCTTTATTTGGCAAAATAAAAAGCTGGTAATTCTATATTCGTATTTAAAAAGATTAAAATTAAAAATTACTGGTTGGGAATCAACTACCCTTTCTGGGCTGGCTGAAGATAGGTTCACTTTCTTAAATGCTAGATAAATTCACTGACATAGGGCTGGAGGAGGGTTTCTCTTCTCATCTAACGGACTACTATTTATTGGTCTACTCTCCTCCTCTGACGTTTCCACTCTCCGGTTCCTAACGATGTTAATCACGCCAGAAGTCCCTGGGGTGAGACAGTGTATCTCTGGCCCTTTAAATGGGGGCGTGGTGTAGAGGGGCGGACCGCCCAGGAGAGACCCGGGTGAGAAGAGGAAAGCGGAAGCATGGCCACCGGGTAGATACTGCGCGTGCGTGGGGCTAGAGCAGGGGGCGGGTCACGCGGGCTTGGGATCCTGGGCTGGAAAGGCTGAGAGCTCAGGTAACGAATCTCCGGAGAGCGGGCCAACGGGGTGGGGGGCTGTACCCGGGGCGGGAGGAGAACGCGTGCCGGGTCCTTGAGCCTCGGCCCTTTCCCCCGCGCGACAGCGGGGCGGCCTTGGAGTGGCTGACCGAGCGGCCCCTGATGGGCTAACAGGACCAGGGCCCACCGTCCGGGCGGGGTTGACTCTGGGGCGGAGGAGAGTGTCCTGTGTTTGGCTTGGAACTTGGGTTAGGCAGTTTCCACTTGTTGGTTCCAAAGAATGTGAAGCTGAGGTGCAGGTGCACCCGCTTCTCCAGATTGTGAGCCTTGGAGGCAGGTAATCACTTCCCTCCCGCAGCGGAACAGGTGTGTAGCCCGCCTTTGGGGTCTGGGGCGCAGGTGTAGGCTCCTCCATCCCTCGAGGCCTGGGATAAGTGTGCTTCCCGAGTGTGAGGCAGAAGCTTAGATGGGATGTCCATCTAAGGATTGGTGCGCACCCTGTGAGGCTCGGTCCAGTTTCTCTCTGCTTGCAACGTGTGCCCCAGAGTGAGGGCAGCAGGGGACACGTGGGTCTCTGATGTTCGAGGCCATTCCTGTGTCCTGGTTAGTTCTCCAAGTGTGGTACTTGGGGAAGGAGTGGTGGGGCAGATGGAAACAGAGCTGCCTAAAATGTTTGGGTGTGTTTCAAAGGAGGAAAGGTGGGATGAAATAGTATCCGTGAGAAAGGTTTCATGGCTACGGGTGGTCAGGAACTGCTGGGGAGCCTTCTCCAAACAGGCATGCCTCCTTCATACCCTGCTAATGTTAGATTGATACTAGAATGGTCAGGAAGGCTGTGTCCTCTACTATACTCCCCGACCCACAGCAAACAAGCCAAACGTGGTCGGTAACTTGTGGTGCCAACTTTACTCCAGATGTCTGCGATTAGGAGATAAATTAAGTATCAGGTGTGTGTTTCAAGTACCTCTAATATAAATGGGGATGGAGGCCCTACATATGTTTGTGTAAGATATGGGTTTGCTCATGGTTAAATTTAAGAAGAGTAGCTATTGAAATCTCTGTCAATAGCTGGTGTGTTCCATAGAATGCAGAATAACGATAAATGGGAGAAAAAATTCTGGTTGAACTATTGGCTTCGTATGTCAAAGAGACATATGTGAGGAAATTTTTTCCAGAGGTCAAGGGAATAGTATGTTGATTATCCTTTATACATTTCCTTTGTACCTGGACCAGCGTCGGCAGATGGATGTTTTCTGTCTTCCAGAATATTGGGACCTCTTGGTGATTTTTCAACTCTTTCCCACCCTTTCATAGACATATCAACCATTGTGACACCAAATGTCAGTTATGTATGTGAATGAAAAGTAAGGCCTTTTGAACTTAAGTATGTTTAACTTTTGTTTATAGTTTTCACAGAGTTTCGATAACATCTTCTCTTAACCTACAGCTTCGGGT
Organism: Stenella coeruleoalba; assembly: GCF_951394435.1. Lineage (NCBI taxonomy): Eukaryota > Metazoa > Chordata > Mammalia > Artiodactyla > Delphinidae > Stenella > Stenella coeruleoalba. Next base: position 62,415,941 of record NC_137150.1, read on the forward strand.
GTCATCTGTATATATTTGTAAGAACAAACTGTTCTATTCTTAAGTGAATTTTGAATTAATGTGTGAATTATCTTCATTCTGTATAACAGCCTTTGTGTTATGTCATCCAGGCTTAAGCACCCTAGAGAGAAATCTCCTACCTCCAATATTTATAAGTTTCAGGGAAGGACACTGGTTGGCCAGATTGGATACAAGAATGTCATGTGCTTATTCTTCTGGCCAAGCAGAGAGGGTATTTGATTGGCAGCACCACCAAAATTACATGGTTGAAGTGGAGGAGGAGCGGTCTTCCAAAGGAAAGATGGGTCTGTTTCTGAAGTCGATGAGTAAGGGTGAAACTTGAGCACCCTCAAAAAGTACCTTGAAGATTGAGTACCCGGGGAAGGAGTCATGTTAGAGACTGATCTCTCAGGAAGTTCAGCACGGCCAGTTTTTGCTCGATGTTGGAACAGGTGAAACGGATTGCCGTGTATGAGGCATGCGAGAAGTGAGACTGACCAAAAAGCCAGTGGATACCCACCCCCTCCCCCCATGCATACTCTGAAGCTTGTAGTTATTGAGTGGAGCGGTATGCAGAGTCCCTGGCTCTGTGTGAATCATTTCTTTTCTTCTCTTTCCATTTGCCGTAGATAATGGTTGAATTCCTATAAATTGAATGAACTTATGATACAGTTTCACTGTTTTCCTCTTGGCCTATAGGCTGAATTAATGTAAAAAAACAAAATATTTGAAATTCTGGAGTTTGTGTCATGTCATACATGAGCGAAATGATCATTTAAAAAAATCAATGTTAGGGATTAACAAAAAACTCACTTAGATGCAAAGAGGGGAACTTGCAAGGTGGGAGGCTTTTGTGGGCAGAATGACTAGCCATATCTTATTTTGAATGACCAGAACTGCTGTTTAAGGCTCTGGAAGCCAGTGATGCAGTGTTGCTTGGCCGCTTACCTAGGGAGGGAGGGTGGGGGGGAGGTGGTTAGGTGGATGGATTGGTGGGGTGAATAGCTACTATGTAATTAGGCACTGGGAATACAGTGATGAAAAAAGGCAGATATGGTCTTCATTTTCCTGGAACCTACATTCCAGTTGAGGGAAGGGAATGGAGGTTCAGACATGGAAAAATGATTGCAATGTGGTAAGTGTGATAAAAGGAGAACAATGTTATAGGTGCTTATTAACCAGGAACCTAGTTTAGTTGAGCAGGACAAAAAGAAGCTTTTTTGAGGAAGCAGAGTTTTAGCTGCTATCTGAAGGATGAAGATGATCGTCTGTAGTTGACAGGCCTCATTACATAAAGGTAGAACTCAATTATAACTTGGTTTATTATGGCATAGATTCCTGCATGCTATAAGTCAAATAATATCATCTGAAGCTTAACAATTACAGGTAATAAAACTGGTATATTTAGGCCTTCCCTGGTGGCACAGTGGTTGAGAGTCCGCCTGCTGATGCAGGGCACACGGGTTCGTGCCTCAGTCTGGGAAGATCCCACATGCCACGGAGCGGCTGGGCCCGTGAGCCATGGCCGCTGAGCCTGCGCGTCTGGAGCCTGTGCTCCGCAACGGGAGAGGCCACAACAGTGAGAGGCCCACGTACCGCAACAACAAAAAAACCCAAAAAACAAAAAACTGGTATATTTAATTTGCAACACAGGTGTTATTCTTACATTCCAATTCTTGTGTTGATCAGCAGATATTTATTGAATGTCTGCCTAGCTATGCAAGTCAGTGAGCCCAGTGATGTGGAGTATACAAAAACACCTGGCCCCATTTCTGTTGTGCAGCTGGGGAGAAAAGAAGTAGTCACATGGTAAGTTAACTAATGAATCAATATAAGGAAAGTGCCAAGCTGCTGTTCAAAAGAAGACATGCATTCTGGATTCAGAGGGTGTTTAGGGAAGGAAGGTTCCCAGAAGGAAGGATGGAAAGAAGGGATTTAGATAAATGGAAGGAAAAGGAAAGGGAAGGTGAATTAGTGTGAGCAGACATGGAGGGAAAGTGGTAGCTATTCTTTTTTTTGGGCTGTGCTGTGTCTTCGTTGCTGCGTGCGGGCTTTCTCTAGTTGCCGCGAGTGGGGGCTGCTCTTGGTTGCGGTGCGTGGGCTTCTCATCACGGTGGCTTCTCTTGCGGAGCACGGGCTCTAGGTGCACAGGCTTCAGTAGTTGCGGCACGCGGGTTCTAGAGCGCAGGCTCAGTAGTTGTGTGTGTCCCTTGCATTGGCAGGTGGATTCTCAACCACTGAGCCACCAGGGAAGTCCTCGAAGTTATTCCTGAAGGACTCTGAATACAAATAATAAGTTTAGTCATAAAGGAGCTGTTATTCTGCCTGGAATGGCTTAGAATTTGGAATTTTATCCTGTAGGCATTGGGGAGCTGTTAAAAAAGAGTCCATTTACCAGAGAAAGATAATAGAAAACAAATAGAAGTTAATTCTGTATTATATTTTTCTTCACAAAACAAACCACGAGAAGATAAAACAAAACAAAGAAATGGAAGAAGAGAAATACTTGGATTGGGAGGACCAGAAACAAAGTTGATGTGTAAAATTGCTTTCATATCATGATTTTGTGATATCTTCTGGGGGATATAGTATATTTAAAAAAAGACAAACTTGATTTGATTTCAGTGTAATTTGAAAACTGTCTCATATAACACTTTTGGGAGGAAGAGATTGTCAGTGAATAAATAGGATCCTGGAACTTGAGAACAGTTGGGAATGTCTGCCAAGGTTAAAAAAACTGGTGGAAGAGTTCCTCATTTACCTGGCCTAATATAGGTCACATTCTAACACATTCTTGTTTCAGGGTCTTTAACTTTAGAAGAATTTGGAAATCTTGAGGAACTTTTAAATTTCTTGAAAACCTAAACTGTGTCCAGGCATTATTCTAAGTGCTTTACAGTCATTATATCATTTATTCTTAACAGTAACTCTGCCAAATAGGTAGTTGCATTCCTAAGAGTCAGGACTCGCAATTGTAAGTGACCCCCACCTCCCCTCCCCAACCCCCCGCCGAAAAAAAGAAAAATTGGGAGAGTGTGTTGGCTTATGTAGCCAAAATGCCAGAAAGCTGTGGCTGGAGCTAACATCATAAAACACTGGAACCTGGAGCCTGAATGATAGCAGGACACTCGTTCCTCCTCGTCTCCGCTTCTGTTTATAGATTGCTTTCATTCTTGCTAGAGAATTTGTACCTAGAGTATAAATTCTGTTGATAGAGGCAGATCTCCAGTGACAGATGCATAGTAGATGTTTAGTTGATATGTGTTGAATAAATGACCTCCTTTTCTGCAGAACAGGATGGGGTGGAGGGTGGGGAATATTGCTCAGCCTTATTATGCATTGTTTAAAGAACAGTGGAAATGGCTCTTCCTTACCAGTTCCATTTTAGTGAATCCTGGTGAAGGACCCTGGCTATATTGTGCAATCTCTGTTACCAGGGGCTTTTTGATTGGCAGCCTCTACAAGAACCACATGGTTTGAAGGAGGCTTTCCCAGAACAAGAGGTGATGCTCTGGGCAAACAGCACAAATGGCCACAATATTTCATCTTACAGATGTAGAAATAGAGGGGCTCAGAAAGGGTAGACAAATTGACCAAGGTCATAGATAGGAATTGGTAAACCCCGATTCAAATATGGTTTTAATGGACTCTTTGGTTTATGTTCTTTCCAGTTTGCCGCCACATCACACTAACAGGAGCTCGGTGAAGTGAAGGTTGGAAATGAAGTAGGGTAGCGTGGCAGGATGATGTTATTTTTTCAGAGAATGCTTGATTTCTTGAAACTTCTTCAGTGCAGTATTGGTGTTCACAGATGCTGAGCTGTTCTGAGAACCTTTCATTAACTCCAGATAGAAGATTTAAAAAGAACCAGGAAAAAATTGTTTTCCTTTCTGAGTTATTTTGGGGACACAAATGTGAAGAATGAAACATTTTAGGTTATTGAATCATTTAAAGTTTTTGTTCTTGTTATGTGGTCTTTTCCACTATTTAAAAAAATGTGTAAGAATAAAACTTAACTGTACTCAGGAAACACTGAATGTAAATTTGTGCATGCTTGCAAACATTCCTTGACTAATTGAAATCATTTTTGCTAAGTGGTACAAATAAGAGTGAACTTTATTAAGAAGTAATTTGTCATGAGCCAATTCAGTCTTCTTTGAAGAAGGGCTTGTAAACGCTAATATTGCTCCTGCCTTTGGCTCATTGCAAAAGGAGAAGTACATTTAGTACCCGAGATTGGAAAGATGCTTTCAAATGTTGCCAGTTACAGAGTGCCCTCAGTTATGTCTTCTAGGAATGTAGTTGATAGCATGTGTTTGTAGGACAGAGCGTTAGAGTCTATCTTCTGCAACATGTGAAAGGAATTAGTCTGTTTGGTAATGTACCAAATGTACTAGCTAGAAAAGTTGGTTTCAGCTCTTGAAAAATCAGTCTTCATGAGTCTGCGTGTCTTTCTTATGCATAGTAGATATTCATTTTTTAAAATATGATAAAAAGAAATATTGAAGGAAGTGAAATTCATTTTAAGTGTACTAAAAAAATGACCATAACCAGATAAAATTGTTAATGAGTTTTGGGCATGTTATTTTATTTTTTAACTTATTATTATTTTTTTTAAATGTTCCTTAAACTCACCAGCATACAAATGTGAGCAGGCACTCTTCCCACACTCAGATTGTATCATGAGTGCATGTTTTTTTTTTTAAATAAATTTATTTATTTTAGGCTGTGTTGGGCCTTCGTTGCACATGGGCTTTCTCTAGTTGTGGCGAGCGGGGGCTACTCTTCATTGCAGTGCACGTGCTTCTCATTGTGGTGGCTTCTCTTGTTGTGAAGCACAGGCCCAGAGCTCATGGGCTTCAGCAGTTGTGGTGCATGGGCTCAGTAGTTGTGGCTCGTGGGCTCTAGAGCACAGGCTCAGTAGTTGTGGTGCATGGGCTTAGTTGCTCTGCAGCATGTGGGATCTTCCTGGACCAGGGCTCGAACCCGTGTCCCCTGCATTGGCAGGCGGATTCTTAACCTCTGCGCCACCAGGGAAGTCCCTGGGCATGTTATTTTAAAAAGAACAATAACAACAACTAATTCTCAACTCCCTTTAAAAAAATTAATTCTTTCTGTGGCTCGGAGGTTCTCAGCCTTTTTTTCTGCCTTCACTTCAGTAAGGAATAAGAGTAAGAGAAGTTCGTTTGGTGGGGAAGTTTGGTGGTGGTGGTGATTATGCCCTCTGTGGGCAGTATGTAGTTTGAAAAAGCTTTCTACTGAGAATTACTGCTAGTTGTTGGGTACTGTGGAAAACACCTAGTCTAGAAAACAAAATGACCTTTGTTTTTATTATCATCATTACTATGGCATTGTTTCTATTTTCATATGTTTGCTTCTTTATTCTAAACAGGAAGAGCTAAGTGATGGACTTTTTAAAGTTTGGTTACTTGTAGCCTAATTATAACACAAACTAAAAACATTTAAGGGCAAATGTAATTGTTAAACTTATAATTTTTTTCCCCAAAAATATTTTTAGTTTTCTAGAAATTTTGCAGACAGCTGTTTTCTACACAGCTTTTAAAGTAAACCAGATTATCTGTTTCTTTTTGATATGGTATTATATCATTTAGAGCTGTGAAAAATACCAAAAAATTGCATACATTTCTTTAGTATTTCAGTTTTCCCTGAAAATGTCTGTCTTTAACTAGCCTTCTTTCTAGAACTCTCTAGTCAGCTGTGGAATTTTTTTTTGGCGGTACGCGGGCCTCCCACTGTCGTGGCCTCTTCCGTTGCGGAGCACAGGCTCCGGACACGCAGGCTCAGCGGCCATGGCTCACGGGCCCAGCCGCTTCGTGGCATGTGGGATCTTCCTGGACCGGGGCACGAACCTGTGTCCCCTGCATTGGCAGGAGGACTCTCAACCACTGCGCCACCAGGGAAGCCCTGTGGAATTATTTTATCCTGGCATCATTGTTGTCTCCCCAATAGATCCGAACCTTTAGATTTGCTAGTGTCCTGTTAAGTGGCTAGCTATCCATTCTGTGCCCTCTGTGTCTGCACTAAGTTCCCTTAGAGGTCTATGGCCCTGTATGGATGACAGTGACAAAACTGGACTATATGCTTATCTTCAAGGAGAACTGGAGATATGCTCAGGTTTGGGAGTGTGAAGAAGGGGTTAATTGCAGCTTTTGGCACCAGTTACCCTCTTGTTCTTAGGTACATAAATCTAGTTGGTACCAGGTCTAGTGGCTGAGCTTGCCCCAAGTCTGTCACTATCACCAGACTTAGGATTTCGGGTGGAGGACCACTTCCTAGACTCCTGAGTCAGATGTTCCTCCTTTGGGCTGCCATAGAAACCCTCCCTGCATATCATAACCCATACCCTAGGATTGATTTCTGTTTGCCTGTAGTCAGATGATTGAGTGAAGAATCAGTTTCCACAGAAGTCTGACCCAGTAAGTCTTTGGAATGTCCAGTTGAGGAAATCTAAATGATAAATATTTTTTCTTTTTTGAAAAGAGATCATCATTCAGTTCATCATGATCTAAGCCCAAAAAACAGAACAAAACAAACAAAAACTTGCTTGGATTGACCGAATACAGTTATTAAAAGTAAACATGGACAATGAACCAGACCATGAAAATGTGGAACAGAGCCTCTGTGCCAAGACTACTGATGAAGAACTGAATAAGTCTCTCAATCTGGAGGCTTCACTTTCAAAATTCTCCTACATAGATCTGGACAAGGAACTGGAGTTCAAAAATGATCTGGTAAAAATTCAGCTTTTGTCAGGTTTGAGGTTTAACCAAAATGTTGGTTAGAGTGTACTTTATGATCCAAAGACTCTAAATATATCATATTTTGCATAGATTAATAGGCATCTCTATACAGTTTTATGCAGTAATATTACTCTTCATTTGTATAGCTCATTACAGTTTATGAAACACTTTAATACATCTTCTCATTTGAGCTTCACAAGCCTGATACTCCATTTTGTGGGGGAAGAAACTGAAGTGCAGCTATGTTGAATGATGTCTCAATATCATAGCGCTAGTGGTAGGTTTAGAATTCTTGTGCAGTGATTTTTTTCCTCATTGATTTGATATTAATAGGTTTTTGTGGCCATGAGACTATTTAATGACAAGTTGTTTGACCTAATCATCCACCACCATAATTTATGAAATACTGAGAAACGCAGTGTCAGTCCTTTGTGTATTGCTTATGGCTTATGTCTAAACTTAGAAAATTAGGGCTTGTCGTAAGAAATGCTGTTTTGTTTAAGAAAGCAGATGCCAAAGCCCTTCAACAGAAGCTTTCTGGAAAGGGCTGTCAGGATGGTGGCATCAGTGCATATTTGTGCTTGATAATCACTGAATATGCGGATAGTCTGTAGTCTTTTGACCTGACCCTTTGTATCATAGATTATTGAGTTGGCTGTCTGTGTGAAGAATTTGGTGGTATGTTTGTCTCTTAATTGATAATGGTTCTAATCAATTAAAACGCCCTCACAGTTATAAGAGGGAAAGCATTATTATGTGAGCATTAATTTCTTTTCTCTGTTTAGATTGATGATAAGGAGTTTGATATTCCTCAAGTTGATACTCCTCCAACACTGGAAAGCATACTAAATGAAGTAAGTATATACTAATGATTGCTATCATTTTATGGCATTGATTTGAATACTTCTGGGTTATAGTGTATGTCTCTAGACCTGCATTGTCGAATATGGGAGCCAATAGTCACATGTGACAATTTAAATTGATTACAGTTAAATAAAAATTAAAACTTCATTTACTCAGTTATACAGGGCACACTTCAAGTGCTCAGTTGTCACATGTGGCTAGTGGCTACTGTAGTGAACAGCATAGATACAAAATATTTCCATTATTGCAAAAAGTTCTGTTGGACATGCTGATCTAGGTTGTGAGCTTCTCAAGGGCAGAAGCTATGTCTTGTTCATCTCTGTGCCCAGTACAATGCCTCATACTTGGTAGATTAAAGAAATGTTTTAGTAAGTGAGTTGAAATACTAAATTCATGACACTTTTGAGATTTGTGTTATGTTTTGATAATGTTATCTCTACCAGTGATATTCAAATAGCTCGTCCTCTGATACAAAAGAGCATCTGCAGCCTTGTAATGCACTTCATCACTGTTCTGTATAAAGAAAACGAAGCCTCCATAGTTTATCTTGTGAATACCATCTCTATTAAAAAGGTTTGTAGAGTTATGAAATGATGTTCCTTTCTGAATTAGCAGATCATAAAGGCTTTATAAAGGAACTCTGTGGAAGTACATGTTGGTGAAGTGTGCCAGTTTTTTTGTACCCTGCATCTGCTGACAGTTCTTCAGCTCAGTCTTCTTGATCTTTAAAAACTTGCTTAAGACTCCCATTGGAGGCTTTAGCTTCTAATTTGAGAAAGATTTTTTTTTTTTTGCAGTACGTGGGCCTCTCACTGGGCCTCTCACTGTTGTGGCCTCTCTCGTTGCGGAGCACAGGCTCCGGACGTGCAGGCTCAGCAGCCATGGCTCACGGGTCTAGCCGCTCCGCGGCATGTGGGATCTTCCCAGACCATGGCACGAACCCGTGTCCCCTGCATCGGCAGGCGGACTCTTAACCACTGCGCCACGAGGGAAGCCCTCAGAAAGATTTTTAAAATCTATTTCAGATACATAGTTGTGTTTTCCAAAAGATAATGATGCAAAGCTTCCTCAATAGAAATGCCCACTGACCCCATACATCTGAGTGGGTTGGGCCCTGGTCTTTATTACTTCTTTATCTATACTTGCAAACTACCTTCTCAGTGAATTGTATCTTTTATTTCTTTTTTTGAAAATATCAGCTTGATGTCGCTGTTTCTTTGAATGTATTTTAACTTCAGAAATGTTATGTATGATCTGTGTTAATAAGACTTAAGCGTTTTTAATTTTGACAAAGAAGTCTTTGGTCAATGAAAGAATATCCTGTTACAGTGATGGTTATTTATTGCTTCCTAATATAGAGGAAATCTTTCATTTAGCAATGAAGAGATTAATTATAGTCAGTTTTGATAACATGGTCTTAATCACATATTATTTCAGTTACTAAGTGAAGAATAAAAATAATCTTAGAGGACTGTGTACAAAGCCCTATTTGTACATCTTTATATAATAATGGCAAAGAAAATAATGCTCATGAATGAGACTGTAGTTCATAATGAAGGAAAACTGTCTTTGCAATATTTACTTATCTACTAGTAACAGCAAGTATAGTCATTAGTGGTTTACTGAGAGGATAATACTGTTATCATCCTCAACAGTAATTTGGGTGCCTTGTGTATTTGGGTCATAGTGTTAGATGCTGGGATTATAAAGTGCTGCATGACAGTCTCTGACTTTGAGAGAGAAATAGGACTGGAAATTGGCCAGCTTTCATACCACCAGGGAGCGAGGCAAGGGAATAAGTAAAAGTAAAAATAATTTGAGTTGTAGAATGTTATGAAGAGAAAAAGGAGGAAGAAGTATGAAAGAAAATGATTTTAAGAAAGAAAAAAAAGACAGAAGTAGAAAGTGTAAATAAATAAGCACTTACTTCAGGATACGTGGGTGCATATATTCTATGAAGCTCATTAATAGCAACCTGACGAGGTGCTGGGAAGAAGTGTACATCCAAGATATTTTACAGAAAGAGATGACTGAGACATCCTAAATCTCAGAATTTAGGGCATGAAATAATGTTACTAGGCCATGTCATCCTTTGAAACTATGCTACTTCTGAGGTTTTTAATTTTGAAATTTTGTTCTCTAATCCTAACAATCCTCCCCCTACCCCCACGTTCTCTTACCTCCATTAAACGTGCTCTTTGACCTCTTCAGGACCAAGTCTCTTGATCCTTCTTAGTCTCCCAGTGTCTGAGAGTAGCCCTGGCTTCACTTCAGTTCTACTGTTGGATTGTGCAGCCAGAAATTTCTTTTGAACTTTTAATTGAGGTACAACATACATATAGAAAAAGTGCACAGGTCGTAAGTGTACTGCTTGGTGAATTTTCACAAACAGAATGCTCTGTGTAACCAGAGTCCAGATGAAGAAATGAAACATTACTAGCACCCCAGAAGCTCCTCTTGTGCTCCTTCAGTACCCAACCAGGATAATCACTATCCTGACTTCTACCGGCATTGACTGCCTTGGCTGCTTTGAACTTCATATAAATGGAATTATACAGTATGTGCTTTTGTGCATCTGACTTACTTCCCTCGATATTGTGTTTTTAGATTTATTCATATTTTTGCTGCATGCAATTGTTCATCCATTCCCATTGTTGTATAAAATTCTTTGTTATATACCATTATTTACTCATTCAACTGTTTATGGGCAGTTTTATAATATCTGGTTTCTGGCTGCTATGAAGAGTGCTGCTGTGAATATCCTTATTCATATCTTTAGATACATACACACATGTGTACACATACATACACACGCACTCACACACACATTTCTGCTGGGTATGTACCTAAGAGTAGAATTGCTAGGTCACCAGGTATGGGCATGTTCAGCTTTGGTTGATACTGCCACAGGTTCCTCAAAGTGGTTGTGATAATATATACTTCCTACAGCGATATATGGAAGTTCTGGTTACCATATCCTCATCAACTTCTGAATTTTTCTCTCTTTTTCACTTTAGCCATTCATACTTGTAGGTGTGTAGTGATATCACATCATAGTTTTAATCTGAATTTCCCTGAAGACTGATGAAATTTGGGTACCTTCGTATGTTCTGGCCATTTGGATATCTCTTTTGTGAATTGCTTTTTCATGTCTTTCGCCCACTTTTCTATTCAATTGATTTTTAAAAAACTTATTTATAAGAGTTCTTTATATTTGATGGATATAAGTTTTTAATAGATATATGTATTGCAAATATCTTCTTCCATTCTGTGGGTTACTTTTTCACTCTCAATGGTTTCTTTTGATGAGCAGATGTTCTTAGTAGTAGTTCAGCTTATTAAATTTTTCCATTATGATTAGTTTTTTGGTGCGTCCAGTTGAAGAAAATTTTGCAGATTCCAAAGTCATGATGATGCTATCTTATTTTGTTTTAAAATCTTCATTGTTCTGCCTTTCACATTAGATCTGCAATTAATCTGAAATTTTTGTGTGTGATGGGGTGCGGTATGAGGCAGCAGCACTTACTGAGCACCATTCTTTTCTGCGGTGTCACTTCTGTTTTAAATCAGGTGATCATATATGTGTTGGTGTGATTTCATGGGTCTTTCTATACTTGCCCCAATAGCACACTCTGATGTCTGAACCTTTATAATAGGTCTTGATATCTAACAGTTTCAAATCTTCCAGCTTTGTTGTTGTTCTTCAAGATTGCCTTGCTTATTCTTGGTCTTTTTCATTTCCACGTAAGTTTGAGAATCACTTTACTAGTTTACACACACACACACATACACCCCAGCTGAAGTTTGATAGGCTTATGTAGATTTTGCACATCAATTTGTGAGAATTGATAGCTCTACTGTGTAGCTAGTAATTTTAAATTCAGCCTTATTGATACCCTCAATTCTCTTCCTCATTTCCCGCCCCCCCCCCCCCCCCCCCGCTTATCCTGTAAGCCTCAACCCTGGCTTAATTTAGCTAATCTGTTTTCCTTAATTATGTCTCTGGCTGCTTAAGAAAATCAGATAAGATCCTGATTGATTCTCTTGCTTAAGACCTTGGTGCTGCAGTTCTTATTTATAAATTGTTTCTGTTACCTTTCCTTATGGCAGTCCTTCCATTCTTGTACAGCTCTCAGGTAACACAGTAGCTCCTTGCTAACCCTCATCCTGTTCTTAGCAATCTTGTGTGTGGAGATATCTGAAAAACAGTCAGAAATATGGCCTAAACTGCGAGAGAAATGTTGGTACTAAAGATACATTAGCATGACATTAGCATGGAGTCATTAGCGTGACATCATACTTGAAACTATAAGTATGGATTAGCTTGTTCATGTAGGAAGTGTGTGAAGTAGGAGGAGACAAGAATATAATCCTGGGGAACAACACCACTTAAAGGTTGGGCTGAGGACAAGTAGAGAACATGACTGATAGAAGAGGCCACATAAGTTGGAGGAGTAGCAAAGAGATGTATTGGAAACCAAGGGAAGAGAAAGTTTCAAGAAGTGGGGCATGGCCAGTAGTGTTAAGTGATGCGTACAGGACAAGAGCATGCTAACGGAAAATAGGCTGGTGGATTTGACTAGTAACTTCAGCAAGAGTAGTAGTCAGTAGCTGGTAATGGGTGGAGAAAGTGGAGGTAATGAGTATGGACTGCTCTGCTCTCTTAAGAATATGAATGGAAATGATAAGGCAGAAGGTAGTCCAGCTGAAAGAGGAGGTAAGATCAGAACTTTTTTCTTTAATGTCTGTTGCCCAGAATCAGCTTGTTCAAAGCTAAACTCATTCTGCTTTATCTGCTATTCTTTTTGCTTTCTTATCTCAGTTAGTAGTATCAGCTAGTTGCTCAAGCTGGAAACCTTGGAATCTTCTTTGACTTCTTTCTTAACCCCCCCAACCCCTCAAAACACACTGTTTAAATGGTAACCAGGAATTTTGGATTTTACTTCAGTAATGTCTCTTTCCTTATTCCTTCTCTTGACCCCTTCTGCTGCATTCCTAGACTGAACTCTCCTGTCTTTCCTTGACATTGCAATAGCCATCTTGCTGGTTCTTATTAGTCTCCCTGCCTGTCTCCCCCTCTACCCTCATCCATCTTCATACTGCCCCATTTATCTTTCTAAAGCATGGTTCCCATCATGTGTACATTTTTTAAAGATCTCAGTTGCCTTCCCACTGCCTACTATATATAGTACATTAATTTATTAAGTAAATGAGTACTGATTATGTGTTAGGCATCGTACTAGGCACTAGGGTTACAGTGGTGGACAAATAGGGCCCTCCTATCACCTAGCTTAATGGAATATAAGACTTTTACAATTTGGATCCCAGCTTATCTTTCTAGGATCACCTCCAACTCCTACTCAAATACTCCATTCATTTTAGACTACTTCCTTTTTCATGGGCAAAATTCCGATTATGAAATCACTGTGTTTGCACATGCTGTTTCCAACCCAGAATGCCTTTCTTCTGTCTGCTTGTCATATTTCTTAAGGTAAACTATCTATAGTCAGGTGGTATTTATTTTCTTCAATTAGCCATTGGCTGTTAGTTAACTAGTAAAGCATCTATACACGTTAGAATTTTAAGAAATATTTGGCAACTAACAATAATATGCATAACTGCTCCTACTTCTTCCAGCTACAAGAAAGAAATTTTTGGAGTGAACTCTTTGTAGGGAGAGATAACTAGAGTTGTAATTTAATTCTGTACTATGCCTCTCTGGTCAACAGCAATGCGTGAAAAATGGGTGAAAAACAGAATAAGCATATGAGTGTTTTGGAGAAACCCATTAACGCCTATTTGACTTATGGAGTATTTGGAATTTTGAATTTATTTATCCATGTTCTTCTAATTTAGACTGATGATGAAGATGATTCTTTTGTTCTTGAAGATCCTACATTGTTAAATATTGATACTATTGATTCTCACTCCTATGATACTTCGTCTGTGGCAAGCTCAGATAGTGGCGACAGGACCAACTTAAAAAGGTAAATATCCTTTTATTTTTTTCTTCTTTTTTTAAATTGAAATATAGTTGATTTACAATGTTGTGTTAATTTCCGTTGTACAGCAAAGTGACTTAGTTATACATATATAGACATTCTTTTTCATATTCTTTTCCATTATGGTTTATCCCATGATATTGAATATAGTTCCCTGTGCTCTACAGTAGGACCTGTTTATCCATTCTATATGTAATAGTTTCCATCTACTAACCCCAAACTCCCAGTTCATTCCCCGCCCCTGCCAAGCAACCACAGGTCTGTTCTCTATGTCTGCGTCTCTTTCTGTTTCATAGATAGGTTCATTTGTGCCATATTTTAGATTCCACATAAAGGTGATATCATATGGTATTTGTCTTTCTCTTTCTGACTTACTTAGTATTGATAATCTCTGGTTACACCCATGTTGCTGCAAATGGCATTATTTCATTCTTTTTTATGGTTGAGTAGTATTCCATTGTATATATGTACCACATCTTCTTTATCCATTCATCTGTCGATGGACATCTAGGTTGTTTCCATGTCTTGGCTATGGTGAATAGTGCTGCTATGAACATAGGGGTGCATGTATCTTTTTGAATTATACTTTTGTTCGGATATATGCCCAGGAGTGGGATTGCTAGATCATATGGTAATTCTGTTTTTAGTTTCCTGAGGAACCTCCATACTGTTTTCCATAGTGGCTGCACCAGCTTACATTCCCACTAACAGTGTAGGAGGATTCCCTTTTCTCCATACCCTCTCCAGTATTTGTTATTTGTAGACTTTTTAATGATGGCCATTCTGACCAGTGTGGGTTGGTATCTCATTGTGGTTTTGACTTGCATTTCTCTAATAATTAGCAATGTTGAGCATCATTTCATGTGCCTACTGGCCATCTTTAAGTCTTCTTTGGAGAAATGTCTATTTAGGTCTTCTGCCTGTTTTTCAATTGGGTTGTTTGTTTTTTTGTTGTTGTATTGTATGAGCTATTTGTATATTTTGGAAATTAAGCCCTTGTTGGGTGCATCATTTGCAAATACTTTCTCCCATTCGTTTTGTTTATGGTTTCCTTTGCTGTGCAAAAGCTTGTAAGTTTGATTAGGTCCCATTTGTTTACTTTTGTTTTTATTTCTGTTGCCTTGGGAGACTGACCTAAGAAAACACTGGTATGATTTATGTCAGAGAATGTTTTGCCTATATTCTCTTCTAGGAGTTTTATGGTGTCATGTCTTATGTTTAAGTCTTTAAGCCATTTTGAGTTTATTTTTGTGCATGATGAGAGGGTGTGTTCTAACTTCGTTGATTTACATGCACCTGTCCAACTTTGTCAGCACCAATAGCTGAAGAGACTGTCTTTTTCCTGTTTTATATTCTTGCCTGCTTTGTCGAAGATTAATTGACCATAGGTGTGTGGGTTTATTTCTGGGCTCTCTGGTTAAGCATTCATTTAAATCACACTTGCATACAGTATGGCCTGCTGAAGCTCTGCATAGGAAGTAGAAGGCCCACTCAGGTGGAAATAAAATGCTTGCTAGATCCTGAATATTTAGGCACTGTTGAGGGGAGAGGATAAAAAGGTGGATGACATGACGACTGTCTTCTGTACACACAGTAGGAAGCTATAATAATAGCCGGGGACACCCAGAAGCAGGAGAGCCCTTAGAGGGTGCACACATCACCCCTGGTACAGTGTCTGTGGTGGAAATGTGAGGCTTGGTTTACCTCACCACCTTTCTGTTCCCTCCCTCCTCCCTCCACCACCTTCCTCCTGCTCTCTAAGGACAGCTCCAGTGTTTCTGCATTCCCTTGAAATGGGTTCAGAGGAGAGTCACAGAGATGATTAAAGATTTGGGAAAAGGACTTCTAACCCTATATAACTTCATTTTGGCTGCTTTTCACCTTCCAAATTCTTGGAGAGCACATGAAAAGGAAAGAGAAGTGGAGGAAGCATAATGTAAATACTTTATTGAATTCATGTGTAACTTTAATGTGGCTAAGTTGTTGGTGTATTTTTCCTCGACTTCTTAAATTTTGCCTGTGTCAGTGCTGTCTTCTTTAGGTTGTCAACTCTTGTGGGATAGGGGCCATGGCTGGATATATTAACCTGTTCATCACTTTCTTCTACAAATAAATAACTTAAATTTTTTCAGCTTTATTGAGATATAATTGACATGCAGTACTGTGTAGATTTAAGGTATACAATGTGATTCTTTTTTTTAATTTTTGAATTTTATTTTATTTATCTTTTTATACAGCAGGTTCTTATTAGTCAGCAATTTTATGCACATAAGTGTATACGTATCGATCTCAATTGCCGAATTCATCACACCACCACCCCCACCCACCGTGGCTTTCCCCGCTTGGTGTCCATACGTTTGTTCCCTACATCTGTGTCTCAATTTCTGCCCTGCAAACCGGTTCATCTGTACCATATTTCTAGGCTCCACATACATGCGTTAATATACGATATTTGTTTTTCTCTTTCTGACTTACTTCACTCTGTATGACAGTCTCTAGATCCATCCACGTCTCAACAAATGACCCAATTTCATTCCTTTTTATGGCTGAGTAATACTCCATTGTATATATGCACCACATCTTCTTTATCCATTTGTCTGTCGATGAGCATTTAGGTTGCTTCCATGACCTGGCTATTGTAAATGGTGCTACAGTGAACATTGGGGTGCATGTGTCTTTTTGAATTATATTTTTTTCTGGGTATATGCCCAGTAGTGGGATTGCTGGATCATATGGTAGTTCTGTTTTTGGTTTTCTAAGGAACCTCCATACTGGCTGTATCAATTTACATTCCCACCAACAGTGCAAGAGGGTTCCCTTTTCTCCACACCCATTTGTTGTTTGTAGATTTTCTGATGATGCCCATTCTAACTGGTGTGAGGTGATACCTCATTGTAGTTTTGATTTGCATTTCTCTAATAATTAGTGATGTTGAGCAGCTCTTCATGTGCTTCTTGGCCATCTGTAGGTCTTCTTTGGAGAAATGTCTATTTAGGTCTTCTGCCCATTTTTGGATTGGGTTGTTCATTTTTTTAATATTGAACTGCATGAGCTATTTATATATTTTGGAGATTCATCCTTTGTCAGTTGCTTCATTTGCAAATATTTTCTCCCATTCTGAGGGTTGTCTTTTCGTCTTGTTTATGGTTTCCTTTGCTGTGCAAAAGCTTTGAAGTTTCGTTAGGTCCCATTTGTTTATTTTTGTTTTTATTTCCATTACTCTAGGAGGTGGATCAAAAAAGATCTTGCTGTGATTTATGTCAAAGAGTGTTCTTCCTATGTTTTCCTCTAAGAGTTTTATAGTGTCCAGTCTTACATTTAAGTCTCTATTCCATTTTGAGTTTATTTTTGTGTATGGTGTTAGGGAGTGTTCTAATTTCATTCTTTTACATGTAGCTGTCCAGTTTTCCCAGCACCACTTACTGAAGAGACTGTCTTTTCTCAATTATATACCCTTGCCTCCTTTGTCATAGATTAGTTGACTGTAGGTGTGTGGGTTTATCTCTGGGCCTTCTATCTTGTTCCATGGATCTATGTTTCTGTTTTTGTGCCAGTACCATATTGTCTTGATTACTGTAGCTTTGTAGTATAGTCTGAAATCAGGGAGTCTGATTCCTTCAGCTCCGTTTTTTTCCCTCAAGACTGCTTTGTCTATTCGGGGACTTTTGTGTCTCCATACAAATTTTAAGATATTTTGTTCTAGTTCTGTAAAATATGGCATTGGTAATTTGATAGGGATTGCATTGAATCTGTAGATTGCTTTGGGTAGTATAGTCATTTTCACAATATTGATTCTTCCAATCCAAGAACATGGTGTATCTCTCCATCTGTTGGTATCATCTTTAATTTCTTTCATCACTGTCTTATAGTTTTCTGCATACAGCTCTTTTGTCTCCCTAGGTAGGTTTATTCCTAGGTGTTTTATTCTTTTTGTAGTAATGGTATATGGGAGTGTTTCCTTAATTTCTCTTTCAGATTTTTCATCATTAGTGTATAGGAATGCAAGAGATTTCTGTGCATCAATTTTGTATCCTGCTACTTTACCAACTTCATTGATTAGCTCCAGTAGTTTTCTGGTGGCATCTTCAGGATCCTCTATGTATAGTATCATGTCATCTGCAAACAGTGACAGTTTAACGTCTTCTTTTCCAATTTGTATTCCTTTTATTTCTTTTTCTTCTCTGATTGTGGTGGCTAGGACTTCCAAAACTATGTTGAGTAATAGTGGCGAGAGTGGACATCCTTGTCTTGTTCCTGATCTTAGAGGAAATGCTTTCAGTTTTTCACCATTGAGAATGATGCTTGCTGTGGGTTTGTCATATATGGCCTTTATTATGTTGAGGTAGGTTTCCCCCTATGCCCACTTTCTGGAGAGTTTTTGTCATAAATGGGTGTTGAATTTTGTCAAAAGCTTTTTCTGCATCTATTGAGAGGATCATATGGTTTTTATTCTTCAATTTGTTAATATGGTGTATCACACCGATTGATTTGCGTATATTGAAGAATCCTTGCATCCCTGGGATAAATCCCACTTGAACATGGTGTATGATCCTTTTAATGTGTTGTTGGATTCTCTTTGCTAGTATTTTGTTGAGGATTTTTGCATCTGTATTCATCAGTGATGTTGGTCTGTAATTTTCTTTTTTTGTAGTATCTTTGTCTGGTTTTGGTATCAGGGTGATGGTGGCCTCATGGAATGAGTTTGGGAGTGTTCCTTCCTCTGCAATTCTTTGGAAGAGTTTGAGAAGGATGGGTGTTAGCTCTTCTCTAAATGTTTGATAGAATTCACCTGTGAAACCATCTGGTCCTGGACTTTTGTTTGTTGGAAGATTTTTAATCACAGTTTCAATTTCATTACTTGTGATTGGTCTGTTCATATTTTCTATTTTTTCCTGGTTCAGTCCTGGAGCGTTATACCTTTCTAAGAATGTGTCCATTTCTTCCAGGTTGTCCATTTTATTGGCCTAGAGTTGCTTGTAGTAGTCTCTTAGGATGCTTTGTATTTCTGTGGTATCTGTAACTTCTCCTTTTTCATTTCTAATTTTATTGATTTGAGTACTCGCCCTCTTTTTTTTGATGAGTCTGGCTTATGGTTTATCAATTTTGTTTATCTTCTCAAAGAACCAGCTTTTAGGGTTATTGATCTTTGCTATTGTTTTCTTTGTTTCTATTTCATTTACTTCTCCTCTGATCTGTATGATTTCTTTCCTTCTGCTAACTTTGGGTTTTGTTTGCTTTTCTTTCTCTAGTTCCTTTAGGTGTAATGTTAGATTGTTTATTTCAGATTTTTCTTGTTTCTTGAGGTAGACTTGTATAGCTATACACCTCCCTCTTAGAACTGCTTTCGCTGCATCCCATAGGTTTTGGATCATCATGTTTTCATTGTCATTTGTCTCTAGGTGTTTTTTGATTTCCTCTTTGATTTCTTCAGTGATCTCTTGGTTATTTAGTAATGTATTGTTTAGCCTCCATGTGTTTGTGTTTTTTACGTTTTTTTCCCTGTAATTCATTTCTAATCTCATAACGTTGTGGTCAGAAAAGATGCTTGATATGATTTCAATTTTATTAAATTTACTGAGGCTTGATTTGTGACCCAAGATGTGATCTATCCCGTAGAATGTTCTGTGCGCACTTGAGAAGAAAGTGTAATCTGCTGTTTTTGGGTGCAATGTCCTGTAAATATCAATTAAATCTATCTGGTCCATTGTGTCATTCAAAGCTTCTGTTTCCTTATTTATTTTCATTTTGGATGATCTGTCCATTGGTGTAAGTGAGGTGTTAAACTGTCCCATTATTATTGTGTTACTGTCAATTTCCTCTTTCATAGCTGTTAGCAGTTGCCTTACGTATTGAGGTGCTCCTATGTTGGGTGCATATGTATATTTATAATTGTTATATCTTCTTCTTGGATTGATCCCCTGATCATTATGTAGTGTCCTTCCTTGTCTCTTTTAACATTCTTTATTTTAAAGTCTATTTTATCTGATATGAGTATTGCTACTCCAGCTTTCTTTTGATTTCCGTTTGCATGAAATATCTTTTTCCATCCCCTCACTTTCAGTCTGAGTGTCCCTGCATCTGAAGTGGGTCTCTTGTAGACAGTATATATATGGGTCTTGTTTTTGTATCCATTCAGCAAGCCTGTGTCTTTTTGTTGGAGCATTTAATCCATTCACGTTTAAGGTAATTATCGATATGTACGTTCCTATGACCATTTTCTTAATTGTTTTGGGTTTGTTATTGTAGGTCCTTTTCTTCTCTTGTGTTTCCCACTTAGAGAAGTTCCTTTAGCATTTGTTGTAGAGCTGGTTTGGTGGTGCTGAATTCTCTTAGCTTTTGCTTGTCTGTAAACCTTTTGATTTCTCCATCGAAGCTGAATGAGATCCTTGCCGGGTAGAGTAATCTTGGTTGTAGGTTCTTCCCTTTCATGACTTTAAGTATATCATGCCACTCCCTTCTGGTTTGTAGAGTTTCTGCTGAGAAATCAGCTATTAACCTTATGGGAGTTCCCTTGTATGTTATTTGTCATTTTTCCCTTGCTGCTTTCAATAATTTTTTTTGTCCTTAATTTTTGCCAGTTTGATTACTGTGTGTCTCGGCATTTTTCTCCTTGGGTTTATCCTGTATGGGACTCTCTGCGCTTCCTGGACTTGGGTGGCCATTTCCTTTCCCATGTTAGGGAAGTTTTCGACTATAATCTCTTCAAATACTTTCTCTGGTCCTTTCTCTCTCTCTTCTCCTTCTGGGACCCCTATAATGCGAATGTTGTTGCGTTTAATGTTGTCCCAGAGGTCTCTTAGGCTGTGTTCATTTCTTTTCATCTTTTTTCTTTATTCTGTTCCACAGCAGTGAATTCCACCATTCTGTCTTCCAGGTCACTTATCTGTTCTTCTGCCTCAGTTATTCTGCTATTCCTTCTAGTGTAGTTTTCATTTCAGTTATTGTATTGTTCATCTCTGTTTGTTTGTTCTTTAATTCTTCTAGGTCTTTGTTAAACATTTCTTGCATCTTCTCGATCTTTGCCTCCATTCTTTTTCTGAGGTCCTGGATCATCTTCGCTATCATTATTCTGAATTCTTTTTCTGGAAGGTTGCCTATCTCCACTTCATTTAGTTGTTTTTCTGGAGTTTTATCTTGTTCCTTCATCTGGTACATAGCCCTCTGCCTTTTCATCTTGTCTATCTTTCTGTGAATGTGGTTTTTGTTCCACAGGCTGCAGGATTGTAATTCTTCTTGCTTCTGCTGTCTTCCCTCTGCGTGATTCTTTGATATATGTATATGTTGTGAAATGATTACCACAGAAGGGTTACTTATCACCTCACATAATTCGCCTGTTTTTTGTTTTTGCAGTGAGAACATCTAAGATCTACTCTCTTAGCAACTTTCAAGTATATAACACAGTGTTGTTATAGTCACCATGCTGTATATTAGATCCCCAGAACTTACTCATATTAAAACTGGAAGTTTATACCCTTTGACCAGCATCTCTGTATTTCCCTCTGCCCCTGGATGTCACTATTTTAGTCTGTCTTTCTGTGAGTTTGGCTTTTTAAAATTCCACTATAAGTGAGATCATACAGTATTTGTCCTGCTCTGTCTGATTTATTTCTTGTAGCATAATGCCCTCAAGGTCCATCAGTGTTGTCACAAATGGCAGGATTTCCTTCTTTCTCATGGCTGAATAATATTCCATTGTGTGTGTGTGTGTGTGTGTGTGTGTGTGTGTATGTGCATACACATCTGTATCCATTCATCTGTAGATGGACATTTAACTTAGGTTGTTTCTGTATCTTGGCTATTTTGCATAATGCTGCAGTGAACATACGAGTGCAGGTATCTCTTTGAGATAGTGATTTTGTTTCCTTTGAATATACAACCCAGAAGTGGGATTGCTGGATCACATGGTAGTCCTAGTTTCAATTTTTTGAGGGACCTCCATGCTATTTTCCATAGTGACTGCACCAGTTTACATTCCCACCAACAGTGTCTGGGGATTCCTTTTTCTCTGTATCCTCACAAATGCTTATCTTTTGTTTTTTTGATAATAGCCATACTAATGGATATGAGATGATATCTCATTGTGGTTTTCATATGCATTTCTCTGATGATTAGTGATGTTGAGCACATTTTCATGTACCTGTTGGCCATCTGTTGTGTTCCTTGGAAAAATGCCTATTTAGGTCCTCTGCGCATTTTTTTACTCAGATCGTTTTTTGCTCTTGAGTTATAAGTGTTCTTTATATATTTTGGTTATTCACCCCTTATGGGGTTAATGGTTTGCAGATATTTTTTCCTATTCCATAGGTTGCCTTTTCATGTTTTGATTGTTTCTTTAGCTGTGCAGAAGCTTTTTAGTTTGATGTAGTCCCATTTATATATATTTATATATATTATATGTATATCTGCTTTTGTTGCTTGTGTTTTTGGTTCCATACATAACCAAAAAATTGCTGCCAGTACCACTGTCAAGGAGGTTTTTCCCTTTGTTTTTTTCTAAGAGCTTTGTGGTTTCAGGTCTTATGTTTAAGTATTTAATCTGTTTAATCTTTGTGAGCGGTATAAGGTAAGGGTACAGTTTCATTCTTCTGCATGTGATTACCTAGTTTTCCTAGCACCATTTATTGGAGAGAATATTCTTTCCTCATTGAGTGCTCTTGGCTCCTTTGTCGAATATTAATTGACAATATATGCAAGTGGTTATTTCTGGGCTCTCTGTTTTGTTCGTTGATCTATGTGTCTTTTATAATGCCAGTACCATCCTGTTTTGATTACTGTAGCTTGAAATAGAGTTTGAAATCAGGAAGTGTGATGCCTCCAGCTTTGGTCTTCTTTCTCAAGGTTACTTTGATTTGGATCAGTTGTGTTTCTATAAACTAACAATGAAATATATAAAAAAGTAATAAAAATCTCATTTACAGTGGCATCAAAAGCAATAAAATACTTAGGAATAAGTTTAGGAACAAGGAGGTGAACGAGCTGTACACAGAAAATTATAAGAATTGATGAATGAAATTAAAAAACACAAATGGAAAGATATCCCATGTTCATGGATTAATTAAAATGTTCATACTACCCACAGCCATGTATAGATTCAGTGCAATCCCTATCAAAATTTCAATAACAAATTTTTTCACAGAAAAAACAATCCTAAAATTTGTATGGAACCATTATAACGTAAATGTTTTGGATGATTTGGTCACTACCTGCTTAAAAGCTGTGGTGTCTTCTTTTTGCCTGCATAGTAATGTCAGAACTGCTTTGCATGGCATCAGTCTGAACCCTGCTTACCATTTTGACATTATCTCTGAGCACTCCCACTCCTGTCCTCCTGGTCCATGCCTTTTGTGTACTTACATTCTCCACACACTGTGCACCATTACATCTTCATATTATTGCTTGTGCTTTTTTGTTGTCTGACAGACTCCTAGTTATCTATCAAGGCCAGCTCAGATGCCTTTTCTTTTCTATAGCTCTCCCTAATAGCTCCCTAATAAACAGGATTAAACTCTTCATTTCATTTCTGCAGTGCTTTATTTATTTTTCTTTTCTAACATTTATCCTTTAATTTAAGAGTGAGTTACTCATTAGTCCCTCTAGCTAGGATATGAGGTCCTTGAGAGTAGGAGCTTTGACCTTCTTATTTTTGTATCCCCAGAGCATACGTTTAGTCACATAGGGTAGGTGTTCAATGTTTGGTAAAAGTTAAATTATTTTTTGTACAGTGATGCGTAGGTTAAGTGAAAGGAGCATCAGAGAATGAGTAATGAGTAGGGAATTTGAGGCAGTTGGTTGGAGAATGAGAGGGTCGTTGAGAGGGTCGTTATAGACAACAGGAGGGCAAGAAAGGTGGCAAAGGTGGAAGGCAGGTAGAGGTAATGTAGACATGTGAGCAGGGGTGCTCTATAGGCAACCTTCTGATGAGTAGCAGAACCTCTTGCTGTATTTCTTAAGGTGGGCAAGAAACAGGTTGAATCAGTGAAAAAGAAATGGTGGCTTTATTCATTTTCCTGCTTGTGCTTCTCTGAGGCTCAGGGTGGATTCAGTACATTTTAACGTGAGACTGTTAGACTTTATACCTCTTTGCAAACCAGAGCTAACAAAGTAATACAGTGTTTTATGCTTTTCTCGTTTTTATTTTTTCTTCTTCCAAAGTTTTAAAGACCCTGCCTCTTCAATTTTTTTTTCCAATTCTTAAACATTTTCCTTTTTTTTTTCTTTTTAAGAAAGAAGAAATTACCTGATTCTTTTTCACTCCATGGATCAGTTATGCGACATTCACTTTTGAAGGGAATTTCTGCCCAAATAGTGTCTGCAGCTGTAAGTATTTTGTTCTCTTCCCCCAACTTTATAACCTGCAATGGCATAATGAAGTAGGAATGAGCATAAAACAAAGCATAGCACTTCTCTTGGCCCGAGGCTTAAGAAAAATAGAATCTGGCTTTCATGGGTTTTGTGTGATTATTTTTGACTCATAAGACATAGCTACACATCTTGACATAGAAATTAGTGCAGCCATGAAATAAAGGTCTGCCCAGAGTCTCGGGTGTGCCTAAATGAAATATGGCAGCAAGCCTAAAAGAAACACTATCTGCTTTTTCTTTAAATTCCTTTGCAGTTTAGTTGCCGTCTTGTGTATTTGGTTGAGGTAGAGTGCTTGTTTTTTTTAGTCTTTTCATATGGAGAAATGATTGATCAGAATCTTTTACAACTGAGTGATTTTTTTTTTGTAATTCACAAAAGTCTTTTCATGTACCTTATTTCATATACTCTTACAACTTTGAAAGTAGGGAGAGCCATATCCTATTTTACAAATAAGAAGACAGGCTCAGAGAGGTGACATTAACTTGTGTTACATCATTGGGTTAGGAGATAGCAGAGCAGTTACTCAAAATTGGGGTTTTTGGCTCCCAAGTCTAGTGCTTCTTTGTTGTGAAATGAGGGTGGTATTGGTGAATGTGGCCAGTGTATAATAGCTGGAACAGAATATCTGTGTCTTTTTTGAAAATGATTTAGAGTACTGTGTTAAGTGCAGAAATATTTAATAGTCCATCAAGACAATAGATGCTGATCCGGGTATGTTTTATCAAATTTTCCTTTGGCCTCAAGGCCTGTAGTTTTACGCAGACTTTCAGTTTTGGTTTTCTGAATTCAGTATATAGGTTCTGTAAATAATAATAGTAATAATAATGATGATGATGACAGATTCATACCCCAGGAACTTTGATATGTTTTTATGTTCTTTTCCTGGAGTTTAATTGGTATTTTGCATATTCAGTTTGGACAAAGTTTTGATTTTTCACAAGGGTAAGAGATTGATACAGAAGTGGCATTATGACACCATAACCACATTGTAATCTTCAGGTTTATTAGAGAAAGCTCTTATTGCAGAAACCAAACCAAACCAAACACAAAAAACACACACAACCCCCCCCCCCCGAAAACAACAACCAAAAAACCCCCCAAAGAAACAATAAAAAAGAAAGAAAGAAAAAGTGTTCTCTGCGGGCAGTTGGTATACCCTGACCCAGCTCATATATCATGAAGTCAATTTAAATAGAGAGATAGTCAAGCAATGGAGGAAACCTGGGCAATTGTCCTTCCTCTTGTAGGTGGAGAGTAGCTCATATTTTCTAGAATGGGAACCACCTGTTGAGGATTACATTTCCATGACGTTTTCTGAATTTAATCCTGATGTAGGTGATGAAATTCATTCCTTTCAAAATCAAGATGAACCAGAACAGTCATTTGACCCACCTGTGCAGTTTTAAAAATATTTTGAATAATGGAGACTGAACTAAAACTCAGACATTGAACAATGATTAGATAAATCTGTTATTTAAAAGGGTTTCTCCTTTCTCTTGAAGAGGAGGGAAAAATTGTAATAAATCCCAGAGTGTTTGCATTCTGTTCTTATTTCATTGCCATGGCTGAGCTCCTTTGGTATGTTAAAATGAAAACTGCTTTTCTTGTGACAGTCTTCATACTCTGCTTTCCTAATTTTGGATTACCAGCTCAATTTAAATTGTATGCTTTTCTGTGATGGTTGGTTTATTAACATGTAAAGCTAGTTATATTTTGGGGTTTCTCTCCTGAATGGCTGCTCAGTAATGCTTTCAGCCATGTGGATAGTGATGTTATTTAGGGCTGCCTAAGGCGTTGATCATCATGGCCTTGTAGTCTGTGCCTGGAGAACACTTAGGAGAGATGAAACTTTTGGAGTTGTGAACCTCATTGTTTAATTTTGGAATCCTCCTCAAAGTAATATGACATGTGACTATATTTAAAATACACTACCAAACGTAAAATAGATAGCTAGTGGGAAGCAGCCGCATAGCACAGGGAGATCAGCTCGGTGCTTTGTGACCAGCTAGAGGGGTGGGATAGGGAGGGTGGGAGGGAGGGAGATGCAAGAGGGAAGAGATATGGGAACATATGAATATGTATAACTGATTCACTTTGCTATAAAGCAGAAACACATCATTGTAAAGCAATTATACTCCAATAAAGATGTTAAAAAATGGATTCAAATTAATTTTAAAGGGTATTTATCATTTTATGATCACTTAAGATGACGGGGATACCTTGGCATAGTGTTTTTGCAAAATGTGTCCATTGTATAAGAATCTCCTAGGATACTTATGAAAATACAGATTCCTGGGCACCATCCCAGACCTACTGAATTGGAATCTAGTTCTAGCAGTGTAGCTAGGGATTTGCATTTTAACGGGTATCCCAGGTGGTTCTAACGCGCGTGGGTTTTGAGAATCACTATCCTAAGATGCCGTAACACCAGCACTAAAATTCTATTCATATATCCTCTAAATTGCTTCCCATATCTGTGGGTTTTAGCTTTGAAAGGTAGCTGACTTCTGATTGCATTTTTCAGGTTCCATTTTGAATATAGTTTATGTTCTTCATTTGCTGGCTCATTCTTTTTCCCTGTCCAGGACACAAATCAATCATTTATCAAATATTTGTTGCATGTTTCTTTATTGTTCAGCATTATGTTAGGCATCCTTTACACACACACATCCACACAAAGTTGAGTATATCCTACTCTCCAGAACGTTGTACATAGCAGCGTTGGTGATTGTTCTTCCTCATAGTTCCATGCCCTGGTGTAAGTATTTTAGGTTAGTTCCTGGGAAGCTCTGTAAAGTTGGATACAATAGATTCTGCCTTCTGAGAGATTATAATAATGAATTGAGCACACTGACAGGGACAGACAGAAAAGAAATACAGAAGTGATCCAAAGAGCCTGGTCTGGGAATGGAAACCCTGAGTTTTAGACATAGTCTACCACTTCCTGAATAACTGTGGGCAAGTCAATTTAAGCTCTTTGAAACTTAATCTGAATCTTAAGAATCTTAATCTGTTTTCTTAATCTGGAAAATCAGAATAATACTACTTGTTTGATCCATCTCTCCTGGTTTGAGTATCAAATAATGTGATAAATACATTTGAAAGCTCTTTGCTACTACAGTTGTAATCATTGAAAGCCCTTGTTATTATTCAAAGCTACAGAAGTACCAAATATTAGTAGACACCCTTACATTTTTAGGATATTTTACATTTAATTTGATCCTCAGGACAACTCATGGCGGTAGCTAGGGCAGTGTTTGCCTTTTCTGCAAACAGGTAAGGGGACTAATACTCAGAAGGGTTAGGTGGCTGTGCCGAGGTCACACAGTCACTGGTAAGGAGCTGGCACTAGCACTTAAGTTTTGATTTTCTTATTCTGACTGAATATACCCTGCTCTGGCTTTTATTTATTTATTTTTATTTTAAAAATTATTTTATTTCTTTTTGCCTTTCATTTTTAATTTTTTTTAACATCTTTATTGGAGTATAATTGCTTTACAATGGTGTTAGTTTCTGCTGTATAACAAAGTGAATCACCTATACATATACATGTATCCCCATATCTCCTCCCTCTTGCGTCTCCCTCCCTCCCACCCTCCCTATCCCACCCCACTAGGTGGTCATAAAGCACCGAGCTGATCTCCCTGTGCTGTGTGGCTGCTTCCCACTAGCTATCTATTTTACGTTTGATAGTGTATATATGTCCATGCCACTCTCTCACTTCATCCCAGCTTACCGTTCCCCCTCCCCCCCTCCTCAAGTCCATTCTCTACGTCTGCGTCTTTATTCCTGTCCTGCCCCTAGGTTCATCAGAACCATTTTTTTTTTTCTTTTAGATTCCATACATATGTGTTAGCATACGGTATTTGTTTTTCTCTTTCTGACTGCACTCTGTATGACAGACTGTAGGTCCATCCACCTCACTACAGATAACTCAATTTCGTTTCTTTTTATGGCTGATGATTTTTATTTAGGGGTTATTTTGTAATCTGCTGGGTAGGAAGCTCCTACTTAGAGGAAGAATGTCTTTAGTATATGTTTCCGTTTTTAAAATCTTTATGTACTCTTACCATTGTGACCCATAGTACTTATAGTTTATTCACATTATTGAAAATAGAATCTCTTTCCTCTCTCTTTCCCTTTACATTTTCATTTATAATCAGTACCCTTCCTGAAACAGTAAAAGAAAACGATCTGCTCTTGTGCTCTTTATATTTTGTTGGTATATACAACTTTTGTAGTTTCTCTTATTTGGGGGCAAAAATGACGGTTCTACCTCTTGTCTGAATTGTATATGTAAAGAGAGGGCCTTATACCATTTTCTGCTTAAAAATGGGAAAGTCTTTTCAAATACTTTTTTTTAAAATTTTATTTAGGATAAAGTAGATGCTGGCTTGCCTACAGCAATTGTAAGTATACTTTAAATCCTTTAAAGGTAAGCTTTCTATTTGATCAGGTTTTCTTAGATTTATTCTTCCGATATTCAAAGTTATTACATAAATTTTGTGATAATTAATTCATGTCATTTACTGCCAGTAATCAGGTTTAAAATTTGTCCTTGTTGAATGTTCTCATTCTTTCTATTTTCAGTTTTCTCTTTTTGTTTTGTTTTTTAAGAAAAATAATGATTAGCCTTTTCCCAATTTATTTGTATGTGGTGCTACCCTGCCCAAGTATATTTGCTCCTTCTGTGACTTGGCCTCGCTTTGGTTATAGGGAGTGGAAAACAGTGTTTGGTAAAATCACTTTGTGGTAAATAGTACACTTAACAGCTCTGAACTCCATTGCCAAGCCTGCCAAATAGTAAATCTGTGGAGTGATTATAGAGAACTGGGGGATATTGAAAGCACACTAGTGCCCTCTTTTCTATTTTCAACTATTTCCAGCTGCCTCCTGTAGCTTTCTTATTAGATAGTCAATTGGTGAGGAAGTGGGCTGGGTTTTGAGTATTTCTGGTGCCTTTTGGCTCCTGTGAATAAGCTGCAGAAGGGCTTTCTTGTCCCTTTCCCACACTCGTAGGAGGCTCTTGGTTGGGTAGCATAAGTGCCTCTTACTTTGTGTGGACCCCTGAATTTTTCAAAAAATTGCTTTAGAGGAAGTTAAGTGGCATGTTTTTGCCTATAATGTTGAACATATGATATTTTAATATTGTTACCCTTAGAGTAAATTTAGAGGGATTCCCAGAAATAAGATGTTCTGAGTTTCATTTCCTGTTTTGCCTCCTAGATGAAATTTTCCTTATTTATAATAGTTGGTATGTTATCTGGTGCCTAGAAGAAAGAAAACCAGCAAATTCAATTCTGATTATTTCAAGATCCTTGTAATGTCTTAAAATGTAATCTTCTCCTTTGTTCTCAGGCAGTGTCGAGTCTGATAGCAGTGGGTACATCTCATGGATTGGCTTTAATATTTGGTAAATTTTCTAACTACTTTCCTTATTTTAAATATTAAGTATTTGGGGTTTTTTTAATAA
The DNA here is from genome assembly GCF_951394435.1 of Stenella coeruleoalba. NCBI lineage: Eukaryota > Metazoa > Chordata > Mammalia > Artiodactyla > Delphinidae > Stenella > Stenella coeruleoalba. The sequence continues at coordinate 62,445,403 of NC_137150.1, forward strand.
TGTCTTTAAAATCACAGTTTATATAGTAAACTTAATTTTTTTGAAAAAAGCCAGAAAAACTTGAAAAGTAGCAGTCAGCGTTTTTATAGTTAAAAATTACTTGACTCAGCTTCATTTTGTTGCTCATTGCAAGTTTATTTTCTTCTTTATGAATTTATAAGCTATCATATCATATCTTTTGACTCTCTGCAGACCTAGACAAAAAGGATATAAAGTTGAGAGGTTGTCATTTCGTGTTCCTCTGGTTTGTGGTGGTGCTAATGTTTTATTCTAAATCATATCTGAGTAGTAGGTATTTGAAAAGATCTTCAGGGAAAGAGATTCCCAGGCTTTCTCAGTAATTTTCAGTAACTCTTACTGACAGTGTTTTTTTTCATTTACATTGTAAATCCCTCTAAACAGAAAAATTTTTAGCCCATAATCACTTTCTTTTTTTGGTTGAGAAGAGAACTTAGCTAGTTTTATTTGTATGGTAGGTGATAGTCCTATTTTCTCATTTTCTTTTCCTACGTGAGACTAAATAAACCTAGTTTAATCTTTCTTTGCTTTTGCATTCAATACTATGAGCAGAACATTTTGTTCTGTTTACTTAAAAACTACTAGATAATATTTTCCTGTCATTTTTAGTGTTCTCTATGGATCTTAAGTCTTTTGCAACTTTCTTAAATGGAATTCCTGATGACACTGTATTTTGGTAAGGACTCTACAGGATATTGTGTAAGGATTACCTGGGAAGACCTTAATAGCAGAACCACAGTTTGATCTCTGTGGGCCTTGCATTTTTATTTATCGTATGAGTGAATAACTAGTTATTTTCCCTTGTTTTTGAACAATTTGACTCCCTATTTATAAATTTTCCATTATGCCAAAAGCCTTATTTATCTGTGTTTTTAACAACTAGTCTTTTCAAAGGCGATTGATATAAATAATAAAGTTTTTTTGTCTGGGGATGAGAAGAATGGAAACAAAAATATAATTCTCTTGAGAACTTTAGAATTGATTCTTTAAACAACAATTTTTTCTTATTCCATAATATGTGTTCATAATAAAATATTTAGATGAGCAAAAGGTTGAAGATACACCAAATTCTGCCATCCAGGAATAATTCCTAACATTTCTGTATGGCCTTCTAATCTTTTTTCCTGTACATGTGTGTATATATATGTACACACCCCCAAATGGGATCATGTTAATTTGTAACCTGCATTTTCATTATAATGAACATCTTTCCATGTGATTATTAGTCATCTGTAACATAATTTTTTTCTGTATTAAGTTATTAGCTTTTTTTTTTTTATTGAAGTATGATCGATTTACAGTGTTGTGTTTCTGGTGTACATCAAAGCGATTCAGTTTATATATATATTTATATATTCTTTTTCATATTCTTTTCCATTATGGTTTATTACAGGATATTGAATATAGTTCCCTATGCTATACAGTAAAACCTTGTTGTTTATCTATGTTATATATGGTGGTTTGTATCTGCTAATCCCAAACTTCCAATTTACCCCTCCCCCTCTCCTTTGGTAACCGTGAGTTTGTTTTCTATGTCTGTGATTCTGTTTCTGTGTAACATCATTTTTAATGGCCACGTTTTACTTAATCGTTTCCTACTATAAGACATTTAGGTTGTTTCTAACCAAAAAGTAGAGTGATGAACATCTTTGTAACTGCATTTTTGTGCACATGATTATTTCCTTAGGACAAATTCCTAAAAGTGGGCTTGCGGAGGTCAGGGTATGAACATTTTAAACACTTCTGATGTATACTGCCTAATTGTCTTCTAGAAAGTTTTACCAGCTTGCTCTCCTATCACGTGTAGGAATGCTTGTTTTCCTATGAGGGCATAGTTGGTATCAGATTGATAGAATTCTGGGAAAGGATCTTCATAGGACTTTTAGTTCAATCCCCTTATTTACGTATGAGGTGATTGAGAACCAGAGAGGTTAAGTGACATGTACAGAGCCAAATTCAGAATCAAGGAATACCGAATCCTAAGATCAGTACATTTCCACACTTCCAAGCAGTTCTCCCCAGTTCTGAGAGAAAAGGAGGCAAATTGCAAGATATATAAAGGAAAGAATGGAAGAACTAAGATGAATGAGGATAAAATATAATGTACGTGTTTATCTGTCAGCAGAATACATGTTTATTTTTGTTCCCACTTACCAGTACTCACTTTTCTTCAACTCTATCTGCTTTAATATCCCTTCCTTACCACAAGGTTATAAGAATATGTGCCTGCTTATAATCAAATCCATGCAGAGCTTACTGCAACAAATTAAAATGAAGTCTTTTTGGACTTCCCTGGTGGCACAGTGGTTGAGAGTCCACCTGCCGATGCAGGGGACATGGGTTCATGCCCCGGTCCGGGAAGATCCCACATGCCGCGGAGCGGCTCTGCCCGTGAGCCACGGCCGCTGAGCCTGCGCGTCCGGAGCCTGTGCTCCGCAATGGCAGAGGCCACAACAGTGAGAGGCCCGTATACCGCAAAAAAAAAAAAAAAAAAAAAAAATGAAGTCTTTTAAAATAAAAACTAACAGAGAAGAAGAGTTTATTGTTTTTCATTACTGTCTTCTTAATTTTCTTGGGCCTGCTTTCTAATTTTTTTAGACCCCAGCAACTTTCTTGTAGATTTGATGAAATAATAATCTTTCATTACAGTCTCATGAAAAAGAAAGTATGCCATAATGAACATTTTGAGAAAGGATCATAATATTCTAGTTAGGCTTTGGATTTTTAATCATGCAGTTAATAAATTTTACTCATTTTTGTGGGAATCAGATATTTGGACAATGAGTTTTAGTAAATGGATTTAAATTTGCTTGAAAGCCAGGAAAAAAATGGCAGAGTAATAATACTATGAAGTGTCTAGATTAGAGATCTGGGTTAAATCTGATCTTTTAAACATCTTTGTTGATCATAGGAAAAAGTGCAGAACTGTACTTGTTTAAGTACCATTAGATTCTCTTTGGAATAGAGGCCTGGGTCATTAAAATAGTAATCATTATAAGCTTCTTAAACGTCATGTAAATTGCCTTTTCTTATGGAATTATAGGTATATGGTATTTATTATGTATCTTGGTTCTTACCTAAATATAGGATCTCAAAAATTCGAATCTTAATAAAGATATCTCCCTATCCTAAGGCCCTTAGTTTTCCATTTTGGGGGTTGTTAGTATACTTTAGTAGATTATCTTTTGGAAATTGTTTTTGTTTTTATCAAGCTTAATGGACTTGGATTTACTGTGCTAAAATTTGGATATTATGCATTTTCTTTATTTCCGTACCAATACCTAAATATAAATGCTAGATGTATCATTTAATCACATTTAGTATCATTCCCACAGATAACTAAAGTTTATCACTTATACTCTTGAAATTTTACCTGTCTTTTCTCTGAACTTTTGAACTGATTTCTTGCTTTTCTCTTTTTTTTGATCTTTTCTCCATGGATTCAAAGGAAAAGGTATAGTAATTCTGGTTTGCATGAGTGACTCTTTTTCTTTTGACCTTTTTAATGTTGAAAAAGAATGTTACTAGTTACAGTCGATGTCCTCTTATGAAATGCTTATTGAAAAGTTTTGAAATTAGTTAAAGTAGGGAATTGTTAAAAATTATAAATATATGCATACCTTTAATGTTTTATTTTAATTGAAAATAAATTAGTGAATATTGTTCTTAATCTTTTGGCGTAGACCAAAACTGTTTCTTTGAGTTTGTATCTGCCAGTTGGACGTCTGCAGCATCTTTTTTGGCATAAGCTGCATCAGTGATGGGTCATGCAAAATTTGTACTTTTAATTAAAAAAAGAGGTAAAAGCTTAGGCACCTGTGAATCAGTCGAGGTGTGCAAAATTTTAGATTTTCATAAAACTTCTTTTCAGTTTTCTGCAGTAGTCTTGTCCATACGTTACTTCATGACAGTTAATTTAAAGCAACTCATCTTTACCAAGTTTTTCTAAAACATTCATTTAACTTTCATAGAAACAACAGCTCTTTCTTTTCCACTGTATTTCATCAGTTGACAATATTGTTTAATTACATTTTTAAAGTACATTAGTATTCCAGTGACCTGAGCAGGTTTGGAAATGAACACAACTGACTTTTTGTAAGCATCTGAGTTCTAGAAAATAGCCAGTTAGCTGTGGGGAGTCAGTGTATCGTGGGCTTTAGTCAGTAAGTTTTATAGAGAGAATGGAGAACTTTAATTCTGTGTGTTTGTTAGATGGCAGTCAGGTAAAGTGCTTCTGCTGTTTTATGATCATTGATGAAAAATGTTTCCTAATAACTCTTTTCTTCTCCTTTGGTCTTAGAGAATATTTTAATAATGCACAAAGGAGTAGTATTGAAGAATGGTGAATACTGGCAATAAAAGTAGAGCTCCACACACATAATTAGATTTTGATTCCTTCTAGGATCTAGGTATTTCCTTCTCTGATGGCTTTTGGGATGTAGTTAAAACAAATTAGGGGTGAATAAATAGAGGATTAGATTAATTTTGGTATACGGAGAGCAGAAATTCTTGAAGTATGTACAAATTTAGATTTTATGGCTATTATAGACTTTATATGTTATTTATGGCTTTTCTTTGCTACTTAGCACATTACTCTTAAGCCTAGAATATGCTGAGATCTACCCTAAGTAAAGTGTACTGCGAAAGGTATACTAATAAAGAAATAGATACAATTCATTGCACTACCAAATGGATGTGCTTTTTGTGGTATCTGGGCTTCGAGTTCTCTTAATTAATTGGTAAGCTATTTATTATCATTAATAATAATTCTTCATAGGACTTTCTTGGTGGACCAGTGGTAAAGAATCCACCTTACAATGCAGGGGATGCGGGTTCAATCCCTGGTCAGGGAACTAAGATCCCACATGCTGTGGGGCAACTAAGCCCACGCGCCACAACTACTGAGCTCGAGCGCCTCAACTAGAGCCCGCATGCTGCACACAACAGAGCCCATGAGCCCTGGAGCCTGTGTGCCACAACTAGAAAAGAGAAAACCTGAACGCCACAACTAGAGAGACGCCCATGCACCACAAGGAAGAGCCCGCACGCCTCAACGAAGATCCTGCATGCCGAAACTAAGACCCAACTCGGCCAAAAAAAAAAAAAAACTTAAAAAAAAAAAAATTCTTTGCGTGTGTGCCATTGGATAGTTTTCATATTTTTCATAGGCATTTACAAAATTTAAGCTCTATGCCAACTCTGAAGTTTATAGGAAAAATGATAGTCTCATTTCATATTTCTTGCCCAGATCAAGAGCCCCATTGGAGGAGGAGAATGTGGAGAGCTCTGATTTTCACCTTTCTTGCTTCTGTCCACGTCCTTTTGTTCTTTCCATGTAGCTTTAGAAATTAAGTTTTTGGAAGAGGTTTTAAGTTTGTCTTCACCAAATACCTTTCCCCAGAATTGTCTAGAAAAATTTGGACTACAGAATGTTCTTCTAGTAGAAGAAACCTCTTCAATAAGACTCTGCTTTCTTCTTTCCACAGACATTCTACCTTTTCTGATTTTAGTCTGAATTGTATAGCAAGTTTGTTAATATGGCACCATAAACATAGAATGTATAATGACAGCAATAAGAATTGATAAGTATCTTTGTGGAGTTAAACTATGTTACATTTTATGTACTATTACCTCACAGCCACTCTACCTTATAAAGAGACATTATAAATATAATGAATACATTGTAAAAGTTAAGGACAAAAATTGACAATGTTTTCATTAACATAGTCCTGTGGGATGTAAATTTAATACATATTTCAGGAGTGACCAAGGCTGATAATTTGGTCCTTGTCTTAGCTAGTTTTTTAGTACACAGGACCCACAGTCAGGAAAGCAGAGTCAGGTTTGGGTTTTTAATGTAGAAGTTAGATGTGTCTTTTTCCTTCCCTCTTTTTTTCTCTATTTCCGTTTTCTTAATGGTACCCTTATTCTCTATTTTGTCATACTCCTTAATTCTCCTGTGCTTACTTTCCCTGAATTATAAGAGTACTTAAATAGTATAATTTTAAAAATACATTTATTTATTTATGGCTGCATTGGGTCTTCGTTGCTGCATGCGGGCTTTCTCTATTTGCGGTGAGTGGGGGGGCTACTCTTCATTGCGGTGCATGGGCTTCTCATGGCGGTGGCTTCTCTTGTTGCGGAACACAGGCTCTAGGCGTGCGGGCTTCAGTAGTTGTGGCACGTGGGCTCAGTAGTTGTGGCTTGCGGGCTCTAGAGCGCAGGCTTAGTAGCTGTGGTGCACAGGTTTAGTTGCTCTGCGGCATGTGGGATCTTCCCGCACCAGGGCTCGAACCTGTGTCCCCTGCATTGGCAGGCGGATTCTTAACCACTGTGCCACCGGGGAAGCCCAAATAGTCCAATTTAAAGTATGAACTTAGGTAAAGCAGGAAGCATTAGTTAGTGTCTTTAAGTATTGGTGGATCAGAGCTGTATAGAGTTTGGATCTCAAAACCGGGATTACAAAGGATCTCAGCAGGATGCTATCCAAACACTACTCTCCTAGAAGGCAGGTAGCCCGGGCTAAAGGGACTTCTTTTTGAGGCTGGTGTGGAATTTCTGTCTTTGTCCTCGTACTTTCAGCCGATTCGTTGGACTACTCGCATGACCCAAAGTGGTAGCATATATAGAAAATTGTTGCCCAACCGCTGAATCTTGACAATTTGCAGAATAAGGTATATGGATAATCCACTAACTGTAAAGGTGGCTCTGACAAAATAAGAATCATGGAAAACACTATTTTACGCATGCAATTTAATAAAGCAAAATAAAATGTGATGTCATTTTTAGAGTCAGGAAAAGAAATTTTAATAACTTGGATTAAACTGGAGGAGGGAGGAAAGTGTATGTAAGGAAAAAAATCTGTAATTTTAATCATTTTAGATTTGAGTAAACATAGGACTTTTAAAATACATCAGACCTTGTATAGTTATGAATTTTATTCCTTTTCTGATATTCATCTTGGAAGGCTAAGATCTAAAATGATTTCAGAAAACATCAAATATTTCCTATGTGCTAGATAGAATACAGCCATTAATTGTGTCAGAACTCCTGGGGAGGTGGGGATTGCTATTTGAGCCTGCTTATGAACACAGAAAAATATTCTTACAGTAGTCACTTTGGATGGGCAAAAGGACTTACCTAGTATTATTCCCTACATTTGAGAATGAATGTCTTTAGGCTCTTTCTGATAACTAGATTTACCTTTATAGGAGGAAGATTTGCAAATGTGGCAGCTATTCAGATGATTGTCAGTTGGCTTCTGTGTGCAAGGCAGCAGGCTAGGTATTCTGGGGATGTTAATTCACTCATGATCTCAGTCTTTAGGGAGGTCATAGTCTAAGAGTGAGAGTAAGATGTATTTACCTCCAAAAATTAGCACATAAGATAGTGAAGGGAAGCACAAAGAATTGCTGGGGGGAGTTAAGAGACCTCCTGATTGTGCAAGTATGGTAGTTTTTTCCCCCCTTAAACAGTTAAATTTTGTAGGCATGCCTTCTTATGTTTAAATTTTTTATTTCATTGTTTTCAAGTGGGTACAATAATGAACTCTATATAATATAAAATAAGCATTGCCTAGGAGAAGCCCTAGAGGAATTTAATTATTAGATAATAAGGTTTAATAATATCTAAGTGCCTCCTGGAGAAATCAGAGGTGATTTCAGGCAAAATCATTGCCCTTAAGTAACTTAATCTAGTAGAGATTTGAATTATTTGCTTTTAGCATATCAAATGTTGATGCTTGAAAAGAATTTTCTTAAGCAGTTTAAACATACCCTGTGATTTTATTTATATTGTTCATTTGCCTGGTAAACCTTTTCTTCATGGATAATATAATGTAAATTTCAGCCAACTCTAAATTAATAAATTTTGATTTTTGAAGTTTTAAACTACTTTAAAAGATGGTATTTCATGTAACCTTGCATCCTAAAAACAGCAAGAAATACCATTCTAGAATGAAAGTTAGTTTGTTCAAAGAGCTTTCGAAGGATTTTTTTAACTTATTAGCAAGTTTTGCATTATGCTTCCTTGTAGTTATTGTTTTTTTCTGCTTTCTTAGTGTCTAATTCAATGCCCAGTGTCTAGTAGATGCTCAATAAATATATTTTAAGATGAATGTAACTTCATCGTTTGATTCTTTTGATACTTGCTACCTCAAAGTGTTTGAAAACAAGCCTATACTAAGTATATATTTATTCACACCTTCATTTCTTTCACTTGATTTTATCAATTGCTTTCTTTAGATCAGAATCAAGCTTTGCGACTCTGTCTGGGTAGCACTAGTGTTGGAGGTCAATATGGAGCCATCTCTGCCCTCAGTATCAACAATGACTGCTCACGACTTCTCTGTGGCTTTGCTAAAGGACAGGTAAATAGGAACTCTGTTTTACCCATAAGACAATGTAAAATCAATTTAAAAAAATGTATTATCTCTAAATCAGTATCTCGAAGACTAAAACGTGTTATAAAGTGACATGTCTGTAGAGCTAACCTGAGTTTGCTTAGTCTGACTTTTGTCCAAATTTTTAAATATTGACTGAGCCAGAGTCTGTGATTTTTAATATCTTAATTCATATGTCCATGTAAGTACATAGGTTTTATAAACCAACCAGGCTGTTATACAAAATTTACTTTCTTACTGTAGTGAGGATAATTGTTGTTGATTTTTAAGTACACTATATTCCGCTTTGAGTATTCTTATTACTGTGTTCCTAGATAACTATTTTGGTATTTCTTTTTCTTCTGAAACTGGCAGTAAATTTTGTTTCTTCTCTTCTTCTGACATATTAATTGGTTTGGCAGTAAGCCTTTCTATAATTTTTACCAGTGCTAAAGAGATTGACTCATTAAAGAAATTTCTTTTACCTCTCAGTAAAACAACAAGATTTAAAATCTGAAGGGAAAAGTATGTTGGGCAGGATGAGGGGAGGATGAAGATGAAATAAAGGCCCCATGCTTTAGTGGATCTGCAACCTTTAGTTATGTTTTAACTTTATAGTTCTTTGTCTGCAATGTTTATAGACCAGGAATAGATTATTTCAGCCAAAAGCCAGGATACTTAAGTCCAAAAAAGAGCAATAAATTTGTTTTTAAAGCATTTAGTTGTCTTATAGATCACTATGTGGGATTTGGCCAGTGGAAAACTTCTAAGATCAATAACAGATGCTCATCCTCCAGGAACAGCAATATTGCATATTAAGGTAAAGTCCTTATTTTCTTTTTCTAATAATCTTTATTATTATGCCTTTGTATCCATTTTAAAGTAGATTTCTTTATAAACAGAATCCTTGAGAGTGAACTGTCTTTTATTTGACTGGCCCAACAAGATGTTTTCCCAAGTTAAAACCAGAGATGGGCTGGCATGGTAACATTCAGCTATAAGTTGTATTGAAGTCTAGTAGATATAGCAGGAAAGAGAGTAAATTGATGTGATCCTGGACGAAAGCCTGGCAGCAAAGACAGGCAGTACCCTACTGAAAACCCACGTGCAGATTTTAAAAGGTCTTTTTACTTTGTTTAGTCCGCCAGGATTTTATTGCTGAGGCGGTGTGCTCTGTCACACTTTGTTGGGAATTACCTGAAGTTCAAGGCACCAATTGTGAAAGAACCAAGCTTTACGTTATGTTTAGAAACAAATCTGTTGGTTTATTTTCTTTCAGGCCTCCAAAGGAAAAGCATCAAGATTTGAATCTTGGCTTTCTCCTTACATGCCTGAAAATAATAAACCAACTTAGGTAACAGATTTCATTTATAAATGCAATGCGAACCTTGGTTTTTGTATGCTGTCAAGCCCATGTTCAGAAGTATAAAATGTACAGGGCTATAACTAAGGAAGTCTAAAATCAGATCTTCTGGATTTTAACCATGTACACATTTGGTTACTTAGCTGTGCAGACCTCTCTTATCCATACACATTCTTTTTAAAGTCTGGTAGCATCTGGAGTCTATGTGTCTGCATCTCGGTTAGTTACATAAAAGTCTTTTGTGACAAAGCAGCATTGAAGCATTTAGTTACAATGAAAACAACCAAGACAAGTAAAAGTAGAGAGAATTCCTCCTCTTTCTGAACATCATGGCAGTTTATCTTGACCTCTTTTCATATGGCATGAGCCAACCTCTAGTATGTTGTAGTTGTTTGTGTTATGTCTTATCTCCTTTAATAGATTGAGATCTTTGAAACCAGGATCTATTTCTCTTTAATTTTTGTGTGTTACATGTAGTAGCACATTACAATAAACAGTGCTCAATAAATGTTTGGTTGGTTGTTTATAAAAGTCTAGTCCATTTGCAGAAAAATGCAAAATCTTTGGGAGAAGCAATAGGAAACAAGAGATAAAGGCAGAGAGAAAAAGGCAGAAGAATGCAGCTGACGTTAAAAGCAGACTAGTAGTGGACTTTGTGTTTCTTGGGAATGGTGATAAGTGCAGACACTGACTTTACTTCTGAGGTCTTCCATTGACAATGGCTACTTGTGCTTCAAACCTCTTACTCGTTGTTCTCCAGACTTAACCCTACACATCCCATCAGTAACAGTTTGGGCTTTAATTCATTTATATATACATATGTATGTGTGTGTGTGTATGTGTGTGTGTGTATATATATATATATATATATATATATATATATATATTTATTTATTTATTTAAAAATTATGTAAATATATTAGTGTACTATAAGTACATTATAAAACACATACACAAGAAGTAGAAAATTAATAAGTAAAATCATGAGTGCTATTATTTTCCCTACACTCCACTTTGGCAACTACTCAGCTAGGCCTTGAGAACAAAGGTGTAGGACTTCTTTACCCGTGTGTGGGGTTGAGGAAGAATAATTTCATAGTAGCCTCCTGTACCTCAACCATCCCTGAAGAGCACAAAGGCATGAGATTTAGGGTGGTTTTACAAACCTCTGTGGTTAGGGAGACTAGTCACTGTAAGTGATACAAATTAAGTTATTCAATTTTGTATCTTACAACACTCATATCTACCATACCGCATAAGCCCTTAGGGCCATCTGTCATTCTGAACATTATTTATTATTTGAGTTTTCCAGAATAGATAATAATAACTGAAGGTATACTCTGTCGAAGAAGATTGAGGGGGCAGCACGTTTTAGGAAGAGTTACATAAAAAGTTAAACTTTTACATGTAGTGGATTAACTCTTCAGTTATTGGAAAACATATTCCAATAAGTTTATTTCCCAAAGGTACAAAATATCTTTCACTGTGTCTTTATTCTTGAAAGCTAGGCAACTGCAAATGTATCCAGAGTATCCTATTTAGCTTAATAGCAAGTTAGAAAAAATTAATGTAAGAACCTAAGTAGAGAACCTTAGGGCTTTTATGAGTCATAGTTTGTATTTTTCTTTTATTCTGATGAAAGGTGGTTTTTGCTTTTTTTAAAGCCTCATTTTTTTAAAGATATTGAGCCATTTTTATTCCAAATATGGGTAAGTTTGTATGTTTAGAGTACTGAGGTAGATATAGTTTAGGTGATTTCAAATGCTATTAAATGTGTTTGTCTTAGATTTTATAATTTTTTCCCTTACCTTTTTAATACTTGATTAGTTGTCTGAAAATGTGTAAGAAAATAAATTCCTTCTCTGTTTAGTTTACAGATGATCCAACTCTTGCAGTTTGCAACGACAGCGGAGGCTCTGTTTTTGAATTGACATTTAAGTAAGAGACTAATGGACATTTGTAGACAAATGAAAAGATTAGCTCCAGTTTAATAACTTGAAGTTGAATATGAAGAGGTCTGGAAAACCCATGTGATTGGAAATAGCTTGTGGCTGTGTATTACACTTAACCTGGGGGGGCTTATAGAACATACAGAGCACCAGGCTGGGCCCCCGCCCCAATTCTATTGCAGTAGGTCCGAGATGGGATTCTAGACTCCTACTCCCCAGAGTGTTCATAAGCTCTGTCAATCTTGGGAACCATTATTCTGGAGTATCTCACTAATTTCCGTTTAGGCGCCAGGCCCAGTTGATTATAACCATAATGGCCAGGTGTAGAAAGGTTTTTATTGCCTTGGCATTGCCCTGTTTACTCTTTAAATAAGAGGAAAGACTATTTAGATACATGGAAGAACATTTACAAATCTGAGTTTAAAAAAAAGTAGAACAAAAAATTCAATGTGTATTATATTTCCATAAGTTCTTCAAAGTAAGGACTATGTTTCTTGTATTTCTCATACCTTCTAACAATGTTGAGCCCAAAGTAATTGCTTAAAAAATACTATTGATTTATTTAGCTAATGTTTATTGAGCATCTCCTATGTGTAGGCATTGTTCTAGACACCAGAGTTACAGCTATGAACCAGGCAAGGTTGCTACTCCAATAGAACTTACATTCTAGTTGGGTCGGGGGTGGGGAGGCACAATAAATCAATGCATAAATGAAATAACTGTAGATAGTTATGAGTACTGTGAAAAAAAAAAAAACAGGTCAGTGTGCTGGAGTGCATTTGAGTATAATTTAGTAAGGCTTCTCTCCGAAGGTGACATTTGAGCAAAGACCTGAATGACAATCTGGTCAACAAGTGGAAAGATCTAGGAGAAGTGTTCCAGGCAGAGGGACGTTCAAGCACAGAGCCTTTGAGGTGGGCACAGCATGGCATGCTGGAGCAGTGGAGGGAAAGCAGGTGTGGCTGGAGGAGGCGTTTGTCAGGAGCAACAATAGTGGGAGAGGAGTGAAGGCAGGAGCCAGATCATATAGGACCTTTTAAACATGGTGAAGAGTGGATTTTATTTTATGTACAGTGGCAAGCCATTGGAGATTTTTTAGGAGAAGGGTGATAAATCTGACCCACACATTAAAAATGACATGCCGATGTCATGTGGAGTTTGGATTGTTGAGGGCAGGAGTAACAATTGTTGGATTGTTAGGAGGCTTTTGTAGTAGGCCATGCTAGGGCTATAGCGCCTTGGAGCATTGCTAAGTTGATCTGACATTTTTTGGTTACATTTTCAGGAGAGTGATGGGAGTGAGGACATGTGAATCTAGATGCCTGTTCAGTGGTTCCAAGGGTGAAGTTTGCTGTATTGAGCCTCTCCATTCTAAGCCCGAGTTGAAAGATCATCCCATCACACAGTTTTCCTTACTGGCCATGGCATCCTTAACAAAGGTAGGTATATTTAGAAGATGAAGCTCATAACTTTAGAGGCTTTGAACACCCAAAATTTGAAAATTGCAGGGTAAATATTAAAATGTATTTTTTCCCCTAAAGATACTGGTCATTGGATTGAAGCCATCCTTGAAAGTGTGGATGACTTTTCCTTATGGACGGGTAAGTAAGCCTCTCCGTCTTATTGGTAAAAAGACCGTGTCAGGAGATTGGGGAGAATGACTTGCAAGTGGCACATTCTGTGAGGTTGTCAGAAAACTAGGTAGAATGGAAATCAGTGCTGCAAAGGTCACTGTCTGATTACCTTGATGTGACCAAAGCAGCATAAGCTGGTGACTACAGCAGTAACCTGGGGATCACAAGATCTGTACTTTTCTACCTTTATTCTGTTAAGTTTTTCTCTCATGAACAGCTGCTGCTTTGATAATGAACTGCTGATAGAGAACACCCCACCGTAATACCCAGCATGAATTGCTGCTGCATACTCTTTCCTTGGCTTCTTCTGCCTCTGATATTTTACTTTGGAGGATGATGATACTCAGAACGTATTACGCACACCTCAATTTCCCTTTTCTTTTTCCTGATTGGTTGTTTTCTTCCTGTGTGTATATGAGGAGAGGCATTGATGGGATGGGATGGGAAGGAGAATGATGATGCAGAACGAAGACTGGTTCAGAAAGTAGCCGCTGTAATGAGGGAGCTCACTCTTCTGTTTTCTTGTTGGTGCTCGGTGTATCTTTGGACCCCAGGGGAAGCAGGTCTGCCCTTTCAGCTGGCAAAGCTGGCTTATATTGCCATTAACAGTTCTTAGGTGAGCTTCATTGGCTAATTGAGATTTATCATGGTAGTATGTGTTTACATCTTTTTGTATGTTTTTATTGGTGTTTTTTCCCAGCATTTTATTATGAACATTTTCAAACAAATAGAGAAGTTGAAAGAATTTTACATTGAACATCTATATACTTACCATTGTAAAACTCTACCATTAGCATTTTATTGTATTTTATTATATACCTGTTGGTGCACCCATCAAATTATGTTTTTTTAAAATGTATTTCCAAGTAAATTACAGAAATTAGTACTCTTTTTTCCTAAATAATCAACATGCTTATGATTAAGTACATTTCAGTATTTGTTGAAGTTTTTCCTTTGGTGTAACAATTTACATACAACAGATGTACAGATCTTGAGTGTACATTTGCTGAACTTTGACAAGATGTATGTACTTTTGTAATCCAAACCTCTGTCAAGATGTGGAACATTACCATCCACACAGAAAGTTCCCTCATGACACTTCCCAGTCAGTCTCTGCTCCTTTGGAATTGGTTGATTGATTGATTGATTGGCTGCATTGGGTCTTTGTTGCTGCGTGCCGGCTTTTCTCTAGTTGCGGTGAGCGGGGGCTACTCTTCATTGTGGTGCATGTGCTTCTCGTTGCAGTGGCTTCTCTTGTTGCGGGGCATGGGCTCTATAGACGCGCGGGCTTCAGTAGTTGTGGCACATGGGCTTCAGTAGTTGTGGCTCGTGGGCTCTAGAGCACAGGCTCAGTAGTTGTGGCGCACAGGCTTAGTTGCTCCGCGGCATGTGGGATTTTCCCGGACCAGGGCTTGAACCAGTGTCCCCTGCATTGGCAGGCGGATTCTTAACCACTGCGCCACCATGGGAAGTCCCTCCTTTAGGAATTTTAATAAGAAATTAGGAGAAGTTTTATCAAGGAACACCAGTCAGATGCTGTTGTAAACCAGAGTTTTCCCTTTGTTTTTCTGTGTGTTAACAGTGATGACTTTTTTTCCCCTTCTCCTCACTTAGATGGATCCTTCCAGTGTTCCATTGCTGGCCTGGCACTTCGTGGCAGTGCATAATTATGTGAATCCCATGCTTGCCTTCTGCAGAGGAGATGTTGTTCATTTTCTACTGGTAAGTCCTAATATGATGCTAGATCTGTGGTAAAGTCCTTTATCATAAGATTATTTTTTTAATTCACCAGTAATTTAATATTGTGTCAAAGAAATATGCTATCATAATTCTTTGGAGAGAGAGTGACCTATTTAATGTTTATTGGAGGCTTTAGTGGTTAACATGGAAAACAGATGATCACCCTCAGCTCCATGCCTCTTCATGGTATATTTCTCAGTTCCATCTCCTTTGACTAATAAATAATTGATGGTTTATGTGTATGTATAAATATATAGATGTACATAGGTCTGTATTAATGGCTTACCTATCTACATATAGTGTATTTATTAGACATCAAGTTATCATTGAGCACATACTATGTTATCTACACTGTAATGGACACAAGGCAATTGAAAGAAGTATAAAATTAACCTCCTTCTTTCACATAGGTTAAGATATGTTTTGAAAGGCAAAACCAGTATGTTCATTACTACTAGTGAGAACAGTTTAAGGATTCAAGTATGTGATGAGAATTTAAAAATTGATATAAGTTCAGAGTATGAAGAGATTTGTATAGACTAAAGAGGCTGTGGAAGACTTTATGAAGGATATAAGGCAGATACTAGGGACTTCCCTGGTGGCGCAGTGGTTAAGAATCCGCCAACCAATGCAGGGGACACGGGTTCGAGCCCTGGTCCAGGAAGATCCCACATGCCGCAGAGCAACTAAGCCCCTGTGCCACAACTACTGAGTCTTTGCTCTAGAGCCTACAAGCCACAACTACTGAGCCTGCGTGCTACAACTACTGAAGCCCGTGCACCTAGAGCCCATGCTCCACAACAAAGACAAGCCACCGCAATGAGAAGCCCGCGCACTGCAATGAAGAGTAGCCCCAGCTCGCCGCAACTAGAGAAAGCCTGTGTGCAGCAATGAAGACCCAACACAGCCAAAAATAAATAAATAAATGAATTTATAAAAAAAACAAAAAACAAATAAAGGCAAATACTGTAGGAGGGGTGAATATGCATATTGGGGAAAATAAGATGAACTGAAGTTATAGAGGTAAGAATGTGCCTGTGGAATCTCTTCTTGGGTTTCCTAGCTCAGTGAAGCAAGTACACCACTATCCACCTAGCTTCTCCAGCCAGAAATCTAGGAGTTGCCTTTCAGTTACACTTCTCCCTTTATTTCTACTCTATCACACATCTATTGACTCTGAGTATACTTCCTCTTTGTCTCCCCCATTGCTGCTTCCCACTGACATCTCTAGCCTAGGCTCTGGAGTAGCTTCCTGACTAGTCTCTGGCCTCAGTGTCTTTTTTTTTTTTTTTTTAATTGAAGTGTAGTTGATTGACAGTGTTGAGTTAGTTTTTGGTATACAGCAAAGTGATTTGGTTTATATATATATATATATATATATATATATATATATATATATATATATACACACATACACACACACACACACACACACACACACACATACACACACATATATATTCTTTTTCAGATTATTTTCCATTATAGATTATTATGAGATACTGAATATAATTCCCTGTGCTGTGTGGTAGGACCTTGTTGTTTATTTTACATAGAGTAGTTTGTACCTGCTAATCTCAAACTCCTAATTTATCCCTCCCCCTCCTTTCCCCTTTGGTAACCATAAGTTTGTTTTCTATGTCTGTGAGCCTGTTTCTGTATTGAAAATAAGTTTATTTGTATCATTTTTTTAGATTCCACATATAAGCAATATCATATGGTATTTGTCTTTCTCTGACTCAGTACAATAATCTCTAGGTCCATCCATGTTGCTGCAAATAGCATTATTTCATTCTTTTTTGTGGCTGAATAGTATTCTGTTGTATGTGTGTGTGTGTGTGTGTGTGTGTGTGTGTATACATATATATTTATACACCACATTTTCTTTATCCATTCCTCTGTCAACGGACATTTAGGTTGCTTCCATGTCTTTGGCCTCGGTGTCTTTACATATGCCAACACCTCTGCCAGGAAAGCTGTGTGCTCTCTTCCACATTATACTGGCTCATGATTAGCATTGCCTTTCCTGACCTCCTGACCTCAGTTAGCATTTCCTGCTTCATAGACACCGATAAGACCTTTTTTGACAACATTCAGCATTTTTAAAATTACTTATCTAATATTTTTTTTCCTCACTAGACTGAAAGCTCTGTAAGTCTAAAACCAACTCTACTGCTCTATTCCAGCCACTAGGACAGTGCTTGTATGTAGAAAGTCCCTAATAAATATTTATAGAGTTAATGACAGGGAGAAACTTATTGTTGAGAATAAAGTTGAACATACGGCATGGATCTTGATTAGGGGTTGGCAGACTATGGCCTATGGGCCAGGTCTGGCGGGCTGCTTGTTTTTGTAAAGTTTTATTGAATACAGTCATGCCCATTCGGTTATGTATTATTTGTGGCTGCTTTTGCACTACTGTGGCAGAGTTGAGTAGTCGTGACAGAGACTGTATGCTCTGTAGAACCTAAAATACTTACTGTATGGCCTTTTACAGAAAAAGTTTGCCAACCTCTGATCTAGATTATATAATAATTGACCTAGATTGGTAATGGGGAGCCATCACATGTTCTTAGGTAATTAAAGTGATGTGATTAAAGTGACATTTTAGGAAGATCACTGTAGAAATAGTAAAAAGAACAGACTATAGGAGGTTGGAGGGAAAAGAAAGGTTATGCTCTTGTAATAAAGCAAGTGTGAGGTCTTTAGACAAGGATGGTTGGTTGCAGTGAGAGCTAGGGATGGCATTTTGAAGGAAAGACAAGGCTTCTCATCTTAGTGGATCCTGGGACCGAAGGACATAAACGAAACATTGCATTTCTGGCTTTGCATTTTAGAAGCATGAAATATTCAATGAGTTAGGGTCAGGGAAGAATTTAATGTGTTGGGTTGGAAGCGAAGGTGAGAGTCTCAAGTGTTGTATTGGGGAATGTCCTCTGGGAGGATAGGCAGTCCAGGTCTGGGGTGAAAATGAGAATTCCAGAATAGAGAAGGTAGTTGAAGCTGTGAAAATCAAAAGCGAAAGCATACATAACCTTGGTGGACACTCATGTAGGGGAAAGGAAATAGAAAAGACAGTAGGAAAGGAGGATCCTATAAAGGCATCTAGAGGTAGGAGGGGAAATAGACCAGTATGGCATCACAGAAGATGAAGAAGGAGAGGCTTCAGGACATTATCAATTCCAGGGTAATACCAATGCCAAAGAGAGATCAAGGAAGAAGACTGAAGATAAGGTCACCAGATATGCAAGAAGTAGTTCTTTAGAAACTTTTCAGAGGACTAATTATCAGTGGAATTGAGGTGGAAGCTAGATTATAGAGCCTTGTTAAAGAAATGAGTATCTAGAAGAACAGACTTACACAATCATAGTACAGCATTTGGTTACAAGAGGAAAAAGAATGGTTAACTTTCTGGAAGAAGTTAATGAAGGGAAGGTGTTTTGCTTTTGTTTTTTGAAGATGGAAAAGTCAGAAACCTGTTTGATAGCAAGAGGAAAAAGTTCCTTTGAAAGGAGTGACTGAGTATGTTAGCAGGGGAGGGGTAATATTAAACAGCAATGGAGGGAGTAGGATTTAGAGTATATACAGGTGAAGTGATTTTGTTTAGCAAGGACTTTAGCCAATCTTAGAGTAGTTAATGTTGGCATTGACCTTTTTGTTTACGAAACACTTTCAACATATGCAAGATATGGAACAATTTGGTGCTGTCTTATTTTCATTTTACAAATGAGGGAACTGAAAGAATAAGTGATTTACTCTTGGTGACTCAGCTGTAATAGTGGAACTTACTCTTAAACGCATAGCTGTAGATCTTACGCTCCTTTTTACCAGAGCATTCTTTCTTACAGGGGAGGTGACTTAGGAAGTGAAGATGGGAGTACACAAAGGGCTCACACTAAATGGTCTCAGTTGTTTGTTAAGATATCTGGTGAGGTCAACACTGCAAGTGTTGGGACTAGAAGGCAAAGAGGAATTGTGACTTAAAGGGAAAGGAAAACATCTAGAAGACTACTGTGGAGAGTATGCAAGAAAACCCAGGTTGAATTAAACGTCATGAATTTCAGGCAGGTCATTGTGGTGTGTTGTTCTTCTTCAGTGCTCTGTCACCTTGGAGCATAAGTGGAGAGAGCAAATTATAAGGATGATTGAAGATTATAGAGAGTATATATATGCATATATAAGTAAAATATTGACACTTGAGGTTCTTTTGGGAAATTTTGGGCTGTTTGAGCTATAATAGTATCATACTTCACCCAAAGAAGTCTAGTCTTGTCACTGCAGCAGTTTTTTTTCTTTTCATGAACTTTTGTTTTACTTTTTTACATTATGCCACCAATCCCATTTTATGCTTTAACTCTGGCTAAATAGTCATTGACGTGATGCAGTTAGGTTTTTCTGAATTATGACAGAGTGAATATTACATGCAGCATTTGCCTGTACAGACATACCCCAGGGATATTGTGGGTTCAGTTTCAGACCACTGCAATAAAGCAAATATTGCAATAAAGTGAGTCACATAAGTTGTTTGGTTTCCAAGTGCATGTAAAACTTATGTTTACACTATACTATAATCTTTTAAGTGTGCAATAGCATTATCTCTAAAAAAATCAATGTACATACCTTAATTTAAAAATACTTCATTGCTAAAAAATGCCAAAACAGTTACAATATTAACATCAAAGATCACTGATCACAGATTACTATAACAATACAATAATAATGAAAAAGTTTGAAGTATTGCAAGAATTACCAAAATGTGGCACAGAGACATGAAGTGAGCAAATGTTGTTGGAAAAATGGTGCTGATAGATTGATTGACACAGGGTTGCCACAAACCTTCAGTTTGTAAAACACACAATATCTGGAAGCACAATAAAGTGAAGTGCAATAAAACAAGGTATGCCTAAACTGACAACTAGACCACTGACCAGGTGTACTATGGATTTTGGTACAAATCATGATGTGAATGATTTTTTTCATTTGTATAGTTTCTTTAATTATCAATATTTTTGTTTTATGCATATTCTGGATGGAAATCATTTTCTTGGTGGATTGACTAGGTGAAACTTTAAAACGTCTCTCAAACAATAGCTGATATTTAGGTTGTTTTTATTTCATCATCAGGTTAAGAGAGACGAATCTGGAGCAATACATGTTACTAAGCAAAAGCATCTTCACCTATACTATGACCTCATCAACTTTACTGTGAGTATTACTGAAATGAAATATCCCCGTTCATTTTATGTAATTGTTTTGAGTCCATGTCGTATTAAGGCTACCAGGATTTCTGTCATAAATCATGACCTTTAGGATTATATAAAATGTGGACACAAGTGAAGTCCTGAGCTTCCCTGTGGTGCAGTGGTTAAGAATCCGCCTGCCAATGCAGGGTACATGGGTTTGAGCTCTGGTCCAGGAAGATCCCACATGCCGCGGAGTGACTAAGCCCCTGCGCCACAACTACTGAGCCTGTGCTCCGCAACAAGAGAAGCCACCGCAGTGAGAAGCCCGTGCACCGCAATAAAGAGTAGCCCCCACTCGCTGCAACTAGAGAAAGCCCGCCTGCAGCAATGAAGACCCAACGCAGCCAAAAATAAATAAATTTTTTAAAAAAGTTAAATCCTGCTTGTACTGAATAAAGTCTGAGGCTGGTGTGATGCCACATTATTTTTATTGCCTTTTAGCCTTATGTCCTGATTAGCTCAAAGGGGAGATCAGAATCATTTCTTTAGGATCATTGCCGGGCTTTCTTTGTTAACACAGTTTTGTACTTCTGAGTATGTCCTAATTGGTTCAGGAGTTCAGGAGCTATTCTTTATCTGTGGCTAAAAACTTTTCAGAGTTCTCTCTCTACTGTGCATCTCAGTCCTGAGCAACTTTTGGTTTAAAAAAAAGAGATTATTTCTTTTTGCATCAATTTTTATAATAGGTGATTTATTAATTTATTTGCACATTGCCTTTCAACCTCATGTAGAGACTTACTTGATTTAGCAATAATACTTTTTTTCATACACATTTCATGAAATAATTTTGTTCAACCTCTTCTCACGCGTATAAGACGTGAGTGTTTTTGTCATCACCAGAACCACTTGTTGAAAATCATCTAACACAGTTTTCTAGAATTCATCATCATTGCTTCCATTTAAGATGTTTGAGATACAGCACTTTAAAAAGCTGCATATGATTCTGTCCCTGGAAAAAATTTTCCCAACCACAGGTAGCCATTCTCCTAATAGTAGGACAGTTGGTGTTTTTCATTTGTCCTGTGGCTTATTCATGATGTGACCCCTAACTGCATTGCTTTGTAAATTACCTTTAAAACGCTTGTTTACAGTGTGTCAACACTTAAAATTGTGAGGATCTAATCCCAAGAATAATTGCTAATCCTGCTAACATTTTTTGTCATTCTTTCTCTTTTAACCAGGTGACCTTTGAAAACATCTAAAAACTAGCACTAAGTTTATACAGGGCTGAATAATGTGTCTTTCCTAAATGATACTTTGTTTCTCAAAGTAAAGTAATCAAGAGAGCACCTTACAAAAGCTCTTTGTAAATGATTTGAGTGTCAAACTCTGTTTCCTGAGGGACAGTTTATTTTTGGAAAACCAAACCCTTCCTGTGTAACACAGTGTTAAAGTATATATTCAACATAGTTAAAAGAAAATTGATCCATTTTCAACTTGATTGTTTTTGATATGATATTATGCAAATAATTTCTGATAACATGGGAAGAGTTCATATAAATAAACCAAAATGAATACCAGAGAGAGAAAGTACAGGGGAAGTACTTTGTTCTGGTTAATTTAGAATTCTAATTGAGCAGATTTTAAGACTTCATTTATTTCTTGGGAAGGGATTGAGATTTTTCAAAAAAATATTTTGGGGCTTCCCTCGTGGCGCAGTGGTTGAGAGTCCGCCTGTCGATGTAGGGGACACGGGTTCGTGCCCTGGTCCGGGAAGATCCCACGTGCCGCGGAGCGGCTGGGCCCGTGAGCCAAGGCCTCTGAGCCTGCGCGTCCGGAGCCTGTGCTCCGCAATGGGAGAGGCCGCAACAGTGAGAGGCCCGCGTACAGCAAAAAAAAAAAAAAAAAATTTTGAAAATAAGAAATCTTATATATAACCCAATAAATTTATCAAAATGGTATCCTTCAGAAGATTTTAACATTATTATTGTTATTACTTTTAATATTATAATAGTACTAATTAAAGAATATTCAGAATATATAGAGAAATAGAAAGAGCAAAGAACTCTGCCATAATTTGTAGGTATGTTTTGAAGGAAATATATATTTTAAATAGCTTGTATTTTTAAATATGAATTACTTAAATGGTAACAATCATTCTTTGACCAGATAGGTTTATGAGGTTTCATTTGCCCTTTTGTTTGATTAATGTCAAAACCACTAGAAATGCAAAGTTGGTCACTTTGCTTAAGTCATTGTGCCGATGCACCTTTCAAAAACATTGATAAAAAACAGTATATCCCATAATGTCTATTAGAGCTCTTAATTAGCCTCCTTTTACACTATGAGTCATTTTAACACCATCAAAACTCAATACTACGCTGTGCACCTGTTGTTCTCTGGGTTGTCACTGAGTAGTTCTTGCTGTGATTGTGGTGTCATCAAGTTATTAATTAAATGGATAAGGTCGTCAGTGTCATTTAAGTGAGTTGCCAAGCTTTTTTGCCCTGGGTGATGGTGTGGGATGGGCCTCACTTTTGTGTTGTTGTGTGCTTGAATTACAGTGGATAAACTCACGCACGATTGTGCTCTTGGACAGTGTAGAGAAGTTGCATGTGATTGATCGGCAGACTCAAGAGGAATTGGAAATGGTGGAGATCTCAGAAGTTCAGTTGGTCTATAATAGCAGCCATTTCAAATCTCTAGCCACTGGAGGAAACGTGAGCCAGGCACTGGTAAGGGTAATCCATTATCTTAGTATTGCTTTGATAAACTTGGTATTTTGTTGTTGTTTTGTTTTAGAAATAGGAATTCTGAGGAGTTATCTTTAAGTCTTGAGAGTTTTTTTTTTAAAAGCCACTAACTAGGTTGAAGTGGATGTGAGTGTGTTTGTAAGTATTCAGGAATGTGAACTAGAACAATAATTCCTGTTGTCTTCTACTTGGAAATGTGACTAATTTAATACCAAAGAATTTTAACTTTCATACTGAAATAATGAAATGAAATTGAAAGTTCATGAGAAAGAAATTGTAAAAGCAAGGTATTTTAGAAAGTTTATTATGTTGAGAACAAGCCTGATTGATCTAAGGAATAAATGACTAGAGAGACAGGTAGCCTATAAGGCTTTGGAAATATTTGGGTGATTAGTAAAGGCTGGAACAGGTATGGAGGCTGTAGCCATTAAAAGGCAAAGGTTGCTTCGAGAGAAAGAAAGATGATTCTGGAGGAATGGGAAATAGATGAAATGTAGGAGCCTGCAGAGAAGGAAGACACAAAAGTTATGATCTTAGTATTAATTTTACTATATTTTAAGCAATGACAATAATGGCCTTTAGCAGTTTACACAGGTAGTTTACAGTTAAATTACTTTGAATTGTGATCTCATGTTTCCTAAGCCAATAATCTTTAAGCAGGAAATTTAGACTTTTTGAGTCTTCTCTGGATAATTTCTTGAAAAAAGTAGTAATGAAGGTCATATATAATGAGTGTCTGCAGTATAATATCTAGCCATTGCTCAAATCTCCCTGAGATATTAGAGCATAAATATTTGTGAAAGGGTCTTCCATATATATTTTCAGAATTTAGAAACCAGGAAAATCCAGGAGAAGAAATGGTAATGCAATAGAATTCACTAAAGTAAGAGTAATTATTGTCCCACACTTAGATATTTTCTTTTGTTTGAGTGGTTATTAAAAATACTGATAGACTTTGAACTTGCACTTTCGGCCAAGATGGAATAATGGGGACTGGATTTACTCTCCTGTCTGGAAAAAAATCAGGAAAAAACCCCAAAAACAAAAAACAATAGTTTTCAAGATATTAGTGAACTTGAAGATAGAGCAATAGAATCTATCCAAAATGAAGTAGAGAGAAAAAATTTAAAAAACTCTAGTGTTAGTGACTGCAGTGAGACAGCACCACTTAGCCTAATAAATGTGTAGTTGAAATCTCTGAAGGGGAGGAGGGAAAAAAATTTAAAGAAATAATGGTCAAAAACTTTCCTAAGCTATAAACACAGAATTGCAAGAAGCTCAGTGAACCCAAGCACAAGTGAAATAAACATAGATTGATCCAAATGAATTGGAAAGAGGAAAATATTAAAGCAGGCAGAGTAAAAAGACACATTAAATGCAGAGGAGCAACAAAAAGTGTGAGAGCAGATTTCTCATCAGAAACAAACTGCAGCAATCTCCAAAGAAGATATACAAATGGCCAATAAGCAGATGACAAGATGCTCAACATCATTAATCATTAGGGAAACGCAAGTCAAAATCACAGTGAGATATCATTTCATGCCCACTAGGATGGCTATAATCAAAAAGACAGACAATAACAAATGTTGATTAGGATGCAGAAATATCGGAACTCTCGTACTTTGCTTGTGGGTTATGGTGCAGCCACTGTGGAAAACATTTTGGCAGTTCCTCAAAATATTAAACATAAAGATTCCATATGACTGAGCGATTCTACTCCTAGGTAGCTACTCAAGTGAAACGAAAACATATCTCTGCATAAACACTTGTACACAAATGTTCATAGCAACGTTATTCTTAATAGCTAAAAAGTCAAAACAGTCAAAATGTCCACTAGCTGATAGATAAACAAAATGTGGCATATCTGCGTAATAGAATGCTATTCCTCAATAAAAAAGGTGAACTGTTGACACATGCTACAACATGGATGAACCTCAGAAATACTGTGTTAAGTGAAAGAAGCCATATGGAAAGACCGTATACTCTTTGATTATATTTATATGAAATGTCCAGAAAAGGCAGGTTTAGAGAGCCAGATGTGGATTAGTGGGACTGGGACCGGGAGTAGGAATGAGGGTTGACTGAAAATAGGTAAAAGGTATCTCTGTGGAGCGATGGAAATGTTCTAAAACTGGATTTTGGTGATGCTCGAACAACTGTAAATTTACTAAAAATTATTGTATACTTAATGAGTGAATTTTATGGTATGTAAATTATACCTTAATATTGTCATTTAACGAAAGCAGTTGACTGTTTAAAACAAAAGGAATGTTTATGATATGTAGAAGTAATAGTGTGACGAAAATAGTACGTAACAGCAGGGAGTGGGGGGAAGGAAGTATATTATTGTAAGGTTGTTAACATTATACATCAAATAGTACAATATTATGTAAATGTAGACTGACATTAGTTAAAGCTGCATATTGTAACCACTAGAGCAGAAAAAGAAGTATACCTTTATAAGTCACTGGTAGCAACAAAATGGAATGTTAAAAAATATTAAATTCAACAAAGCATAAAAAAAGAACAGGTAATACAAGTAGAAAACAATAAGATAATCGAAACCCAACTATATCAATAATTATAGGAAATGGAAGTAGTCTAAACATTTCAGTTAAAAGGCAAGGATTGTCAGACTGGATAAAAAAAGCAAGAACCAACTATATGCTGTCTACAAAAAGTTCATATTAAATACAAAGACACAGACAAGTTAAAAGTAAGGGGAAGGAAAAAGACATATCATGCAAACACTAATCATTAGAATGGCTATTTTAATATCAGATTAAGTAGATTTCAGAGTAGAGAATATTGTCAGAGATAAAGAGAAATTTCAAATTGATAAAAAAGTGTTAATTTGTCAAGAAGGCATAACAATCTTAAAGGTTTAAGCACCCAATAACAGACCTTCAAAATATATGAAACTAAAACTAACAGATCTAAAAGGAGAAACAGACAAGTCCACAATTAGAGTTTGGAAATTTCAAAACTCCTTTATCAGTAAGTAATAGAATTAGTAGACAAAACCATCAAGGGTATAGAAGGCAAAAAAATCATTGACCAACTTGACTTAACTGACATTTATAGAATATTCCACCCAACAAAAGCAAATTACAAACTTTTTCAAGTGCACATGGAGCATCCAATAGATTGTATGCTAGGCCGTAAAACAAACTACAGCAAATTGTTGAAGGAATCATCAGGGTAAATCTGGAGAAAACCCAAATATTTGGAAATTAAGTAACGCTTTTATAAATAACCTATGAGTCAAAGAAGAAATCTCAAAGGAAATTAGAATATATTTTGAACTAAACGAAAGTGAAAATACAGCATATCAAACAGCTATGGTCTCAAACAGCTCATACCGCTCAATATCAAAAAAACGAACAACCCAATCAAAAAATGGGCAGAAGATCTAAAAAGGCATTTCTCCAAAGAAGACATACAGATGGGCAATAGGCACATGAAAAGATGCTCAACGTTGCTAATTATTAGAGAAATGTAAATCAAAACTACAATGAGGTATCACCTCACACCAGTCAGAATGGCCATCATCAAAACCTCTACAAATAATAAATGCTGGAGAGGGTGTGAAGAAAAAGGAACCTTCCTGCGCTGTTTGTGGGAATGTAAATTGGCACAGCTACAGGATGGCGGTTCCTTAAAAAACTAAAAATAGAATTACCATATGATCCAATGATCCCACTCCGGGGCATATATCTGGACAAAACTATAATTCAAAAAGATGCATGCACACTAATGTTCATAGAAGCACTATTTATAATATCCAAGACATGGAAGCAACCTAAATGTCCATCGACAGATGAATGGATAAGGAAGATGTGGTATATACATGGAATATTACCCAGCCATAAAAAGAATGAAATACTGCAGCAACATGGATGGACCTAGAGATTATCATACTGACTGAAGTAAACCAGAGAAAGGCAGATATCATGATATCACTTGTATGTGGAATCTAAACAAATGATACAAATGAACTTATTTATAAGACAGACTCATAGACATACAAAACAAACTTATGGTTACCAAAGGGGAAAGAGGGGGACGGATAATTAGGAGTTTGGGATTAACATATAAACACTACCATATGTAAAATAGATAACCAACAAGGACCTACTGTATAGCACAAGGAACTATACTCAATATCTTTTAATAATCTATAAGGGAAAGGAATCTGAAAAAGAATATATATATATGTATAACTGAATCACTTTGCTGTAGACTTGAAACTAACGCAACATTGTAAATCAGCTGTATTTCAGAAAACAATTGTGGTCTATAATTAAATTAATTTTGAGGGTGTGGGACTTCCCTGGTGGCGCAGTGGTTAAGAATCCTCCTGCCAATGCAGGGGACACGGGTTCCATCCCTGGTCAGGGAAAATCCCACATGCCATGGAACAACTAAGCCTGTGTGCCCTAGAGCCCGTGTGCTGCAACCAGTGAAGCCTGTGCGCCTAGAGCCTGTACTTCACAACAAGAGAAGCCACTGCAATGAGAAGCCCGTGCGCCGCAACGAAGTGTAGACCCTGTTCGCCGCAAGTAGAGAAAGCCCACGCGCAGCAACGAAGACTCAACGCAGCCAAAAGTAAAATAAATAAATTAAAAAAAAAATTTGAGGGTAATTTATAACGTTAAATACATTAGAAAAAAAGATCTCAAATCAATTATCTAGGGTTCTATCTAAGGAAATAGAGAAGAGCAAATAAACTTGAAGTAGATAAAAGGAAGAAATAATAAAGATGAACATATATCAGTTAAGTAGGAAATGGACAAACAATAGAGAAAATCAAAGAAAATACATTTTGTTCTTTAAAAGATAAATAAAATTGATAAACCTCCAGTGAGACTAATCCAGAGAAAGAGAAGACGCAATTACTGATATCAGGAATGAGAGAGGTGCGGTTGCTATGGAGTCTAAAGATATTAAAAAGATAATATGAATAACTTTATGCCAATAAATTAAACAATTTTGGATGAAATGGAAAAATTCTTTGGAAGGCACAAATTACCAAAGCTGACTCAAGAAGTGAAAATCTAAGTGGTTGTACTTGTGTGGCTGTACATTAACTTGATTTCCTAAAAGAAAGTCCAGGCTCAGATAGCTTCACTAGTGAAGTCTATTATATTCAAGGAAAAAAATATCAATTTTACACAAAAATCTTTTTAAAAATAGAGAAAAAGAGAGCACGTAATTCTTTTTATGACACCAGCTTACCTCTGATAATAAAACCAACGACATTACAATAAAGAATGCTATAGACCAATGACCTCATGAGCAGAGAAGCAAAAATCCTTAAAATCGTAGCAGATAGAAACCAGCAATGTATAAAAAGAGTAATTATGGTCAAATGGTGTTTATCCAAGTCATGCCAGGCTGGTTTAACATTTAAAAGTCAATGTAGGGACTTCCCTGGTGGCGCAGTGGTTAAGAATCTGCCTGCCAATGCAGGAGACACGGGTTTGAGCCCTGGTCTGGGAAGATCTCACATGCCACAGAGCAACTAAGCCCATGTGCCACAACTACTGAGCCTGTGCTCTAGAGCTCGCAAGCCACAACTACTGAGCCCACGTGCCACAACTACTGAAGCCTGTGCGCCTAGAGCCAGTGCTGCAGAATGAGAGAAGCCACCGCAATGAGAGCCCGCACACTGCAATGAAGAGTCGCCCCCATTCACCGCAACTAGAGAAAGCTCGTGCACAGCAACAGAGATCCAATGCAGCCAAAAATAAATAATTTATTTTTAAAGTGTAATTCACTGATTTAGTTTATTGTAAAAGAAAGGTCATAATACCATCTCAAAAGATGTAGAAAAGCATTTCACAAAATTCTGTATCCCTGATAAAATTCTTAGCAAACTAGGAATAGAAGGGAACTTCTTCAGCCTGATAATAAAGAGCATCTACAAAAATCCTACCGCTAACGTCATACTTAAAATGGTACTACCAGAAAACCAAACCAAACAACAACCAAAAAAACCCTGATTCTGATCTAGAGGAAATACAGAAGCAGAGGAACATGTTAAAAGATTCCATGGGGATGCCATTAGCAAAATCCAGATAGTAGGAAACTATGGAATAAGTGTGCCAGCGTCTTCAACAAATAAACTTCAAGGAAAATAAAGGACCGTGAGAGATAGAGGCAAACTCTGTAGATTAAAAGAGACTTAAGAGATGCATCAGCCAGCTTCAGTGTGTGGCCTTTATTTGGGTCTTGATTTAAACAAATGAAATGTAGAAACAAAGAACAGAAACCTCAATAACATTTGACATTTATGAGACAATTTGAAATCCAGACACTGATCAGATATTTGACATGGAGGAATGATTGTTAATTTTTGAAAGCCTGTCAATGAAATTGTGTGGTTACGTTAGAAAGGATTTATTTATTGTGCATATTACTGAATTTTTGTAAATGAGATGTTCAAGATCTGAGATTTACTTCAGAATTTTTACTGTGTTATAGGGGAGTCAGTGGGAATATAGATGAAACAAGATTGGTGATGAAGTGATAATTAATGAAGCTGGTTACTGGCTACATTGGGTTCATTATTTTATTCTCTCTACCTTTGTATATATTTTTAAATTTTCATGATAAAAAGTTAAGAAAAATTACTAGTTATCAGTATTGACCACTTACATATTTTAGGAGATTTATAAATATTAATGTATTTAAGCCTCCCAGAAACTGCATGGTTTTCAAAGATGGAAAAATGTAATTGTCAGAAGTTTGAAACTTGTTTAAACTCTGTCACCTATTGGGTGACAGAGCCAGAATTTGCAACCAGATTTATCAGACAGGAGGTTTCGTTTCTATTTTGCTGGGCTGTGCTGACTTTCATATACTATGCTGCTTTATCTTCCTGTTTCCTCTTGTGTTTTTTGTTGATATTTATTTCAAAGAACTTGGAGGTACCATTTCAATTAGCCCTATTCTTTGCCAGAAGCAGTGACTACCTGTCATCCAGTAGTGGGCAGGTTGCAACAATTTTGCTTCAAATTTAGAAGTTGGCATGTTCTTCCCTTTACGCATTACTCTGAAAAATAAAGAGACCGTATATAAGCAGAGAATTACTTTTTGCACTTTGTCCTTCATGCCACTTCCACTGACAGACTGGCACTTGACTGACATTTTTTTCCCCCACTCACTTATGGGATGAAACCATGTTGTCTCTGTAATCC
Source organism: Stenella coeruleoalba (assembly GCF_951394435.1). Taxonomy (NCBI): domain Eukaryota; kingdom Metazoa; phylum Chordata; class Mammalia; order Artiodactyla; family Delphinidae; genus Stenella; species Stenella coeruleoalba. Next base: position 62,475,625 of record NC_137150.1, read on the forward strand.
ACATTCTTCAAAACTTGAGACTCCTAATGCACGTAATTTTTACCTTAAAATTTTTTTTTTTTAGGCTTTGGTTGGAGAGAAGGCTTGTTATCAATCCATCAGTAGCTATGGTGGTCAGATCTTTTATTTGGGGACAAAAGTAAGTACTTCCACTCTGTGACTTGGTGTGCATTTGTGTCAGGTTAGTAGGGGCTGAAGGAGGTTGCTGGTAAAGAGGGCAGTGCATTACAGAATGAATACTGATTAGCAGTAATCGAAAACTTTTAGGGGTTAGATGATTTTTAATTAATTTTTTTTAAGATTGCCCCGTTATTTCATTATAGGTTATTATAAGATGTTGAATATAATTCTCTGTGCTTTACAACTAATTAATTTATTTCCTCTACTTTTAGACATACTGTATTTTTACTTTTGTTTAGGTTCTGGTTTTCTTTGTTCAGAGGGATACTTTCATAATGTTCCTTCACATTTACGTTTTCATGACCAGGAAGATACCTTAGCATTAATATTTGACATGTAATTAAGATGTCCTTTAGCTTAGATCATCTTAGGGTATATTAAAACGCATTGAGACATTTGACTTAGAATAGGAAATTTTTGTATGTCAATTTGTTCCTGTGGGTTTTTTTTTTTAAACTTAACATGGAGGGCTTCCCTGGTGGCACAGTGGTTAAGAATCCGCCTGCCGATGCAGGGGACACAGGTTTGAGCCCTGGTGCAGGAAGATCCCACATGCCGCAGAGCAACTAAGCCCATGCGCCACAACTACTGAGCCTGCGCTCTAGAGCCCGTGAGCCACAGCTACTGAGCCTGCGTTCTAGAGCCTGTGCGCCGCAACAAGAGAAGCCACCACAATGAGAAGCCCACACACTGCAACGAAGAGTATCCCCTGCTCTCCATGACTAGAGAAAGCCCGTGCACAGCGACGAAGACCCAGTGCAGCCAAAAATAAATAAATTAATGAAAAAAAAACTTAGCACGGAGAAACATGTTGGGAGATTGGACTTTCCTTCTTCCTTGTCCGTGGAATTAACTCCCCTTCTTGGACTGTAGACTTACTGACCTTTAAATGTTTGATTTACTCTTTAACGTGGGCCCTTGAAGACCCTTTAGTAAATACTTTTAACTGTAGTATGAAATGTTTTTACTTAAAGAGATGTAAAATGAGATGTAGGACTGAGACAAATGTGTCTCTCAAACAAGTCTGTTAAAGATGATAATTTTAATTTCCATCTCTTTGTTTTCCAGTCTGTTTATGTGATGATGCTGAGGAGCTGGAGAGAGGTGAGTTCAAAGTAATTTTATATGGTAGCACTATTGAATTGAGAGCATCTTAACGTTTTTTGTTCTGACTTTGCAGAAAAAGAGTATTTGGATTTGTGCTTTTTAATTTCAGAAGTGTACATCAAAACCATTGTAACTATCTACTTGATTTGATAAAACTGACTATAACTAATGATAAGGTTTGGCTGCATATATCACAAAATTCAAAATACCAGTGGTGTAAAAGAACTCTCTCTCATGTAAAAGCAATCTGGAGGTAGGCAGTCTGTGGCTAGTGTGGCAACTCCGTGGTCTTTGGCATACTACCCTGTTGTGCCATCCTTGTGTGTGGATTCTAGTCTCAAGGTCATTTCATGTTCCAATATGACTGCTGGAGTTCCAGCTTTTAAATCCACATTCCAGGAAGGAGGAAAGAGAAGAGGAGGCTGGCCCTGGCCTTTTAAGGTGACATCCCAGAAAGGTCCAGATAGCACTTCCACTTATCATTGGCCAGAACTTAGTCACATGGCCCCAAGTGGCTACAAGGGAGTCTTAGAAATGTCCTTTAGCTGGTTTATTGCTGTCTCAAATAAACTTGGGATTTGTTACGAAAGAGGAGGGAGTGAATGGCTGTTGTGATAACTAGCTTTTTCTGCTACAGTGACATTCTAGCTGTTTCCTCTTTTCATATTTAGGCCTTGTGGCAGCTTATACTAGCCTATACAGTCACTGTACTGTCCAGTGCTTTAAGAAATTGTTTTTCTTGGAAATAAGATATTCACATGGTTATTGGAATAATTTTAGCTACTAAGCAGCAACTTCTGGAAAGATATTAGGTAGAATAGGAATTTTGACTGGTGATTGGTCAGGCAAAGGGGTCTGTCTTCTCTCATTTATTCATTTTAGAGAGTGGATCACCTCCTGAAACAAGACTGTCTTACAGAAGCCTTGGCTCTTGCATGGTCTTTCCATGAAGGAAAAGCAAAAGCAGTAGTGGGTAAGTTAACAGAACACCGGTGTAGTAGGTGTTGTTTTTCTGGAGCAGAGAAAATGAATAATACTGATCACTTACAGAACACTTTTGACTTAGTGTTCAAGTATTTTATAAGCAAGATGTTATCAGACCTTACAGACTTTCAGTGAAAAAGGTTAATGACGAATACAGGATATAGAATTTTAAATGTCACTTTTAAAATTCATTTCATAAGGAAAATTTATTATTAGAACAAAAGGGAAGTACATTGATAAGCTATCTGGTCCAATAGATGGGAGGTGTTCCTGTTATGGCATATTATCCAACATTTTGATACCTAAGGATTGTTATATCTGCTGTTAGCATAGGTTATCAGTAGAAGACCAGGGCAGTTTCACTCCTGAAGATACGGATTAACTTTGTATTTACGCTGGATTTTGCTTCTCTGCAGGATTATCAGGGGATGCCAGTAAGAGAAAGGCTGTTGTTACAGATCGGGTGAGTATTTTAATAGGGTCTTTACTGGGGTACAGTGCAGATTGCCTTTGGTATTTGCTAATAATCTTGGGCGTGATTAGGTAAATGACTACAGTTAAGAAGAGAGTGTATTAAGAAAACAAGTCAGATTGTAATTCCTTGGTGTTATCTTGAGTGCTTTTTAAATTCCTTCTTATCACCCTTTCTTTTTTCCCTTGCTCACTCTCATGAAAATTATAGATAGTAAAATAGCCAAAAGACAGCAGACAGTAGGAGGAGTAAAAAACCCAGGGATCTGGGTTATCTTTGAACCTAATTATAGTCCATAGAAAGTTGACATTTGTTGGTCTTTATAAACTGATTAGTAATAATGAGAAATACTGTATGTGCAAGTGTTTGTGTTGCCTGAGGGAGCAGAGAGGCCTGATGTTTTTTATTATTATTCATTAGTATTAATATGGTTAATGTTAATATTTAACACTAGCTTTGTTTTCCTAGTCTAGACTTGCTTGAATTCATTTACTATAGTCATTCCTCCTCCTTTTTATTGTGCAAATGCATTGGTAAAAATTAGATTCCAAATTAGTATAAACATTTAGAAAACATATACAGAAGTTGGTCAATCCTGAGACTTATAAGTGATTTTCTCAGTATCTGGTAAAAAAGTATTGGCTGTCTGTGTTCTTTAGGGAAAGACATATGCAGAGGATAGCTGAAGAGCTAAACTTCAACTTTTTATTTCCTGGGCAATATATATACTAATGAGGTCTGGAACCTGGAGGTATTTATTAGGAAAGATTAGCAAATTGGTGCTAACACTGAGGCTGAAAGAAATTAGGCTGGGGTTAAAAAAAACCTGAGAAATAAAGTCACTAAAATTTTAAATTATATTTTTAATATAATAGCAAAGCCTGATTCTGTATTATTTAAGAAGATCACATATATTAAGTATTGAAAAACTTTAGAGACATACTTTAATTTATATACAAAGCTGTTTTCCTTACAGATGGTGGAAATCCTGTTCCATTATGCAGATCGAGCTCTAAAAAAGTGCCCAGACCAGGGAAAAATCCAAGTGATGGAGCAGCATTTTCAGGTACACCTTTGCAAGTGCTTCTAATAGACATTGCTATGAATAGGTCTAGTACTACTGCTCTGATATTATATGAGAATGGGACTTTCATGTTTTGGTTAAACATTTTTCAGTGTTCAGAGCTTTATTACAGGGTTTGTGGAGCATTCTCAGTGATTGAATTTTGAGGTAACAGGTGTACAGACACATGGGAACAGATGAGTAAAATGTTGTGGGTTGTTAGTGCTTAGGCACTTGGTGCTGCCTGGAAGGAAAGAATGTACGTATGAGGGTACATACCTGAGAATTGACACCTTACACCTTGATGATGCCTAACACTTACGTTAACTAGGCTAGTTGGAGAAGAAGTGTACTACCAAGGTTTAAATTTAGTTCTCCTAGGAGCACCTGTGATTTAAGATTAGCTACGTTGCCAAAAAAAAATTATGATCTCTTAAATATACTGATGAACGACCTTTAGTTTCTCTTGAAACTCAGTGAAAATGGAAGTCAAGGAATGACTTAAAGACCTGCACGGTGCTTATTATGAGAGTTTCACCATTTGCAGTGATCTCAAAATATATTTGTTGCAAATCTGTGTCTTCTTTCCCATTCTGAGGGCTCCCTCCCCTCCCCCTGCCTCCTCTTTTAACAAACATTTGAGGGTCTGATACGGGGGTCAGCAAACATTTTCTGAGAAGGGCTAGATGGAAAATTTAGGCTTTGTGGCGTATATATGGTCTCTGTCACATATTCCTCTGAGTGATTTTTTATTTGTTTGTTTTTAAACAACCCTTTAAAAATGTAAAAACCATTCTTAGCTGTGAGCCATTCAGAAACAGGCTGTGGGAGGACTTGGCCCATGGGTCAAAGGATGCAGCCTCTGGTCTAACATGTACTAGGCACTGGGCGGTAGTGTGTAAAAGTAGTCCTTGCTATCTTAAAGTTGACAATCTAGTCAAAATAACTTTTCTTGTGTACATTAATAGAAATGTTTAAAAGAAATCTAGGGTTTTGGAGTTCTGAGGAGCAGACACAGCTCATATCTTTTTTATATCTCCATTTGCTGCTCTTAACTTTGGAAGACAAGGATAGATGTGGCAATGAACAGTTGGAGGGTATCAAAACAGGATTTGGTTTCCTGAACTGTACTCTTTAATGCTGCAGTAGTGGGCTTCTGGCAGAGTAACTTGTACTGCCTTTTGGCTAGAGGCTTATTACATTTGTCAGTAAAGAAGAGAAAGAAGCCTATATAAGATTATGAAAGTAGATAACTTAGGAGAGGAAAACATATGGCAGAAAGAAGGCATTTGGGGACAAAACGGTTTGGGAACAGTACCTTGTATATATATGATTTTGTATATCAATGCAGTATATATAGAAAAGAAAACTTAGTATTTTAACCAGAAGGTATCTGTTACCAAGAGGTGGTAGGATGGTACTCATGTAAGAACTCTGGTCGTTGGAAGATGTACTTTGTTGAAAAGAAACATCCAATAGGGAATGCTAGGAGGGGCTAATGAGGGGTGTGTGTGTGTGCGTGTGCGCATGTACACATAAGATGGAAACCACCTTGCTGGGGAAGAATATGGTAGAGAGCTATACAAGAAGAAAGGAACAAAAGTGATATTCTGATGGAGAGATATGAAAGAATCTCAGCATGAGATTGTAAAATTTACTGAGAAACAAACTGTAGTAGTAATGTGTTCTTTAACCATCTAGGTAGTTGTCAGAAGTTTCATTCTGCTAAAAAGAGTATCTGATAACATTTTAAATTTATTAATCATTTAGTCTCATAGGTGGTAAAGGAAACGATGGTGGGAACCATTATCCTGAATTTACTTTTTCCCAATGATTGGGAAAATAGAAGGGATAGATTATTGATAGGAAAATTATCATTTATTTTAAAGTTTGTAATAATGATGAAAAATAACACTCGTGAATCCTGTGTTTTAGAAAGCAGATATTTTAGGGAAAAAAATATGGGCACAGTCTCATGGTTATGGGCTCCAAAATAATAATAGGTTCACAAAGAACAGGAAATTCTTAAATTCTGATGTAATAACCACAAACAATTCAAAGAGAAAGGAAATGGGGAGGAATGTTGAGAGAAGTATCTGTCTAGAAAACACAGAACAGCTACCAGTGTTGGATAGAGGCTGATAACCAAAGATATTTGCCAAAAGCATCAAGAATCTATACGACTGTCAGAAAAGAGACTGGTCTGGTGCAGATTGTGCCTACCAAAATGCTAAGGGGCACGAAGGAGGGCTTTTGGCAAAGATTCACTGAATACGTATATTATGTGCCAAGTGCTACATGAAGGGTGTGACATTCATTTTTTTTTTTAACATCTTTATTGGAGTGTAATTGCTTTACAATGGTGTGTTAGTTTCTGCTGTACAACAAAATGAATCAGTTATATATATACATATGTTCCCATATCTCTTCCCTCTTGCGTCTTCCTCCCTTCCATCCTCCCTATCCCACCCCTCCAGGTGATCACAAAGCACCGAGCTGATCTCCCTGTGCTATGCGGCTGCTTCCCACTAGCTATCTACCTTACGTTTGGTAGTGTATATATGTCCATGCCTCTCTCTCTCTTTGTCACAGCTTACCCTTCCCCCTCACCATATCCTCAAGTCCATTCTCTAGTAGGTCTGTGTCTTTATTCCTGTCTTAGCCCTCGGCTCTTAATGACATTTTTTTTTCTTAAATTCCATATATATGTGTTAGCATACGGTATTTGTCTCTCTCTTTCTGACTTACTTCACTCTGTATGACAGACTCTAGGTGTATCCACCTCATTACAAATAGTTCAATTTCGTTTCTTTTTATGGCTGAGTAATATTCCATTGTATATATGTGCCACATCTTCTTTATCCATTCATCTGATTATGGACACTTAGGTTGTTTCCATCTCCGGGTTATTGAAAACAGAGCTGCAATGAACGTTTTGGTACGTGACTCTTTTTGAATTATGGTTTTCTCAGGGTATATGCCCAGTAATGGGATTGCTGGGTCATACGGTAGTTCTATTTGTAGTTTTTTAAGGAACCTCCATACTGTTCTCCATAGTGGCTGTATCAATTTACATTCCCACCAACAGTGCAAGAGTGTTCCCTTTTCTCCACACCCTCTCCAGCATTTATTGTTTCTAGATATTTTGATGATGGCCATTCTGACTGGTGTGAGATGATATCTCATTGTAGTTTTGATTTGCATTTCTCTAATGATTAATGATGTTGAGCATTCTTTCATGTGTTTGTTGCCAGTCCATATATCTTCTTTGGAGAAATGTCTATTTAGGTCTTCTGCCCATTTTTGGATTGGGTTGTTTGTTTTTTTTGTTATTAAGCTGCATGAGCTGCTTGTAAATCTTGGAGATTAATCCTTTGTCAGTTGCTTCATTTGCAAATATTTTCTCCCATTCTGAGGGTTGTCTTTTGGTCTTGTTTATGGTTTCCTTTGCTGTGCAAAAGCTTTTAAGTTTCATTAGGTCCCATTTGTTTATTTTTGTTTTTATTTCCATGTCTCTAGGAGGTGGGTCAAAAAGGATCTTGCTGTGATTTATGTCATACGGTATTCTGCCTATGTTTTCCTCTAAGAGTTTGATAGTTTCTGGCCTTACATTTAGATCTTTAATTTTGAGCTTATTTTTGTGTATGGTGTTAGGGAATGATCTAATCTCATACTTTTACATGTACCTGTCCCGTTTTCCCAGCACCACTTATTGAAGAGGCTGTCCTTTCTCCACTGTACATTCCTGCGTCCTTTATCAAAGATAAGGTGACCATATGTGCGTGGGTTTATCTCTGGGCTTTCTATCCTGTTCCATTGATCTATCTTTCTGTTTTTGTGCCAGTACCATACTGTCTTGATTACTGTAGCTTTGTAGTATAGTCTGAAGTCAGGGAGCCTGATTCCTCCAGCTCCATTTTTTGTTCTCAAGACTGCTTTGGCTATTCGGGGTCTTTTGTGTTTCCATACAAATTGTGAAATTTTTTGTTCTAGTTCTGTGAATAATGCCAGTGGTAGTTTGATAGGGATTGCATTGAATCTGTAGATTGCTTTGGGTAGTAGAGTCATTTTCACAATGTTGATTCTTCCAATCCAAGAACATGGTATATCTCTCCATCTATTTGTATCATCTTTAATTTCTTTCATCAGTGTCTTATAATTTTCTGCATACAGGTCTTTTGTCTCCTTAGGTAGGTTTATTCCTAGATATTTTATTCTTTTTGTTGCAGTGGTAAATGGGAGTGTTTTCGTGATTTCACTTTCAGATTTTTCATCATTAGTGTATAGGAATGCCAGAGATTTCTGTGCATTAATTTTGTATCCTGCTACTTACCAAATTCATTGATTAGCTCTAGCAGTTTTCTGCTGGCATTTTTAGGATTCTCTCTGTATAGTATCATGTCATCTGCAAACAGTGACAGCTTTACTTCTTCTTTTCCAATTTGGATTCCTTTTATTTCCTTTTCTTCTCTGATTGCTGTGGCTAAAACTTCCAAAACTATGTTGAATAAGAGTGGTGAGAGTGGGCAACCTTGTCTTGTTCCTGATCTTAGTGGAAATGCTTTCAGTTTTTCACCATTGAGGACGATGTTGGCTGTGGGTTTGTCATATATGGCCTTTATTATGTTGAGGAAAGTTCCCTCTGTGCCTACTTTCTGGAGGGTTTTTATCATAAATGGGTATTGAATTTTGTCGAAAGCTTTCTCTGCATCTATGGAGATGATCATATGGTTTTTCTCCTTCAGTTTGTTAATATGGTGTATCACGTTGATTGATTTGCGTATATTGAAGAATCCTTGCATTCCTGGAATAAACCCCACTTGATCATTGTGTATGATCCTTTTAATGTGCTGTTGGATTCTGTTTGCTAGTATTTTGTTGAGGATTTTTGCATGTATGTTCATCAGTGATATTGGCCTGTAGTTTTCTTTCTTTGTGACATCCTTGTCTGGTTTTGGTATCAGGGTGATGGAGGCCTCGTAGAATGAGTTTGGGAGTGTTCCTCCCTCTGCTGTATTTTGGAAGAGTTTGAGAAGGATAGGTGTTAGCTCTTCTCTAAATGTTTGATAGAATTCGCCTGTGAAGCCATCTGGTCCTGGGCTTTTGTTTGTTGGAAGATTTTTAATTACAGTTTCAATTTCAGTGCTTGTGATTGGTCTGTTCATATTTTCTATTTCTTCCTGATTCAGTCTTGGCAGGTTGTGCATTTCTAAGAATTTGTCCATTTCTTCCAGGTTGTCTATTTTATTGGCATAGAGTTGCTTGTAGTAATCTCTCATGATCCTTTGTATTTCTGCAGTGTCAGTTGTTACTTCTCCTTTTTTATTTCTAATTCTATTGATTTGAGTCTTCTTCCTTTTTTTCTTGATGAGTCTGGCTAATGGTTTATCAATTTTGTTTATCTTCTCAAAGAACCAGCTTTTAGTTTTATTGATCTTTGCTATCGTTTCCTACGTTTCTTTTTCATTTATTTGTGATCTGATTTTTATTATTTCTTTCCTTCTGCTAACTTTGGGGTTTTTTTGTTCTTCTTCCTCTAATTGCTTTAGGTGCAAGCTTAGGTTGTTTATTCGAGATGTTTCCTGTTTCTTAAGGTAGGCTTGTATTGCTATAAACTTCCCTGTTTGAACTGCTTTTGCTGCATCCCATAGGTTTTGGGTCATCGTGTCTCCATTGTCATTTGTTTCTAGGTATTTTTTTATTTCCTCTTTGATTTCTTCAGTGATCACTTCGTTATTAAGTAGTGTTTTGTTTAGCCTCCATGTGTTTGTATTTTTTACAGATCTTTTCCTGTAATTGTTATCTAGTCTCATAGCGTTGTGGTCGGAAAGGATACTTGATACAACTTCGATTTTCTTAAACTTACCAAGGCTTGATTTGTGACCCAAGATAAGATCTATCCTGGAGAATGTTCCATGAGCACTTGAGAAAAATGTGTATTCTGTTGTTTTTGGACGGAGTGTCGTATAAATATCAATTAAGTCCATCTTGTTTAAAGTATCATTTAAAGCTTGTGTTTCCTTATTTATTTTCATTTTGGATGATCTGTCCATTGGTGAAAGTGGGATGTTAAAGTCCCCTACTATGAATGTGTTACTGTCGATTCCCCTTTTATGGCTATTAGTATTTGCCTTATGTATTGAGGTGCTCCTATGTTGGGTGCATAAGTATTTACAATTGTTATATCTTCTTCTTGGATTGATCCCTTGTTCATTATGTAGTGTCCTTCTTTGTCTCTTCTGATAGTCTTTATTTTAACATCTATTTTGTCTGATACGAGAATTGCTACTCCAGCTTTTTTTTGGTTTCCATTTGCATGAAATATCTTTTTCCATCCCCTTACTTTCAGTTTGTATGTGTCTCTAGGTCTGAAGTGGGTCTCTTGTAGACAGCATATATACGGGTCTTGTTTTTGTATCCATTCAGCCAATCTGTGTCTTTTGGTGGGAGCATTTAGTCCATTTACATTTAAGGTAGTTATCAATATGTATGTTCCTATTCCCATTTTCTTAATTGTTTTGGGTTCGTTATTGTAGGTATTTTCCTTCTCCTGTGTTTCTTGCCTAGAGAAGTTCCTTTAGCATTTGTTGTAAAGCTGGTTTGGTGGTGCTGAACTCTCTCAGCTTTTGCTTGTCTGTAAAGGTTTTAATTTCTCCATCAAATCTGAATGAGATCCTTGCTGGGTAGAGTAATCTTGGTTGCAGGTTGTTCTCTTTCATCACTTTAAATATGTCCTGCCAGTCCCTTCTGAATGCAGAGTTTCTGCTGAAAGATCAGCTGTTAACCTTATGGGGATTCCCTTCTGTGTTATTTGTTGTTTTTCCCTTGCTGCTTTTAATATGTTTTCTTCGTATTTAATTTTTGATAGTTGGATTAATATGTGTCTTGGCGTGTTTCTCCTTGGATTTATCTCTGTGCTTCCTGGACTTGATTAACTATTTCCTGTCCCATATTAGGGAAGTTTTCAACTATAATCTCTTCAAATATTTTCTCAGTCCCTTTCTTTTTCTCTTCTTCTTCTGGGACCCCTATAATTCGAATGTTGGTGCATTTAATGTTGTCCCAGCGGTCTCTGAGACTGTCCTCAGTTCTTTTCATTCGTTTTTCTTTATTCTGCTCTGCAGTCGTTATTTCCACTATTTTATCTTCCAGGTCACTTATCCGTTCTTCTGCCTCAGTTATTCTGCTATTGATCCCTTCTAGAGAATTTTTAATTTCATTTATTGTGGTGTTCATCATTGTTTGTTTGCTCTTTAGTTCTTCTAGGTCCTTGTTAAATGTTTCTTGCATTTTCTCTATTTCCAAGATTTTGGATCATCTTTCCTATCATTATTCTGAACTCTTTTTCAGGTAGACTGCCTGTTCCCTCTTCATTTGTTAGGTCTGGTGGGTTTTTATCTTGCTCCTTCATCTGCTGTGTGTTTTTCTGTCTTCTCATTTTGCTTATCTTACTGTGTTTGGGGTCTCCTTTTCGCAGGCTGCAGGTTTGTAGTTCTCGTTGTTTTTGGTGTCTGTCCCCAGTGGCTAAGGTTGGTCCAGTGGGTTGTGTAGGCTTCCTGGTGGAGGGGACTAGTGCCTGTGTTCTGGTGGATGAGGCTGGATCTTGTCTTTCTGGTGGGCAGGTCCTCGTCTTGGTGTGTTTTGGGGTGTCTGTGGCCTTATTATGCTTTTAGGCAGCCTCTCTGGTAATGGATGGGGCTGTGTTCCTGTCTTGCTAGTTGTTTGGCATAGGGTGTCCAGCACTGTAGCTTGCTGGTCGTTGAGTGAAGCTGGGTGCTGGTGTTGAGATGGAGATCTCTGGGAGATTTTCACCGTTTGATATTATGTGGAGCTGGGAGGTCTCTTGGGGACTAGTGTCCTGAACTTGGCTCTGCCACCTCAGTGGCACAGCCATGATGCCTGGCTGGAGCACCAAGAGCCTTTCATCCACACGGCTCAGAATAAAAGGGAGAAAAAATAGAAAGAAAGAAATGGGGGGGGGGGGAGGAAGGGAAGAAGGGGATAAAATAAAATAAAGTAAAATAAAATAACGGTATTAAAAGAAAAAGTAAAGAACAATTATTAAGAAAAAAATTTTAAAAAGGAAAAAAAAAACCCGGAAGGACAGAACCCTGGGACAAATGGTAAAAGCAAAGCTGTACAGACAAAATCTCACACAGAAGCATACACATACACACTCACAAAAAGAGGAAAAGGGGAAAAAATAATATATCTTGCTCCCAAAGTCCACCTCCTCAGTTTGGGATGATTTGTTGTCTATTCATGTATTCCACAGATGCAGGGTACATCAAGTTGATTGTGGAGATTTAATCCACTGCTCCTGAAGCTGCTGGGAGAGATTTCCCTTTCTCTTTTTTGTTCGCACAGCTCCCGGGTTCAGCTTTGGATTTGGACCCGCCTCTGCGTGTAGGTTGCCTGAGGGCGTCTGTTCTTCGCTCAGACAGGACGGGGTTAAAGGAGCCGCTGATTCGGGGGCTCAGGCTCACTCAGGCCGGGGGGAGGGAGGTGCACGGATGCGGGGCGAGCCTGCGGCGGCAGAGGCCGGCGTGACGTTGCACCAGCCTGAGGCGCGCTGTGCGTTTTCCCAGGGAAGTTGTCCCTGGATCCTGGGACCCTGGCAGTGGCGGGCTGTACAGGCTCCCCGGAAGGGGGGTGTGGCTAGTGACCTGTGCTCGCACACAGGCTTCTTGGTGGCAGCAGCAGCAGCCTTAGCTCTCATGCCTGTCTCTGGGGTCCGCGCTTTTAGCCGCGGCTCGCCCCGTCTCTGGAACTCCTTTAAGCAGCGCTCTTAATCCCCTCTCCTCGCGCACCGGGAAACAAAGAGGGAAGAAAAATTCTCTTGCCTCTTCGGCAGGTCCAGACTTTCCCCCGGACTCCCTCCCGGCCAGCCGTGGCGCACTAACCCCCTTCAGGCTGTGTTCACGCCGCCAACCGCCAAGCCCCGTCCTCTCCCTGCGCTCCGACCGAAGCCCAAGCCTCAGCTCCCAGCCCCGCCCACCCCAGTGGGGGAGCAGACAAGCCTCTCAGGCTGGTGAGTGCCGGTTGGCACCGATCCTCTGTGCGGGAATCTCTCCGCTTTGCCCCCCGCACCCCCGCTACTGTGCTCTCCTCCGCGGCTCCGAAGCTTTCCCCCTCTGCCACCCGCAGTCTCCGCCCGCGAAGGGACTTCCTAGTGTGTGGAAGCCTTTCCTCCTTAACAGCTCCCACCCACTGGTGCAAGTCCCGTCCCTATGCTTTTGTCTCTGTTTATTCTTTTTTCTTTTGCCTACCCAGGTACGTGGCGGGGGGGGGGGGGGTTCTTGCCTTTTGGGCAGTCTGAGGTCTTCTGGAGCGTTCAGTGGGTGTCCTGTAGGAGTTGTTCCACGTGTAGATGTATTTCTGATGTATCTGTGGGGAGGAAGGTGATCTCCACATCTTACTCTTCCGCCATCTTCCCGGAAGCTCCTCATTTTTGTTTAATTCTCACAACAGCACCACGAAGTAGATACTGTTTTTAGCCTCATTTTATTGATGAGGAAATTTAGGCTGAGAGAGGTTAAGTGACTTCCCAAGGTAGTATTGCTGATAAAGGGTGAGGACAGAACTCCAATCCAGGTTTTCCTGACTTCAGAGCCCAGCTCTTCACTAACCATTGTACCATATTGTTATTTTCAGAGCAAGTGCAGGGAAAGGATGCGTGAGAAGGGGTGATGTTAATAGGTGATCAGGAATGATAGTTATAGCAAACATCTGAAGTCTTTAGTGCTTACTGTGTGGCAGGCACTGTTACAAACCCTTCACACTTGTTAGCTCATTTCATTCCTATAACTCTATGAGGTAGGTACTGTCATTATTCACATTTATCAATGAGACTGAGGCACAGAGAGGTTGAATTGCCTGTTCCAGGTCACATAGCTAGTGAATGATAGAGCTGGGATTAGAATCCAGGCACTTGGGCTTCAGAGTCCACATCTGGACTTCTACACTCTACTCTAGAGCAACACTTCTTGTTTTGCTTCCTTTTTCATGAGCACAGAGAATGGTCTTTAAAATGGAAAGGTCCAGGGACTTCACCATCCAATGCAGGGTGGTCCAGTGGTTGGGACTTCACCATCCAATGCAGGGGGTTGCGGATTCGATGCCTGGTCGGGGGACTAGGATCCCGTATGCCTTGCGGCAGGAATGCCAGGGCATAGAGCAGAGGCAGGGTTGTGACAAATTCAATGAAGACTTTGGGGATGGTCCACATCAAAAAAGAAAGAAAGAAAATCTTAAAAAATAATAAAATAAAATGAAAACGTTCAGATAAATATATTAAAAAAGTTGAAGCCCAGGATATATTTCATATAGTGAAATCATGATTGTTCAAATCTCAAGATGCAGTGGAATTATAACCTGGGATCCTGTTTGAATGATCTGAGCTATCATTAATAATTTGTAAGTAACTTTGGATCAGTATTCAATTAAGACCCACTCACTTAAGCATGGATGCCTAAGCAGAGGAGACACAGTTTATTTCACTCAGGAGGACTATTTGCTTTTGGAAAAGGTGATCTTCAGCCCATTAGGATGAGTGAAATACATGCACAAGTCACCATAAATCTGCAGTTTTAAGTGTTAAGTCATAAATATTTAATCATAAAACAGTCATAAAATAATTAAATAGGTTAACTCTTAAAGTGTAATTTTTTAAAAGAAGAGTGGACATAGGAAACTACCCACTGATAACCCCAGTGTGGTTTATGAGCAATTTTTCATGAGTTCACCTAAAAACAACCTTGTTAAACTCATAAACTGCATTTTTGACAGAAATGTGAGGACACTATATTCTTCTTTTTAATTAATTAATTTTTTGGCTGCCTTGGGTCTTCGTTGCTGTGCATAGGCTTCTCATTGCAGTGGCTTCTCTTTGTTGCGGAGCAGAGGCTCTAGGTGCGCGGGCTTCAGTAGTTGTGGCACACAGGCTCAGTAATTGTGGCTCGTGGGCTGTAGGGCGCAGGCTGAGTAGTTGTGGTGCATGGGCTTAGTTGCTCAGTGGCATGTGTGATCTTCCCGGACCAGGGATCAAACCCATGTCCCCTGCGTTGGCAGGCGGATTCTTAACCACTGCACCACCAGGGAAGTCCCCAGACACTATATTGAAGCAGTGCTTATTACATAACATCTTGATTTTGTTAAAGCATTTTTCTTAGTTTTCCATTATCCTCATTGCTGAAATAGATTAGTAGATAGTAAGTAGATTTGCAGATGATGAACATCCCTACCCAGAGAGTATTCTTGGTGGCTTAGTATTAATTACTTTCTAGGGATCTTTCATATCCAGGTTTTTATCATTGATTTGGATGAAGGTTTATGGAGTGGCTTGTCAGATTTAGATGGCACCAAGAATTCGGGGTCCCAAATGATCTCGACAAAGTGCAATCAAAATTGTTAGGAGATGAAATTTAACAAGGGTAAACGACTTGCACTAGATTCAAATAATTAAGTTCCATGCATACTGGATTGGGAAAATCTAGCTGGACAGGATTTTAGTTGACCACAGACTTAGTGTGAGCCAGTTGTGTGTTAAGGCCCAGATAGAGGAAAGTGATCGTACCACTGGCCTACGTGTTGAAAATAAAAACTCTAAGATATTTTATGGACTGTTGACAGACTGACCTACATCCCACAACTGGGATGGTGGGAGGTTTTAAAAACAACAGTTAAAAAAAATACTGGGGTTGTTTAATCTGAGGAGAAAGTAAGTGGAGACACGGCTGCTTTCAGAGAGTGAAGGACTGTCATATGGAGATCTATTATATTGCAGCAGAGGGAAGGCTAATGTAAGTGGATAGAAATCAGGAGAAGGTCTATTTCAGTTTAAAATGACCTAGTGATGATGTAACAAATCTTGGACTTGTGTGCCTCCTACTATCGAATGTACTGAAGTAAAGGGATGATGACCAACTAATCAGGAGTGTTTTTTAAAAGACTTTGTTTTGCTGGGTGGGAAGGTCTGAGAATTCTGTATCATTATGGAGAAACTCATTGGAAACAGGTAACCTCTAATCCAATTAGTTCAAATTCCTAAGACTAGTTTCTATCTCAGGCAAAATACTGAGCATTTGCATTTTACCAGCAGGTGGCACTAATGCCTGCTGTCTCAGTTTTAATCTTTACCTTTGAGAAGGAGTCTCACCTTTTCCTTAGAGTCAGAATATATAATGCCATTCAGTATTTCTGCTTTCCTCCAAAGATCAATCAATATTTTGCCCTGTCTTAACTACAGAAGATAACTTTTGGATCTCATGATGTTTTTGACAGGCTGTGGCTTTTATTTATCTAAAAAAGATTTGAACCTATAATTATAATTTATTTGTACACTAGCTAGTAAGATTAAAAGGAATTAAAGTATTCTCTGCCTCATACATCTTGAACCTTACCTTTTCTTCGGGCTGTCTTTCCCATCCGCCAAACAAAGTCAAACAGCAAACAAATCCCTTCTTTGCCCCGCGCCATCTCTCATAGTCTTATGCTTCTTGTTTGTACAGTCTTAACAGAGCCACACATCTTATGCGCTGTCTCCATCTCCTCACCTCCCTCTCATTCCGTGTCTGTGAATTCTGTGGGCCCTTTTATTCCTCATCTTATTGGTCCTCAGTAGTATTCAACACAGTTAACGACTCTGGAAACAGTCTGTCCCTTTGGCTTCTCTGTTATCCGAGTTCCCTGCTAACAGTGTTCTCCAACTCTAAAGTTGCCCAATGAACTGTGGAAGCATTTTCATGTATTTTGGGTTATTTTATCTTGCTACATTTATCTGAAACAAAGTAGAGGTATAATAAATAAACCAGAGGCATTTAAAAAGTATCAATCAGGCCAAAAAAATTTGAAAAAATAATGTAATTTTAAAATATCTTCAAAGTTAAGCCTTACATTGTTACCAAGCTCTCTTTCCAGGTTCATTTTACATTTCCATGACAGAGAGAACATTCAAGGCCATTGTTATAGCAGCTGTTGGCATATATTTTTGTATTAAGAGTTCATGCCAAAGAATGGACAGAGACTAAAAGCTGAATGTAGGGTGAGGCTGTAGAGCTTTCCTTGTCTAACTCATGCTTCCCTGAGATGCTTTGAAGAAAGAAAAACAGTGTTGGTGTCCAGCATACTGCTTTATCCCTGAGGCTTGTTTAAAAATGTTGGTTCTGGGGAGTCAGATTTTTCCTAGAAGATTATTTTGTTATCATCATACCTGAAAATAAAAAAAAAGGAAAAATGCATATACATATATACACATACAGAGAGCTATCTATATCTATATAGCTGCTCACGGTGTTTTGTTTGTGTACTAATACTCCAATACCAGCTGCTTAGCTCTGAGAGCCCACAGGGATCGATTGATTGATCTATCTGTCTGTCTTTCTGAGGTGTGTGTGTGTGTGTGTGTGTGTGTGTGTGTGTGTGTGTGTTCAGGTATGTTTATCTACTTTGCTGTACATGTACATTCTAGGCTTTGTTAGGATTTTGAATCATTATCAAACAATGTGGTTTTCATTGCCTGATTGATTTTTAGAATATAAATTATGTGAATTATATTGCTCCAGAAAGCAAAGGAATCTACATCTGCTATCTCATTTCTTTTCACATCATCCCTATGAAAGAGGGAAAGGCAGAGATTATGTCTTCAGCTGGCAGATGGTAAGACAGTCACAATGCAATAAAATGATCTATTCAGTCGCTCAGACAATTGACACGCTTAAATATTTAGGTTTTCTGTTAGCTCAGAGTTTTATTCACATATCCACATTGTCTTCTTTAATTAATCTTAAATGTACACAGATACCTAACAAGAGAAACAATCTTCTTTGGTCAGTTGTAGGGCTGTGCATTGAGGAAAAGATTAGAGAAATATTTACTTTTTTTGGATTCTGGAGACCAAAAATTCATCCATTTCTCAGGGGTGGCCTTGTAAGCTTTTGAGACCGAGACGAATCTTCTTAAAGCAGATGTTGCTTACTGTGTCTGTGTTGAAAGACAGTCAGATAAGCAAGCAGCACACAGTATAGGCTGAACTTAAAGGCAGGAGGGCTAGGCCCTTGATATTGTAGTATCCCATAGGTTGGCATATGTAGACCAGGTCTGGCTGGATGGACTGAGGATTTTGCTTCAATAGAAGGACTGGTCTTTTTCCATTCTCTTTTTCTTTAGGGCTCTTGTGAGAGCAGCCTTCCAAATGAGTTAAGTGGGGATCATCTGAGCTTGGGCATCAACTGCTCAAGGTGCTTGTATACTAGTCCTGGGAATGTCAGCTGCCTAACTCTGACCGCAGATCCTGTGGGAAGTTGAGTCAGTGCTTAGCCCTTACCACTGGGAAGATGGGGAGCTACTGATCCTACCTAGCTCATTTTCAGGCATCTAGGAAATTGCCACCAGGGATCATCCACTGGACAGTCAGGCTTGTCTCTTCATAATCAGATTCTGGAAAGGAAGGCTTAAATAAGGAAATAGATTTGGCTTTAACGAATGTTTTGTTTATGATTTTAAATGTTCAAAATTGATAAAACCCTGGTTTCTTTAAGAAGCCAGATTGAAAGTGCTAATTTGGATAGGTTAGCCCTATTTAAGTGAGTTGAGTAAGAATAGTCAGGGGCAGGCAGGCGTGTGTATCCTTTTTTTTTCTTTTAATTAAATGTTAAATTTTGGGATAGTTGTAGATTCACATTTAGTTGTAAAAATTAATATAAAGAGATCCCGTGTACTCTTAACTCGGTTTTCCCCAGTGGGAACATCTTGCAACATCTTGTATATTGTACAACTGCATAACCAGGATATTGACCAGTACAGTGAAGATACAGAACATTTCCATCACCACAGGATCCCTCATTATCCCTTCTGTAGCCACACCTACTTCCCTCCTGCCCCCAGCCCTTTTTTAGCCCTTGGCAATCATTAATTGTTCTCCATTTCTATAATTTTGTCATTTCAAGAATGTTATATGAATAGAATTTATAGTATGTAACCTTTTGGGAATTGACTTTTTTAAACTCAGCATAATTCTCTGGTGATTCATCTAGGTTGTTGCCTCTATCACGTTTGTTGCTTTTTATTGCTGAGTTGTATTCCATAACATGGATGGATGTACCACAGTTTGATTAACCATTCACCCAATGAAGGACGTCATTGTTTCCAGTTTGGGGCTATTAAAAATAAAGCTGCTATAAACTTGTGTATACTGGTTTCTGTGTGAACCTAAGCCTTCATTTCTCTGGGAGAAATGTCCAGGAGTGCAATTGCTGGATCATATGATAGTTGTATGTTTAATTTTTTAAGAAACTACCAAACTGTTTCCCAGAGTGGTTGTACCATTTTATATTTTCAGCAGCAATATATGAGTGATCCAGCTTATCTACGTCCTCACCAGCATTTGACGAAGTCACTCTCTTTTATCTTTGTTATTCTGATAGATGTGTAGTGAAACCTCATTGTGGTTTAACTTATGTTTCCCTAATGACTGATGATGTTGAACATCTTTTCTTGTGCTTATTTGCCATTTGTATATCTTCTTTTGTCAAATGTCTGTTCGTGTGTTTTGCCTATGTTCTAATTAGATTGTTTTTATTTTACTGTTGAGTTTTGATAGTTCTAGATTTTTAAAAAACATATGCCTCATTCTAGCTTTTTGTCAGGTAGGTGATTCTCCCAGTAAGTAGCTTTTCTTTTTATCCTCTTAACAGGGGCTTTTAAATTCTGATGAAGTCCAGTTTATTAATTTTTCCTTTTATGCTTTTGGCATCAAGTCTGAGAATTCTTTGTCTAGTCTAGGATCCTGAAGATTTTCTCCTGTGTTTTTCCTAAAAGTTTTATAGTTTTGTGTTTGCACTTAAATCTGTGATGTTTTGAGTTAAATTTTATATAACTTATGAGACTTAGACCAAAGTTTATTTGTTTTTATTTTTATTTTTTTTGGCCTATGAATGTCCAAGTGCTCCAGCACCATTTGTTGAAAAATCTTTCCTTTCCCCCATTGAATTGCTTTAGCACCTTTGTCAAAAATGAGTTGGGCATATTTGTGTGGGTCTATTTCTCGGTTCTCCTTTCTATTCCATTGACCTATGTGTCTATACTTCTGCCAATACCACAGTCTTGATTACTGTAGCTATGTAGTAAGTCTTGAAATTGGATAAAGTGATTCTTCTACTTTATTTTTCATGTCAAAATTGTTTCAGCTATTCTAATTTCTTTGCTTTTCCATATACATTATAGAAAGTTCTTGTCTGTATCTACAAAAAAATCTTGTGAGGATTTTGATAGAAATTATATTAAATCTATGTATCAATTTGGGCAGAATTGACATCTTTACCATGTTGAGTCTTTTGTTTATTTATTTTTGGTTGCATTGGGTCTTCATTGCTGTGCGTGGGCTTTCTCTAGTTGCAGCGAGCAGGGGCTACTCTTCGTTGTGGTGTGCGGGCTTCTCATGGCAGTGGCTTGTCTTGTTGTGGAGCACAGGCTCTAGGTGTGCGGGCTTCGGTAGTTGTGGCATGCGGGCTCAGTAGTTGTGGCTCGCAAGCTCTAGAGTGCAGGCTCAGTAGTTGTGGTGCATGGGCTTAGTTGGTCTGCGGTATGTGGGATCTTCCTGGGCCAGGGCTCGAACCCGTGTCCCCTGCATTGGCAGGCAGATTCTTTCCACTGCGCCACCAGGGAAGTCCACCATGTTGAGTCTTACAGTCTTCTTTGATTTCTTTCATCAGTATTTTCTAGTTTTCAGTACAATTCCTGTACATTAGACTACATTATTAGATTTATACCTCGTCAGTCTGCCTGCTTGCCTTCCCTCCTCTCCTCCCTTCTTTTCTTTTGCAGTTGTAAATTGTATTGAATTTTTAATTTTGGTGTCCATGTGTTCACTAATAGCATATAGAAATAGAATTGGTTTTTGTGTGTTTATCTTGTATCCTGCTATCTTGCTGGACTCACTTCTTAGTTCTAGGAAGTTTTGTGTAGATTCCTTGGGATTTGCTATGTAGACAATCATGTTATCTGCAAACAGGAATAGTTTTATTTTTTCCTTCCTAATCTATGCCTCCCCCAAATCCCCCACCCCTTTTTTTCCCTTTATTGCATGGTTAGAACTTCCAGGGCAGTATTTCCAGGGCTAGAACTTCTTACTGTGTTAAATAAGAGTGGTGAGAGCTGACATCCTTGCCTTGTTCCTAGTCAGAGAGAAAGCATTTTATTTTTCACCTTTAAGTAGCTGCATGTTTGCTGCAGGTACTCGGTCAAGTTGTGGAAATTTCCCTCTCTTTCTGTTTTTCTAAGAGTTGTTTTTCTTGAATGGGTGTTGAATTTTGTCAGATGTACTTTCTGCACTGACTGATATGATTTTTCTGCTTTAGCCTGTTAATATGGTGCATTATATTGATGGATTTTAAGTTATTGAACCAGCCTTGCATGCGTGGAATGAACCTCACGTGGTCATGATGTGTAATTCTTTTTATATATTGATGAATTATGTATGCTAATGTTTTGTTAGGGATTTTTTTTTTTTTTTTGCGGTACGCGGGCCTCTCACCGCTGTGGCCTCTCCCGTTGTGGAGCACAGGCTCCGGACGCGCAGGCTCAGCGGCCATGGCTCACGGGCCCAGCCGCTCCGCGGCGTGTGGGATCTTCCCGGACGGGGCATGAACCCGTGTGCCCTGCATCGGCAGGCGGACTCTCAACCACTGCGCCACCAGGGAAGCCCTTGTTAAGGATTTTTGCATCTTTATTCATGAGGGATTTTGGTCTGTAGTTTTCTCTTTTTGTAATGTCTTTTCAGATTTTGGTGTTAGTAATACTATACAAAATGAGTTGGGAAGTGTTCTCTCCTCTTTCGTTTTCTGGAAGAGATTATATAGAATTGGTATCAGTTCTTTAAACTTTTTTTTTCTTTTTTTTTTTTTTTTTTGCGGTATGCGGGCCTCTCACTGTTGTGGCCTCTCCCGTTGCGGAGAACAGGCTCCGGACGCACAGGCTTAGCGGCCATGGCTCACGGGCCCAGCTGCTCCACGGCATGTGGGATCTTCCCAGACCGGGGCACGAACCCGTGTCCCCTGCATCAGCAGGCAGACTCTCAACCACTGCGCCACCAGGGAAGCCCTCTTTAAACTTTTAATGTAATTCTTCAGTGAAACCATCTGAGCATAGAGATTTGGGGGGGCGGTTTAAAATTATGCATTCACTTTCTTTAATAATTAGAGGGGTATTCAAGTGATCTATTTCATATTGAGTGAACTGTGATAGTGTTTTTTTGAGGAATTGATCCATTTCATCTAAGCTGTGAAATTTATGTGTGTAGTGTTGTTCATGGTATTCCCTTATTATCCTTTTGATATCTACAGGGTCTATTGTGATATCCCCTGCTTCATTCCTTATGTTGGTAATTGTGTCTACTTCTTATTCTTTGTCAGTCTTGGTAGCATTTCCTCAGTTTTACTCTCTTTTTTCAATTAACTGGCTCTTTGTTTTACTGACATTCTCTATTGTTTTTTTGTTTTCAGTTTCATTGATGTCTGCTCCTTATGTTCTTCCTTTTGTTTGCTTTGTATTTATGTTGTTCCTCTTTTTCTAAGTTTTTGAAATGAGAGCTTAGGTTGATTTGAGACTTTTTCTGTTTTCTAATGTATGTATTTAATGCTGTAAATTTCCTTTCAGCATGACTATTAGCTGTGTCCTACAAGTTTTGATGTGCTGTATTTTCATTTTCATTCAGTTGAATGTATTTTAAAATTTCTCTTGTGACTTCCTCATTGATTCATGGGTTATTTAGAAAGGTGTTGCTTAGTTTTCAACTGTTTGCAGATTTTCTTGTTATCTTTCTGTTTGTGATTTCTAGTTTGATTCAGGTGTGGTTGGAGAACACATGCTGTATGGTTTCAGTACTTTCAGGTTTGCTGAAGTTTGTTTAATGACCCTAGATGTCGTTTATCTTGGAATATGTTCAGTGGGCACTTGAAAAGAATTTGCTTTCTGCTGTTGTTGGTTGGAGTGTTCTAAAAATATCATTTGGGTATTTTGATGGTTGATGGTGTTACTGAGTTTTTCTATATCCTTGTTAATTTTCTGTCTAGTTCTTTCAGTTTCTGAGAGTATGTGTTGAAGTCTCTAGCAGAATTGTGGATTTGTCCGTTTATCTTTTCAGTTCTATCAATTCTTGTTTCATTTACTTTGCAGCGCTGTTACTTGATGCATACACATTTAGGATTGCTGTTTTCTTGGTGGATTGACGCTTTTATCATTATAATGTCTCTGTTGGTTTATGGCAGTGTTCTTTGCTCCAAAGTTTATTTTATCTAATATTAATGTAGCCACTCCTGCTTTCTTTTGATTGATGTTTGCATCATATGTCTTTTTCTATCAGTTTATTTTCAACCTGCCTATATTGTTAAATTTGAAGTGAGTTCTTTTGTAGACTTCTTGAATCCATTTTGCCAACCTCTGTCTTTTAATTGGTATATTTAGACCATTTACATTTAACGTAACTGTCCATATGTTAGGGTTTAAGTCTGTCATTTTTTGTTTTGTTTCTTCTCTCAATTTTTTGCTTCTCTGTTTTCTTTCCTACCTTATTGTGAGTCACTTGAAAATTCTTTAGAGTTTCATTTTGATTTATCTGTAGTATATTTGAGTGAATCTTTTTGTATAGATTTTTATAGTGGTTGCTCTAGGTATTATATATACATTCCAACTGAAGTAGTGTAGAAACCTTACTTGCCTTTATATCCGTTTACTCTTTCCTCTTTATAATATATTGTCTTAAATATTTCCACTGCATTCATTTAGAACTACATCACACAGTATAATGTTTGCTTCAACTGTAAAACATAAGTGAGAAAACTCAAGAGAAGGACTGTCTATTTTATTTACCCTTGTTTTTGCTTGCCACATTCTTTCTTCTTTCCTGATGTACCAAGGTCCCTTGCTTTACCGTTTCCTTTCTGTTTAGAGAACTTTAATTAGCCATTCTTTTGGAGTAATTTTGCTGGCAGCAAAGTCTTCTTCATCTCAGAATGTCTTGATTTTTCCTTCATTCCTTAAGAGTATTTCACTAGATTTAGGATTCTGGGTTGACAGTTATTTTCTTTCAGCACTTGAAAAAATCATGCTACTTCCTCTGGCCTCCATGATTTCTGTTGAGAAATCCAGTCATTCAAATTATTTTTTCCCTCTGTCGCTAAGGTGTGGGATCAAACCTGGGCCTCAGCAGTGAAAGTGAAGAGTCCTAACCACTGCACTGCCAGGGAGTTCCCAGGTGTGGTCTTTTTTATGCCACTTTTAAGTTGTTTTTTTTTTGTCTTTAGTTTTCAGAAGTTTTGAAAACTATCTTTGGTGTGGATTTCTTGGATTTATGCTGTTTGGATAAATCTGTGTGTTTATGTCTTTTGCCAAATTTGGGACATTTTTAGCCATTACATCTTTGAATACTTTTTCAGTCCCACCCTCTTTCTTCTCTCCTTCTGAGACTCTTATATCACAAATGTTAGATCTTTTTTATAGTCCTAGAAGTCCCTGAGTCTTTGTTCACGTTTTTTCAGTCAGTCATTTTTTTTCTCCTTGATTATAAATTTCTGTTGTTTTTTCTTCCAGTTCACCGATTCTTTCCTCTGAACCCTGTATTCTTCTATTGAGCCCGTCCTTTGAGTTTTTGTTTGTTTGTTTGTTTTTTGCGGTACGCGGGCCTCTCACCGCTGTGGCCTCTCCCATTGCGGAGCACAGGCTCCGGTCGTGCAGGCTCAGTGGCCATGGCTCACGGGCCCAGCCACTCTGCAGCATGTGGGATCTTCCCGGACCGGGGCATGAACCCATGTCCCCTGCATCAGCAGGTGGACTCTCAACCAATGTGCCACCAGGGAAGCCCCCATCCTTTGAGTTTCTAAAATTTTCAGTTGTTATATTTTTCAGTTCTACAATTTCCATTTGGTTCTTCTTTATATATTCTATTTCTTGGGTGAAACTTTCTGTATTTTCATTTGTTCCAAGGTTGTTTGTAATTGCTCATTGAAGCACTTTTATGATGGCTGCTTTAAAAATCTTTGTCAGATCATTTTAACATCTCAGTGTTGGCATCTTTTGATTATCATTTTTAAATTCAGGTTCAGATCTTCCAGGTTCTTGATATAATTTTTGATTTTCTTTTGAAACCTGGCATTCTGGATGTTTATATTGTGAGACTCCATATCTTATTTAAGCTTTCTGTTTTAGCTGCTTCCTTCTGATAGTGCCCTGGCAGGGTAAGAGGAGGAGTGCCACTCTATTACTGCCAAATTTGGGTAAAAGTAGCTTCCCTACTCATCTTCCATTAATACCTGATGAGGAGTGCTCCTCCTCACTGCTGGACTGAGATGGGAGTTCCTGCTCCTTCTTAGTCCTTCCCTGGTACCTCACTGGCTAGTTAGTGAGACTAGGGGTGCCTCGTTGCTGCTTTTCTTGTGGCCTCCATTGACATTGTGGTGAGAGTGGCCTCATTACCGCTGGATTGGGCACTGGTGAAAGTTCTGATTCATAGGACTCCTCTGACACCATTCCCCAGTGGGGCCTCATTACTCTTGGGTGTAGGTAGGAATTCAGCTCCCAACATGATCTTCATTGCTACTTTCCATGGGGGAGGAGGAAGGTGTTTGTTATTGGCTTGTTGGGATTGAAAGTCCTGACTTTCTATAGACTTCTGTGATATCACCCTGATCGGGGAAGCGGGGATTGGAGTACCTTATTATATTCTGTGTAGGGTGAAAATCTAGGTTTTCCACTCAGCCTTTGCTGGCATGGGTGAGTGTATCAATCAGGGATCTCCAGAGAAATAGAACCAATAGGGGATATATTGTTTGATTTTTTTATAAGGAATTCGCTCACACAATTATGGAGGCTGAGAAGTCCCAAGATCTGCAGTTGGCAAGCTGGAGACCCAAAAGAGCTGATGTGTAGTTCTAGTCCAAGTCTGAAGGCCTGAGAACCAGGAGAGCTGATGATAAAGTTCTAGTCTGAGAGCTGGCAGACTCAAGACCCTCAAAGAGCCGATGTTTTAGCACTGGGGAGGACAACCTGCTTTACTCTGTCTACCGAGTCATATGTTAATCTCATTCAGAAATACCCTCACAGACACACCGGAATAATGTTTGACCAAATATCTGGGCACCTCATGGTGCAGCCAAGTTGATACATAGAATTAACCATCACAGTGGCTGTGGGACCAGTTTTATTTTACCAGATTCTTCCCTTTTTGTTGTTTCGGCTAGAGAGAGTAAGCTTTTGTTTAGGCTTTTCTGTCTGCACCCATGGTCATTACAAACAGTAACAATGGCAAGAAGCAGGGGGGAACTAGACAGATAGCATTAAGATGGGAAGGAGACTTTTCACTGTACACATTTTTACATTTTTGAATCATATGAATATATAGCTGATCCAAAAAATTGAATGTTTAAAAAAGAACAGAAGCAGGTAATACAACTGTGTACAACAGGACATATTTCCTGTTGCATTTCCAGGTTGCTGGCTTCTTCAGCTCCAAGCCTGAGACATATGGTTAAAAGAAACAAGGGAACTCAACCACTATGTCATTCCTCAGATCCTGAGGTCCTAGTTGGTCTACCTTTTCCTCTCTACCTTTTAGAGTCTTATATTTGTGTTGTATATACTGTTCAGGGTTTTTAGTTGTACAGGTGAGAGGAATAGGGAAAAATATGTCTGCTCCATCTTCCTGGAAGTGGAAATCTCCTGTGTGTCCTCTTTTCAAGGCATTTAAAGGTCCCTTGATAAAGAAAGAAGGAAGTGAGTAAAAGTTTGGAATTGCAGATGGTGAGAGAGTCTAGGCTAAGAGAGCTAAGAAGTCTGTAGGGAATTGGAGTCGGCAAGTGGCATATAGTCGCAGAAATTTGCAGAGAAGTAATTAAAGTCTACACATGTATTCTAATGTACTTGTGTCTTTACTTTTATGAGTGACAAAAGTAAAAAGACTCTAAACCATTTGTAATCCTGCCACAATTCTTAAGTTTTTGATCTCACGTCCCTGCTTAAAAGTCCTTCGGTGGTTTTCCATGACCCTTAGAATAAAGTCCGGAATCCTGCACATTGCCCCTTCCTCACCCAATGCCAGTCTTATCTTTCTCTGCTCTGGTCGCAGTGTCTCAGTTTCTTGAGGTTCTATGCCATCTCTTACATCTGGACTTTTCCACAAGCTATTATTGCCTCTCGCTGGAGCATTCTTCCCTACAGTTTGGTTGGTGAATGCTATCTTTCAGGTGTCCATTTAAATGTCACATTCTCAGGAAGGCAGACAGGTAGTCTTTCTTGCTGTCAGTGCCCCTGGCATTCCATGGTTCTCCTCTCTTAACTTTCATCATACTTCATTGGTACTCTTTTTAAAAAATCTTTGTACCAACTATAAAATATATGTTTTGTTAAATATGCATCATTAACATCTAGTATTGTGCCTGGTCCATAGTAGATGCTTTATGTAAACATGGCTCAATTTCACCAGTGGTTTGGTGTATGTCCTTGTCTATATGTCCTGTTGTACACAGTTGTATTACCTGCTTCTGTTCTTTTTTAAACATTCAGTTTTTTGGATCAGCTATGTATTCATATGATTCAAAAATTAAAAAATGTAAAAATGGTACAGTGAAAAGTCTCCTTCCCACACTAATGCTATCTGTCTAGTTTCCCCCTGCTTCTTGCCATTTTTCTGTTTTTAAATATATTTCTGGGTTTTCTTTTTGTAAATGCAAGCACATACACATGTTTACCTACTCATATATTTGTATTTCTTCCTTTTCTAACACAAATGATAGAAAACTATATTTGTGATTTTGTACACACACAAAAAAAATTTTTTTTTTTCACTTAATATGCCTTGGAGGATTTTTGAAATTGGTTCACAGAAAGAATAGTGTCTTTTTTTTTTTTTTTTTTTGGTAGTTGCACAGTTTTCTCTTTTTTACTTTTTTTTTTTTTTTTTTTTTTTATTAACATCTTTATTGGGGTATAATTACTTTACAATGGTGTGTTAGTTTCTGCTTTATAACAAAGTGAATCAGTTATACATATACATATGTTCCCATATCTCTTCCCTCTTGCGTCTCCCTCCCTCCCACCCTCCCTATCCCACCCCTCCAGGCTGTCACAGAGCACCGAGCCAATATCCCCGTGCCATGCGGCTGCTTCCCTCTAGCTATCTACCTTACTACGTTTGTTAGTGTGTATATGTCCATGACTCTCTCTCGCCCCGTCACAGCTCACCCTTCCCCCTCCCCATAACCTCAAGTCCGTTCTCTAGGAGGTCTGCGTCTTTATTCCTGCCTTACCCCTAGGTTCTTCATGACATTTTTTTTTTTTTCCTTAAATTCCATATATATGTGTTAGCATACTGTATTTGTCTTTTTCGTTCTGACTTACTTCACTGTGTATGACAGACTCTAGGTCTATCCACCTCATTACAAATAGCTCAATTTCGTTTCTTTTTATGGCTGAGTAATATTCCATTGTATATATGTGCCACATCTTCTTTATCCATTCATCTGATGATGGACACTTAGGTTGTTTCCATCTCCGGGCTATTGTAAATAGAGCTGCGATGAACATTTTGGTACATGACTCTTTTTGAATTTCAGTTTTCTCAGGGTATATGCCCAGTAGTGGGATTGCTGGGTCATATGGTAGTTCTATTTGTAGTTTTTTAAGGAACCTCCATACTGTTCTCCATAGTGGCTGAACCAATTCACATTCCCACCAGCAGTGCAAGAGGGTTCCCTTTTCTCCACACCCTCTCCAGCATTTATTGTTTCTAGATTTATTGATGATGGCCATTCTGACTGGTGTGAGATGATATCTCATTGTAGTTTTGATTTGCATTTCTCTAATGATTAATGATGTTGAGCATTCTTTCATGTGTTTGTTGGCAGTCTGTATATCTTCTTTGGAGAAATGTCTATTTAGGTCTTCTGCCCATTTTTGGATTGGGTTGTTTGTTTTTTTGTTGTTGAGCTGCATGAGCTGCTTGTAAATTTTGGAGATTAATCCTTTGTCAGTTGCTTCATTTGCAAATATTTTCTCCCATTCTGAGGGTTGTCTTTTGGTCTTGTTTATGGTTTCCTTTGCTGTGCAAAAGCTTTGAAGTTTCATTAGGTCCCATTTGTTTATTTTTGTTTTTATTTCCATTACTCTAGGGGGTGGGTCAGAAAGAATCTTGCTGTGATTTATGTCATAGAGTGTTCTGCCTATGTTTTCCTCTAATAGTTTGATAGTTTCTGGCCTTATATTTAGGTCTTTAATCCATTTTGAGCTTATTTTTGTGTATGGTGTTAGGGAGTGTTCTAATTTCATTCTTTTACATGTACCTGTCCAGTTTTCCCAGCACCATTTATTGAAGAGGCTGTCCTTTTTCCACTGTACATTCCTGCCACCTTTATCAAAGATAAGGTGTCCATATGTGCATGGGTTTATCTCTGGGCTTTCTATCCTGTTCCATTGATCTATCTTTCTGTTTTTGTGCCAGTACCATACTGTCTTGATAACTGTAGCTTTGTAGTATAGTCTGAAGTCAGGGAGCCTGATTCCTCCAGTTCCTTTTTTTGTTCTCAAGATTGCTTTGGCTATTCGGGGTCTTTTGTGTTTCCATACAGATTGCGAAATTTTTTGTTCTAGTTCTGTGAAAAATGCCAGTGGTAGTTTGATAGGGATTGCATTGAATCTATAGATTGCTTTGGGTAGTAGAGTCATTTTCACAATGTTGATTCTTCCAATCCAAGAACATGGTATATGTCTCCATCTATTTGTATCATCTTTAATTTCTTTCATCAGTGTCTTATAGTTTTCTGCATACAGGTCTTTTGTCTCCTTAGGTAGGTTTATTCCTAGATATTTTATTCTTTTTGTTGCAATGGTAAATGGGAGTGTTTTCTTGATTTCACTTTCAGATTTTTCATCATTAGTATATAGGAATGCCAGAGATTTCTGTGCATTAATTTTGTATCCTGCTACTTTACCAAATTCATTGATTAGCTCTAGTAGTTTTCTGGTAGCATCTTTAGGCTTCTCTATGTATAGGATCATGTCATCTGCAAACAGTGACAGCTTTACTTCTTCTTTTCCGATTTGTATTCCTTTTATTTCCTTCTCTTCTCTGATTGCTGTGGCTAAAACTTCCAAAACTATGTTGAATAAGAGTGGTGAGAGTGGGCACCCTTGTCTTGTTCCTGATCTTAGTGGAAATGCTTTCAGTTTTTCACCATTGAGGATGATGTTTGCTGTGGGCTTGTCGTATATGGCCTTTATTATGTTGAGGAAAGTTCCCTCTATGCCTACTTTCTGCAGGGTTTTTATCATAAATGGGTGTTGAATTTTGTCAAAAGCTTTCTCTGCATCTATTGAGATGATCATATGGTTTTTCTCCTTCAGTTTGTTAATATGGTTTATCACATTGATAGATTTGCGTATATTGAAGAATCCTTGCATTCCTGGAACAAACCCCACCTGATCATGGTGTATGATCCTTTTAATGTGCTGTTGGATTCTGTTTGCTAGTATTTTGTTGAGGATTTTTGCATCTATGTTCATCAGTGATATTGGTCTGTAGTTTTCTTTCTTTGTGACATCCTTGTCTGGTTTTGGTATCAAGGTGATGGTGGCCTCGTAGAATGAGTTTGGGAGTGTTCCTCCCTCTGCTATACTTTGGAAGAGTTTGAGAAGGATAGGTGTTAGCTCTTCTCTAAATGTTTGATAGAATTCGCCTGTGAAGCCATCTGGTCCTGGGCTTTTCTTTGTTGGAAGATTTTTAATCACAGTTTCAATTTCAGTGCTTGTGATTGGTCTGTTCATATTTTCTATTTCTTCCTGATTCAGTCTTGGCAGGTTGTGCATTTCTAAGAATTTGTCCATTTCTTCCAGATTGTCCATTTTATTGGCATAGAGTTGCTTGTAGTAATCTCTCATGATCTCTTTTATTTCTGCAGTGTCAGTTGTTACCTCTCCTTTTTCATTTCTAATTCTATTGATTTGAGTCTTCTCCCTTTTTTTCTTGATAAGTCTGGCTAGTGGTTTATCTATTTTGTTTATCTTCTCAAAGAACCAGCTTTTAGTTTCATTGATCTTTGCTATTGTTTCCTTCATTTCTTTTTCATTTATTTCTGATCTGATTTTTATGATTTCTTTCCTTCTGCTAGCTTTGGGGTTTTTTTGTTCTTCTTTCTCTAATTGCTTGAGGTGCAAGGTTAGGTTGTTTATTCTAGATGTCTCCTGCTTCTTAAGGTGGGCTTGTATTGCTATAAACTTCCCCCTTAGAACTGCTTTTGCTGCATCCCACAGGTTTTGGGTCGTTGTGTCTCCATTGTCATTTGTTTCTAGGTATTTTTTGATTTCCTCTTTGATTTCTTCAGTAACATCTTGGTTATTTAGTAGTGTATTGTTTAGCCTCCATGTGTTTGTATTTTTTACAGATCTTTTCCTGTAATTGATATCTAGTCTCATGGCGTTGTGGTCAGAAAAGATACTTGATACAATTTCAATTTTCTTAAATTTGCCAAGGCTTGATTTGTGACCCAAGATATGATCTATCCTGGAGAATGTTCCGTGAGCACTTGAGAAAAATGTGTATTCTGTTGTTTTTGGATGGAATGTCCTATAAATATCAATTAAGTCCATCTTGTTTAATGTATCATTTAAAGCTTGTGTTTCCTTATTTATTTTCATTTTGGATGATCTGTCCATGGGTGAAAGTGGGGTGTTTAAGTCCCCTACTATGAATGTGTTACTGTCAATTTCCCCTTTTATGGCTGTTAGTATTTGCCTTATGTATTGAGGTGCTCCTATGTTGGGTGCATAAATATTTACAATTGTTATATCTTCTTCTTGGATCGATCCCTTGATCATTATGTAGTGTCCTTCTTTGTCTCTTTTAATAGTCCTTATTTTAAAGTCTATTTTGTCTGATATGAGAATTGCTACTCCAGCTTTCTTTTGGTTTCCATTTGCATGGAATATCTTTTTCCATCCCCTTACTTTTAGTCTGTATGTGTCTCTAGGTCTGAAGTGGGTCTCTTGTAGACAGCATATGTAAGGGTCTTGTTTTTGTATCCATTCAGCTAATCTGTGTCTTTTGGTGGGAGCATTTAGTCCATTTACATTTAAGGTAATTATCGATATGTATGTTCCTATTCCCATTTTCTATATTGTTTTGGGTTCGTTATTATAGGTCTTTTCCTTCTCTTGTGTTTCTTGCCTAGAGAAGATCCTTTAGCATTTGTTGTAAAGCTGGTTTGGTGGTGCTGAACTCTCTCAGCTTTTGCTTGTCTGTAAAGGTTTTTATTTCTCCATCAAATCTAAATGAGATCCTTGCTGGGTAGAGTAGTCTTGGTTGCAGGTTTTTCTCCTTCATCACTTTCAGTATGTCCTGCCACTCCCTTCTGGCTTGTAGGGTTTCTGCTGAAAGATCAGCAGTTAACCTTATGGGGATTCCCTTATGTGTTATTTGTTGTTTTTCCCTTGCTGCTTTTAATATGCTTTCTTTGTATTTAATTTTTGACAGTTTGATTAATATGTGTCTTGGCGTATTTCTCCTTGTATTTATCCTGTATGGGACTCTCTGTGCTTCCTGGACTTGATTAACTATTTCCTTTCCCATATTAGGGAAGTTTTCAACTATAATCTCTTCAAATATTTTCTCAGTCCCTTTCTTTTTCTCTTCTTCTTCTGGAACCCCTGTAATTCGAATGTTGGTGCGTTTAATGTTGTCCCAGAGGTCTCTGAGACTGTCCTCAGTTCTTTTCATTCTTTTTTCTTTATTCTGCTCTGCAGTAGTTATTTCCACTATTTTATCTTCCAGGTCACTTATCCGTTCTTCTGCCTCAGTTATTCTGCTATTGATCCCATCTAGAGTATTTTTAATTTCATTTATTGTGTTGTTCATCATTGCTTGTTTCATCTTTAGTTCTTCTAGGTCCTTGTTAACTGATTCTTGCATTTTGTCCATTCTATTGTCCATTCTATCTCCAAGATTTCGGATCAACCTTACTATCATTATTCTGAATTCTTTTTCAGGTAGACTGCCTATTTCCTCTTCATTTGTTAGGTCTGGTGCATTTTTATCTTGCTCCTTTATCTGCTGTGTGTTTTTCTGTTTTCTCATTTTGCTTATCTTACTGTGTTTGGGGTCTCCTTTTTGTAGGCTGCAGGTTCGTAGTTCCTCCTGTTTTTGATGTCTGTCTCCAGTGGCTAAGGTTAGTTCAGTGGGTTGTGTAGTCTTCCTGGTGAGGGGGACTAGTGCCTGTGTTGTGGTGGAAGAGGCTGGATCTTGTCTCTCTAGTGGGCAGGTTCACATCTGGTGGTGTGTTTTGGGGTGTCTGTGGCCTTATTATGATTTTAGGCAGCCTCTCTGCTAATGGGTGGGGTTGTGTTCCTGTTTTGCTAGTTGTTTGGCACAGGTTGTCCAGCACTGTGGCTTGCTGGTCGTTGAGTGAAGCTGGGTGCTGGTGTTAAGATGGAGGTCTCTGGGAGATTTTCGCCGTTTGATATTATCTGGAGCTGGGAGGTCTCTTGTGAACCAGTGTCTTGAAGTTGGCTCTCCTACCTCAGAGGGAGAGCCCTGCCTCCTGGCTGGAGCACCAAGAGCCTTTCATCCACACGGCTCAGAATAAAAGGGAGAAAAAGTAGAGGGAATTAGTAGACGTATGAGGAAAGAAAGAAGGAAAGGAGGGAAGGAAGGAGGGAAGGAAGGAAGGAAGGAAGGAAGAAAGAAAGAAAGAAAGAAGCAAAGAAGGAAAGAAGGCAAGAAGGAACGAAAGGAGGGAGGGAGGGAGGGAGGAAGGAAGGAGGGAAAGAAGTAAAAACAAAAAGAAAGAAGATACAGTAAAAATAAAATAAAGTATAATAAAGTTATTGAATTAAAAAATTCTTAATTAGAAAAAAAAAAAAAAAAAAAAGGACGGATAGAACCTTAGGACAAATGTTGGAAGCAAAGCTGTACAGACAAAGTCTTACACAGAAGCGTACACATACACCCTCACAAAAAGAGGTAAAGGGGGAAAAGTCATAAATCTTGCTGTCAGAGACCACCTCCTCAATTTGGGATAATTCGTTGTCTAAAGGAGGGAAGGAAGGAGGGAAGGAAGGAAGGAAGGAAGGAAGAAAGAAAGAAGCAAGGAAGGAAAGAAGGCAAGAAGGAACGAAAGGAGGGAGGGAGGAAGGAAGGAAGGAGGGAAAGAAGGGAAAACAGAAAGAAGATACAGTAAAAATAAAATAGAGTATAATAAAGTTATTGAATTAAAAAATTCTTAATTAGAAAAGAAAAAAAAAAAAAAAAAAAAAAGGACGGATAGAACCTTAGGACAAATGTTGGAAGCAAAGCTGTACAGACAAAGTCTTACACAGAAGCGTACACATACACCCTCACAAAAAGAGGTAAAGGGGGAAAAATCATAAATCTTGTTGTCAGAGACCACCTCCTCAATTTGGGATAATTCGTTATCTAAAGGAGGGAAGGAAGGAGGGAAGGAAGGAAGGAAGAAAGAAAGAAGCAAGGAAGGAAAGAAGGCAAGAAGGAACGAAAGGAGGGAGGGAGGAAGGAAGGGAGGAGGGAAAGAAGGGAAAACAGAAAGAAGATACAGTAAAAATAGAATAGAGTATAATAAAGTTATTGAATTAAAAAATTCTTAATTAGAAAAAAAAAAAAAAAAGGGACGGATAGAACCTTAGGACAAATGTTGGAAGCAAAGCTATACAGACAAAGTCTTACACAGAAGCGTACACATACACCCTCACAAAAAGAGGTAAAGGGGGAAAAATCATAAATCTTGCTGTCAGAGACCACCTCCTCAATTTGGGATGATTCGTTGTCTAAAGGAGGGAAGGAAGGAAGGAAAGAAAGAAAGAAAGGACGAAGGTAAAGTATAATAACGTTCTTAAAATTAAAATTGATTATTAAGAAAAAAAAAATTTTAAGAAAAAACCATGGACGGATAGAACCTAGGACAAATGGTGGAAGCAAGACTATACAGACAAGATCTCACACAGAAGCATACACATACACATTCACAAAAAGAGGAATAGGGAGAAAAATCATAGATCTTGCTCCCAAAGTCCACCTCCTTAATTTGGGATGATTGGCTGTCTATTCATGTATTCCACAGATGCAGGGTACATCAAGTTGATTGTGGAGCTTTAATCCGCTGCTTCTGAGGCTGCTGGGAGAGATTTCCCTTTCTCTTCTTTGTTCTCACAGCTCCCAGGGGCTCAGCTTTGGATTTGGCCCTGCCTCTGCGTGTAGGTCGCTGGAGGGCGTCTGTTTTTTGCTCAGACAGGACGGGGTTAAAGGAGCCGCTGATTCGGGGGTTCTGGCGTACGGAGGCCGGCGGCGGGGAGGGAGGGGCACGGAATGCGGGGCGGGCCTGCGGCGGCAAAGTCCGGCGTGACTCTGCACCAGCCTGAGGCCCGCCGTGCGCTCTCCCGGGGAAGTCGTCTCCGGATCCCGGGAACCCGGCAGTGGCGGGCTGCACAGGCTCCGCGGAAGAGGGGAGTGGAGAGCGACCTGCGCTCGCGCACAGGCCCCTTGGTGGCGGCAGCAGTAGCCCCAACGTCTCCCGCCCGCCTTGGGGTCCGCGCCTCCAGCCGCGGCTTGCGCCCGTCTCTGGAGTCAGCGCCCTCAGCCGCGGCTCGCGCCCGTCTCTGGGGTCCGCGCCCTCAGCCGCGGCTCGCGCCCGTCTCTGGGGTCCGCGCCCTCAGCCGCGGCTCGCGCCCGTCTCTGGGGTCCGCGCTTTCAGCCGCGGCTCGCGCCCGTCTCTGGAG
The DNA here is from genome assembly GCF_951394435.1 of Stenella coeruleoalba. Lineage (NCBI taxonomy): Eukaryota > Metazoa > Chordata > Mammalia > Artiodactyla > Delphinidae > Stenella > Stenella coeruleoalba. The sequence goes on from NC_137150.1 coordinate 62,511,195, forward strand.
TCCGCGCTTTCAGCCGCGGCTCGCGCCCGTCTCTGGGGTCCGCGCTTTCAGCCGCGGCTCGCGCCCGTCACTGGGGTTCGCGCTTTTAGCCGCGGCTCGCGCCCGTCTCTGGAGTTCCTTTAAGCAGCGTTCTTAAACCCCTCTCCTCACGCACCAGGAAACAAAGAGGGAAGAAAAAGTCTCTTGCCTCTTCGGCAGGTGCCGGCTTTTCCCCGGACTCCCTCCCGGCTAGCTGTGGTGCACTAACCCCTTCAGGCTATGTTCAAGCCGCCAACCCCAGTCCTCTCCCTGCGCTCCGTCCGAAACCGAAACCCTAGCCTCAGAGCCTCAGCTCGCAGCCCCGCCCGTCCCGGCGGGTGAGCAAACAAGCCTCTCGGGCTGGTGAGTGCCGGTCGGCACCGATCCTCTGTGCGGGAATCTCCCCGCTTTGCCCTCCGCACCCGTTGCTGTGCACTCCTCCGCGGCTTCGAAGCTCCCCCCTCCGCCTCCCGCAGTCTCCGCCCGCGAAGGGGCTTCCTAGTGTGTGGAAACTTTTCCTCCTTTACAGCTCCCTCCCACTGGTGCAGGTGCCGTCCCTATTCTTTTGTCTCTGTTTATTCTTTTTTCCTTTTGCCCTACCCAGGTACGTGGGGAGTTTCTTGCCTTTTGGGAGGTCTGAGGTCTTCTGCCAGCCTTCAGTAGGTGTTCTGCAGGAGTTGTTCCACGTGTAGATGTATTTCTGGTGTATCTGTGGAGAGGAAGGTGATCTCCGCGTCTTACTCTTCCGCCATCTTCCCTTCGACCAGCTCTTTTTTACTTTTTGACACTGTTATAAATGGTATTTTTTTAACTTCAATTTCACCTTGTTTGTTCTAGTTTATAGAAATGCAATTGATTTTAGTATTTGATCTATACTCTTGCTAAACTCACTTATTAGCTCTAATAGCTTTTTGTATATTCCACCAGATTTTCTACATAGACAATCATGCTGTCAGCAATAAAGACAGATTACTTCTCTTCCAATTTGGATGTCTTGTGTTTCTCTTTCTTGCATTATTACACTGGCTCCAGTATGGCCTCCAGTATGATGTTGAATTCAAAAGGCGAGAGTTGACATCCTTATCTTATTCCAGTGTTAGTGGAAAAGCATCAGTCTTAGATTTATAAATATGATGCTAGCTATAGGATTTTAAAGATGCCCTTTATCAGGTTGAGGAAGTTCTATTCTTAATTTTCTAAGTTTTTTTTTTTCAGAAATGAATGTTGTTAGCTTTGGTCAGTTTCTTTTTTTGTCTATAGTGATGATCATATGGTTTTTCTTTTTTCATTTGTTAATTATGTGATTTATGTTGATTTTTTGAATTTTTTTTTTCCGAAGATGTTGGGGGTAGGAGTTTATTAATTAATTAATTTATTTTTGCTGTGTTGGGTCTTCATTTCTGCGTGAGGGCTTTCTCTAGTTGTGGCAAGCGGGGGCCACTTTTCATCGCGGTGCGCGGGCCTCTCACCATCGCGGCTTCTCTTGTTGCGGAGCACAGGCTCCAGACGCGCAGGCTCAGTAGTTGTGGCTCACGGGCCTAGTTGCTCCGCGGCATGTGGGATCCTCCCAGACCAGGGCTCGAACCCGTGTCCCCTGCATTAGCAGGCAGATTCTCAACCACTGCGCCACCAGGGAAGCCCCTGATTTTTTGAATTTTAAAGCAACTCCACATTCCTGGGATAAACCCACTTGGTTATGATATATTATCCTTTCTATGTGAATATCTGTGTTCATGGGGAATGATGAACAGTTTTCTTTTCTTGTAATGCCTTTGTGTGGTTTTGGTATTGGAGTAATGCTGACTTCACAGAATTAGTTGTGAATTATTACCTTCTTTTCAGTGTTATGGAAGAGTTGGTATAATAATTAATAATAATAATTAGGGCTTCCCTGGTGGCGCAGTGGTTTGAGACTCCGCCTGCCGATGCACGAGACATGGGTTCGTGCCCCGGTCTGGGAAGATCCCACATGCCACGGAGAGGCTGGGCCCGTGAGCCATGGCCACTGAGCCTGCGCATCCGGAGCCTGTGCTCCGCAACGGGAGAGGCCACAACAGTGAGAGGCCCGCGTACCGCAAAAAAAAAAAAAAAAAAAAAAAAAAAAAAAAATTGGTATTATTTCTTCCTTAAATGTTTGATAGAATTCACCATTGAAAGTATCAAGGCCTTGAGTGTTCTTTGTAAGAAAGTTTTAAACTACAATTTCTTAGAAGGTTATATATTTCTTCTATTTCTTTTTGAATAAGCATTGGTATTTTCTATCTTTAAAGAAATTCTGCTATTTCATCTAAGTTATCAAGTTTATTGGCAAAAAAGTTGCTCATGGCATTTTCATTACCCTTTTCATATCTGAAGAATCTATAGTGATGTCATCTCTGTTATTCTTTATTTTGTTAATTTCTAATTTAATTTCATTGTGGTCAGAGAACATACTTTGTACAACTTGAATCTTTTAAAATTTGCAACTTGTTTTATGGCCTATAATATATCATTTATTTGAGTAAATGCTCTATTTGAGAAAAATGTGTATTTTGCTGCTGTTGGAGTGTTCTAAAAATGTCAAATTACAGATTTATTTAAAGCTATCAGTTCAATATGTACCACTTTCATTATTGTCTTTATATGTAATCATCAAATGTGATTGGTATTCCTTCTTTGAAGAGTTTTAGAGAAAGTTTATTTTTTAGGTGGAGAGAGCATTTTATTTTCTGATATATGATTCCTTTCTAGTTTTATTGTATTGTGTTCAGATAATGCTTTGTGTACCAATTCTACTTTTTGGAGCTTATTTAGGTTTTTTTTCTGTGTGTGTGGTCTAATATATGATCATTAATGTTCCACAAGCACTTGAGATATAATATTTTGTATATTTTCACAGAAAATTGTTCATTGTCAGTCAGATTTTTAAAATTAATTGTTAGATCTTCTAAACCCTTACTCATTTTTGTCTACCCAGTTTCTCATGGACAGTGAGAAGTAAAGTGCCCTGTTAATAGTGTTCTTTTCTTTATTTTTCCTTCCATTTTCTGCCTTAGGAATGTTAGCACCGTATAATTTAGAATGTACCCTGTAGCAATTTGGCATATAGAAATAGGAAATTTATCTTCACTGTGATTTATTTATTCATTTAATGCCCTTTTAGCCTGAGTTTTACTTTAACTGATAAACAACCTTTAATCTGATCACAGTCCTGATTTTTCTTTGCATGGTGTACTTTTGCCTATCCTTTTATTTTCCGTCTTTCCAGATCACTTTGTATTTGTTTCTTGTTTACTATGTAGAGTTGGGTGTTTGCTTTTTGAGATTTCAGATTTTTGCTTTTTTTCATATTTCAATCTGAAAATCTTAGGTGAGTTAAGCCAAATATTTTTTGTTTTTATTTTTTTAGTTTAGTTTTTTTTTTTTTTAACATCTTTATTGGAGTATAATTGCTTTACAATGGTATGTTAGTTTCAGCTTCACAACAAAATGAATCAGTTATATATATACATATGTTCCCATATCTCTTCCCGCTTGCGTCTCCCTCCCTCCCACCCTCCCTATCCCACCCCTCCAGGCGGTCCCAAAGCACCGAGCTGATCTCCCTGTGCTATGCGGCTGCTTCCCACTAGCTATCTACCTTACGTTTGGTAGTGTATATATGTCCATGCCTCTTTATCGCTTTGTCACCGTTTACCCTTCCCCCTCCCCATAGCCTCAAGTCCATTCTCTAGTAAGTCTGTGTCTTTATTCCTGTTTCACCCCTAGGTTTTTCATGACATTTTTTTTTCTTAGATTCCATATATATGTGTTAGCATACGGTATTTGTCTCTCTCTTTCTGACTTACTTCACTCTGTATGACAGACTCTAGGTCTATCCACCTCATTACAAATAGCTCAATTTCGTCTCTTTTTATGGCTGAGTAATATTCCATTGTATATATGTGCCACATCTTCTTTATCCATTCATCCGATGATGGACACTTAGGTTGTTTCCATCTCTGGGCTATTGTAAATAGAGCTGCAATGAACATTTTGGTACATGACTCTTTTTGAATTATGGTTTTCTCAGGGTATATGCCCAGTAGTGGGATTGCTGGGTCATATGGTAGTTCTATTTGTAGCTTTTTAAGGAACCTCCATACTGTTCTCCACAGTGGCTGTATCAATTTACATTCCCACCAACAGTGTAAGAGGGTTCCCTTTTCTCCACACCCTCTCCAGCATTTATTGTTTCTAGATTTCTTGATGATGGCCATTCTGACTGGTGTGAGATGATATCTCATTGTAGTTTTGATTTGCATTTCTCTCATGATTAGTGATGTTGAGCATTCTTTCATGTGTTTGTTGGCACTCTGAATATCTTCTTTGGAGAAATGTCTATGTAGGTCTTCTGCCCATTTTTGGATTGGGTTGTTTGTTTTTTTGTTATTAAGCTGCATGAGCTGCTTATAAATTTTGGAGATCAATCCTTTGTCAGTTGCTTCATTTGCAAATATTTTCTCCCATTCTGAGGGTTGTCTTTTGGTCTTCTTTATGGTTTCCTTTGCTGCGCAAAAGCTTTTAAGTTTCATTAGGTCCCATTTGTTTACTCTTGTTTTTATTTCCATTTCTCTAGGAGGTGGGTCAAAAAGGACCTTGCTGTGATTTATGTCATAGAGTGTTCTGCCTATGTTTTCCTCTAAGAGTTTGATAGTTTCTGGTCTTACATTTAGGTCTTTAATCCATTTTGAGCTTATTTTTGTGTATGGTGTTAGGGAGTGATCTAATTTCATACTTTTACATGTAGCTGTCCAGTTTTCCCAGCACCACTTATTGAATAGGCTGTCCTTTCTCCACTGTACATTTCTGCCTCCTTTGTCAAAGATAAGGTGACCATATGTGCGTGGGTTTATCTCTGGGCTTTCTATCCTGTTCCATTGATCTATCTTTCTGTTTTTGTGCCAGTACCATACCGTCTTGATAACTGTAGCTTTGTAGTATAGTCTGAAGTCTGGGAGCCTGATTCCTCCAGTTCCTTCTTTCGTTCTCAAGATTGCTTTGGCTATTCGGGGTCTTTTGTGTTTCCATACAAATTGCAAAATTTTTTGTTTTAGTTCTGTGAAAAATGCCAGTGGTAGTTTGATAGGGATTGCATTGAATCTATAGATTGCTTTCGGTAGTAGAGTCATTTTCACAATGTTGATTCTTCCAATCCAAGAACATGGTATATCTCTCCATCTATTTGTATCATCTTTAATTTCTTTCATCAGTGTCTTATAATTTTCTGCATACAGATCTTTTGTCTCCTTAGGTAGGTTTATTCCTAGATATTTTATTCTTTTTGTTGCAATGGTAAATGGGAGTGTTTTCTTGATTTCACTTTCAGATTTTTCATCATTAGTATATAGGAATGCCAGAGATTTCTGTGCATTAATTTTGTATCCTGCCACTTTACCAAATTCATTGATTAGCTCTAGTAGTTTTCTGGTAGCATCTTTAGGGTTCTCTATGTATAGGATCATGTCATCTGCAAACAGTGACAGCTTTACTTCTTCTTTTCCGATTTGGATTCCTTTTATTTCCTTTTCTTCTCTGATTGCTGTGGCTAAAACTTCCAAAACTATGTTGAATAAGAGTGGTGAGAGTGGGCAACCTTGTCTTGTTCCTGATCTTAGTGGAAATGCTTTCAGTTTTTCACCATTGAGGATGATGTTTGCTGTGGGCTTGTCATATATGGCCTTTATTATGTTGAGGAAAGTTCCCTCTATGCCTACTTTCTGCAGGGTTTTTATCATAAATGGGTGTTGAATTTTGTCAAAAGCTTTCTCTGCATCTATTGAGATGATCATATGGTTTTTCTCCTTCAGTTTGTTAATATGGTTTATCACATTGATAGATTTGTGTATATTGAAGAATCCTTGCATTCCTGGAATAAACCCCACTTGATCATGGTGTATGATCCTTTTAATGTGCTGTTGGATTCTGTTTGCTAGTATTTTGTTGAGGATTTTTGCATCTATGTTCATCAGTGATATTGGCCTGTAGTTTTCTTTCTTTGTGACATCCTTGTCTGGTTTTGGTATCAAGGTGATGGTGGCCTCGTAGAAGGAGTTTGGGAGTGTTCCTCCCTCTGCTATATATTGGAAGAGTTTGAGAAGGATAGGTGTTAGCTCTTCTCTAAATGTTTGATAAAATTCGCCTGTGAAGCCATCTGGTCCTGGGCTTTTCTTTGTTGGAAGATTTTTAATCACAGTTTCAATTTCAGTGCTTGTGATTGGTCTGTTCATATTTTCTATTTCTTCCTGATTCAGTTTTGGCAGGTTGTGCATTTCTAAGAATTTGTCCATTTCTTCCAGGTTGTCCATTTTATTGGCATAGAGTTGCTTGTAGTAATCTCTCATGATCCTTTATGTTTCTACAGTGTCAGTTGTTACCTCTCCTTTTTCATTTCTAATTCTATTGATTTGAGTCTTCTCCCTTTTTTTCTTGATGAGTCTGGCTAGTGGTTTATCTATTTTGTTTATCTTCTCAAAGAACCAGCTTTTAGTTTTATTGATCTTTGCTATTGTTTCCTTCATTTCTTTTTCATTTATTTCTGATCTGATTTTTATGATTTCTTTCCTTCTGCTAGCTTTGGGGTTTTTTTGTTCTTCTTTCTCTAATTGCTTGAGGTGCAAGGTTAGGTTGTTTATTCGAGATGTTTCCTGCTTCTTAAGGTGGGCTTGTATTGCTATAAACTTCCCCCTTAGAACTGCTTTTGCTGCATCCCACAGGTTTTGGGTCGTTGTGTCTTCATTGTCATTTGTCTCTAGGTATTTTTTGATTTCCTCTTTGATTTCTTCAGTGATCACTTCATTATTAAGTAGTGTATTGTTTAGCCTCCATGTGTTTGTATTTTTTACAGATCTTTTACTGTAATTGATATCTAGTCTCATGGCATTGTGGTCAGAAAAGATACTTGATACAATTTCAATTTTCTTAAATTTACCAAGGCTTGATTTGTGACCCAAGATATGATCTATCCTGGAGAATGTTCCATGAACACTTGAGAAAAATGTGTATTCTGTTGTTTTTGGATGGAATGTCCTATAAATATCAATTAACTCCATCTCGTTTAATGTATCATTTAAAGCTTGTGTTTCCTTATTTATTTTCATTTTGGATGATCTGTCCATGGGTGAAAGTGGGGTGTTAAAGTCCCCTACTATGAATGTGTTACTGTCGATTTCCCCTTTTATGGTTGTCAGTATTTGCCTTATGTATTGAGGTGCACCTATGTTGGGTGCATAAATATGTACAATTGTTATATCTTCCTCTTGGATCGATCCCTTGATCATTATGTAGTGTCCTTCTTTGTCTCTTCTAATAGTCTTTGTTTTAAAGTCTATTTTGTCTGATATGAGAATTGCTACTCCAGCTTTCTTTTGGTTTCCATTTGCATGAAATACCTTTTTCCATCCCCTTACTTTCAGTCTGTATGTGTCTCTAGGTCTGAAGTGGGTCTCTTGTAGACAGCAAATGTATGGGTCTTGTTTTTGTATCCATTCAGCCAATCTGTGTCTTTTGGTGGGAGCATTTAGTCCATTTACATTTAAGGTAATTATCGATATGTGTGTTCCTATTCCCATTTTCTTAATTGTTTTGGGTTCGTCATTGTAGGTCCTTTCCTTCTTTTGTGTTTCTTGCCTAGAGAAGTTCCTTTAGCAGTTGTTGTAGAGCTGGTTTGGTGGTGCTGAACTCTCTCAGCTTTTGCTTGTCTGTAAAGGTTTTAATTTCTCCATCAAATCTGAATGAGATCTTTGCTGGGTAGAGTAATCTTGGTTGCAGGTTTTTCTCCTTCAACACTTTCAATATGTCCTGCCACTCCCTTCTGGCTTGCAGAGTTTCTGCTGAAAGATCAGCTGTTAACCTTATGGGGATTCCCTTGTGTGTTATTTGTTGTTTTTCCCTTGCTGCTTTTAATATGTTTTCTTTGTATTTAATTTTTGACAGTTTGATTAATATGTGTCTTGGTGTATTTCTCCTTGGATTTATCCTGTATGGGACTCTCTGTGCTTCCTGGACTTGATTAACTATTTCCTGTCCCATATTAGGGAAGTTTTCAACTATAATCTCTTCAAATATTTTCTCAGTCCCTTTCTTTTTCTCTTCTTCTTCTGGAACCCCTATAATTCGAATGTTGGTGCGTTTAATGTTGTCCCAGAGGTCTCTGAGACTGTCCTCAGTTCTTTTCATTCTTTTTTCTTTATTCTGCTCTGCAGTAGTTATTTCCACTATTTTATCTTCCAGGTCACTTATCCGTTCTTCTGCCTCAGTTATTCTGCTATTGATCCCATCTAGAGTACTTTTAATTTCATTTATTGTGTTGTTCATCGTTACTTGTTTCATCTTTAGTTCTTCTAGGTCCTTGTTAACTGATTCTTGCAATTTGTCCATTCTATTGTCCATTCTATCTCCAAGATTTCGGATCAACTTTACTATCATTATTCTGAATTCTTTTTCAGGTAGACTGCCTATTTCCTCTTCATTTGTTAGGTCTGGTGGGTTTTTATCTTGCTCCTTCATCTGCTGTGTGTTTTTCTGTCTTTTCATTTTGCTTATCTTACTGTGTTTGGGGTCTCCTTTTTTTTTTTTGCAGGCTGAAGTTTCGTAGTTCCTGTTGTTTTTTGTGTCTGTCCCCGGTGGCTAAGGTTGGTTCAGTGGGTTGTGTAGGCTTCCTGGTGGAGGGGACTAGTGCCTGTGTTCTGGTGTATGAGGCTGGATCTTGTCTTTCTGGTGGGCAGGTCCACGTCTGGTGGTGTGTTTTGGGGTGTCTGTAGACTTATTATGATTTTGGGCAGCCTCTGTGCTAATGGGTGGGGTTGTGTTCCTGTCTTGCTAGTTGTTTGGCATAGGATGTCCAGCACTGTAGCTTGCTGGTCGTTGAGTGAAGCTGGGTGCTGGCGTTGAGATGGGAGATCTCTCGGAGATTTTTGCTGTTTGATATTATGTGCAGCTGGGAGGCCTCTTGTGGACCAGTGTCCTGAAGTTGGCTCTCCCACCTCAGAGGCACAGCACTGAGTCCTGGCTGCAGCACCAAGAGCCTTTCATCCACAGGGCTCCTTAATTTGGGATGATTCGTTGTCTATTCAGGTATTCCACAGATGCAGGGTACATCAAGTTGATTGTAGAGCTTTAATCCGCTGCTTCTGAGGCTGCTGGGAGAGATTTCCCTTTCTCTTCTTTGTTCTCACAGTTCCCAGGGGCTCAGCTTTGGATTTGGCCCCGCCTGTGCGTGTCTGTTCTGTGCTCAGACAGGACAGGGTTAAAGGAGCCGCTGACTCGGAGGCTCTGGCCCACCCAGGCCGGGGGGCAGGGAGGGTCACGGAGTGCGGGGCGGGCCCGCAGCGGCAGAGGCCGGCGTGACGCTGCAGCCTGAGGCGCGCCGTGCGCTCTCCCGGGGGAGCCGTCCCTGGATCCCGGGACCCTGGCAGTGGCGGGCTGCACAGGCTCCCCGGAAGGGCGTGTGGCTAGTGACCTGTGCTCGCACACAGGCCTCCTGGTGGCGGCAGCAGCGGCCCTAGCGTCCCATGTCCGTCTCTGGGCTCCGCACTCTCAGCCGCGGCTCGCACCCGTCCCTGGAGCTCTCTCAAGCAGCGTTCTCAATCCCCTCTCCTCGTGCACCAGGAAACAAAGAGGGACGTAAAAGTCTCTTGCCTCTTCGGCAGGTCCAGACCCCTCCCCGGACTCTCTCCCGGCCAGCCGCGGCGCACCACCGCCCTGCAGGCTGTGCTCACGCCGCCAACCCCAGTCCACTCCAGGCGCTCCGACAAAAGCCGGAGCCTCAGCTCCCAGCCCCGCCCGCCCCGGCGGGCGAGCAGACAAGCCTCTCGGCTGGTGAGTGCCGGTCGGCCCGATCCTCTGCGCTGGAATCTGTCCGCTTTGCCCTCCGCACCCCTGTCGCTGCGCTCTCCTCCGCGGCTCCCAAGCTCCCCCACTCCGCCTCCCGAAGTCTCCACCCGCGAAGGGGCTTCCTAGTGTGTGGACACCTTTCCTCCCTCACAGCTCCCTTCCGCAGGTGCAGGACCCGTCCCCATCCCTTTGTCTCTGTTTAGTTTTTTCTTTTGCCCTAACCAGGCATGTGGGGGGTTCCTTGCCCTTTGGGAGGTCTGAGGTCTTCTGCCAGCGTTCAGTAGGTGCTCCGTAGGAGTTGTTCCACGCGTAGATGTATTTCTGGTGTATCTGTGGAGAGGAAGGTGATCTCCGCGTCTTACTCTTCCGCCATCTTCCCGGAAGTCTCTATTTTTTTAAAAGAAAGCCTTTTTTACATGTACCTCTGATATTTACAATTGTGTATTTTATTCCAGTGACTACCTTTTTAATTATAGCATTATATGGTACCCTTGATCCTCTATTTTTTGGGGGCATTGGTCCTTTCTGTTATTAAATTTAGCATATTTTTCTTCCTTCTTTCTCCTCAACCCCTCCTCTAGTACCAGATTTTAATCATTATCTTTTATATTGTTAAAAATGCTTCTAGTTCTAAGTTTAATTGTGAGTTTTAAAGGATATCTTTTGACTACCAATTTACAGATGAAGCCACTTAATCTTTTCTCCCCCCGACCTTTTCTCTTTCTCCTCCCAATTTGTCTTCATATAAATCTTTTCCTCATTGTCAGAGGGTATCTGTTTGTTGTTTTACGCTTACTTTTGTAGTTAAATATAGTTCCTGCTGATCACCAGTGCTTTTGCTATAGTTTTCACAGTCATTTCTTGGTTGCTGAAGCAGTTTCTTCAAGAAAGGCTAATGAGGGAATTCCCTGGCGGTCCAGTGGTTAGGACTCTGCGCTCTCACTGCCGAGGGGCTGAGTCCAATCCCTGGTCGGAGAACTAAGATTCCACAAGCCATGTGGTACGGCCAAGAAAAAAAAAAAAAAAAGAAAAGCTAATGAATCACCACCAATCTCATCAGTAAAGTCTACCCACTCTGAAGCTGTAAAGCTCACAGAAGTGGCTGTGTGATTTCCAAAATTCGAATTCTTAATTGAAAGCTTGGATTTTATCACTGGCAACAAATATGTTCATTTTTTCCCCTTGAAGTGACAGCTTTACTGTGTTCATTTCTGAAAAAATTTTTGTCAGATACTCAAATCTGAATAGATACCTTTTTCTGTCCGTTGTGGTAATCCGTGATAGAAGTGGTTGGTTCAGCTCCCAACTCAAACAGTTGCACAGGTTCTTTTCCTTGAGACAGCTATAGCACTTTGCTGTGCAACAGAAGTGGCTTATTCCTATTTCTCGTTTCATCACACAGAATATTTTTTAAAATGTACTTAAAGGTTGAAATTTAATAAAATTAAAACCACTGCTTCATCAAGGACAGTCTTGAGTGAAAATGGCATTTTTCCCTTTCCTCTGAGGGCATGACTGTGAAGAATATGATGACTACTAGTATGGATTGGCGCCACTGCCTGGATTCGGGCTAAGGAGACAGCAGTTTTACTGACCCCTGCAGTTACACCATATTTGCAAAAGTAAACATGCTGAAAAGTAAAAATGAAATCTTAATATTTTTATGAAAATTAGTTTGACCTCACAAACCCCCTGAGTCTTGAAGACCTCCTGTGGCCTCTCATGAATCAGACTTTGAGAACAACTGATAGGATCTTAATTATGCTAAATGATTAGAAAAAGGCAAAGAAATACAATAGTTTTAAATAATATTTTCTCTTCATGGTAAAATTATGGAGGACATTTTATCTTAAAATATCTTTATGTAATTTTTTAAAATATAAATTTATTTATTTTTGACTGTGTTGGGTCTTCATTGCTGTGCGCGGGCTTTCTCTAGTTGTGGCGAGCAGGGGCTATTCTTCTTTGCGGTGCATGGGCTTCTCATTGCGGTGGCTTCTCTTGTTGCGGAGCATGGGCTGTAGGCGTGTGAGCTTCAGTAGTTGTGGCACAAGGGCTTAGTTCCTCCGTGGCATGTGGGATCTTCCCGGACCAGGTCTCGAACCCGTGTCCCTTGCATTGGCAGGCGGATTCTTAACCACTGCGCCACTAGGGAAGCCCCTCTTTATGTAATTTTCAAATGTTCTTCTGTGAATTCATATTACTCTCATGAAGAAGAAAAGAATATCATGCTTCACATTCTTGACTGTAAAATGATAGGCTTCTAAATAGAAGGGGACAAAAGTTTAATAAAAGACATATCATTTTTTCTAAATATGGAGGACGTTTGGGCACAATTTGGCTGAAAGCAAACTAATATGGAGGAGGCTTAAAAAAAAGGGAAGGCTCATGAGAACAATATTTTTTGAGTTTGTTGAGTCTTCAAATTGTTGGTCTCTAGCTTTTATTTTATTTTATTATTTTTAAAAATATTTATGTATTTATTTGGCTGAGCCAGGTCTTAGTTGCAGCACGTGAGTGAGATCTTTAGTTGCGACCTGCCAGATCTGTTAGTTGCGGCCTGCGAACTCTTAGTTGCGGCATGTGGGATCTAGCTCCCTGACCAGGAGTTGAACCCGGGCCCTCTATGTTGGGAGTGTGGAATCTTAGCCACTGGACCAACAGGGAAGTAAGTCCCTCTAGCTTTTATATTGAAAAACATTTTGGCTCTCCTTAAGTATCTTGAAAATACTGTTCTGTTACCATCTCTCATGGAATGCCACTGTAGGATAATCTGAGGCTAGCCAGGTTTTTTTTTTCCCCTCTCTCAAAATTCATCTTTTTTTCCTGGCTACTTCTTAGTTTGGATAATCCAGTAACTTTACTGCATTGGGTCTCAGTATAATCATTCTAGGCCATTTTTCCCTGGAATAATATATGTTCTATTAATATGTAGATTTAAGACTTTAAAAAAAATAATCTCAGGAAAGTTTTCTTGCATTAAGTCTTAAACTATTCATTCTGTTCTGTTGTTTTAGTTTTCTTTTATTCTTTATTATTTTTTTAACATCTTTATTGGAGTATAATTGCTTTACAGTTGTGTGTTATTTTCTGCTTTATAACAAAGTGAATCAGTTACCCATATACATATGTTCCCATATCTCTTCCCTCTTGCGTCTCCCTCCCTCCCACCCTCCCTATCTCACCCCTCTAGGTGGTCACAAAGCACCGAGCTGATCTCCCTGTGCCATGCGGCTGCTTCCCACTAGCTATCTATTTTACGTTTGGTAGTGTATATATGTCCATGCCACTCTCACTCTGTCACAGCTTACCCTTCCCCCTCCCCATATCCATTCTCTAGTAGGTCTGTGTCTTTATTCCTATCTTAGCCCTAGATTCTTCATGACCTTTTTTTTTCCCTTAGATTCCATATATATGTGTTAGCATACGGTATTTGTTTTTCTCTTTCTGACTTACTTCACTCTGTAGTACAGACTCTACATGACAGACTCTAGGTTCATCCACCTCACTACAAATATCTCAATTTCGTGTCTTTTTATGGCTGGGTAATATTCCATTGTATATTTGTGCCACATCTTCTTTATCCATTCATCTGATGATGGACACTTAGGTTGCTTCCATGTCCTGGCTATTGTAAATAGAGCTGCAATGAACATTTTGGTACATGACTCTTTTTGAATTATGGTTTGCTCAGGGTATATGCCCAGTAGTGGGATTGCTGGGTCGTATGGTAGTTCTAATTTTAGTTTTTTAAGGAACCTCCATACTGTTCTCCATAGTGGCTGTATCAATTTACATTCCCACCAATAGTGCAAGAGGGTTCCCTTTTCTCCACACCCTCTCCAGCACTTACTGTTTGCAGATTTTCTGATGATGGCCATTCTGACGGGTGTGAGGTGATACCTCAATGTAGTTTTAATTTGCATTTCTCTAATGATTAGTGATGTTGAGCATTCTTTAATGTATTTGTTGGCAATCTCTATATCTTCTTTGGAGAAATGTCTATTTAGGCCTTCTGCCCACTTTTGGATTCGGTTGTTTGTTTTTTTGTTATTGAGCTGCATGAGCTGCTTGTAAATCCTGGAGATTAATCCTTTGGCAGTTGCTTCATTTGCAAATATTGTCTCCCATTCTGAGGGTTGTCTTTTTGTCTTGTTCATGGTTTCCTTAGCTGTGCAAAAGCTTTGAAGTTTCATTAGGTCCCATTTGTTTGTTTTTATTACCATGTGTCTAGGAGGTGGGTCAAAAAGGATCTTGCTGTGATTTATGTCATACAGTATTCTGCCTATGTTTTCCTCTAAGAGTTTGATAGTGTCTGGCCTTACATTTAGATCTTTAATCCATTTTGAGCTTATTTTTGTGTATGGTATTAGGGAGTGTTCTAATTTCATACTTTTACATGTACCTGTCCAGTTTTCCCAGCACCACTTATTGAAGAGGCTGCCTTTTCTCCACTATATATTCTTGCCTCCTTTATCAAAGATAAGGTGACCATATGTGTGTGGGTTTATCTCTGGGCTTTCTATCCTGTTCCATTGATCTGTATTTCTCTTTTTGTGCCACTACCATACTGTCTTGATTACTGTAGCTTTGTAGTATAGTCTGAAGTCAGGGAGCCTGATTCCTCCAGCTCCATTTTTCGTTCTCAAGATTGCTTTGGCTATTCGGGGTCTTTTGTGTTTCCATACAAATTGTGAAATTTTTTGTTCTAGTTCTGTGAAAAACACCAGTGGTAGTTTGATAAGGATTGCATTGAATCTGTAGATTGCTTTGGGTAGTAGAGTCATTTTCACAATGTTGATTCTTCCAATCCAAGAACATGGTATATCTCTCCATCTATTTGTATCATCTTTAATTTCTTTCATCAGTGTCTTATAATTTTCTGCATACAGGTCTTTTGTCTCCTTAGGTAGGTTTATTCCTAGATATTTTATTCTTTATGTTGCAATGGTAAATGGGAGTGTTTTCTTGATTTCACTTTCAGATTATTCATCATTAGTGTATAGGAATGCCAGAGATTTCTGTGCATTAATTTTGTATCCTGTTACTTTACCAAATGCATTGATTAGCTCTAGTAGTTCTCTGGTAGCATCTTTAGGATTCACTATGTAGAGTATCATGTCATCTGCAAACAGTGACAGCTTTACTTCTTCTTTTCCGATTTGGATTCCTTTTATTTCTTTTTCTTCTCTGATTGCTGGGGCTAAAACTTCCAAAACTGTTGAATAAGAGTGGAGAGAGTGGGCAACCTTGTCTTGTTCCTGATCTTAGTGGAAATGCTTTCAGTTTTTCACCATTGAGGACGATGTTGGCTGTGGGATTGTCATATATGGCCTTTATTATGTTGAGGAAAGTTCCCTCTATGCATACTTTCTGGAGGATTTTTATCATAAATGGGTGTTGAATTTTGTTGAAAGCTTCCTCTGCATCTACTGAGATGATCATATGGTTTTTCTCCTTCAGTTTGTTAATATGGTGTATCACGTTGATTGATTTGTGTATATTGAAGAATCCTTGCATTCCTGGAATAAACCCCACTTGATCATGGTGTATGATCCTTTTAATGTGCTGTTGGATTCTGTTTGCTAGTATTTTGTTGAGGATTTTTGCATCTATGTTTATCAGTGATATTGGCCTGTAGTTTTCTTTCTTTGTGACATCCTTGTCTTGTTTTGGTATCAGGGTGATGGTGGCCTCATAGAATGAGTTTGGGAGTGTTCCTCCCTCTGCTATATTTTGGAAGAATTGGAGAAGGATAGGTGTTAGCTCTTCTCTAAATGTTTGATAGAATTCGCCTGTGAAGCCATCTGGTCCTGGGCTTTTCTTTGTTGGAAGATTTTTAATCACAGTTTCAATTTCAGTGCTTGTGATTGGTCTGTTCATATTTTCTGTTTCTTCCTGGTTCAGTCTCAGCAGGTTGTGCATTTCTAAGAATTTGTCCATTTCTTCCAGGTTGTCCATTTTATTGGCATAGAGTTGCTTGTAGTAATCTCTCATGATCCTTTATGTTTCTACAGTGTCAGTTGTTACTTCTCCTTTTTCATTTCTAATTCTATTGATTTTAGTCTTCTCCCTTTTTTTCTTGATGAGTCTGGCTAATGATTTATCAATTTTGCTTATCTTCTTAAAGAACCAGCTTTTAGTTTTATTGACCTTTGCTATCGTTTTCTTCATTTCTTTTTCATTTATTTCTAATCTGATCTTTTTGATTTCTTTCCTTCTGCTAACTTTGGGGGTTTTTGTTCTTTTTTCTCTAACTGCTTTAGGTGCAAGGTTAGGTTGTTTATTTGAGATGTTTCCTATTTCTTAAGGTAGGATTGTATTCCTGTAAACTTCCCTCTTAGAACTGATTTTGCTGCAACCCATAGGTTTTGGGTCATCGTGTCTCTATTGTCATTTGTTTCTAGGTATCTTTTGACTTCCTCTTTGATTTCTTCAGTGATCACTTGGTTATTAAGTAGTGTATTGTTTAGCCTCCATGTGTTTGTATTTTTTACAGATCTTTTCCTGTAATTGATATCTAGTCTCATAGCATTGTGGTCAGAAAAGATACTTAATATGATTTCAGTTTTCCTAAATTTACCAAGGCTTGATTTGTGACCCAAGATACGATCTATCCTGGAGAATGTTCCATGAGCACTTGAGAAAAATGTGTATTCTGTTGTTTTTGGATGGAATGTCCTATAAATATCAATTAAGTCCATCTTGTTTAATGTATCATTTAAAGCTTGTGTTTTCTTATTTATTTTCATTTTGGATGATCTGTCCACTGGTGAAAGTGGGGTGTTAATTCCCCTAGTATGAATGTGTTACTGTCGATTTCCCCTTTTATGGTTGTCAGTATTTGCCTTATGTATTGAGGTGCACCTATGTTGGGTGCATAAATATTTACAATTGTTATATCTTCTTCTTGGATCGATCCCTTGATCATTATGTCCTTCTTTGTCTCTTGTAATAGTCTTTATTTTAAAGTCTATTTTATCTGATATGAGTATTGCTACTCCAGCTTTCTTTTGATTTCCATTTGCATGGAATATCTTTTTCCATCCCCTCACTTTCAGTCTGTATGTGTCTCTAGGTCTGAAGTGGGTCTCTTGTAGACAGCATATATACGGGTCTTGTTTTTGTATCCATTCAGCCAATCTGTGTCTTTTGGTGGGAGCATTTAATCCATTTACATTTAAGGTAATTATCGATATGTATTTTCCTCTTTCCATTTTCTTAATTGTTTTGAGTTTGTTATTGTAGGTCTTTTCCTTTCTTGTGTTTCTTGCCTACAGAAGTTCCTTTAGTATTTGTTGTAAAGCTAGTTTGGTGGTGCTGAACTCTCTCAGCTTTTGCTTGTCTGTAAAGGTTTTAATTTCTCCATCAAATCTGAATGAGATCCTTGTTGTGTAGAGTAGTCTTGGTTGTAGGTTTTTCTCCTTCATCACTTTAAATATGTCCTGCCAGTCCCTTCTGGCTTGCAGAGTTTCTGCTGAAAGATCAGCTGTTAACCTTATGGGGATTCCCTTGTGTATTATTTGTTGTTTTTCGCTTTAAATATGTTTTCTGTATTTAATTTTTGATAGTTTGATTAATATGTGTCTTGGCATGTTTCTCCTTGAATTTATCCTGTTTGGGACTCTCTGTGATTCCTGGACTTGATTAACTATTTCCTGTCCCATATTAGGGAAGTTTTAAACTATAATCTCTTCAAATATTTTCTCAGTGCCTTTGTTTTTGTCTTCTCCTTCTGGGATCC
Organism: Stenella coeruleoalba; assembly: GCF_951394435.1. NCBI lineage: Eukaryota > Metazoa > Chordata > Mammalia > Artiodactyla > Delphinidae > Stenella > Stenella coeruleoalba. The sequence goes on from NC_137150.1 coordinate 62,528,809, forward strand.
CTATAATTTGAATGTTGGAGCATTTAATGTTGTCCCAGAGGTCTCTGAGACTGTCCTCAGTTCTTTTCATTCGTTTTTCTTTATTCTGCTCTGCAGTAGTTATTTCCACTATTTTATCTTCCAGGTCAGTTATCCGTTCTTCTGCCTCAGTTATTCTGCTATTGATCCCTTCTAGAGTATTTTTAATTCTATTTATTGTGTTTTTCATCATTGCTTGTTTCCTCTTCATTTCTTCTAGGTCCTTGTTAAATGTTTCTTGCATTTTCTCTATTCTATTTCCAAGATTTTGGATCATCTTTCCTATCACTATTCTGAATACTTTTTCAGGTAGACTGCCTATTTCCTCTTCATTTGTTAGGTCTGGTGGGTTTTTACCTTGCTCCTTCATCTGCTGTGTGCTTTTCTGTCTTCTCATTTTGCTTATCTTACTGTGTTTGGGGTCTTCTTTTCGCAGGCTGCAGGTTCGTAGTTCCCGTTGTTTTTGGTGTCTGTCCCCAGTGGCTAAGGTTGGTTCAGTGGGTTGTGTAGGCTTCCTGGTGGAGGGGCCTAGTGCCTGTGTTCTCGTGGATGAGGCTGGATCTTGTCTTTCTGATGGGCAGGTCCATGTCTGGTGGTGTGTTTTGGGGTGTCTGTGGCCTTATTATGATTTTAGGCAACCTCTTTGCTAATGGGTGGGGTTGTGTTCCTGTTTTGCTAGTTGTTTGGCATAGGGTGTCCAGCACTGTAGCTTGCTGGTCGTTGAGTGAAGCTGGGTGATAGTGTTGAGATGGAGATCTCTGGGAGATTTTTGCCATTTGATATTATGTGGAGCTGGGAGGTCTTTTGTTGACCAGTGTCCTGAAGTTGGCTCTCCCACCTCAGAGGTACAGCACTGACTCCTGGTTGGAGCACCGAGAACCTTTCATCCACACGGCTCAGAATAAAAGGGAGAAAAAATAGAAAGAAAAAAAAGAAAGAAAGAGGATAAAATAAAGTAAGATAAAATAACATAAAGTTATTAAAATAAAAATAAGTATTAAGAAAAAAATTTTTTTAAGTAAAAAAAAAAAAAACAAAAACGGACGGACAGAACCCTAGGACAAGTGGTGAAAGCAAAGTTATACAGACAAAATCTCACACAGAAGTGTACACATACACAGTCACAGAAAGAGGAAAAGGGGAAAAAATAATATATCTTGCTCCGGAAGTCCACCTCCTCAATTTGGGATGATTCGTTGTCTATTCAGGTATTTCACAGATGCAGGATACATCAAGTTGATTGTGGAGATTGAATCCGCTGCTCCTGAGGCTGGGAGAAATTACCCTTTCTCTTCTTTGTTGGCACAGCTCCCGGGGTTCAGCTTTGGATTTGGCCCCGCCTCTGTGTGTAGAACAGAGGGCGTCTGTTCTTCGCTCAGACAGGACGGGGTTAAAGGAGCCGCTGATTCGGGGGCTCAGGCTCACTCAGGCCTGCGGGGAGGGAGGAGTAGGGATGTGGGGAGAGCCTGCGGCGGCAGAGGCCAGCGTGACGTTGCACCAGCGTGAGGCGCACCGTGTGTTCTCACAGGGAAGTTGTCCCTGCATCATGGGACCCTGGCAGTGGCGGACTGCACAGGCTCCCGGGCGTGGAGGTGTGGATAGTGACCTGCGCTTGCACACAGGCTTCTTTGAAGCGGCAGCAGTAGCCTTAACGTCTCATGCCCGTCTCTGGGGTCCGCGCTTTTAGCCGCAGCCCGCACCCGTCTCTGGAGCTCCTTTAAGCAGCGCTCTGAATCCCCTCTCCTCGCGCACCAGGAAACAAAGAGGGAAGAAAACGTCTCTTGCTTCTTCAGCAGGTCCAGACTTTTCCCCGGACTCCCTCCCTGCTAGCCGTGGTGCACTAACCCCTTCAGGCTGTGTTCATGCTGCCTGTCCTCTCCCTGCGATCCGACCGAAGCCCCGAGCCTCAGCTCCCAGCTCCCGCCCGCCCCGGCGGGTGAGCAGTCAAGCCTCTCGGGCTGGTGAGTGCCGGTCGGCACGGATCCTCTGTGCGGAAATCTCTCCGCTTTGCCCTCCGCACCCCGGTGGCTGTGCTCTCCTCCGTGGCTCTGAAGCTTACCCCCTCTGCCACCCGCAGTCTCTCCCCACGAAGGGGCTTTCTAGTGTGTGGAAACCTTTCCTCCTTAACAGCTCCCTCCCACTGGCGCAGGTCCCGTCCCTATTCTTTTGCCTCTGTTTTTTCTTTTTTCTTTTGCCCTACCCAGGTACGTGGGGAGTTTCTTGCCTTTTGGGAGGTCTGAGGTCTTCTGCCAGTGTTCAGTGGGTGTTCTGTAGGAGTTGTTCCTCGTGTAGATGTATTTCTGATGTATCTGTGGGGAGGAAGGTGATCTCTGCGTTTTACTCTTCCGCCATCTTCCTAAACTCCCTGTTTTAGTTTTCTTATTCAGGGATTCTAATTACACATACATTGATGCTTTCTCTTTCTCTTCCTCCCCCTTTCCTCCCTCTTTCCCTCTCAGCTTTCTCCCCCCAATTCTCTGCAAGCTGCATATCACCCATTACTGTGCTTACGATCTAATGAGGAAGATAAAACACCATCTTTCTAAAGATCCCAGTGATATCCTAATTTATAAATAAAATAAAACTTTCATATCTTATTCATTCTCAATGCTGTATTAAACAGTGATGATCACTCCTTCCTTTTTAAAATTCTGTATCCTGTAGATATCTATGATTGTGTGGTCTTCTGATTTTTAAACCTTTGTGACTGTTCCTGAGTTGGATTTTGTTTCCATCCTCTGACCATATCATAAATATTGGTCTTCCTCAAGATGTGATCCACTGTTCACTGATTTTTATCTTTATTATCCCTGGACAGTTTTATTCATATACAATATTTCCTTTCATGACTTAGAAGTGTGTAATTCTAACCCAGATGTTTCAGATTACTATATCTAGTTTCTTACTATTCAGTATCGAAGTAAAGATGTTCCTCAGAGCTATGACAGCCCAAACTATGTTTAGCTTCTTCCTTCTAACACCTCCTCCCATATTCCTTATTTCATTTCATGAAATCTTCATCCAGCCATCACTCAAACTAGAAATTTAGGAGTTTCTTAGACTCCTGCCTATGCCTTCCAACTCATAACCAATCTGTCACCAACCTCTACAGTTTTACTTTATAAACAGTGCTTGATTCTATCTGCTGTTTTTTATGCCTACTCTCACTACCCTAGTTTGGCCTCCTGTTTCCATCTTGGACTACTATACTAGCCACCTATCTTCAGTCTTGGTTTTCCAGATCCTCCCATCATAGAATCAACAGAGTGATTTGTCTACATGTATTAATCTGATGGTTACACTCTCCATTATCCCTATAGTATATCCTTAGTACTTACTGCTAGGATAGGCACTTAATTCCTTATTTTATGCCTTTAATAATTCTAAATATACTTTAATAATTTCTCCCTGATAATTATAATATTTGAAGTTTTCGGGGTCGCCCCTGCTGTTTGTAGTTTCTGCTGACATTAACTTACGGTATGTTATTTCATGAGGTGCTTTAAACTTTTTTATTTTGGGCACATCTTTTGGGGGCTTTATCAGGAGGTCTTATTTTGCCTGTTAAGCAAAGCACTGTTAAGCACTGTTAACTGTTAAACACTGTTTCTGGAATTTTTTTCTTTCAAGTGCTCCAGGAGTATCCTTTTTTAAGGATCACCTTTTGTGTTAATTTCTTGACCTGATTATTCCCATACTAAGGAGATAGTGTAAATTCAAATCCCAAATCCACCTGTGGGCAGCATCTTGATTATAGATTCTTGGAGAGTGCAGATTTATCCCCACTGAGTCCAGGCAGAGACAGACAACCTTTCTTGTTAGCTTCCTATGCATATAGGCAGGTTTTTTTGTTTTTTCTAATTGCCTTTCACTAAGGAGACACCTTTCAAGAATCCTGTTTTTAGGAGGATCTTTGCTTTACTTCCTTATGTTGCAAGAATTAAGGCTTCAGTTTGTTTCTGGCATTAAAACCCAAGCTCTTATATGAACAACAAATTTATAGGACAGTCTCAGGGCTTATTGCTTTAGTTTGCAGTTCCTTTTTCAATTTTAAACCCTGGGTATTGCCCCTAGTTTTTGGGGAGCTCAGCTGTGTATTTTAAAGAGTGTTTGTTAAATTTCCTCAGTATTTCTAGGTTTTTTCTCTGCAGATTATTTGTCCCTCTATATGTATTCTCATTCAGGGTTGAGACTTTTCAAATCTATGGATTTAGTTCCTGTTTTTGAAGTACCTAAGTAAGATTATAAATGTAGTCATGAGGAATATTGATAAATAAAGGAAGCAGAATGGATGGGCAGGGTTAGCCTTTTAGGATTATAGGTCCTTCTGCTTACTTCTCTCTCAGATAATAGTGGTTCCTCAGGTTTTGTTCTTTTTGTCAAAGAAGTGTTAGCATGTGGTATTCTCTTTCACATAATGTCTTCTCCCTCCTGATGGGATATTCTTCTGCCCAGAACCTAAGCCTTCCAGGATTTTTAAAAGGAAACCATTGCTCTTCAGCTAGCAGAAAATGAAAGAGTACTGCTGAAATCTAATGCTTGGGTACTTGACAAGTTCTAGTCATAATAAGCTACTGCTCCTCCCTCAAAGTGTTTCTCTTGAAAAAGGCCAAAATTACGGGTTGCCATTCGTTTGATATGAGTCTATACATGATGAATTTAAAACAGTCAAAATGTTATGAAACTGAGAAATTAATCAACCTTAAAATAGCTGGTTTGGAGGATTGTGACAAAATATGGACAACCTTAATCACCTGAGCCACCAATGGGACCAACTATATTATATTATCAATTTGATATATTTTCTTTACAAAGTTGTGAGATAAATACATATTTTTCACGTAATGTTTCTTATAATGCTGTAAACTCTTTATAAACTTGTAATATCTACATAATATTTAAATAGCAAATTTACTTAACTGTTTTCCCATGTTGTGTATTTAATTTCAATGTCTTCCTCCCTTCCCCCTCCTTCTCCTCTTTCTTCTATTATAGAGCTGCAGTGAATACCTTAATGCATTAAATTTTTTTCTTACTAAATGTATTTAGGATAAATTTCCAGATAGAATTACTGGGTAAAAGTGTTTTCACATTTTTAAGGCTTTTGACACAGAGTGCCAAATTGCTTACCAAGAGTATGGTACAAAGTTATATTCTCCCAACAATCTAACAGTATCTGAAGCAGACTACTTTCATTATGTGTTGTGTCTAACCAGGGGGCCATTGGACAGAGATGTGGTGCTGATGCTTTCTTTACGGTTTCTCTACAGGATATGGTGCCCATCATAGTTGATTACTGCCTTCTGCTGCAGCGAAAGTGAGTATACATTGCCTGTCAGGTTCAATTATTTTGAGTCCAAGTTGCCTCTTGCTTCTATTATAGCAATAATTTACTACTATGAATTCTATGAATTTGACTCAGTAGGTTATTTTAAAAAATGAATTTACAGAAATTTGATTCTTTAAGAATTTTCAGTCCATTTACCTAATAAAATTAACTTGTCCAATATAGATTTATCATCTGTGTATTTATGTGGAGGTGAAGAACATAGCAAAAGAGCAATACTTAATCACTTAAAGATCTTAAAAGTGTATGATTCATGCATTATATATATATATGCTCTTTTATGAACCATCACTAAAACACAATATTTCATACCACTCAAAAAAGGAAAGATTTATTGTGCTTCTTTTTTAAGAGCCTCTTCATTTAAAGGAAATCACTGTAAATAAACTCTTGATTAGGGTCTGTTCATTTAAATAGTAACTACATAAATTAACCAACCTGTGCTAGTTCGTAATTTTTCACACTTACAATAATAGTTAGCTTCCTACATGCCAGGTATTGTTCTAAGCACTTTAATTTATCTATTTTTTTATAACAACTTATTTAATTTTTATAACAGTGAGGTAGGTATTATTGTTGTCTTCATTTTACATAGGAGGTTCAAGAGGCAGTATGTGATGAAGTAACTTGCCAAAACTTGCTTACACTTTTTTTGAGGAGCAAAGGTCGGATTCTAATGCAGGCAGCCAAGCTCTTGGGTTCTTGCTCGTAACTACCAGATCGTATCTCTTTTTCAGTGGTGAACAGCTGTGAGGATCCAGTGCAGATACTCCCCAAACCCTCTACAACACTGTCTTGACTCCTGAATTTATGTCTATTCAGGTTGCCTAAATCATATAAGGTTGGATCATACTTAGAAAGTATCAGTGAAGGTTATCAAGAGGGCACTTATTTGCTATGTCAGACCTTCAATTAAATCACAAAGAGCTCTAGCTTCTGTTTACTTAGGGCTCAGATGCATTCCAGTGTTTTAGCTATAGTGTTACATGTAATTATCCAGTGAAATATGTTGTCTTCATGGTTGGGATGTTGTTGAAAACATGGTTTTATGTTACACATTGTCTTCTTTTTTTTTTTTTTTGCGGTACGCGGGCCTCTCACTGTGGTTGCCTCTCCCGTTGCGGAGCACAGGCTCCGGATGCGCAGGCTCAGCGGCCATGGCTCACGGGCCCAGCCGCTCCGCGGCATGTGGGATCTTCCCGGACCGGGGCACGAACCCATGTCCCCTGCATCGCCAGGTGGACTCTCAACCACTGCGCCACCAGGGAAGCCCCAACATTGTCTTCTTTATGAGGGCCCAAGGAAGAAATTTCTCTCAGGTGTTAGTACCAGAAATACTTTTGCATCTTCTGAACAGCTAACTCACTTTTAGCTGATGGACAGGGAATTGTAGAGCTAATTATTGTTTCCTGGGGAGCTAAGAGCCATGATATACTAACCTCACCCTAGTTCTTAACTTAGTTTTCTCTTCAGCTCATGTTTTACACTTACACTTCCTTGTTATTTGTCTTATATTTTTTAAAGCAGCCTCAATAGTTTATGGATCAGTTTTACATATTTTATTTCATTTAATCCTCATAATTACAGTGTAAGAGAGGTAAAGTTAAGGAAATTGAGATGTAGTGATATTTCTAATACTAATAAATGCTGGGACCAACCTAAATCTTCAAGTTGAGATAATATAAATGAGATAAAATAAAATATCTAAGAGATTAAATTTTATTTAGAGTAAGAAAGCATATCTTTATAAAACAGATTATTTCTACCTAAATGGTACCTGGCACAGAGTAGCCTGATGGTTGAATTAATGAAGTAATTCTGCCTCTTGGTTTGCAGGGTGACTTGTGATCATTAACTTGAAATCTTGAATACTCTCACAGTGAGATAAAGTTGAAATGACCCGAGCAGTTGTAAGATGGATTATATAGGGAAAAAGAAAAAAAAAAAGGGGGTTTTTTCTTTCAGAAATATTTTATGTTATTCCCCAAAATGTTCCAGGGATAAGTTTTTCTTTTCTTATATGACTTGAAAAGGAAATATTTCCAACTTTATTTAATCTATTGACTGGCTGAGAATGAAGTAATTTCTTTATTAAATCAGAGCATCCAACATAGGAGACAAGATGTAGTCTAGATTATCACCAAATTAGAATCTATTTATTATTTCTTCATTTTTATCAGTTTCTTTCTTTCCTTTAATTTTTCCTGACTCCTTAGCATGTTTTTTTCTGGGCTGTGTCTGAAATGAGTACAGTATTTGTTTTGGAGGTCTCAGAAATACCAGCAGTCATAGTATATCCCTGACTGCCAAGGGGAAGGGAGATCTCAAGGGTCCTTTTCTGAGCTCTTCTTGGTCCTTTTCTCCTTCCTTCATCCAGTCATACACACGTACTCCTAGATCCAGGATTGGATATTTTTCCTGGACCATAGTGCAAATAGTATGGCTTCCTTCTCTCTTAACTGTTTCTGAAGGCTGAAGACCAGATTGTACTAGATCCTGCTTCTGCATAGGAGAAGTTCCAACATGTGTGTTCTTACTCTCTTTCCCCTCCTGGTCTCTTTCCCCACTTCTTCTACTCTCTGGGTTCCAGTAGGGGCAGAAGGGACAGGGTAGTGTCCTCAGCAGTGTAAGAAAGTTTGAGGCTGTGGAACTAGGCATTGGGTCACATGTTCCCTTTTGTGTTCTAGATTCTGTGCTCTTGTGCTTGCTTACTTCTCATCATACTGGCTTTTCTTTTTCATCATAATGTTAAGATTCTATATATGGGCCTGAGCTTATGAGTAAAGAGGTCAAATAGGCCATTTGATCAACTTTGATTCTTTGTGTCTAGGTCATCTTTCAATTTCCTTCCATTGCAAACGTGCAATGATTAAAGATTTATTAGATATAAAAATTCTGTGTTTCTTAAATACTTCAGTGTAATCACACTTAAAAATAGAGTTAAAATTTTTCTTAGAGTTTCCATAGATAATAAGATTAAAAATGATCAATTCCCTAGACTCAATTGAAGCAGAGGGATTTAAAAATTATGTAACTTAATTCCGGTATGATCTTTCTCCCTAAGCTGGACACTCTCTTTATGCCATTTCTTTGACAATTGGTTCTATTTGCATCTAGAATCTTCTCTTCTACATTCCCAAATTTTCAAAATATTTGTGATGTTGAGATTGCTTTTAAGAATGCTCAGATTGTGCATAACACAGATACTGTCTTAAAAGAAAAAGATTTACCTGGAACAAAATGTAGAGCATAAACAAAGATAAAAACTTAGAAAATATGAGAGGAGAATAGAAAAGAAGCTTCAACATATACCTGACCATTGTTCCAAAATTAAAGACTAGAGATCATGGCTAATAATTTTCCTGAATTAAAGGAAGACAGAAATTATCAGAAAGAAAACTCTTGGTGCACAACAGAACAAATCATAACAAGCCTACACCTATGAGTTTGACTATACTAAGAGTGACAGTGGCATAGCATTGCATACTGCACTGAGCGTCTTACATAGGAGTTCTGCTTCTAGCAATGGCAATGAGGACAGCTGGGAAATCTGGATAATTTGTTAACAAAATTTATATGAAAGCGTCGGAGAGCTACCAAGGGGATGAGGATCTGTGGTACCAAGATCCAGGCAGAGGAGAGAGGCACAGAAGCTGGCTCTTCCTGTTGAGATAATTGCCAACTCTGAAAAATGGCAGCTGAGGGGTTGAGAAGCTGAGCAAAACTTTAGAGCAATTCGTGATGTTGCTGCAGTTGAGTTCAAGGATCACACAAGAAGAGGGGCGCTGAATACTCCAGGCTTTTGATTGAGCTGTGAAGAGCTACACCCTAAGAATAATGCTGAATTAGAACACATGTAGGTTCATCATGGTTAAACTGCTGAAAACTAAAGACAAAAAAACTTTAATGTCATTATGAAAGAAAAAAAACCCTTCAAAATGGTAACAATTAACCTTACAGCTTACTTCTAAACAGAAATAATGGAACCAAAGACAACAGAATTGTGAAAGGACAGAAAGAAAACATCTATTAATATAGAATTCTATATACAACAAAAATACCTTTTGAAAATGATATAGAAATATATTCTAAGAAACATAAACTGAGAGAATTCATCATTAGCAGACCTGCACTAAAAAAATAACAAAAGTTGTTCTTTAGATAAAAGGAAAATGATTGAGGTGGAAAAGCTAATATGTGGGCAAGTGAATCTAGAATATAATCAATATGTGTGAGGATTGAATAAAACATGAAGAAAAATGAAGAGAAAAATATATGAAAACAATACTACATAATTGGAGAAAAGGGTAATAAATAAGGTTAAAATGTTCTAAAGTCCTTGCACTGTCTAGAAGGTGGTAAATTTATTAATTTATATTATAATTTAATAATTTGAAGATGCAGATTGTAATCTCTAAACCCATACTTAGTATATAATAGTAAAAACATATATAACTAACAAGGTAATAAATGGTGTCATGATTAAAAATACAATTTAAAAAAGTCAAAAGGAGCAAAAGGAATTAAGAATAGTTAAGACAAGGAGAAAAAATAAATGATAAATTTAAAAATATATCAGTAATTACATTAAATAGCAAACAACTAAAACAAACAAACAAAACATAATCTAGTACTCAGCCAATTTCAAGTAACTTCTTCCACTTCTAGGGTGGTCACTTAGACACTCAATACTGGCCTCCAGATACCTTTTATATTAATATTTTCTGATTGAGTACATTGGTTTTATAGTCAGTCGTCTTATTTTCGTATATTATACTGTCTCTTATGAGGGTTAAATTATAAACACAGTACATACTCTGAAATTAATTTTAACTCAATACCACAACCATTATTATACTATGATCACTGTTACCTCTGTATCATAAGTTATAGAATTTCATACCCAGCAGTAATATTATATTACTAGGATATATATGTATTTCTATTCATATGTAAGAATTCTTTTATAATGTAAAATCCTTTTTACTGCGGCAGGAACCACACTGCTTTTTCTCTGTAGGGCATACTGATCAGTGTGTAATGGACATCTTTTTTGGTTAAAATTTGGCTTTATTATCTTTCTGTGAATCTTTTAAAATCAGAAATGATAGGAAATTCTGTTTCTGAAGATCTACCTTTATTTTCATAATTTGGTCTCTGCTCACACAATTTCATTTCAATTTGACAATGCATATATATTTTTTCAGTACTAGAAAAAGGTATAAAATATCTCAAGGGTTTTTGTAGGATATTTAATGATTTGTCATTTTGCTTATACAACAGTAGCCATAATTTCAGTTTATTTTGAAAATAGGTCCAGAGTTTACTTGAACTATAATCATAATTTTGAACATTGTTTAAAAATAAGTGCTTAAATAAATGCTATGTTATTATGTGTGAATTGTATCTCAAAGCCATTATAAAACAAAATAGGTGCTGTATGTAGATGATCTTGACCACTTCAAGCTTATATCACTGTAAGCAGATATCCAAAAAGAAGGCATTATTCAGGTAACTTGAATTATATATAAAATCTGAACCAAAAATATTTCTCTTAAATCTAAAGTGAGCCTGAAGTGGCCTTTTGATAGCCAGAGTATTTGTTTAACCTTGTTTAACATCAGGATTATTATTTGCGAAACAGAAAGATTTTAATTATCAGCCATGGTTGAGGAACTTAATGTTTTGAGTTTTCTCATCATTTTCTTGGTAACTGCAAGTTAAAATTCTAAACATCAAAGCTAGGTGAAAAATGGGGCCATGCCTTTTTATTTTATCTAACTGCTATGTTGAGATATAATTCACGTACCATAAAATTCACCATTTTAAAGAGTATGGTAGTTTTCAGTATATTCACAGAGTTTAATTAAGCCATGTCTTTTTAAAGGAAATATTTACAAACTGATACTTGTATCAGGAAACAGAGTATTTTGAACATAATTTCTTGAAGATCATTTGAACTTTTTTTTTTTGAGCAGTGAAATAACTTGCATTTTGCACACAATTCAGCATCTATGATAGTAGCCAGACATGTAACAGGTTCTCAATAAATTTTAATTAAATGAGTGAAATTTGGTAAAAAAAAAAAAAAGTGGATTGTCTGTATAGGTCATATTTTCCAGGTCATATGGAGCCCTTTTTTTTTTTTTTTAACTTTTTATTTTATATTGGAGTTCAGGTGATTAAAAATGTTGTGTTAGTTTCAGGTGTATTTACATCTTTTCATATGTATTTACATGTATCTATTCTTTTGAACTTTGTTTTTAATTTTATAAATAAAGAGGCCAGCCGAAATCAACTTTGGATTTATTAAATCCCACTTATATGTAGTGGGGGGTTGTTTATTTGGTTCTGGTTTTATATTTAGTGTACAGGCAAGTGTTAGGATTGATGCTCTTGCTCCCTTCAGACAGTCTCTGAATTTGTAATTATCTCATAATCAAAGCTGAGTTCTTCACATTTTCTAATTGTAAAATTGATAGTGCAAAAAGTAAATTTGGTCATTTTTTCTATCAATTTGAAGTTATGTATGATAAACTCCGAATAATGTCTTTAATATGAGTATTAATATAAAGTGAAGTTATGTAGAAGACCTTTTTGTTGGCCCTCTTATTCAGAATGGATTTTTCTATTATACTGGTTATAAGGAGGCTAAGCTTGAAGCGATAAACATCAATTTTGACATTAGCCGTTCCAGGAAACAAAGTCAGCACCCTGGAGTATAATGCCTAAGTACAGAAAGAAACACAAGAGCCAAAACCTTGTTTTTTTGTATGTACTTTTCTTTTTCCCTCCTTCTCTGTTGATCTAATAAATATTTTCCCAGAATGACGAGAACATGTCTTAAAATTTTGTTTTATTTTTATTTTAAGGTAGAGATGCACATAGGAGTTGCTGAGTTATATTTTTCTTGCTTCTTTATTATAGCCTCTTACTGGTTAAGAAAGAAGCATATAGTTTTGCCATTAATCTTACCCGCATTGCATGCTGTAGTTTGTCACAGGAGTGCCTTGTTTGTCAACTTTTATGCTTTCTTTACTGAATTTGTAGCTCTTTAGTTTTCCTCCCCAGGGCTTTTTGTGCTGAACTGAAATATATAATTATCTTTCCTAGCATGTTGTTTTTAACAACACATTACAGGGTGCAAGGGCTAGCAAATATGACATTTTCTTTAAGTTCATAAGAGTTACTTTGTTACTCTTATTTTATCTTTCTTACAGTAAGGCTTCATTAATCTCAGTTCCTTTTGTTTGGCTACTAATTGGTAATCACAAAAATGTAATGGACTGTCAGGCTTCCCTGGTGGCGCAGTGGTTGAGAGTCTGCCTGCCGATGCAGGCGACACGGGTTCGTGCCCCGGTCCGGGAAGATCCCACATGCCGCGGAGCGGCTGGGTCCGTGAGCCATGGCCGCTGAGCCTGCGCATCCGGAGCCTGCGCATCTGGAGCCTGCGCATCCGGAGCCTGTGCTCCGCAACGGGAGAGGCCACAACAGTGAGAGGCCCGCGTACCGCAAAAAAAAAAAAAAAAAAAAAGTAAGGGACTGTTGATTACAGTGAAACTAACATGAAAAATACTCTGATAAATATAAAGCAAGGGGGAAAATGATGCAAGAATTACACTTGTGGATATGAGAAAAAAATAACTGGATATGGATTTCCCCCCAGGATATTGCAAATACTGTTTATTGAAAAGCAACATGGGGTTCTATGCAGTTGTAGCCAGTCCGTTTATCATTGGTCCCCCTTCCAGGACTTCAGATGAGGCAAGACCCCATCCCATTGCTTTCAGAGTCTTCCTTGTCCTTTTTGTGGAACTTGTCATGAAAGATCACACCTGTGGATGAACCATCTACCACTTTTCACAATTGACATGATGCACATATATAGGGATTATACATTTAGCAAATAAATAATCAGTCAATCCTAACAGGTAAGTAGAATTAGCACAGTTTTTGTATTTGAAAAAAGAATTAAAGAATCAGTGAATGATATAAGTCAATACACTGTATAAATGGAAACATGGAAAACATTTAATTTTGCCAGTCATCAAAGAATTGAAAACAATGATGTTGTTTAATTTATATATTAAACTATATGGGAAAAAACTAAAGACAATTGTCTGTTGAAACTGTTGAAATTATACATTACTGATGGCTGTGTAAATTGGTGCTATGATGATTTTTGAAGGTAATTTAGTAATACATTTTAAGTGCCACAAAATTTTTTGTATCTTTTGACTTTAAATAAATTTCTAAAAGTGGAATGACTAAGGAATTAAGCCTCCAAATGGAAAGACTATATATGTAGATGTTCATTTTGGCCTCACTCATAATAGTGAAATAGTGGAAATAAGTGATACATTACAGGAATAGTTAAATAAATTCTGATGTTTCAGCATATTGAAACATTGTGTTTAGACAAAATAGTAATTTTAAAGAGTTAAGTAGCAGCTTAGGACAATGCTTATATAATATTGGGTGAAAACAAAATTCAGATTATGTCTATGGTGAATAGAACTCTAAAATTATTTCTGGACTCTTTGCAAAAGAAATACAAAATAAATAAAACACAGTTATTGAGTGTGGTAGCATTTGATTAATTACAGTTTTTTTTGTTTCTGCAATAAAATAGTTTTCAGACATATTTTTAAAACATTGAACATTTTCTTCTTCCTCTCCCATCAATAATCACTACCTAAACCCTTTGGGAAGCAAGGGGCAAGAACTAGATAAAGAAGCAGATTGGCCTTGCAGATCAGATGGGAGTATTTAGATACCGGGAAAGAGGAAAGGATAAATTGTGAATAGTCCATTTAATTTTTTTTTTTACTTCATCATAGTCTCCGTACTACCTGCTCCCATATCGATGTTGTCTTTCAGCAGCAGTGTGCCATAATGGATTCAGCACAGGGTTTAGGTCAGAAGGCTGATGCAGTTCTGAATCTATCACTTGTTAGCTAACTGATTTTCAGCAAATTTAACTTATTCAACATTTTTTATTTGTAAAAAGTATTGGGTGAATTAAGATAGTATATATAAGAGATTTTTCAAAATATAAAGCTCTTTGCAAATATTGTTACTATTTTTAATAAACTTGCACGTAAGTTGAAATAGGAAAAAGATGAGATATACTTAGTAGACTGAATTTAATGGGTGTTTGGAATGTTCCTAAAAGTATTTTTCCCCATTCGTTGCAGGGATCTTTTATTTAGCCAGGTGTATGACAAATTAAGTGAGAATTCAGTGGCCAAAGGAGTGTTTTTGGAGTGCCTTGAACCATATATTTTAAGTGATAAATTGGTGGGGATCACACCCCAGGTAATGAAAGACTTGATTGTTCATTTCCAAGATAAAAAATTGATGGAAAATGTGGAAGCCCTCATTGTACATATGGATATCACCAGCCTAGACATTCAGCAGGTGAGTTTATAGGCAGTCTACTAATTTATGGAATAAACATCATTCCTTTATTGAATATATTTATCTGACTCATCGGGCCTTACTTTGTCTTTCATCAACCCTAATTATTTTTTAGCACTTTTTGGTAAGAGGTCTCATAAACTTATATTTGTCAATATATTTCTTAGGAGTGCTCTTTACTTAAAGCTAGATTAGGAACTCCTGTAAGCCAGTAGTCTTCAGTTTCCTTGACATCCCCCAGAGCTCTTAGCACAGGGTTTATATTTGGTAGTTGCTCAGCAAATGCTTATTGGCCTATCCTTCTTCACCAGTTTGTTTGTTCACTGCTACAATTTTCATCCTGCAAGTGAATTTCAACTATAAGCACTTCCACGTGAAAAATAGAATACTTTTAAGTGTATGATGCCATTTTTTTTGAAAAGCTAGTTTATATGTTCAGAGTTGATAACTTTCATACATTAAGTTTTGAAATGCAGAGCATAGTATAAGAAGCACACTTTAGGACATCTTAGCATGATCAGCCAGCTCATTGATAATATACCTCCAGTATATCTGAGGTCTCCACAATAAGTTTTAAGTCCTTAATTGAGGAGCAATATGTATCTGACCTAAGACACTTCACTCTTAACTCTTCATTTAACTCTTCAGTCCTAATGCTGAGCAAAGGCACAAAGGTACCAAGGTGCTGAGCCCTATTGAACTAAAGTACGGTGGCTTACAAACTTAGAAGGACCGTTTTTTGTTTGTTTTTAATGTGCACAATCACATGGAAATGAAGGGTTTGGAAAATGTTTATTGTTTTCTTCATGGAAGCTCTTTATGAATGGCTGTAAGTTTGCAAAGGCCAGGTCCTCTTTACATATGCCTTTCTGTCATGTGGGTAATTTGGCGTAATCTTCATGTCTGACAATAGGTCTGATGATGTGAGAGCATGTTATCAATCTAGCTTTATTTACCTATCACTGATATAAGAGAAATTTATAATTTCTTCTCCTTCCAACATTTTTAGCTTTTTCTCCAACACTAGGTAAATATTCTCTGCTCTTTTTCATGTTAAAACAACAGTTTAAACCAATCTCCCCATCAGATTCCCTTCTCTCCGTATCAAGCCTTCCCCTCCTTCCCCTTTGGCTACTGCCATATCACATTTCCCACTTGCAGCCAGATCCCTCCCTCCCTCCCTCCTTTCTTCCTTCTTTCCTTCCTCCACCCCTTTCCCTCTTTCTTTCCCACATTTCTTGAAAGCATTCTCTAGGTTGCTTCTTCCATTTCATTCACATCCTAATAATTCTTCAGCTTTACTTTCACTAGAGTCTGTAATGACCTCCAATGCTTTAGTGACCCTGGTGGACAAGGCTTATCATAAGGCTTACATTAGCAAAAAAAAGTTTGACAATAAACAGACAAACAAGTAAACAAGCCAGAAATATCGAAAACAAGTATGTTAAAAGTCAAACAGGCAGTATGATAAAGAGAGAATGAGAGGCTATCTTAGATGGGTCAGTTATAGAAAACCAAGAAAGTAACACTGAGTCTGATCAAATCTGGAATCTGAATGACAAGAAGGAATCAGTAGGGCAAAAATCTTGGAGGAGAAGATTGTTACAGGTAAAAACAACAGCTAATGCAAAAAAAAAAAAAAAAAAGAAGATATGTGTTGGGTGCTAAAAGTTACAGATAAAAGGCAAACAGAGCTTGGTTGAAAGAGAGGTAGCCCTTTCAGGGCAAGGTACAGATTTTTCCTTTTTATTCTGAGTGCTATGGGAAATCATTAAAAGGTTTTAAGTGAGATCACTCTGATTTGCCTATAGATAACAGAATGAGGGGTGGGGGCCAAGTACAGAAGAAGCAAGGAGATTGGTTAAGAGCTGGTCCAGGAGGTAGTCCTGGCCAGAGATGATAATGGTGAGATGGAGGGAGATGGCCTGACTTTGGATACATTTTGGAGGTAGAACTGATTTGCTGATGAATTGGACCTAAAGGTGTGGAAAGAGAGAATTTAAGGCTGTTGCCTAATTTTTTGGCTTGAAAAACAAGGTGGATAGTGATTCCTTTAAGAAGATTGGAAGACTGGGGTAGGTCTAAGTTTGGGAGACAAAATCAGGAGTTGTATTTTGCCATTTTATTTTGATAGCTACTAGACATTAGGTGAAGATATCAAGTCAATGGTTGGATATATCGGTCAGAGGAGAGGTTAGGGCTGAAGCTGTAAAGAGATGTATGATCATGGCACTGGCTGAGAGGGCAGAAAGTGAGAAAAGAGAAGAGGTCCCAGAACATGCGTTGTCTAGAAGGACTCTCCCATGACACCTCACTTCCATTTTCCCTCAGACTAGTAGTTTGTTTTCCCTTTGGCTATTCCTTATCATTATCCTTTGTTGACCTCTACTCTTCCACTTCGGTCTTCTCCTGTCACTCAGTAGTATAATATAGCTCTCGTAGGAACAGTATATAGGGTACTCTATACTTAAGTCATCTCTATTCCTCATCCTTACTGCTCCTTCTGCCTGCAGAGCCCCTAGTTTCCACATCGGCTTTTGGCTCACATACATGTATCCATTAGGTCCTAACTTAAATATTGCTCCCTCAGGGATGACCTTCTGAATACTCCAGACCAAGTCAAGTTCCTTTATAGACTTACCACATTTGTAAATGAACTATTTGTGTAATTGAGTATCTTACCCAAGTCATAATTCACGCACTATTTTGTGCCCCTTCTTTTGGTGAGTGTCCAGGATGAATGGAAGTTCTGTCAGGGTAGAGAATAGTTCTGGGTTTGTCTTACCTATCACTTTATCCCCAGTGCCTAGGAGAGGACCTGAATATAGATGTTCAGTAAATATTTGTAGAACTAGTGACCAAAGGTAAGATGGATATGGAAAGGGGGAGGATAGAGGAGAAATAAAATCAGACATTGGAGGATGTTTAAAAGTAGCTATTGTACTGTTGAAAGTAACATTGAACCTACAACAGCTCTTACCCTTGGCACTGTGTTTGAGTACTTCCATTTCAGTTTTTTTCAGAGAAGGAATAAGAAAAATTAGGAAAGAGAATTTAAGATCTTCCCCATTCTTAAAGCTTTGAGGAAAGTAATTGGTGAGATTTGCTCAATTGTGTGAACCAAGTAACTTTTCCTTTTTACAGGTAGTTCTCATGTGTTGGGAAAATCGGCTATACGATGCTATGATTTATGTCTACAACAGAGGCATGAATGAATTTATTAGTCCAATGGAGGTAAGATACGTTCTAACTTATATGCATATTTAATACTGTCTATTAATGTTTTTTCCCTTCTCTCCATTTGCTTTGAATAGTTTGTTTTCATCCAATCACTTTAAAATTTCTTGTAGATTTATTAGACTTGCACCCATTGTTGTTTAGGACTTTAGATAGTCTTTAGTTTTATACCTTCTACTATTGCTTTCTTTTTTATCTGCAAAAGTAGGTATTTAAATCCCAGGGAATGATAGATAAAATTAAAAGCCCAGATAGATAAAATTAAAAGCCCATTAGACTTTAAGATTTTTTCTAAAAAGTTTTGATATTATTATAGCTTTTCCAAAAGGTATAAGAAATTCATTATATATATTTACTGTATAGGGTAATGGTACTATTGAGTAATATTATTTTGTAGATATATTCTTCTAGGGGAAGGTCCTGAAAATGGTGGGAGGTCATGATTTGCCAATTGCTAATTTGTTGCTTTTCCTATTTCAGAATTTTATAGCATTCATTATAATTTCTTATTCTCCTTACCATTAGAAGAGAGCATCTAAAAAGCATTTGGGCTTATTTTAAAAAGAATCAAACCCATCTTCATCGTGTTATTTCCCTTAAATTTATAGACAGAATTATGGGTTATGGATTGTGGGTGCATGTCGTGCCCTGCTAGCCCATTGCTTTATTACAGTGACTTCATTACCTGGATCAGAAGACCCAGGCTTCTCCTGAAGGCATCCACTCAACTTTTTTGCATATTTAATGGACATCCAAAACCATCTCCAGTATTAAGTCAGCAGTCATTCTATGATATTTCAGTCTTCTTTAAATATATTTAGCTTGGTAGGTGAATCTCCCTCTAATTCATAACTCCTTCAGTTTTGGCTCTACTTCTTGTCTCTTGGTCATTTTCCAAATGAGCGCCACAGCCCTCCCCACTGGTTTTGACCTTGACTGTCTATTTCAGATAAGTATTTTTAACATTTGTACACCTCTTAGCTGACTCTTCAATGAGGTCCATGACCTGCACGCATGCAAAAATGTTCTCCATCCCACTATTAAACCACAATTAGGAAGAATTAATGCAGTTTCTAGTTTCTCTCCAAATAATCTGTGAAAACAGATTCTAATTTGGTGCATTCTATGTTGATGAAAATGGTTGTGAGGTTTTTGTTATTGTTGCTTTTGAAGTTTTTGTTTTGTGTGGATTTTTTATTCCTCAAAATCTGGTTTGCATTTATAGCTATGCATCTCAGATGGAACACTTTTCTATTGACGTCGTCTTGTTTTGTGTTGAGTAGTTTTCAAGTTAATGACTTTCAGCAGGAGCTTGGTATTTGTTATTAAATAGTCATTTGGAGATTTTAGCAGTGGGAAGTTAGATGCATCCTGTGATTGCTCTTTTATAATTCTCTGCCTATAAAAGAGATCACTGTTCAGTGTTTAAAGTTTAGCTATTTCAGTTTAAAGAGATTTAAACTGAAAATCACAGTGATTTACCAGTGATCCTACTAAAACAGTTCATGTCCACATTTAGTCATTTCAGTTTAAGGTCCAAATTAAAAGAATCTGAAAAAGAATATATATATATATATATATATATATATATATATATATATATATATATATATATATATATATATATATAACTAAATCTTTTTGCTGTACACCTGAAACTAACACAACGTTGTAAATCAACTATACTCCAATATAAAATAAAAATTTAAAAAAAAGAGGAACTGTAGTGCCTTTTGAAATTTTCTAGATTTTCTAGAATGAAAGACCGTGTCATCATACTTGAGATGACTACCATAGTTTCTGAAATCTTTAGTTCTAGTTTTGGCTGCTTCTGAGTGCCTTGTGTTGGGAGGAACAACTTTTCCTCTACCACCTGAAACCCGAATGGTGGGGAGAGAGCTGCGAATGAACTGACAACAGGAGAAAAGACAAGGTTTATTCACAGTTGTACTGGGAGCACGCAGAAATGAGTAAATCACTGAACAACCAGAGAAGTAAAGGTTTATATACCAGTTTAACGAAATTTGGGGTGTGAGGGAGGGATTTAGGTTTTCCTTGGAAAATATGAATAGTTTTATTGAGCTTTTTGTTGCTAATGCACAGCTGGCTTTGCACCACCTCCCAGTGCTAAGGGTCAATCTTCTCCTAAATAGGAAACTCCCTCCCAGGAAGGCCAACATAGTTTTGCCATTAATCTTGTGTTTTCAGGGGCTCTGCTTACATTTAGGTGTTTGTTTCTATGGCTGCTGACTGTTCACATGTTTTCAGCTTAAAGTAATCTTACCCTTTTGGTGGGCTATTAATCCCTTGACTTACTTACTATTTTTTAAAGAATAAAGCATTTTTAGGAACCTAAGGATATCTTATATTAGAAATAATGATCTCAACAAGGACCTTCTTCTAACTGGTATTTATTAAATGGTTTCTTTCAGTGAGGAATAGAACAATAATGATTTCCCAGTGATCCTACGAAAACAGTTCATGTCCACATTAAGAGTTTTTTATATTTAATCTTAATAGCAAATGACTAATTCAATCAGAGAAAGGTGATTAATAGCATAAGATTTAGATTATTTTTTAAAATATTTTTTTAAGATGATGTTGTTTTCCTATTAATTTTTATGCAGAAACTTTTCAGAGTCATTGCACCTCCTTTGAATGCAGGAAAGACGCTAACAGGTATTAATTTTATAAGCCTTAATTTTTTTCTCTTTAAAAATATTATTTAAATAACAAAATTCACCAATTTTATGCGTACAGTGTGAACTTTGATAATCGTACATGATCATGTAACCACCACCATAATCAAATTTTAGAAGGAGCAATATAGTTCCTTCACACTAAAAAGTTTGCTCCTGTCCCTTGTACTCTAACCTTTCCCCACAGTCCCATCTTCAGGCAATCACTGATCTACTTTCCTTTACTGCTATTCATGTAAGTAGAATCATACACTATGTAATCTTAATCTTGGTGTTTTATTTCTTTCACTTAGCTTAATGTTTTTTAAATTCATCCATGTTGTTGCATATATTATTTTGTTCCCTTTAATTGCTTAATGGTATTCCATGGGTTGGATGTACTGTTATTTGTTTATCTGTTAACCAGTTGAAGGACATTCGAGTTGCTTCTGGATTGGAGTTATTATAAGTAATGCTGTTATGTTTGCGAATGAGTTTTGTTATGTTTTTAATTAAACTTTTTATTATGAGGAAATTATAGATTCACATGCAGTTGTATGAAATGACACAAGAGATCCAGTATACTCTTTACCCATTTTCCCTCAGTGATAACATCTTGCAAACCTAAAGCACATCCAGACATTCACAACCAGATATTCGCATTGATAAAGTCACGATACAGAACAGTTTCATCACCACAGGTGTCCTTATGTTGTCCTTATCCTCCATCGCTGACCCCTAGCTATGAGTAAGTTTCTGTATGGGCATATGTGTTCATTCTTCTTGGGCAACTACCTAGAATGGAATGGATGGATTGTATGGTAAATGTATGTTTTACTTTCTAAGGTACTACTATTTGGTTTTTCAAACTGGCTGTACCATTTTGCATTCCCATCAGCAACATATGAGAGTTCTGATAGCTCCATATCCTTGCAGGCACTTGGTACTGTCAATCTTTTTACGTCTTTGAAAAATTTTATCCCTTCTAGTGGATTTAAATTTTTATTTTCCTGGTGGTTAGTGATGTTCAGCATCTTTTCATGTGCTCTTGCCCATTCACGTATCTTTTTTGCGAATCATCTGTTTAAATCTTTTAGCACTTTTTAGAAGGGTAGGGAAGAGGTGTTATTTGACTTCATATTATTGAGTTCTAGGCATGTGAACACCCCACCAGAGCCTGTAAGAGTTCTTTATGTAGTCTGGATACAAGACATTTTAAAATATGTGTTTCGCAAAAATTTTCTCCCAGTCCATTGCTTACCGTTTTGTTTTTTTAACCATGTTTTTCAAAGAACAAAAGTTTTTACTCTTCATGAGGTCCATTTTATTTATTTTTTTTTCAGTAGTTTTAGACCTTTGATGTTCCGGTTAAGAAATCTTTGTCCAACTCAACATCATAAAGATTTTATCCTTTGTTTTCTTCTAGTTTTAACACTTGTATTTAGGTTTATAATCCATTTTGAGTTAATTTTCATATATGATGCAAGGTCAAGTTCAAGGGCTTTTCCCTGTATAGTTATCGGTTCCTTTACCATTTTTTTGAAAAGATTATCTTGTTTCTATTGAATTACCTGTACACCTTTTTTGTAAAAAAAATTTTTGCTAAAAATTGATTTTTGCAAAAATCAACTGACCATATAAGTATGGGTCTATTTCTGTGCTCTCTGCTATGTTCCATTGGTCTATATGTCTGTACTTATGCCAATAATATACTGTCTTGGTTGTAACTTTGTAGTAAGTCTTGAAATCAGGTACCTTAAGTCTTCCAACTTTTTTTTTTTTTCCAAAATTGGTTTAGCTAGTCTATGTCCTTTGCCTTTCTGTATGAACTTTAAAATTAACTCAGCAGTTCTTTTTAAAAAGCTTATTTGAATTTTGTTTGGGATTGCGTTGATTCTATAGGTTAATTTGGGGAGGATTGCTATCTTAATGCAGAGGCTTCTATGAATATGATATATTTTCCATTTATTTTGGTCTTTTAAAATCAGTTTGCTTTCTCAACTTCTGCAGAAAGACAGCTGGATTTTGATAAGGATTGCTTTGAATTGACAGATCAATTTGGGGAGTGTTGCTATCTTAGCATTATTACGTCTTCCAGTCCGTGAACACAGTATGTCTTTCCATTTATTTGGTCTTGTTTAATTTCTTTCAGCAATGTTTTTGCAGTTTTCAGTGTACAAGTCATATACTTCTTTTGCTGAATCTATTCCCAGTTTATTCAGTTTGATGCTATTATAAATGGATTTTTAAAAAAAATTCCTTTTCAGAATGTTCATTGGTAGTGTATAGGAATAATTTTTTTTTTTTTAATGTCCGCACCACGCAGCTTGTGGGATCTTAGTTCCCTGACCAGGGGTTTGAACCTGGGCTCCGGCAGTGAGTGCTGAGTCCTAACCACTGGAATGCCAGGGAATTCCCAATAAAATTGATTTTTATATTGATCTTGTATCCTGCATCCTTGCTGAATTCATTCATTAGTTCTAATTTTTTTAATGGATTCTTTAGAATTTTCTCATGTATAAGATCATGTCATCTGTAAATAGTGTTAGTTTTACTTCTTCCTTTCTAATCTGGATTTCTTTTATTTTTATTCCCTAACTGGCCTGGATAGAACCTCCAATACAGTGTTGAACAGAATTGGCAAGAGTGGACATCCTTATCTTTTTTCTTTTCTCCTAAGGGGAAAGCATTCAGTTTTTCACCATTAAATATGACATTAACTGTGGATTTTTCATAGATTGCTTTATTTTGAGAAAGTTGCCTTCTGTTCCTAGTTTGTTAAGTATTTTTAACATCGAAGGGTTGGATTTTATCAAATGCTTTTTTCTGCATCTATTAACATAATCTTGTTTATTTTATTGATACAGTTTATAAGCTTGATTGATTTTTGATTTCTGTTAAGTCAGTCTTACATTCTTGGAATAAATCCCGCTTGGTCACGGGGTATAATCTTTTTTATATGTTGTTGGGTTGAGTTTGCTAATATTTGTTTTGAGAATTTTTTATGGCTATCTTAATAAAGGATATTGTTCTATAGTTTTCTTTTCATATCTTTTTTTTTTTTTGGTCTTGGTATCAAGTATACTTGGTATCTTGGTATACTTGCCTCATGGAATGAGTTAGGAAGTGTTCACTCTTCTGTCTTTTGGAAGAGGTTTTGAAGGATTCGTATTAATTCTTTAAATATACAGTAGAATTCATTAATGAAGCCATGTGAGCCAGGGATATTCTTTGTTTGAAGTTTTCAAATTACTAGTTCAGTCTCTGCTTGTTAAGTCTATTCAGATTATCCATTTCTTCTTGAGCCAGTTTTGGTAGTTTGTGGATTTCTAGGAATTTGTCCGTTTAATCTGTTGTCTAATTTGTTGGCATATAGTGTTTATGGTATTCTCTTATAATTCCTTTTATTTTTATAAGGTCTATAGTGATGTCTCTTATTACTAATTTTCGTAATTTGAGTCTTCTCTCTTCTTTTCATGGTCTGTCTAGCTAACGGTTTGTCAATTTTATTGTTTTTTTCAAAGAACCGATTCTGATTTTATTGATATTCTTTATTTTTCTTTCCTCTTTCATTTATTTCTGCTTAGTCTTATTACTTCCTTCATCTTGCTTTGGGTTTTTTTTGTTGTTTTTTTTTTAAGTTTCTTGAGGTGAAAGTCTAGATTATTGATTTGAAATCTTCCTCTTTATTAAAATAGGTGTTTACAGCTGCAGATATCTCTCTAAGCAATGCTTTAACTGTGTCCCATAAGTTGTGGTATGTAGTGTCTTCATTTTCATTCATCTCAAAGTATTTTCTAATTTCCCTTGTGATATTGGTTATTTAGAAGTATGCTGTTTAATTCCTACATATTTGTGAATTTCTCACATTTCTTTCTGATACTGATTTCTAATTTCATTCCATTGCAGTTAGAGAACATACTTTGTATGGTTTCTGTTTTTTTTAATTTATTGAAACTTATAATATAGCCTAATGTAAAGCCTATTCTGGAGAATATTCCAAGTGCATTTGAAAATAATGTGTTGAATGTGTTTTGTTGTTGAGTGGAATGTTCTATAGATGTCTTCTAAGTTTAGTCGGCTTATAGTTTCATTCAAAACTTCTCTTTCCTGTTCCTCTTTTGCTAATTGTTCTATCCATTATTGAAAGAGGAGTATTGAAGCATCTAAATGTTATTGTTGAAATGTCTCTTTCTCACTCTGGGTCTGTCAGCTTTTGCTTCATTTTATTTTGGGGTTTCTAATGCTCTGGCAGACAGTTTACAGTTCTGCCTTATTAGCCTTTACTTCCTGCTTATGCAAATCCTCAAAGTCATCCATAGGTTGTAGGCCTTTACAGGTCTTTCCTGCGTATGTCCACAGCCCTGTACATGCACATGTCCTTCTAGAGTTCCAGAAATATGTTGGAGCTTTTGAAAGCCCCTGCAGACCTCTCATTCTCCAGTTTTTCCTTTTAAGGTTTTTGGTGGGTCTCTAATTAGTCTCTTCTGGAGGCACTGCCTCTGGCACCTGTAAAGTTAAATAATGTGCCTTGGGGATAGGGCTGTTTGCTTAGAGTAAGCTCTGAGTCAGGACAAAAAAAAAGACAAGCCCTGAGAATGGAGCTGTTGAGTGAGCTGCCACATAGGTTAGATAGTGACAGTTCTCTTAAGGATGGGCTTTTGGGGAGCTCCAAACCCATTTTGCCCCCTGGAGTGGTTGCTAGGTTGCTGGTGTTCACAGCTACCATAGCTGCAAGGCGGTTGGTTTTAAAGCTACGGTGAGGCTGGGGGAAGGGGGATGGGACTAGGTAATGTTAAGCCACCGTGAAGCTCACAGTTCTTACTGAGATTCAGGCATTTTTCTTGAATAAACATTCCGTGGATTATTGCAAGCCTTCAGTTAATTTCAAGAGTTCTGGAAAAGTTGATTTTGACTGTTTCTGCCAGTATTCTCTTTGCTTTCATGGAGGAGCAGATTATTGAAGGTTCTTCCTCCACCATCCCATAGGTCAGTCCCTCTGGGTTTTGGTTTTGTTTGGTTTGCTCTTTTTTCCTCTCTGTTCTTCTCCTTGGATGATTTCTATTGCTCTACTTTCAGGGTCACGCTTTGATGTAAACTCAGCTGTTAAATACACTCAGTGCATTTTTATCTTCCACAATCGTATTTTTCAGTTCTGTAATTTTTATTTGGTTCTTTTTTTTTATTGTTTCTGTTTCTTTCCCGCATCTCTTCAGTTATCTGTTCAAATTTTCATGCATTGAAACATGTTTTGTTTCATTGAGGATAAATATAATAGTTGATTTAAAATTCTTATCAGTTCTAACATTTTGTTCATTTCAGGATTGGACTAGATTTTCTTTTCTTTTAAGAAAAATATGTTTTATTTTCTTGTTCCTTCACATGTTGGATAATTTTAGATTGTATCCTGGATATTTGAATGTTATGTTATGGAGATTCTGGGTTCTGTTATTTTTCTTCACTGAGAATTTTTTCTCTTTATTTTATCAGGTAATTTTCTTGGCTGGGCTTGAATTGCAGTCTCTTTCTATTGTGGCTTTCTACTGTGTCTCCAGTCTCTTCTCAAAAGGTCCTTTGTCTTTAGCTGGTCTGCTTTGATTCTGTCCCACGTGTGTGGCTTAGGGATCAGTCAGTGATGAAGGTAGTCAAGTTTGAGGATCCTCTTTCTGGCTTTCTTTTTGCAAGATTCTGCCAGTCTGTTTACTGTTCACATGTCCTACCTTCTCTATTTCCCCAACTAGAAAAATTGCTGGTTTTCCCATGTGAGCCCCCAGCTGCTGCTGTGCTTGCCACACAGACTGCACTTAGTCAGAGGCTGAAAGCCTGTGATGGTAACTTACTTGTATACCTCCCTGTCTCCTCTCCTCTGAGCACATGAACTCCACAGCAGAGCCTGTCTGCTTCTCTTCACACTTCAGGACCTTCAGGGAGGGAACTCCAGTCGTGGTTCTGACTTTTTCTGTATGGCTGAGCTGCTTTGACTATTGTTTGTACATGGTGGTTTAGGGATCAGTCACGGATGTGGGTAGATAGTTTGGAGATCCCCTCTTTGACTCTTTCCCTTTTGGGCTTCCCCTAGTCTCTTCCACATTCATGGTTTCCTGGCTTCACTTTTCTGGTCCCCTGTGCCAGAAAGATTAGGAGTTCTCCATCCCCCACCGCCTCTGTGTGAAGTTACTTGTGTGGCTGCCAGTCTGTCCTCTTCCCAGTGAGTGTGAACTCCCTGCCAGACTTGTCTACTTCTGTTCCCTCTTCAGTAGCTTCAGGTAGCATTTCGTATTATGTCCAGGTTTTGTAGGGTTTTTTCCTGTAAGGACAGGAGCACAGAGGATAATTTGGTAGAGTCTTAGTCCCTCTTTAGTCTTAGTCCGTTTTCAGTTGCCCTGAAACTAATCCTTTTGAAACAAACTTGAAAACTGTCTTCCACATAATATATGTAGCAGAAGTTAAAGTAGACTATTAAGAACTCCAACCAACAAGGACCTACTTTGAAAAAAAAAAAAAAAGACTATTAAGAATTCCAAACAGAGTGGATGAGCTTTTGCAACAGAAAATTGTCTAAAAAAAGATTTTGGGGAGAGAAAAGTAGAAAGGGGGTCAGGAAAATTAAATACTGTGTCAATTCAGTATATATTTACCAAGCATTTCCATGTTCCAGATGCTGTGCTGGATGCTAGGAACACAGAGATAGACAGACTCCATGCCCTTGAACTCATAGTAATGGAGATGGATATGTTAAACAAGTAAATTTAATTCTCTCTAGGAATATCGTGAGCTAGATGCATCCTATCTGAGATTTCTAGCAATAAAGGTTTATCTAATTAGCCAATAAACATGAACGTGTTATATCTGTAAAGTGACTGCTACCATGTACCATGCTAATTGAGTTGGATCAAGTAACATTTGGGACTTTTGGGTTTTGGTCTGGCAGAGAAAGAATTTAGAAGTCACCACTCTGTCCTACCAACAAGTAAAAAGCTCAACAAACTGAAAAATCAACAATTCTTCTTAGATCTGCCAGAGAAGTAAGGTCACAGGCCAAACCATTGCACCAAAAACTAGAGAGACAGGCAGATACAGAGAATCACAACTGACAGGATCAGACATCTCTGCAGGAACCAGTGCTAGGGTAGGAAAATCTGAACTGCAATTGATGGTTTGTTGCAGGCTCAATGTGAACAAGTCTGAAATTTAAAAACTCCAGGAGGACCCAGTCATAGGGAAGCCTCCACACTTTTGTGAAATTTACCTCCAGGACTGCTACTGGCTTCTCACAGTGATCATCAGAGAAAAATCCCTTGTGCTTCTGCAGGCGGATGGGGGAAAGGAACCATTTTGAAATATGTCAGAGTATTCTGTGTTTCTTAACTAAAGCCGGCCTTCAGGAAACACTGTTTTGCTGAAGCTTGACCTGCTGTGGGTTTATCAGAGCTGAACTTACCTGGGAGAAGGAAAATACCCAACTCCAGCACCTTCAACCCATTCTGTCCACCTAAGGGGGAAAAAAACTGAGAAGCACTGGTGAAGTTCACATTCCAGGGTCACAGGTTTACCAAAAGACTGAGACCTAATCAAGACTATAGGACACTTCCCTCTCTTCACACCTTACTACCACATTACTAAAGATATATTTACTGTAGTGCCTTTTACCCAGTGCATCATGTGTGCCTTTCAAAAATTACAAGGCAAATTAAAAGGCAAGTTGAAGAGTTTGAAGTTTGCAGAGACAGAACAAACATCAAAACTAGACTTAGATGTGGCAGGAGTATTGGAATTATTAGACCAGGAATTAAAAAAAAATACTATGATTAATATATTAAGGGATTTAATGGAAAAAGTAGACAACATGCAAGAACAGGTGGATGATATAAGCAGAGAGATGGAAATTCTAAGAAAGAATCAAAAATAAATGTTAAACATCAAAAACAATGTAGCAGAAGTGAAGAATGCCTTTGATGGTCTCATTAGTAGACTAGACACACATCTGGGGAAAGAATCTCTGAGCTTGGGGATATAGCGTTAGAAAGTTCTAGAACTGAAAAGCAAAGAGAAGAATACTGAAAAAAAAGTAGAACAGAATATCCAAGAACTATAGGACAATTACAAAATGTGTAACGTACATGTAATGGGAATATCAGAAGGAGAAGAAAGGGAGAAAGGAACAGAAGCAATATTTGAAACAATAATGACTGAGGATTTCCCCAGATTAATGTCAGACACCAAACCATAGATCCAGGAAGCTTAGAGTACACCAAGCAGGATAAATAGGAAAAAAAAAAAGAGAGAGAAAGCAAAAAACCCTACAAGTAGGCATGTATTCAAACAGCAGAAAATAAAAGGTAAAGAGAGAATAAAATATTTAAGGTTTTGAGAGAAAAACCCACCAACATAGAATTTTGTACCCTGAGGAATTCTTCAAAAGCAGAAGAGAAATAGAGACTTTCTCAGACAAACAAAAATTGAGGGAATTTGTTACCAATAGAAATGTCTTGCAAGAAATGTTAAAAGAAGTTCTTTAGAGAGAAAGAAAATAATATAGATAAGAAATCTGGATCCAAGAAGGGAGGAGCATCAGAGAATGATTAGTAAAGGTAGAATAAAAACTTACATATTTCTTACTCTTAATTGAGCCATCAGATAACACTTTATTCAAAATAATAATAGCAATAGTGTATTTGATATTATATGCGTGTGTGTGTATGCTTATGTATAAATGAAATGAATGACAGCAAGGATACAGTTATAGGAGGGAGGAATTAGGACTATTTTGTTATTATAAGGTCCTTGTACTACCCATGAAGCAGTATAGTGCTATTTGGAAGTAGGTTTGGATTAGTTGTAAATGTATGCTGCAAACTTGAGGGCAACAACTAAAAATAGACACATAATAGATGTAATATGAAAGGGGAGAAAATGGAGTCATATAAAATACTCAGTTAAGACTACAAAAGGCAGAAAAAGTTGGAATAAAGAACAAAATTTGGAATAAAGGACAAGAAATAGAAAACAGTAACAATATGGTAGATATTAATTCAACTATGTTAATAATCATTTTAAATATCAGTAGTCTATACCAATTAAAAGAGATTGTTAAAATGGATTAAAAACAAGAACCAACTAAGTGTTGGGTATAAGAAACCCATTTTAAATATGAAGACACATTAAGTAAAGAAATGGAGAAAGGTGTACTATAATAATACTACTCAAAAGAAAGCTGGAGTGGCTGTATTAATTTCAGACACAGCCAACTTCAGAGCAAAGAAAATTATCAAGGATAAAGAGAGGCATTACACAATACTCCAAGAAGACGTAATGATCCTTAATCTGTGTGCACCTAACAACAGTGTCAAAATACATGAGGCAACAACTGATAGAATAGCAAGGAGAAATAGGTAAATCCACTGTTATAGTTGGAGACTTTTAACACCCCTCTATCAGAAGTGGACAGATCCTGCAGGCAGAAAATCAGTAAGGACATAGTTGAGCTGAAGTTATGAACTAAGCACCATCATTCAGCTGGATACTACTGGTATCTATAGGCTCCTTTATCCAACAGTAACACATTACACATTCTTCTCAAGCTCACATGAATCATTCACCAAGATAGACCATGTTCTGGGTCATAAAACACACCTCAACAAACTTAAGAGAATAGAAATCATATAATGCTTGCTCTCAGACCACAGTGGAACTAAACTAGAAACTACTAGGAGAAAGAAAGCTGGAAAGTTCCCAAATACTTGGAAATTAAACAACATATTTCTAAGTAATAATGGACAAAGGAGAAATCTCAAGAGAAATTTAAGAGTAATTTGAACTAAATGAAAATGCTTACAAAAATTTGTGAGATGCAGCAAAAGCAGTGCTTGGAGGGAAATTTATAACATTGAATTCATATAGCAGAAAAGAAAAAGATCTAAAATCAATACTCTAAGCTTCTACCTTAGGAATTTGGAAAAAGAAGAACAAATTAAATCCAAAGTGAGCAGAAGAAAAGAAAAGAAAAATTAGAGCAGAAATTAATAAAATTGAAAACAGGAAATCAGTTGAGGAAATTGTTGATTTGGGGGGATATGGTTAAAACCAAAAGCTGTTTCTTTGAAAAGATCAATAAAATCTATAAGCCTCCAGTCAGGCTAACTTAGATAAAAAGGAGAGAAGACACAAATTACTAATATCAAAAATGAAAGAGGGGACAACTGTACAGATCCCATGGGCATTAAAAGGATAATAAAAGAATATTATGAACAATTCTGTGCTCATAAATTTGATAACCTGGATGCAACAGGCCATTTTTTTTTTCTTTTTTTTTTTTTTTTTTTGCGGTACGCGGGCCTCTCACTCTTGTGGCCTCTCCCATTGCGGAGCACAGGCTCCGGACGCGCAGGCTCAGCGGCCATGGCTCACGGGCCCAGCCGCTCCGCATCATGTGGGATCTTCCCGGACCGGGGCACAAACCCGTGTCCCCTGCATCGGCAGGCGGACTCTCAACCACTGCGCCACCAGGGAAGCCCCCCAGGCCAGTTTTTTGAGATATAAAATTTGCCAAAACTCACACAAGAAGAAACAGACAATCTGAATAAGCCTGTATCTATTAAAGAAATCGAACCAGTAATTAATAACCTTCTAAAACAGAAAGCACCAGGCCCAGATGTGTTTCACTGGTGAATTTTACCAACCATTTAAGGGAGAAATTATGCCAGTTCTCTACAATCTCTTCAGAAGACAGAGCTCAGGGAATACTTTCTAACGTTTTCTATGAGGCCTGCATTACCCTAATACCAAGATCAAAGACATTACAAGGAAAGAAAACTTACAGACCAGTATCTCTCATGAACATAGATGCAAAAATTCTCAACAAAATATTGGCAAATTGAATCCAACAAGCTATAAAAAGAATTATACACCACAACTGAGATTTTATACCAGGTATGCAAGGCTGCTTCAACATTTGAAAATTAATGTATTCCATCACATCAGTAGGCTAGAGAAGAAAAATCACATGATCATAAATCAGTAGATGCCGAAAAAGCATTTAACAAAGTCCAACTCCCATTCATGATAAAAACTCTCAGCAAATGGGGAATAGAGGAAAACTTCCTCAACTCGATAAAGAAAATGTACAGAAACCCTACAGCTAATGTCATACTTATTGATGAGAAACAATGGTGGGAAACAGGGCAAGGATGTCCTCTTCTTACCACTGCTTTTCAACATCATACTGAATGTCCTAATGCAAAAAGACAAGAAAAGCAAATAAAAGGTATAACGATTTGGAAGGAGAAATAAAACTGTTTACAGGTGACATGATCATTTATGTAGAAAGTCTGAAAGAACTGACCCCAAAACTCCTGGAACTAATAAACAGTTGTTGCAAGTTTGCACATACAAAGTTAATATACAGAAGGCAGTCACTTTACTGTATACCTGCAGTGAACAAGTGGAATTTGAAATTAAAAACACATTACCATTTATATTAGCACCCTAAAAAATGAGATACTTATGTATAAATCTGACAAAGTTTGTACAAGATCTGTATGAGGAAAACTACAAAACTCTGATGAAAGATATCAAAGAACTAAGTAAATGGAGAGATGTTCTGTGTTTATGGATAGGAGGACTCAATACTGTCAAGATGTCATTTTGTCCCAAGTTGATCTACAGATTCAGTGCAATCCCAGTCAAAATCCCAGCAAGTTATTTTTTTTTTTGGATATTAACAAACTGATTCTGAAATTTATATGGAGAAGCGAAAGACCCAGAATAGCTAAGGCAGTATTTAGACAGAAGAACAAAGTTGGAGGACTAACACTACCTGACTTCAAGACTTAATATAAAGCTACTATAATCAAGACAGTGTGGTATTGGCAAAAGAATAAAAAAAAAAGATCAGTAGAACAAAATAGCTCTGAAATAGACTCTCATAAACATAGACAACTGATCTTTGAAGAAGCAAAGGCAATACATTTGTGTAAAGATAGTCTTTTCAACAAATGGTGCTGGAACATCCGGACATCCACACACAAAGAAGTTGACTCTAGGCACAGACCTTACACTCTTCACAAAAATTAACTCAAAGCACATCATAGACCTAATTGGAAAATGCAAAACTATAAAATATCTAGACGGTAACGCAGGCAGTAACCTAATTGACTGTAGTTACGGTGATGAATTTTTAGATACAACACCTTCTTGAAGAACAAGAAGAACACTTTCTTCTCTAAGAAAGAAAGATTATTATCCATGAAAGAAGTATTGATAATCTGGGCTTCATTAAAATTAAAAGCTTTTGCTCTGCAAAACACAATGTCAAGAGAATGAGAAGATAATCCACAGATGGGGAGAAAATATTTGCAAGAGACTGTTAACCAAAGTATACAAATAACTCTTAAAACTTGACAATAAGAAAATGAATAATGTGGACTTCCCTGGTGGCACAGTGGTTAGGAATCTGCCTGCCAATGCAGGGGACATGGGTTCGAGCCCTGGTCCAGGAAGATCCCACATGCCGTGGAGCAACTAAGCCCGTGTGCTACAACTACTGAGCCTGTGCTCTAGAGCCTGCGAGCCACACTGTTGAGCCTGCGTACCACAACTACTGAAGCCCGTGCACCTAGAGTCTGTGCTCTGCAACAGGGAAGCCACCACAATGAGAAGCCCGTGCACTGCAACAAAGAATAGCCCCCGCTCGCCACAACTAGAGAAAGCCCGCACACAGCAACGAAGACCCAACGCATCCAAAAATAAAATAAATAAATGAATAAATTTATTTAACAAAAGAAAATGAATAATGTGATTAAAAAATGAGCAAAGACCTGAACACACATCTCACCAAAGAAGATATACAGATGGCAGGTAAGCATATTGAAGGATGTTCAACATCATCAGGGAATTACAAATTAAAACAACAGTGGGATACCAGTACAACATACCTATTAGAATGGCTGAAATCTGGAACATCAACAACACCAAATGCTGGCTAGGATGTGGAGCAATAGGAACTCTCATGTATTGCTGGTGGGAATGCAAAATGGTACAGCCACTGCGGAAGACAGTTTGGCAATTGCTTATAAAACTAAACATACTCTTACTGTACGATCCAGCAGTTACACTCCTTTACCCAAAGGTGTTGAATATTTATCCACACAAAGACCTCTGCACAGATGTTGATAGTAGCTCTCTTCATAATTGCCCAGACTTGGAAGCAACCAAGATACTCTTAAGAAGGTGAATGGGTGAATAAAGTGTGGTACATCCATACAATGGAATCTTATTCAGCACTAAAGGTAAATGAACTATCAAGCCATGAAAAGACTTGGAGGAAACTTAAATGCATTGCTAAGTGAAAGAAGCCAGTCTGAAAAGGTTACATCATGTATGATTCCGATTATATGACATTGTGGAAAAGGCAAAACCATGGAGACAGTAAAAGGATCAGCGTTTGTTAGGGGTTGGGGGCGATGGAGGGATGAATAGGATGAAACTATTCTCTATGATACTATAATGGTGGATATATGTCATTATACATTTGTCAAAGCGCATAGAATGTACACCACCAAAAGTGAACCTTAATATGAACTGTGGGCTTCAGGTGGTAATGATGTGCCAGTGTACATTCATTGATTATAAGAAATGTCCCACTGGTGCAGGGTGTTGCCAGTTGGGGGGTCGTGTGGTGTGGGGATCAAGGGGTAGATGGGAAATCTCTATACCTTCCTCTGGGTTTTGCTGTGAACATAATTAAAACTTCTCTAAAAAACAACGTTTATTGATTCAAAAAATGGAATTGAAGCAGAATGTAATTATTCATACAGTTTTGAGCAATTCAAGTTTATTTGCACTTACAACAACACAGATTTGGAGTATTTATAAAGGATTATTGATTAAGAGATATACACTTGCTTGCATTATTCCAGTATTCATGTCAAAAGTAGAAATTTCAGTTCATCAATATTACCAACTACAGATTCCTGTAATCTGCACACTGTAAGGCTTACTGATCATTTCACCCACTCCTGATGCTCTTACACTATTCTTTGTTAACTTTGATCTTTTAGTCTAAAACTCAGTCTAGTTATGTTTCCAATTTCTTTTAACCAAGAAATAGGTTTATACTACCAGATGACAGAACCTTACATTTTAGATGTAACTTAGGATACAAAGGGTCCGAAAGAGTGTTTAATCTTAAGTTTCTTAAACGTTTGTGAACAAGAGTCCATGTTACAAATAAGAAGACATTATAGTTATGCCTTAATATTAATTAGTGAATTCAGCAACTCATTGCCTGCTCAATACCTTCCCTGCGTCCAAGCTATTCGTTAAGCCAACAATACATAGACCTCTACACTAAGATTTATACCTTCTACATGTACCCTTGAATGACTCATTGATTTTGTGTCTGTGAAGAGACTCTAAAGGAAATTCTAAAAATAATAATAATTAAAGTGGTCTTATCTCACTTTTCTATTGTTTGGGAATATACCTGCCTCACCTCAAATGCCAAGTTTTATTTTTTGTTTCCACATAAAGATTGTATTTCTGAAAAGATTTTGAGAGAGAATTGCTAAAGATACTTCTCTATTTTAGATGAGCAAGTTGTTATGGGCAACAAGCTTCTTGTATATATTAGGTAAGAGATTTTTAATTTATTTATCTGTGTATGCTTCTTTTACAGAATTTCTCCTATATTCTTAGGGGTACTGTCATCTATTATCTGTACAGTGCTTTTCGTTTTTCAGTGTTCTTTCATGTATAGCAGTGCTTCTGAACGGTGGGTGATTCTGTCCCCCATCCCCTCTCCCCTCCGCCAGACATTGCAATGCCTAAAGACCTTTTTGCTTTGTCACAGCTGGGGTGGAGTAGAGATGCTCCTGGTACCTGGTGGATAGAGGCCAGGGATGCTGCTGAGCATCCTGTAATGTACAGGGTAGTCCCCACAACAAAGAATTCTCTCTCCCAAAGTATCAATAGGGCAGAGGTTGAGAAACCCTGATACAGAGTATTTTACTTTTACTACCAACAAGTCTGTGGGATATGTATTTATCCATATTTTATATATAAGGGCAAGAGATTAGTTTGCATCACGAAGAAGTTAGTGACAGAAGTGAGCTGAAATGTTTATGTCCTTACTTCTGGAACAGAGTTCTTCCAATAGACTATGCAGGCTCAGAACCGTGTCCCGATAGAGTTTTACATAGATAACTGGCTGGCAGACAGGCAGGAAGGTGGCAGAACTTGCTGGCACATCATTTTAGCTTCTATATGCATCAGAGTTAACTTCGAGACCTATTTCATATCTGTTACATTGTTTTTTTAGTGTAGAAGAACATGTATAGCATTTACCTAGTACTTTATCTTCTGTACTTTAAACTTTTAAGAATATGCAGGTATCTAGCTGTCTCTAACATTCAAAATTGATGACTGCTTCAAATTCACTTAAAATTCACTTCCCCCTACCCCCAGCTGCCCAAATGAGGGCATATTCAGGAGACATTTTTATAATCCAGCCCACAAAGCAAGTCGTTGGCCATTAGGAAGGTCTGATTTGGAGGTGAAACTGTACAGTTAATTTCTCATGAGATTCTAATTCTCCCTGAAGGCTTGTCTGACTACAGATATTTTTTAGCCTAGCTCATTCCCCATCTTTATTCACCATTCTTAGAACCACTGGATTTAAAAGTCTCTGAGGGGCTTCCTTGGTGGCGCAGTGGTTGAGGGTCCGCCTGCCGATGCAGGGAACACGGGTTCGTGCCCCAGTCCGGGAGGATCCCATGTGCTGTGGAGCGACTGGGCCCGTGAGCCGTGGCCGCTGAGCCTGCGCATCCGGAGCCTGTGCTCCGCGGCGGGAGAGGCCACAGCGGTGAGAGGCCCGTGTACTGCAAAAAAAAAAAAAAAAAAAGTATAATGATGCTGTTAGTCTCTTTCCAGATGCTGGATATGAGACTTTTAGGTAATCTGTCCTTATTCCTTCTTGCCCATTTAGTGCAGCTTGAGTTTTTCTTAGGAAAAATAAGAAAAAAGGAAAGCTGTTACTCAGTTACAGGGTGTATTATTTCACCACCATCTCTGTTGCCCACATTTTCTGAACTGGCTATCATCTTGATCTGGGCTTGGACCTGACCTAACTGACAAAAGCTGAGCCTGCTTAAACTTCAAACTACTATCTTGGGTTTGAGAAACAATGTGTTCCCGGGAAGTTATTTAGCCCATTATAAGTCACCAAATCTGTTCTCTTTCTTCTCTTCTCTTTTCTTCTAGCTGTTGTCTAGCAGGTCGTGCCTATCCCCTTGGTGACATCCCTGAAGATCTTGTTCCCTTGGTTAAAAACCAGGTTGGTGCTATTTTCATAGCGTTTTTACTCTCTTGTTAAAATGCGGTAAAGACAAATTGTAATAGAGGGTTACACATGGGTCAGGAGTTATCAGCTGTGACAGGAGAGAGGCTACATACCACCACTGAAGCCAGTAATTATAGCTGAGAGAGGTTAGAGAAGTTATAACACAGTGGCAATTTAAAGTAAATTCAACCTGCTTTTATTTTATCCAAATGGGAATCATTGCTTCAGCAAGATACTTTGTAAGGTGAGAAAATAATCACCTTTTTTTTTCAACTTGCAGGTTTTTGAATTTTTAATTCGCCTGCATTCAACAGAAGCTCCCCCTGAGGAAGAAATCTATCCCTATATACGGACTTTGCTACATTTTGACACAAGAGAATTTCTAAATGTATTGGCGCTGGTAAGAAATAATACGATTCTAAGGTATTTTTAAAAGGAGTCAGGGTGATAATTTTTTTCTAATAGAAAGAAAGACAAATAATAGTCCTTATGCAAGTACAGTTTTTATGCCCTAGCAGTAAGGCAGGGTTTCAAATATTTAATATTTTTGCCACCCATATTTTCTAATCCTTTTTCTCCCTTCTACCCTTCCTTTCCTGCTTCCTTCCCCTCTCTTTCTTCTCTCCCTTCCTGTTTCTCTATGTCTGCCTGTCTGTCTCTGTTCTCTGTCTCTTTCTGACACATCCTTATTAAAAAGTTAAAGCAGGATTAGATGTGGTACATCCTTGATTTCATAAATTGTTAGTTTGTATACTAAATATGGAAGATTGCTCTGAATGACATGTGGTGATGATGATAGTAGAAGTAACTGGAGTTGAAGTGGAACGTGGAAGCTTGCTGAAAAGACATCCTTGTACATGTTTTATTAAAGATGGATTTGGGTGAGCCAGAGTCTCTGTGAAAATGCCCCCAGGGGAATAATTATATAACACATGATATACTTTCCCAATTAAATCATATTGTAGTTTTTTAAAAAGCTTTTGATAATATGGACAGCACTTACATTTTAGTGTTTAGTGAAGCAGCAGGCTCAAAAATTATTAAAAAACCAAATATTGTATGTGTACAATATTTGGAGAGAAAAAACAGGAAGGAAGTACATCTAAATATTAATAGAGATTAACTGTGTGAGATGGGGTAAATTTATTTAATGAGCATATAGTACTCTTGTAAGTTGAATAATAAACTGTTACAATTTTTAAAAATGCCTGTGAGAAGGTTGAGATCCCACTCATATCATGTTTTGCATTAGTTTAATTTGAAAATCTGATTTCAGAAGTAGTAACTTTAATAGCATAGGAAGAAGGGAAAAGAAACTTAGAAGTCAGATCTAAGGACTTCCCTGGTGGTGAAGTGGTTAAGAATCTGCCTGCCCCAATGCAGGGGACACGAGTTCAAGCCCTGGTCCGGGAAGATCCCACATGCCGTGGAGCAATTAAACCTGTGTGCCACAACTACTGAGCCTGCGCTCTAGAGCCCACGAGCCACAACTACTGAGCCCGCGAGCCACAATTACTGAAGCCTGCACGCTTAGAGTACACGCACCGCAACAAAGAGTAGCCCCCGCTCGCTGCAACTAGAGAAAGCCCACATGCAGCAACGAAGACCCAATGCAGCCAAAAATAAAATAAATTAATTAATAAATTAATAAATTAAACAAGAGAAGTCAAATCTAGTTGGTTTAGGAGACCTTAGACGCCCAGAGTAGAATATAAGGGTACTTAGTGTCTGGCATGTAGGATAAAAGAAACAAGAAGTGGTGGGGCTGGGGTTCAGAAAGCATGATAGAGAGCAACAAAGAATTTTACCTAATTTTCCTGTTTTAAAGGGCTGTGGTAGCACTGAAGATTGGAATTATGCTCATGTCTGAATTACGATATTGGCATTGATTGTAAGGCTGCAATAAAATCTCTGTCATTTACTTGACAAATATTTGAGGGTCAAATATATCACATGTACTGTACTAACTGGGTGTGTACCCTGGGCTGACAGTATATAAACCCTGCCTTTGTGGAGGAAGAGGATCCAGACTTGTAGATAAGTAATTATAGCACAGTGAAGATGTGTCACTGGAGAAGTGCAGGATGCTGTAAGAACACTTAGAAGGGGAATCTAATGGAGGGTTCGGGAAGGTGTCTTGGATGAAATGATGTCCATGGTGAGTCTCAAAGGATGTGTAGAAGTTAGGTTAAGGATAGGGAAAAATATTCTAGGCAGAAGGACAGACTATGTAAAAAGGCCTGGAAATAAGACAGAGCAATGTGTCTTCAGGTAATTGAAAAAATTCAGTATGGCCACATCTTTAAGTGTAAGGAAGCCTGCAGAGAGAGAAATTAGAGAGTTAGGTAGAGTCTGAGTTTTGTTATCCCTGGTAGGAAGTTTGGACTTTATACTAGAGCAGTAGGTAGCCGTTGAAGCCTTTTAGGTAGAAAAATATCACGATTTGTAGTTTAGAAAAGTTCCCTCTGGTTGTTGAATGGAAAATGGATTGAAATAAGATAAGATTGGAGGCAGGAAGATGTTAGCAAAATTTTGTGGTAATCTAGATAGAAGGTAATGGTGGCTTGATTAGGGCAGTGACAGTGGGGGTAACCAAGACATGAAAGGATTTGAAAGATATTTTAGGAGGCAAATCAGCCTAAGATTTAGGGCTTAATATACAGTTGGATGTGAAAGATAAGACAAATAGGGAAGCATCAAAGATTCTTAGATTTCTGACCTGGTAAACTGGATGTATAGTGGTTTACTTGTGGATTCAACAGGAAATCAGAGGAGAAACAGGTTTCTTGGGAGATGGATGGGACGGGGGTGGTGGTGGTGCAGAGTAATGATGAAGTGTGGTAGAGGTAGAAAATTAGCTCTCTTTTGGACTTAATGAATTTGAAATGCCTAAAAGACAAGTGGAAGCTTCCTTCTGTGTGTGCATCAAGGGTTGGCTGCATTCCCAAGTATTACAGCTGGAGAAATGGGTAAGATGTAGGATCCTAAATTCTAGATTCACTGCCTATTATGTCTACCATAATTGATTACTCATATGACCTTCCCAATTAGTATACCTTAATAAAAAGAACATTTTCAGGGAGGCACAAAAGAATTTAGATGACAGACTTTTAAATCATATTTTCCCACCTTTAAAAATTTTGTAATATTGTTTTCAAATGAGGTTTTTAAATTTAGCTTTCTTGAGGTACAGTTTATACAAAATATAATTCATCCATTTCAAGAGAAGAGTTTGACAAACATATGCAGTCTTGTAACCACTACCACAATCTAGATATAGAACAAAAGGTCACTTTTGCAGTTTAGTACTGAGTCCCTTGCCCCTTGCAACTGCTGGTCTGCTTTATGACAGTATAGTTTCGCCTTTCTAAAATGTTATTTAAATAGAATCATACACTTTGTAGTTTTTTCTGGCTTCTTTCACTTAAAATAATGCTTTTGAGACTTATCCGTGCTGTGGCTTATACCAGTAAGTTGTTCCTCTTTATGGCTATGTAATTTTCTATTTTATGGATATATAATTTGATCCATTCACCAATAGTTGGTCCTTGGGGTTGTTTCCAGTTTAAGTTATTATGAATAAAGCTATTATGAATATTTACATAAAGGCCTTTGTGTGGACATATAACTTTATTTCTCTTGAGTAAATACCAAATAATGGAATTGCTGGGTCATTTGTTAAGTGTATTATTTTACTTAAGAAGAAACTGACAAGACTTTTCTAAAGTGGTTCTACCAGCTTACATTCCAGTAGTGTATGAGAGTATCAGTTCTTCATCTTCTCTCCAACACTTGGTATGGTTGATCTTTTTTTTTAAATAAATTTATTTATTTAATTTTGGCTGCGTTGGGTCTTCGTTGCTGCATGTGAGCTTTCTTTAGTTGCGGCTAGCAGGGGCTACTCTTCATTGTGATGCCCAGGCTTCTCACTGCGGTGGCTTCTCTTGTTGCGGAGCATGGGCTCTAGGCATGTGGGCTTCAGTAGTTGTGGCATGCAGGCTCAGTAGTTGTGGCGCACAGGCTTAGTTGCTGTGCGGCATGTGGGATCTTCCCGGACCAGGGCTTGAATCCGTGTCCCCTGCATTGGCTGGCAGATTCTTAACCCCTG
This sequence comes from Stenella coeruleoalba, assembly GCF_951394435.1. Lineage (NCBI taxonomy): Eukaryota > Metazoa > Chordata > Mammalia > Artiodactyla > Delphinidae > Stenella > Stenella coeruleoalba. The sequence continues at coordinate 62,569,953 of NC_137150.1, forward strand.
CGCCACCAGGGAAGTCCCTGGTTGATCTTTTTAATTTGACCATTCTAATAGGTGTATAGTGGTATCTCATTGTGGTCTTAATTTATATTTCCCTCCTGACAAATAATATTAAACATCTTTTCATTAAAATATATTAGGAAAGAAGTTATGTTTGCCATCCATATATCCTCTTTGTTGAAAATATCAAATTTTTTTGCCAATTTTTCCCCTATTTTTAAAAATTGTTTTCTTGTTCTGAGAGTTTTTTAATATATGTTTTTTTTTATCAGATTACGTAAGTTTCGCAAATGTTTTCTCCCAGTCTGTAGTTTGTCTTTTCATTCTCCTAACAAGGTGTTCTGAATAGCAGAAGTTTGAAATTTTGATCAAGTCTAATTTATTAGTTTTGTTTTATGGATGTTGCTTCTGGTGCTGTATCTAAGAAATCTTCACGTGACCCAGGGTCACAAAGATATTCTCTTGTATTTCTGTTAGAAGTTTTATGGTTTTAGGTTTTACATTTAGATCTGTGATTCATTTTGAAGACATTTTTGCGTGTGGTACAAGGTTTAGCTGCAAGTTCTTTTTTCTTCTTTTGCGTATAGATATCTAACTCTTACAGCACCATTTGACAAAAAGACTGTCCTTTCTCTACTGAGTTGTCTTTGTACTTTGTCAAAGATGCATCATCTGTGTATATGTGGGTCTGCTTCTGAACTGTATTCTATGCCACTGGTCTGTTTGTCTTGATGCCAGTACCACACTGCCTTGATTACTGTAGCTTTATAATGAGTATGAAAATCACATTATGTTAGCTCTTCCATGTTCTTGTTCTTTTTCAAAATTACATTGTCTTTTGTAGTTTAGGGTGTTTTTGTTTTGCATTTCAATATGAATTTTGAGTTATCTTGTTAATTTCTACAAAAGCCTGCCTGGATTTTGATTAGGATTGTGTTCAATGTTTAGTCAATTTAAGAATAGACATCTTAGCAATACTGAGTTTTGTGACCCATGCAAAGGTATACTGTTCCATTTATTTAGGTTTTCTTTAATTTTTCTCAGTAATATTTTATAGTTTTCAGTGTAGTTTTCTGAGTGATAAGGATTCAATGTAATGTTTCTCTACTATTGTACAATTTAAAATTCTTGATAAAGTAAAATAACACTTGCCTCCCACTTACCTTGCTTTTGTATACTGCCATAAGGAAAACTGATGTCAACCTGACTTTTCTTAACTTTCCCAAGGACTTAATCTTTTTTTCTAGAGGACCAGAATACTTTTTTCCTTATATTTAAAGACTAATATTTTAACTCTAAGATATTACTCAGAATTGACTATTTTGGGTCAGTTTTGCCATATATGTACTGTGGGCCTTTTCAAGTATGTGAATTCGAGTCTTTTTATTTAAAGAAAGTTTTCTTGAACGTAGATTTAAATACTTTTTCTGCTTCGTTATTTTGTATTTCATCTTCAAAAACTCCAGTTATTTGTATATCTTCTTTATCTTCTATATTTATCACCTTTTTTTGTTCTCTTTTATTTCCTTCTTTATTTAATTTCATTTTCTTGGTTCTTTTCATTTACATTCTCTATTTCTCTTTACAATGCTTTTGGTCATATCTGTTCTCCCTTTGGTGGCTTGTAATTCTGTCTTCATTTCTGAGATGACTTTTTTTTTCAGTTTTTGTCTGAGTTCAGTTAGCTGCTATTTCCTATCTTCCTGCTCTTTGTTCATTTCTTTTATGAATTCTTAAATTTATGGTTTGTGATGTTCTTTCAAATCTGCAATTGTATGTTTAAATATATTTCCTATATGTTGGGATATTGTTATAGTTTGCTTCTAGTGACTAGTTTTTATTTTAAATGTTTTATTATTGAGTGCCTTCATTTGCTGTTTTTATTGTCATTTTTTTTTTTTTTTTCTTTTGCGGTATGCGGGCCTCTTATTGTTGTGGCCTCTCCCGTTGCGGAGCACAGGCTCCGGAAGTGCAGGCTCAGGGGCCATGGCTCCGGGCCCAGCCGCTCCGCGGCATGTGGGATCTTCCCGGACCGGGGCACGAACCCGTGTCCCCTGCATCGGCAAGCGGACTCTCAACCACTGCGCCACCAGGGGAGCCTTGTCATTTTTTTATGTTGGATTTTTCTGGACTAGGAATAATAGGTGACCTTGTTGGATGGTGGGGGAAAATTACATACTATTTTCCGCATTCAAGTATCTTCTTTATTTGCTACAACCAAGTGCAATTTTTTAAATAAATAGTGTGTTTTGGGGATAGCCTATCTTCTCAATCTTTGACAGTCTCTTGTTTTAGTAGGACCTTTATCTTGAGCCACTTTCTTCTTTACCACAAGCCTCCGAGGAATATCTCTCCATTCCCTTTTCTATGTTAAAAGCTATATCTTACCAAGGCCTCCGATCTATACTTGCCAGACCTCTTCCTTTGTTCTTCCTATTAGCCAGTGTGCTGATCCACCGGGTTGCAGACGTGACCTCATTATTTCCTCACCCAGGGTGGATTTCCCTTTTCTTTTGGAGGTGAATTCCATTTGATATTATAGGTATTCTGTTCCTACTGAAACCTCGTCACACCCTCCTTTCCTCTACCCAGTTCTGTCCTGACCTCTTTTTGGTTTTATGGGCTTTGGAGCCAACTTTGCTAATTTGGGATGTTTACTTTCCCGCTTTTATATAAGTTGAAGTATGTAACATTTGTTGTCCTTCTGGTTTTCCCATTAGCCTGGGTTGGTTGATTCTTTTTGTTCTTTTCTACATACATGGATCTTATTGGGAGATGTGTGAAGCTGTTAGGTCAGGGGTTCACAAACCACAGTCTGTAGACCAAATCCAGCTCCATTTCGCCTCTGGCTTGTGTGAGCTAAGAGTAATTTTTTTTTTTAAGGGTTATAAAAAGAGAAGAAGACTATGTCGTACAAACCACATGTAGCCCACAAAGCCTAAAATATTTTCTCTCTGGCCCTTTACAGAGAATGTTTCTTGACCCCTGGATCAGGCTTTAGCCAACTATCATTATCTTACAGAAACCCTATAATAGTTTTTAAGGGGCTACAGAAAGAAGTTTTTTTTTTTTTTACATCTTTATTGGAGTATAATTGCTTTACAATGGTGTGTTAGTTTCTGCTTTATAACAAAGTGAATCAGTTATACATATACATATGTTCCCATATCTCTTCCCTCTTACGTCTCCCTCTCTCCCACCCTCCGTATCCCACCCCTCCAGGCGGTCACTAAGCACCGAGCTGATCTCCCTGTGCTATGCGGCTGCTTCCAAATGTAAGGTAGATAGCTAGTGGGAAGCAGCCGCAGAAAGAAGTTTTTATGACCAAATTCACAGGTGACTTTGGACTTGAATTTTAGGTCTACCTTTGCACTTCACAAACCGTGTCATTCTCCATTAGGACATCTTTGCATGTTATTCCTCTAACAAGCATTGTATAATTAGAAGCATCTTTGTGGAATGATAATGTTTTAACATAAATGTGCCATTTTGGTGGCAGCTGTTAACTACAATCAAAATATGTCATTATGTGTATCACAACATTCATAAGAAAGTATATCACCACTTAATTATGTTTACAGAAGTAAACTTGCAATATGTGTTTCAAAGCAGTGAATACATGCTGCCAAAAGGAAAGTGGATACAGAAATTCTTTTTTACTTGCTGTCAGTGCTGTAGTTGTTTAATACATTTGTTAATTCTCCGTGGTTTTGTGTTTAGTTGAATAGCAGTTGTATTAGCAGATAGTACCTTGTCCTTGTGACGGCAGAGTGACATCTCATTTTGGCCACACGCCCTGGGAAGGGGGTGTGTGCATTTGTGTGAGTGTGTGCGTGTTTGTTGTTCTCATAAACGTTAGAACTGAGAGACTTTCTAGACCATCTTTCTGTCTTCAGGCCAGGTCATATTTAACCCACGTAAGCATCAAAATACCCTCTGTTTGAACTTTCCATATTAAGAGTTCCTACAAGTCCCCTAGGTAACTCATTTAAGCTTTTCTTAACTAACTGGCAGCAAAGCATTCCAGTTGAAGAAGAAATTTTTTTAATAGATTTTATTTTCCTCTGTAATTAACTGGACAAATCAGTAGTTGTTGTTTAAAGTGCTTACTGTGTGTCAGACAAGAAAAGGGAAGGAAGGACATGCTAGTAAGAGAACAGCACGAGCCGAGGTACTTTGGAGAAGCTGGGGAAGCTCAGGGCCCATTTAAAGAACAGCAAGTATTCTGGTTTGAATGTAACTATGATGTAGTCTTGAAAGTTTGTGGCTCTGAAATTCTTTGTTAATCTATTGGGACAATATGTAGTCTATTTTTTTGCTTCAGGATCGTAAGCAGTAAATTATTGCTGTGTGGATTTAAACATTACTAAGGGCCAAATGTGCTAAGTGAAAACCATAGGCAGATCTTCAAGTCTTTCATCATGCTTATTATTCAGTAAATATTTTCATTTAAATTTTTTTATAGTGAATATAATTTCAATTTCTTCATATATGCATCCTGTAGCTTCTAGGTATTTTCAGAATCTGGTGCTGTCATTTACGTGGGTGCATGTTCTATTCAGAATATATTTGGCTGTACTTGAGCAGGGGCATAAAATCAAAAATGCTGTACTTGGCAGTGTTTTGAAAATAGAATGCCTGTTCTTTGTGTGTATCCTTGAGGTTTTTAACATTGTGACAGAGAATCATTTTTTCCAAGTTGTCATGGAAATGATGAAAATTATTTTTCATGACAGTTAGCAAACTGTATTTCAGTTATTATTTCCAAATAGCATGGACGGAATGATGGCTGAGCATGTAGCATGTATTTCATCCTTTTCAAACCCTTGCTCACAAATTGCCTCTTGCCATTAGTGTTCTTTCTTTTTCGTTGCCTGTAAACTTTGCCTTCCTTTCCTGAGTCACTTTCTGGTTATATAGTAATCACTATATGTTTATACTTTTTATTTATTTATTCAGAATACTATGCAATATTGAATACTGTAGCTTTCTATTTAACTCACTAAAAATAACTTATTAAAGGTATATCAGGAAAAACCGGATGAGGAGTGGTTACATTATTTGGAATTTACCTGACTATTAAGAATTTAATATCTTGTTTCCTTCTAAAATTTCCAAATAATACTTACTTTTATAAATTTCTTTTTCCCTTTCAGACTTTTGAAGATTTTAAAAATGACAAGCAAGCTGTAGAATATCAACAACGTATTGTGGATATTTTGTTGAAAGTAAGTATTCAAAGAATATATGTCTTTGTATTGATGTTTATATTAAGAAAACTGAATTATTTGATAGCAAGTTCTAAAATAATCTTGTTTAATAAAGTAATATGTTGCAATCACTTAAAAATTTTATTATGCTGTCTTAGTACTTTATTCAGCTTTTGAAGACAAAGCATTCATTCAAAAAATATGTATCTCAGCTACAGAGTGCTACTCTTGAGAAATGCATATTGTGATAATTCCTATATTAGTGTGATTACATTCAGAAATGGACACTAACTTCAGAATGCTTTGAGAAATAACTAATGTGAAGAGTCTCCTTCTGTCTCATACCAACACCACTGTGTTGCTAAGGTAGTGCCATACATAGTTTTGCCATGGAACTGAGATGATGGTGACACTTCAGAATGATTTGAGGCACACAGAGATGATCATCCCAATCTAAATCTAACTAGATTCAGTTGAAAGCTATTTTGAGATTCATACTGTTGCTAGTGAATGACCTTTTCTGTCCATCTGCACAGCTTCAGCCACACCAGTTTCTTCTTGTAGTTGAAAGCTTAGAATTTTCGTCCTGTTCATTTGGCTATAAAATGGAGATTTCATCCTCTTAGTAACTTTTAGATTATTTTGGACAAGAGACTAAAATTAAAATATTCTCTAGTTGTGTATAACATTAATGCATTAATTACATTTATAATAGTTCTTCATAATTTTCAAAGCTCATTTATATACATGATCTCATTTGAGCTATTTATTGACCTTGTAAGATAGGCAGTGATGAATAAGAGAATAGAATTGCTAAGCTCCCAAATAATGCCAGTTTGATCCAGGTGGCTAGTATGGAGAATTTTCACCTAGATTTCCAAAATACCTTCCCAAATGGTCTTATTCTTGTCCTTCTTTTTTTTTTTTTTTTTTTTTTTTGCAGTACGTGGGCCTCTCACTGTTGTGGCCTCTCCCATTGCGGAGCACAGGCTCCGGACGCACAGGCTCAGTGGCCATGCATGGCTCACGGGCCTAGCCGCTCCGTGGCATGTGGGATCTTCCCGGACCGGGGCACGAACCCATGTCCCCTGCATTGGCAGGCGGACTCTCAACCACTGTGCCACCAGGGAAGCCCCTCTTGTCCTTCTTTAATTCATGATCTTACCTCTCCTCTACCTAATATTCTTCTGTGGCTCCCCCTTGGCTCAGTTGAAATTAAGTTCTGCTGTGAGAGAAAGTTCAAAATAATAATAGCTTGTTATGGAAATCTAGTTGTCTCCTATAGGTCTGGAGGGTAGGCAACCTGATCTAGTAGAGTAGCTTCACAAACTTATCAGTGATGTACATTCCTTCTGTCTTACTGCTGTTATTCTTAGTATGTGGTTTGTGTCTTTTGGCCCAAAATGGCTGCTGAAGCTCCAGCCATCACCTCTGCATTCTAGCCAGCCTGAATGCAGAAAGAGATGAAGAAGAAAGTGTTCTTTCTTTCAGAAAATGTTTTAGAAGTTATGTACTGCAATTCTGCTTATATCATGTTTATCACAGCTTAGATATATGGCCCCTTAGATGCTAAGAGAGACTGAGAAATGTACTCTATTTTGTAGGTGGCCATGTGTTTAGCTAAAAATGAGGAGTTCTGTTTCTAAATTAGAAGGAAGGAACAGATGTTGGAGCACAAGTACTAGTTTCTGCCATACCCATCTAAACTGTTTTAACACGACATCCAAGATGCTTCTATATTTTCTGGTCCCTGACTACTTCTCTATAACTGCTCCCCTCTCTGACCCTCCTCACTGCTCCCACCCCCACCATTCTGTATTATGAACTCCTCAACAGTTTTGTGTTTTTGTTTGTTTTGGCCACACTGCACAGCTTGCAAGATCTCAGTTCCCCAACCACGGATTGAACCTGGGCCACGGCAGTGAAAGCCCAGAATCCTAACCACTAGGCCACCAGGGGACTCCTTTCTCAACAGTTTTAAATTGTTGGAATTCAGTGAACTTTCTGTGTCACCTTTACAGCTTATGTTCTTTGTGTGAGTTTTCTTTTATCCCACCATGCCTTTTCTTTCCCTTTCCCTGCCTGGCAAATTCCTAGCCATTTTCCAAGACATAACTCAAATATCATCCATGAGAAACTTTTAGAACCCTCTCTCACACTTCCAGTTTGATTATTTGCCCCTTCTCTGTGTTCATGTAACACTTCATGCTACACTTGGCATACTGTAGTAATCGTTTACATGTATATTTTCCTACCTGGAATGAATTTCCTGTAGGTAGCAACTGTAAGGATTTTTTTTTTTTTTTTTGGTTATTGTTTTAACATGCCCAGAAACAGAAACATGTCCAGCACAATGCCTGCAACCTGGTAGATGTTCAAGAAATGTTTGCAAGTTGATTGAATTAGAATTCGAATTTAAAACTGTACTAAGGGACTTCCCTGGTGGTGCAGTGGTTAAGAATCCACCTGCCAATGCAGGGGACACGGGTTCAAGCCATGGTCTGGGAAGATTCCACATGCCATGGAGGAGCTAAGCCCGTGTGTCACAACTACTGAGCCTGTGCTCACGAGCCACAACTACTGAGCTCGTGAGCCACAACTACTGAAGCCCGCACACCTAGAGCCCGTGCTTCGCAACAAGAGAAGGCGCTGCGGTGAGAAGCTGGCACACGGCAACAAAGAGTAGCCCCCACTCGCCGCAACTAGAGAAAGCCCACATGCAGCAACGAAGACCCAATGCGGCCAAAAATAAAAATAAATAAATTAAAAATAATAAAAATAAAACTGTACTAAGTTGGAAGAATGATCCAAATGAAGGAAATAAAGCTCCATGAAGTACTTAAACTCTTACTGTTGGTGAATTGTGCTCTTGTATATATATATATTTTAATTGAAGTAGAGTTGATTTACAATATTGTGTTAGTTTCAGGTGTACAGCAAAGTAATTCAGTTTTATATATATATATATATTTTTTTTTCAGGTTATTTTCCATTATAGGTTATTACAAGATACTGAATATAGTTCTCTGTGCTATACAGTAAATTCTTATTGCTTATCTGTTTTATGTATAGTAGTTTGTATCCATTGCTCTCATACTCCTGATTGACTCCTCCCACCCCCTTTTCCCATAGGTAATCGTAAGTTTGTATTCTATATCTGTGTATCTCTTTCTGTTTTATATATAGATTCATTTGTATTATTTTTTAGATTCCACATATAAGTGATATCATAATATTTGTCTTTCTGAGTTACTTCACTAAAGTATAATATTCTCTAGTTCCATCAATGTTTGCTGCAAATGGCATTATTTCATTCTTTTTTATGGCCGAGTAATATTCCGTTATGTATATAAACCACATCTTCTAAAGCCATTTGTCTGTTGGTGGACACTTAGGTTGCTTCCATGTCTTGGCTATTGTAAATAGTGCTGCTGTGAACATTGGGGTGCATGTATCTTTTTGAATTAGAGTTTTCATCTTTTCAGATACATGTCCAGGAGTGGGATTGCTGGCTCATATGGTAGCTCTATTTTTAGTTTTTTTAAGGAACCTCCATACTGTTTTCCATAGTGGCTGCATCTTGTATATTGTTTTGATAGTATTTACCTAGGGTCAATGAAGAATGAACTTTTGAGATTATTTTCTCATTTCTGATGATAGAGTTGTACTCACTTGTTAAAGTGTTTTTCTGAGGGAGCATAGGCAAGGACCAGAGAACAGGTGAGGGAGCATCAAACCTCAGGCATTATCATGGGTGCTGAATGGCTGCAGATATAGAGGGGGAAAGCTGTTAATTTGTGACTTTTTATAAGATTGCTCAGAAAATTTTGTAAGCATGGTCTCTGAAATCGGTCAGAGAGGAAATGAAAAGAAGCTAAAATTTCTAGGATGATAACTTGCTGAGGTAGCAAGGGAATGGGCTGTGAGTTAGAACTGTTTCCTTTGAAGGTGTTTCTAGGATCAGATAGTTAAAATTACACCTCAGAGCAAAAGGAAGAGCTAAAAGCAGAGAAGGGCACTAGTTGGGCCCTGAGAGTTGAGTCTTGGAAAGGACCTGCACACTGAAAGGGAGTGATGACTGGGTATTTTAAAGCTATAGAAAGCTCTTTGAATATTATAAATTGGAATTTAGATACACACACAGATTACAACTTGAAATATCCTCATACTCTAGTAATGATTAATTATGCACTTGAGCAAGCTGTGACTGCTGGATTAAAAGCAGGCATGGTAAAAAAAAAGGAAGGGACATAGTGCTTAGCAAAGTAAGAAAAGGTAGGCTAAAAGCTCGGCCCCAAGGGAATGTTTTATAGGAGAAATCTTATCTTTGAACAGAAAATGAAAGGGGGGAATTTAGGACTTTTCTCTAGGTGAGATGGGGTACTATTCCCTAATTTGTTTTAGAGTTGCCTCCATAAATTCATCTAGTCCAAAACAATACCTGGTCTTCCTTCCCATACTTCTGCATTCTCCCTCTTTGTTAATGGCATCATTCTCCTCCCTGCCTGTCAGGCTCAAGACCTGCCATTTTTCATTCCTCCTTTAGCCACATGTTTCCACACATGTGAATACTTGCCCTGTCTTCCCTCTCTCTGCAGTGTCTTTTGCATCTGTTTCTCCTTCCCTGTTCATTATCACTGCATTGTTCTGAACCCCTCTGACTCTCCCTTGGACCCCTGAAATCACATGCATCTTGGTCTCTCTACCTTTTATCTCTTGCTTCTGTTATTTAATCCTAAACACTGCTGATGGGGTGATTTTCTTAAGCACAGTGCTGATCATGATCAGCTCTCCTCATTGCCCCTTTAGAAACTCCTCAGTTTTTGATGGAATAAATTCTACATTCCTTAGAATGACATTGGAGGCCTAATCTTTCCTTTCGATCTAATTTCTCCCTCCTCATGCATGCTGCTGCATTCTAATGAAACACACAGTTTCTCCAGACAAACTTGTATTTTCCTGTGTTCATGCTTTTGCCCCTACTCTTCTCTCTGCCTGGACTGCTCTTTCTCCTGACATTTCCCCCTGTCATGTTTTCCACATGGGCTTTAAAGCTTAGTTTAAAAGCTAGTTTTCTCTTTTTTTTTTTTCAAATTTCTTCTCTAACCAGTTGAACTAAATTTCTCCCACTGTGCTTCCATAGTCATTTGTTCCTTTATAATAGTGCTGATTGATCACATTACGCTTTTTAGTTAAGATTTGTTTACCTGTCTCATCTTGCTTTCTGGTTCATAATTCCCTTGAAGGCTTCTACCATAGCATCTTACTCATAGTAGTAGGTACTCAGGAGATGAGAGGTCACTTAAATCAGAGGACTGATTATGACTTGATAACTCTGTGGTTGCAAAGAGCCTGTTATATGAAACCATCTGTTCAAGAAACTGCTTATAGACAAGGCAGAAGCCATTCACTTCATGTTTTCGTGGGCTGGCTGAGTTCTTTTCTGGGATACCTTCACTCTCAAGTTATCTTACTTTTCAACCCCAGAGCAACTCCCTTCTTCCTGTGTTGGTGGACAAGTTTTTAATAAGGTTACTTTAATTTAAATTAACTTCAGATTCTCTTTTAAGAATTCAAGAGGGAAACATGATTAATATTTCTTTGAAATCCACCTCTCTAACAATTCAGTTCTTATCCAACTTGTGCCTAAAATTATGCCAAAAATTACTAACATGCTTTCAGGGTGTGCAAGTAGTTGTGCTCCTTCTCTAAATGGTATTGAACTCAATTGTTACATAGCCAATAAAAGAAGCTTCGAGTCTTTAGTACTGAGGCTTCCCGCAGCTTCTAATTATTTATTTTTCTGTGTCAAACCAGATGGCATATTGAATAAATGGTCTCTTTTGCTTATCAGGTTATGGTGGAGAATTCAGATTTTACTCCCTCACAAGTAGGGTGTCTCTTTACCTTCCTTGCCCGGCAGCTTGCAAAGCCTGACAATACCTTGTTTGTAAACAGAACCCTTTTTGATCAGGTGAGCGTCTTTAACCATAAGAACTAGAATTGTTTTTATTTACGGTTCATAGAGAAATTCACTGGATTACATGGTTTCTTAATATAATAGCCTATTGGGGAAGTGTCTTACCAGGTAGAAGCTTTTTCACCTTTCAGTTTGGATCTAAATTAGTTTTTTTTTTTTTTAATGTTGTGTTTGGGTTGTATGACTGCCTAGTAACTTGGTATCATGGGAGTATGGTTTGTGGAGATTGGTTTATATAGATTCTGTTCTCCCAATTATTCTGTTGTTCTAAATTGCCTAGAATTCTTGGCTTAAGAATTTTCCAGTTTAATAATCACCCAGCTCACTGGTAGTAAGACTATGCTGTTGAGTATCTGGAGGAGAGTACTTTTAGAAAATCTGAATTTACTTACAAATGACTTTAACTGTGAAGGTATTTCCTAATCCCGGTTAAATATCTCCACAAAGCCACAGGTGGCAAAGAAAATACTTTTTATCTGGAGAAAGTTGCTAATAATGACCAGCGTTTATTGAGCACTTCATAGTGCCATGCTCTGTTCCAAAGTTTTATATGTATGTGTTAACTCCATACTCCCAGTAGCTCTGAAATTGGTATAGTTATTACACCCATTTTTCAGATGAGGAAACTAAAACCTGGTGAGGTTAAGTCACTCATCCAAGGTTGTACTTAGTAAGTGTTATTATTAGCAATAAATATCGTTGTTAAGTGTTAATAAGGTGAGGATTCAAATTCAAGTGGCCTGACTCCAAAGTCCATGCTTTGTGTGGTCCACGGTGTTGAGGATCTTAAAGTTAAGGTATGTAGATGATGCTGGCTTCCAGTCATGTTTCTAAACAGCAAAGAAATGTGTATAAGGTATATATTAAATTGTTAGCATACCTGAAGCCTGCTGTGTCATCTACTATGCCAATCAGTTGGGAAGATACCATATACCTGTGGTGTTTGTTGAGCCGAGTGTGAATGAATTGGTGATATAGAAAGGGTAGTAATCATTTTCATTATGACAGTGGTGTGGCATGCATGCTGGTATCCAATTAACAAAATACCTTTTCTTTGACCAGGTCCTTGAATTCCTCTGTAGTCCTGACGATGACTCCCGACACTCAGAAAGACAGCAGGTATGAACTACTGGAACTCATCTTGCTAAAGAATGAGAAAGAAGACAGAGTAAGCCAGAAAGAACCTTTCTGTACTAGACCTCACTAGACATAAGGGGAAAATGACTTGTGCCAAACCGTAATACTAAGCTAGACAGTGGCAACCAGAAAAGAGTGTGGATGGTTGTTAGTTTGAGCCTCAATCAAACTAAATTCCTAGGCAGACTGGACCTGTCTTGCATTCAACATGACATCAAAGAGAATATAAACTTTATCCTTCTCCTTCATGAGCAACAGTTGGCACCTGTTGTATGCTGCTTTCCACCAGTGTCATCAAGCTGGTAACCACTTCTAGTTGCTATGGCCGTGAACCAGAAAGGCTTCAGGATCCTGAGTGTTGGAACACTCAGCTTTTGGGAGTGCCACTACACTAGTGCTCAACATTTCTGGAGACTAGAACCCATCTGTCTCTCCACTAATCACTGTGAGAAAGAAATTGATTACCACTTCTTTCTACTTAGCCACTTTCTTGAGGGTCCTTTCTAGATAGGATTTCTTAAAAGCTTACCCATTGTAATTGTGAGCACTAAGAGAGGCAGTCTATTTAAAATTGATAGCAAGACTTTGTCAGCTAAGCAAGCTACAAAAATTAAGTGCTTTGAGAGCTATGCTGATTTTTTATGGTAATATATGCCAGGCCAGAGGTTGAGACTCAGATAAAGAATGTAGGATCACACAGCGAACCCTTTCTCTGCACAGCTGTGACCCCGTGACTGCTGCAGACTGTCTTAGGGAAGAGAACAGCTGCTAAAATTTTGATTGTCTCTTAAATTATACTGAATACAAATAGTAGTGTGGATCCCTCATTTTGCCCCTATTTCTCTATTGGCAAGAAAAGTGAAACATGTTATGCATGGTGTTGCTATATAAAATGATAAAAACTTCTTATGTAAATTACTAAATAAAACAAAAATAAAAACCAAACTAAATGTAAAAGCCAAACCTTTAAAAGTAATCATAATGTAGTAATCTATTATTGGGAATCCCCTTTGGGATTATCTGGGGTTTTTTTCCCCAACTCATTTTAGAAAATAGAAAGAAAACTGATGAAGTAAATTGCTCAAGGTCATAAATGAGATTAGAACTCAATTCCTTCCCTTCTAATCCAACACTCTTTCTCTTGTACTGCTTGTCATATATCAAAATTTGTTTATGCAATATATTTGAATATTTTCCAGTGGTATGCTGATAAAAGTTTAACAACTGGTTCACACTGATATGAACGTTGGTTGATGTTTTCATTTATTAAAGTGAATAAGATGAAAGTGCAACAGTGAAAGCATGTCAGAACTTCATTCATCAGTGTTGTGACTTCTTTGCTGAATCGGATAACAGTTTTTGAATACTGGAAAATAATTCCATAATTTTTTTTGTGCTATTTATAGTGTAATGTCTCTGACATGCACACTTTTAAGTTTGACTATCTTTTTAACATTATCTCCATCACTTTCTTAACCAGAAATTGGCACGCTTTTTCTGTAAAGGACCAGAGAGTAAATATTTTAGGCTTTATGGGTCACATATAGTCTCTGTCACACATTCTTCTTTGTTTTATAACCCTTTGAGCATGTAACAAGCCCTGATTTACAGCATTTGCCATTTTCCATGGTGTAAGTATTCCCACCATGGCTGACTTCAGTCTACTAGCATGATGTCACCCGGCACATGGAATTGGGGAGAGATGCACCATACCACACTTATGTAATATTTCCACCATACAGATACGGCTACAGTAACTAACCTTGAGAGCATACACAGTAAAATGTAGTAAAATAATTAGGAAGTGGTGAGTGTGGGTATTGATTACCTTCACTTTTAATTTAATTTATTTAATTGTAGGTTTATATAATTTGATTTTTAACAATGCCTGTATTTAACCACCGGCTTACAAAATTCCTGAAAAGTTAAGTCAGTTTCAGCTCAGTAAGTTGGTTCAGACTGGCTCTAGCAGTGGCATTTGATTATGTTATTCCAAACTGAGGCTTCTAACAGGTGGGTTCACGCTATCATTGCTCTATATAGCAGTACATTATAATACTCAAAATGGATTAAATTAGAGTTCTGAAGTGTAAAGATAGGATAGGTTTTATTTCTTTTCTGCCTTTTAAAAAAATTTGACTTGAAAGTAATCAATTTCCTGTGTTAGAAAAATGCTTTGTTAAATGGTTTCCTGGAGTTCTGAGAAAGAGTGTTACTCTGGATCTTGAACTTAAATATAGGAGAGAGCTTTCTCATATTGCTCTAATGACTATGTAATGATTCTATTATATTTGAGATTTATTTTAAAATATTGATATCTCAACATCCTGGTCACCTTTTTTTATTCAGCTACTTAGTGTGGTAAAGATTAATTATATGAACCCCAGTATTTTTCTTTGTTTTTTATTGTGGTCAAATGTATATACACAATAAGATTTGTCATTTTAAGCATTTTAAGTGTACAGTTCTCATTAAATATAATCTCACTGTTGTGCAACCATCACTACCATCTGTCTCCAGAACTTTATAGTCCCAAACTGAAACTCTGTACCCATTAAACAGTAAGTCCTTGTTACCCCTCCCCAGCACCCTGGCAACAATTAAACCTTCTGTCTCTGTGAATTTGACTACTTCAGGTGCCTCGTATAAGTGGAATTATACATTATGTGTCCTTTCATGACTTATTTCACTTAGCATGATGTTTTTAAGGTTTATCGATATGTGGCATGTGTCAGAATTTCATTCCTTTTTAAGGATGAATAGTATTCCATTATATGTATATACCATATTTTGTTCATCCATTTATCCATTGATTGACATTAGGGTTGTTTCCACCTTTTAGCTCTTGTGAATAATGCTATACTGTGAGAAACCCCAAGTTTAGTTAGAAAAATTAACACGTGAACATGGATACTACCTGTGGACAACAGATTTTAAAGAGCCATAAGTCATAAAAGGACAAAAATTCACTTATTGAAAGAATACATATGGATGTTTTTAGTTTAGTGGAGGGTCAATTAGATATTCTAATATCTAATAAGGCTTTGTTTGCAAATACTTTGGCATTCCTTCCATGTTTGAAAATAGAGCTGTTTACCTTTTTGTAAGACTTAAATACAATATGATCAACATTATAATGGCAGTCTAATCCCTTGTATACATGAAAGCCAAACTGAAACATCAGCACATAATAAGACAAAAGCAAAAAAGGTATGGTTTCTGTGGCTGAATGGACCCTTAAAGAGCTAATAAATAAAAGTAGATTCCAAAGTGTTTTTACTCATTTATTTTAAATGTTCAGGTCCTTTTAGAATTGCTGCAGGCTGGAGGCATAGTTCAATTTGAAGAGAGTCGGCTCATCCGTATGGCAGAAAAGGCAGAATTGTAAGTTGCTTTGAAGCCATGTATTAGTTCCCATAGAACTATTAAATTACATTTCTCTAACTTGAAGCCCAGGTTATTTATGCATTGCTGGTTTTTTAAGAAAAGTTATGCATGTAACAACAAAAAAAACCTGGGTGCAAAAGTTTTTGCCTTACAAGTCTAGAAATTAGTTAGATTTGCAAAAATTAATAGCAAGTAAATTTGAAGTGCTTGTACATTTTAGTGTGAAAATGAAATAGCAGCCTTATGATTTATTATTTTAGTTTTTTTTACTTAAAATTTCCATGGTATTTCATAGATTTTTGACAGTTATATATATTATAAACAATGCAGAATTTAACATAGCAAATAAGATGCAATATGTTAGCACTACTATTTAGTTTGTTGAATATTTCATTTGACATATTTAATTCTGAATAGGGAAATTTCATATAATTGATTATATTGATATGTAATATATTAACTATTTTTTATGTGACGCATTGTTGCTTTAACATTTATTTTGTACCCAGCTTTGAAATTTCTTATAAACGTAGTATTCAGCAGCATCTTAAACATATATTTAGAGGAACGGCAGGTACTATAACTTCATTTAACAATAGAAATCACATCTACTATATTCATTTTCCTTAATACTAACCTCTGTGCCTGAGCAAATGTCTTGAAACAATAAGCTAATAACCACCTGACTGTTTGGTACACTGAAGTTTTTCCTTTTATGTTCTAGCTATCAAATTTGTGAATTTATGTATGAACGAGAACACCAGTATGACAAAATTATTGATTGCTACTTACGTGACCCACTAAGAGAGGTGAGTTAAGAGACACCTTTACCCTTTTTTCTTACTCAGTCCCCCTCCTCCCCTTATCAAGAAGAAATAACTATTCAGTGGGTGTAACTATTCAGTAGAAATATTTGGACATATGTTTGCTGACTTAAAGTTTTGTTCATTGTTCAATAGGGCTTAATTGAGTGCCTGCTATTAGCCAAGTATATATTGATAATTAAAACAGATATATAGTTCCTGTAATTTTATAACTTATAGTTTAGTGATGGAGATGGACAGTAAGAAAACCAAATATTTAGTTACAAATTGTGATGAGTGCTAGAGAAACTGGGTGCACCGTGAGAGGATAATGGGGAAACTGACTTATACAGAGCAGCCAGGGAAGGAATCTCAGATAAAATGACTTATAAACTGAGTTTTGGGATTTGAGAAGAAGCCAGTCAAGCCAAGAGCCGATAGAAAACTGTTGCAGGATCAGGAACAGTATATGCAAAGATCTCGAGGTGGGAAAATTTTTTGACATGTTCAAGGAACTGAATAGAGATCGTATAAATGAAGCTTAGATCATTGTAAGTTGAGCATAACGGGCAAGGGCAAAAGTGATTTGAGATGAAATTGGGAATATGGACAGAGACCACCAAAGCAAAAGAATGATATTCACTGTTAGGTTAATGAAATTGAGAGTAACATTAATTGGAACAGATTTGCAACTTCTAAGAATCTACCCTAAACTTTAAACAATTACTCTTTCTCTTTTAAGTCAGTCGTCCATCAGTTAACTATCTCCAAATGGTTTTCCATCTCCAAATAACAAATATTTACCAAGACTGGTACAGTTAGTAGATAGTGACTAAATATTGCTTGAGTGAATGAATGAATGAATTATATTGTCTTGTGCTTTTCAGGAAGAAGTCTTTAACTACATTCACAATATCTTATCCATTCCTGGACACAGCGCAGAGGAGAAGCAGTCTGTATGGCAGAAGGCAATGGATCATATTGAGGTACTGATTCAACAGAATTTTTAAAACTTTCCCATTTGTATGGCTATCTCCCAAATTAAATTTTTCTAACTAAGCAGTTGGAGGTATTATATAATTAAATTGATTTGCTTGAGGATTAACATCTTTTTCAGATAATTCTACCTCACATTTGTATTCGTAAAACCCATGTCATATACAATTTATTATATCATGACTTCTGAAAATAACTCATGTTCAACCAGCTAGTTGACAAACTGGAATTTTAGTGGGTTTTTACAGTGTTCTTAGAAATTCTGAAAGTACTACTGATCTTTTTCTCTACTGCATGACGGAGCCATTCCCCCTAGTCACCTGATGGAATTTAATAAACATTACTGCAATGAGTTGTTCTCTCTGATGTATTTCCCTTCTTTATGTAAGAGGATGATGATTCTGATTTTGTTTATGCATGCTGTTCTACAAGAGTGCAAGAGTTGACTTTGAAACTAAAAGTTCTTTTTTAAAAACTTGCTTATAGATGCTTAAGTGGAGAGACGAATACATGTGTGATGAGCATGTGATCAGAATGCATTCTAAAAAGAGGCCCAAAAATCACTCTTCACTTTTAGTTTCTTTAGGTTCATAAATACAGTATTCCTCAGAAACCAACAGAGCTAGAGATCTGTTTTAATCTGTTCTGTATTATGGGTCACTAATTATTGAAAAAAAATAGTAATGAAGGATGTTGAGGTAATTTGAGTTTTGGAAATAACATTTATATCTACAGAGTTTCTCTCCTCCTCCTTGTAGCAAGGATCAGGTAACTTCTGGTGATGGGTTTAGAGATGTAGTGAAAGATATGATTATGCAACATGTTTTAAAATTCTTTTACATATGAAAAATAAGAGCTCTGAAACTTTGAGAAAGCACTGCATGTAGTGTGAATACTTTTAGTTCCTGATAATTGTAACGTTTAGAAAGATGAGAAATGTGAACAGCATCTTATGTAAAACATCTGGTGTGAAAGGTGGTACAGTCAGTGGGCTGAAGTAATTTCCACACTTTCATCTATAGGATTGAGAACATATATATGTTATTAATTTAGTCTTATCGTATTCCTGCTAACAATAAGATCAATATATCTTGGTGAAAGAACCCAAGAAAACCTTCTTCTACTTTGAATTATATCTTTTTTTCCTCTAATCATTTTGTATTCTTTTTCCTTTCATCATCCCCTTTAAGTCTCCATAGTTACATTATGCCTCATTGTTCATTTCACTTCATCTGCATTATGCAGTGGTTTGAGCACATGGACTCCAGACATCCAGAAATGAAGCTGTGTCTCTCCACATAATGTGAAACATGATGAATTAATCAATGAGCAAACAAATTATTCAGCAGAAAACTCATACTGGAGAAGTAAGAAGTATTGTTTCTGCACAGCAATTATTTCTGCTGTTTTTCCCACATCTGCGCATTTTTTCACCTTGAACTTTTTAATACTTCTTAAGGCCACGTTAGAAATCTATAGACTCTTTTGAAGGACTTGTGTGGCTTTGGTAATGTAAATAAAATCAACATTAAATACATAGGGGGAAAGTCCTCATTATAAAGTTTTCAGACAGTCTACATAGTGTATAGATTAGTGGTTCCTAACACTTTGGGGGTTATAGACCTCTTTTGAGAATCTAGTGAAAGATTTGGACCTGTGCCTCATAGTATTGTGCTTGTGCTCAGACGCATAATTTCGTTTGCTATTTCAGGGATTCACAGACTCCCTAAAAGACATTCTTAGATTGCGTCTGTAGATTTCGGGTAAAGAATCTCTGGTAAAGATATTTTTTTCAATATGGACAACACATGTTTCATGAGATTTTAAAAAATATTTTTGATTTTGAAATATAAAAAAGAAACAAAAAAGAGCATAAAAGTACAGTTTAATAAAAAAATTAAAAAGCCAACATCCCAGAAATAGTTATTTCCAGTATCCCAGACTATTCCCATGTATCCTTTTCTTATCACAATTCACTGCCTTACTAATATAGTCATTATCCTCGTTCTTCTGATAATTTATTGCACTTTTATATATTGTTATTGCACCTGCCTGCACCCCTAAAAATATGTATTTTTGTTTTGCCTGTTTCTGAACTTTATATAAATGGAGTTATACTCTGTATTTTCTTTTTCTTAATATTTTGAGAAATTTATACATTTTATTGTTTGTAGCTAGTTCATTTTTATTACTGTATAGTGTTAAATTTTACAAGTATATCACAGTCTATCCATTATACTGATAATGGACATTTCAGTTGTTTCTAGTTTTTAACTATTAAAAGTAGTCCATCCAGGATCATGCTTACATATGCATCTTGAACACAGCTACCACATGCACTTCTCTAGAACAGTGGTTCTCAGTTTGATCCCTGGTACAACATTACAGCATCAGCTGAGAACTCGATAGAAATGCAGTTTAAGTCTTCACCTCAGACCTACTGAATCAGAAACTCTGGGGGCAGGGCCCAGCAGTACATTTTAACAAGCCCTCCTGGTGATTTTGATGCATGTTAACATTTGATAATCTCTGTTCTAGGGTCTGTAGTTGCCAATTAACTGGGATAAATATATTAAACTTAAGCAGATGCCAGCATTGTGTGAGATTTTCCATTGACTCTATATTCTTGCTAGAGTTTAAAATTTTGTCTGTCTAGTGGATGAATAATGATATTTCATTATGTTTTAAATTTACATATCCTTAATTACTAATGGGATTGATAGATTCATATTTATTGGCTGTTTAAATTTCCTTTCTGTGATGTCCTTGTTCAAGTCTTTTGCCTATTTTTCTGCTAGAATGTATCTTGTACTCATTGATGTAGGAGTTCTTTATGTATCCTGGATGTTAGTCTTTTTTTCAGTGATACATGTTGTAAATATCTTCTACTCTGTGGCTTTTTTTCTATGGTTCTTTTTAAGAAAAGTTTTTTTTTTTTAAGTAGTCAGAATAATCAATTTTTTCCTTCGGTACTGAAGAAGTCCTATATTATTGTCTAAAAGCTTTCTTGTTTTTTGTTTCATCTATAAATCTTAGATCCACCTGAATCCACTTTTGTATATGATTTGAGGTGGGGATCCAATTAATTTTTTTTTTTTTTGCGGTACGCGGGCCTCTCACTGTTGTGGCCTCTCCCGTTGTGGGGCACAGGCTCCGGACGCGCAGACTCAGCGGCCATGGCTCACAGGCCCAGCCGCCCCGCGGCACGTGGGATCTTCCCTCACCAGGGCATGAACCCGCGCCCCCTGCATCGGCAGGCGGACTCTCAACCACTGTGCCACCAGGGAAGCCCCCCAATTAATTTTTTAAAATATGGATGCCCAGTTCTCCAGCAAGTTTTTTTTCGTTTTTTCCTCCTTTTTAAAAATTGAAGTATAGTTGATTTACAATGTTTTAGGTGTACAGCAAAGTGATTCAGTTATACATATATATATTTCTTTCTTTTTCGGATTCTTTTCCATTATAGGTTATTACAAGATATTTTAATATATTTGAATATATAAACTATATTTGAATATAGTTCCCTATGCTATATAGTAGGTCTTTGTTATTTATCTTATATATAGTAGTATATATCTGTTTATCCAAAATCCCTAATTTATCCCTCCCCCCCTTCCATAAGTTTGTTCTCTCTGTATGTATGTTTGTTTCCTATGTATGTATGTGAGTCTATTTCTGTTTTGTAAATAAATTCCTTTGTATTTTTTTTTCAGATACCACATACAAGTGATATATGATATTTGTCTTTCTCTGTCTGACTTACTTCACTTAGTATTATAATCTCTAGGTCCATCCATGTTGCTGCAAATGACATTATTTCATTCTTTTTTATGGCTGAGTAATATTCCACTGTATATATATACCACATCTTCTTTATCCATTCATCTGTCTGTGGACGTTTAGGTTGCTTCCATGTCTTGACTATTGTAAATAGTGCTGCTATGAACATTGGGGTGCGTGTATCTTTTTGAATTAGAGTTTTCATTTTTTCTGGGTATATGCTTAGGTGTGGGATTGCTGGATCATATGGTAGTTCTATTTTTAGTTTTTTGAGGAAACTTATGTTTTCCATAATGGCTGCACCAATTTACATTCCCACCAACAGTGTAGGAGGTTCCTTTTTTTCCACACCCTCTCCAGCATTTACTATTTGTAGACTTTTTGGTGATGGCCATTCTGATCTGTGAGGGGATACCTCACTGTGGTTTTGATTTGCATTTTTCTAATAATTAGCCATGTTGAACATCTTTTCATAAGCCTGCTGGCCATCTGTATGTCTTCTGTGGAGAAATGTCTATTTAGGTCTCCTGCCCATTTTTCAATTTTTTTTTATATTGAGCTGTATGAGCTGTTTGGAAATCAATCCCTTTTTGGTCATATCATTTGCAGATATTTTCTCCCATTCTGTAAGTTGTCTTTTCATTTTGTTTATGGTTTCCTTTGCTGTTCAAAAGTCTGTAAGTTTGATTAAGTCCCATTTGTTTATTTTTGCTTTTGTTTCCATTACTCTAGGAGATAGCTCCAAAAAAATATTGCTATGATTTATGTCAAAGAGTGTTCTGTCTATGTTTTCCTATAGGAGTTTTATAGTATTTAGTCTTACATTTAGGTCTTTAATCCATTTTGAGTTTATTTTGTATATGGTATTAGAGAATTGTCTATGTTCATTCGTTTACATGTAGCTGTCCAGTTTTCCCAGCACCAGTTACTGAAGAGACTGTCTTTTCTCCATTGTATATTCTTCCCTCCTTGGTTGTAGTTTAATTGACCATAAGTGCGTGGGTTTATTTCTGGGCTTTCTGTCCTGTTCCATTGATCTATGTGCTAGCAACAATTGTTTTAAAAGCTCAGCAGTGCTACCTTATCATAAGTATACCAAGGATCTCTGTGTTTTGCCTCTTTCTGGGCTCTCCTCTGTTTGATTGGTCTTTGTCTCTACATGTACCACACTACTTGAAATATTGTGGTTTTATAATAAGTCTTAATGTTTTTTCAGAAAGTATTGGCTGTTTACTTCCAAATTCATTTTAGAATCAGCTTGTCAAGTTCCACCAAAAGAAATTTCTAACCTTATGATTCGGACAAGGATTACATTGAATCTTTCAATCATTTTTAATTTAATTGACATCTTTACATTGTGAGTCTTCCACCTTATGACCATTTGGTGTAACCGTTTATGGAATAACTTTCTATAAAGTTTTATAATTTCTTCTGTAGAGACTTTTCATCTACTGTTAGATTTACTGTCACAACTTCATATATTTTAGCATAACAGTGCTATTGTTAATGATTTTTTATTTATTTAAATTTATTTTATTTATTTATTTATGGCTGCATTGGGTCTCCGTTGCTGCACGCGGGCTTTCTCTAGTTGCAGCGAGCGGGGGCTACTCTCTCATTGAGGTGCGTGGGCTTCTCGTTGTGGTGGCTTCTCTTGTTGCAGAGCATGGTCTCTAGGTGTGCAGGCTTCAATAGTTGTAGCACGCGGGCTCAGTAGTTGTGGCTCGCAGGTTCTAGAGTGCAGGCTCAGTAGTTGTGGCACACAGGCTTAGCTGCTCCGTGGCATGTGGGATCTTCTCAGACCAGGGCTCAAACCCATGTCCCCTGCATTGGCAGGCAGACTCCCAACCACAGTGCCACCTGGGAAGCCTATTAATGATATTTTAAAAATTTTATTTCTAACATGTACAATGTTTACTGTAAAGATTTTTATGGAAGTCTTCTATTTCTACTATGCTGACAGTTTTCTCATGAATGAATTTTATCATCTTTTCTTCCTTATTCTATTTTTGTCATAAATTTTATTGATATTAAATCAGCCTTGAATTCTATGGGTAAATGCAACTTGAATCTGATATATTATCTTTTTTGTATATTGTTGGATTTTTTTTTTATTTATTAGTGTTCACAATTAAGACTGATCTATAATTTTCCTTTCCTTTCTTATGTTTTTCTACTGAGTTTAGGTATCAAAATTTTGCTAGCCTTATACAGTGAGCTGAAGTAGCTCCCTTTTTTCTATTCTCTGTAAGAGATTAATTGGTATTGGAATTATTTCTTCCTTAAATGATTGCTGGGCACTTACCAGTGAAGCTATTTGGGCCTGTAGTGTTTCATATGGGAAGATTTTTGACTATTCATTCAGTTTCTTTAGTGGTTAAAAATCAATGCATGTTTTCTATTTCTTTTTTTTTAAATTTATTTCTTTTTGGCTGCATTGGGTCCTTGTTGCTGCACACAGGCTTTCTCTAGTTGCGGTGAGCAGGGGCTGCTCTTTGTTGCAGTGCGCGGGCTTCTCATTGCAGTGGCTTCTCTTGTTGCCGAACACAGGCTCTAGGCACACAGGCTTCAGTAGTTGTGGCACGCTGGCTCTAGAGCACAGGCTCCGTAGTTGTGGTGCACAGGCTTAGTTGCTCTGCGGCATGTGGGATCTTCCCGGACCAGGGCTCGAACCCATGTCCCCTGCATTGGCAGGTGGATTCTTAAGCAATGCACCACCAGGGAAGCCCTTGTTTTCTATTTCTTACATCAGTTTATTAAATTATATTTTTCTAGGAATTTATCCATTTTGACTAAATATTTAAATCTTCAACAAATTAATTCATAATAGTTTCTTATCTTTTTAATGCCTGAAGATCAGTAGTAATATCCCCCTTTTCATATGTGATATTGATTAGTTGTGCCTTCTCTGTTTTGAGATATATTGTATAAAAGTAGTTTGAACTACAGTAACTTGTGTCAGCTAAGTATTATTAATATGCACATACTAACACAAAATTATTAGATACATATCACAAATGTTGCCATCACAATAACTTGTCTTATTTTTATTTGACAATATAATATGTTGATCTATAGCCAGTCTTGGCATTTTAGCCATGGAACATGCAATTGAAAAGGTAGAATAGGATCACAGAAACCAAGAAGAGAGTTTCAAGAAGAAAAGGAAAGCCTGTAGTGTCTAGGAAAGTTCAGGAGAGGGCAGGTTGGAAGTCTTAGATTTGACAGAAATAGGTCTTATTAACAGTGGTCAACCTCTTAGTCTCATTTAAGACTTATGACCTGAAGTTGATTTCTTAAGACACCTCTGGTTTCAAAATCTACCAGGCATCAGAGGTAAAGTTTTAGAATTCTTAGCTAGAGAAATTACAACTGTGTTCTTTTTTTTTTCCATTTCTTTAAGTTATTACTTTAAGCTCAAGGGTAAATTCACTGGCAGAGAATTCGGGAAGCCTTTGTTCCTTCCATTCATCCTGTAGATATCATGGCCTAAATCCAGAATTTTAGTGCTTTCATTTTCTAAGAATTCTGAATTACCTTTCATATCAAAATCTGATTGTTTACATGATGCTTTTCTAATTTTACTCATTTGCAATATGTCTTTAAATTGTGGCCCTTTATTGAGGTTTCCTGAAATGCAGTGTAGAAGCTCATGAAAATATTGAGGTAGGTGATCATACTTCACGTCTGTGGAAATTCTATTTAATTTTAACATTGAGGATTATTTTATATTTTTCTTTCATTACAGGAGCTTGTGTCCCTGAAGCCCTGTAAAGCTGCAGAGCTGGTTGCTACTCACTTTTCTGAACAGATTGAAACAGTCATTAAAAAACTTCAGGTAAACTTCACAAAATATACTGGGAAGAAACATCTAGTGGAGAGACAATTATTGAATATCCACCTATTTTGACTATAGCGATTTCTTCAGTTGATAGTTGTCTTTTAATAGCATTTTCTACACATTGTGTGTGTGTTTGTGTGTGTGTGTGTGTGTGTGTGTGTGTGTGTATTTGGAAGCAATTGTGTGATAAGCTCTGAGTCTAGAAATGAGGGAGTTCATCTTTGTGCATAACAAATATTAACATCACAGAAATATTTTTGGAAATACAACCTATAGTTACCTAGAAATCATAATCCACAGAGGGTCCTCTCCCCCCATCCCCCCACCTCTCCATATCTTTTGCCAGAGTGACTGCAACCATATTCTCTTCAGGGTTCATGTTATTTATTCAGACGTTTGTCATCCTCCTACTGGGTTAATGCTGACTATTTTTTAAAATTTATTTTATTGTTTATTTATTTATTTTTGGCTGCGTTGGGTCTTTGTTGCTGCGTGCGGGCTTTCTCTAGTTGCGGCGAGCGGGGGCTACTCTTCGTTGTGGCACGCAGGCTTCTCATTGCGGTGGCTTCTCTTGTTGCAGAGCACGGGCTCTAGGTCCATGGGCTTCAGTAGCTGTGGCACTTAGGCTCAGTAGTTGTGGCACATGGGCTTAGTTGCTCTGGGGCATGTGGGATCTTCCCAGACCAGGGCTCGAACCCATGTCCCCTGCATTGTCAGGTGGATTCTTAACCACTGCGCCACCAGGGAAGTCCCAATGCTGACTATTTAGAATTTTTCTTGGACAATCTTAGCTAGAATACAGGTATATTAATGCTGAATATTGAGATGCTCAGTTTGAAGTACTATTTAATGGACCTAGAATTTCACTTGTCACTACTGTGACAGTGCTAGTAGTGAGTTTTGCTTATTACCATTAGGGCCACAAGTGGTTAGAGATAGAGAATAGGACAAAGACAGGAACATGTAGCACAACCCAGAGTCCTCAAGTAGCAGTAATAGTAGTAGGGGTTAGGTATGCAAGAAGGAAACCAAAGCAGTGAGTGGGAGGCAGCTGACATGAGACAGAGATGTGGAATTCATTCATTTACATAGTACCGTGGTGCCACTCTGTACCCCACAGTATAGTAGGCTCTGGGGGGCACAAATAAGAATACAGTCTTTTTCTTAATTTTTCCTGTGGAACAGAGAAGCACTTATATAATGACAGCACAGTGTTATAAGCTCTGCACCAGACATATGTAAAAAAGTGCTGTAGGAATAAGAGGAGAGAGTGACAGACTGTGTGAGAAAAGCAGACGAGTTCCCACATATGCCTGAACTGGGTCTTGAATAATTGGTATCAGTCTTCTAGGCAGAGAATTGGGAAGGGCATTCTAGATAAAGGGTTCTGGGTATGTAAAGACTTGATGAAGTCTGGAAGCAACATGCATATTCAGAGGATGATGTGGTAAAGACGATGTTGGAAGAAGCATCAGATTAAGCTTACAATGGTATATTGGAGGGAAGGAGTTAAAAGTATAGAGACTGGGAAATAGACCTTTGGGGCTGATATTGAACAATCTTATATGTAATGCTAAGAAATTATGTTATATCTTCTGTGTGCTGGAGAATTACTGAAGTTTTTTAAGCAAAGGAATTATACCATTAGATTCATTTTATAGAAAATTAATTCTGTAGTATGGAGAATGGACTGGCATAAGAGAGCAGATGGAGGAGAGAACAGTTAGACCAGTTGGAAGGCAAAAGGTCTCGGCAAAAAACAGTGAGGACAGGATGAAAGCAGTGGCAGTGGAGAGGACAGGTCGAAGATACGTTTGTGAAATAAAATGTATAGGGCTTGGAAATTAGTTGAATGTGATGGGTGGAGTTAAAAACGACTCCCAGATGTAGGGTTGGTTGTCCAGCATGATGAAGTCCATTAAATCAAGATAAGGACTCATCCACTAATTCAATAAATATTTATGTACCTGCTGTGGGCCAAAACCACGATAAAGTGCTAAGGATACAAAAACATATACAGTTGACCCTTGAACAATGCGGGGGTTAGGGGTGCCAACCCCAGTGCAGTCAAAAATCCTTGTATAACTTTTGACTTAACCAAAAGCTTAACTACTAACAGCCTACTGTTGGCTGGAAGCCTTACCAATAACAGAAACAGTCAATTAACACATGCTTTGTATGTTATATGTATTATATACTGTATTCTTAGAATACGTGAATTAGAGAAAAGAAAATATTATTAAAATCATAAGGAAGAGAAAATACATTTACAGTACTGAACTAAACTTATCAATACTGTACATTTATGTCATCTTTTTATAAGATGAATCATCTGTCTGTCAGTACCCATATCAATATTGTCTTAAACAAAGTACTGTTATACATATTACTAACACTAGACATCAAAAATGAAAAGATGTGAAAAAGAAATTTGTATTTATTTACAGGTATAACAATTCATACATTGATAATGAAAAAGCAAATGTTTACTCTATGGTAGTCTAGTGTAATTGATATGATTGCTTCACAGTAGCCTAACGTATACACCAATGAGTGAATTGTTATAAAATTTTTATAGCATACAGTATTACAGTCATATTCATGACACAGTATTGGAAACATTGTTACTTTTTTAAAAAAACACATGTGATGGTGGGTTGACATGCAGTTTCTCCAATTACTAGAGAGGGGGAGAGAGAGAGGCATATTTTATATTTATTATCACTCATGCCTATGTAAGGATAGACTAGTATCTACGTATATTTTATGCATTCATGACATACCTAACTTTTTCTTAATTTTTTCACTATTGCTGGGCTATGTGGTTAGCCTGCAGGTTTTTTCAAATTGTTGCAAATCTTCCAAATTTTTTCCAGTATATTTATTGAAAAAAATTCACGTGTAAGTCAGTCCACTCAGTTCAAATCTGTGCTCTTCAAGGGTCAACTGTAAATGTATCCCTGTGCTCAAGAAGACAGGTAAGCCAAAAGATAATTGTAGAATAGTTTGACTTGAATGATGATAGAGGACTGCCCAGGATCCTGAGGAAGTACATGGAGGGTCATCCAGTCCATTCTAGTGAGGGGGGTACATTTCTGCTAAAACTACACTCAACCCACAGAGCATCTCCGCCTTTTAAAAGTCAGCAATTTTGATGAATCTTCTTGTCTATAGTGATGTTATTGTCATTTAAAATATAAGATTATCAGACTTCCCTGGTGGTCCAGTGGTTAAGACTTCTTGCTCCCAATGCAGGGGGCCCAGGTTCAATCCCTGGTCAGAGAACTAGATCCCGCATGCCGCAACTAAGAGCCCTCATGCTGCAACTAAAGATCCCGCATATGACGATGAAGATCTTGCATGCTACAACTAAGACCTGGCACAGCCAAATAAATAAATAAATATTAAAAAACAAAACAAAAACTACATTTTTTAAAAAAAATGTAAGATTATCCATTGCAGGATTTTCTTTTTCCTACAGGCTTTAAAATATTTAGAGGTAGAGAGGCTAGGTGAATGAATATAATGTCATTCATTAGACAAACATATAAAAGCTGAAATAATTTACACACACAAAAAAGGTGGCTCTTGACCATGGACTATTTGTGGAGTCTTACACATTCCTTTTAAAGAAATGAAATATTTTTTTATTGCAGAGCTTTATTGATTGTATAAGAATCCCACACAAATTTTATAAATTACCTTCACTTTTGATGGCAAGAAATATGCCTCCGACCAATTATTTTCAGAATTCTTGAAATGAAAAATAAGCCAGAATATTAAGGTATAACCAGAAGGAAAGCCATGTAAAATAAAACAAAGTGATAGGCCAGGAAAAAGATAGAAAATCAAAGACTGATAAATATATTTAAAATGTTATATTCTAAATGACACTAATCCTTTTTGGTTTTGAGATCCCCTGCTTTTTATAGGTGAAGTAGAATGTGTCAAAAAATAAAGAAAAAAGGAAAACAGAACTATAATAATTTTTGCTTAGCTTTCTTAAGAACTTAGAAACATTATTAATATTCATATAGTATTCTAAGATTTATCTCACTTAATTCTCACCTCTGTCCTGTGCAGGAGGAAGAGAAGATATTGGTGTTCTCTTTTTCACATAAGTAAACCAAATGGCTTACGAGAGTCAGTGACTTACACAAAGTCACATAGCTAAAAAGTGGAAGAAACAGAAGCTAGACGTTTTGCATATTAGTTGCTAACTTGTTTGCCATCTCTTCTGTAGTTGATTATATTGAGGAGTTAATGAGCTTTTTTGGTACTGGTTGTTGTTTGGGCCTCAGCCTCCCACCGCACCTAGATTAACTGTCTCACAGTTGGCTGTTGTCACAAGGAGGACCAGGTGAGGCAGTGTGTACCCGTCATTGTAGCCAGAGCAGTTCAGAGCACCTGCCATTCCAAGGGTCTTCATGCTGGGAAC
The DNA here is from genome assembly GCF_951394435.1 of Stenella coeruleoalba. NCBI lineage: Eukaryota > Metazoa > Chordata > Mammalia > Artiodactyla > Delphinidae > Stenella > Stenella coeruleoalba. Next base: position 62,599,522 of record NC_137150.1, read on the forward strand.
TGTTAAGGGATTTGTCTCAATAGAGGGCCTTTTTTTTTTTTTTTGGCAGGGGTGGGGTACCAATAACCAAGGTGTTTGACTTTCTTCTACTCTCAAAATTGAGTATGTGACAATGATTAGAATTACTGAGAGAAAATGACCTCCAAATGATTCTTTAGAATTCCTTAGATCTGTACAGAGGGCATAATGGAAGTAGTCATATGTGTGTGTGCTTTTTAAAGGGATATTCTAGAGTTATTTACCATGGCATAGTTTGAAGAATTCGTTTTAATATTTAATTGTATTTTTTATTGTTTTCCTCTTCAGAACCAGGTTTTGCTTTTCAAATTTTTGAGGAGTCTTCTTGACCCAAGGTATGTTAATAAAATTTAGTTTTTCATAATACATAGATGAGAAATCAAAGGAAATAAATTGAGTTGAAGAAACTGGCTCATGATATCCAAATAGTATAGTCAGCTCTTGATTTTTAATATTAACAGGAGTAATAGTTACAGAGATTATTCTAAATACATGATTGGAAAATTGATTACATCTTGAAGGAATACTTTTGTTTCCATTTGAACATGAGCATACATGATGAGTTGTTATCAATGTAAAGAAAATAATGAAGGTGTGCCATGAGGACATGTTTCAGGAAGAGTTTGATGACCATCTAGCTTCCGCTGTCTCTGGTAGCATCACTCCTTCTGATTCCTTTTTCCATGCTGTAGATTGATAGCTTTACTTTTCAAAGTAAACACCTAGTTCCCAGCCCACCTCTAAATGTATTACCTTTTATTTTAGTTTATTTTTATTATTATTATTTTTTTTTTGCGGTACGCGGGCCTCTCACTGTTGTGGCCTCTCCCGTTGCGGAGCACAGGCTCCGGACGCGCAGGCTCAGCGGCCATGGCTCACGGGCCCAGCCGCTCCGCGGCATGTGGGATCTTCCCGGACCGGGGCACAAACCCGTGTCCCCTGCATCAGCAGGCGAACTCTCAACCACTGCACCACCAGGGAAGCCCTGTATTACCTTTTAAACTTTTATTTGAATTGTTTAGTTTTAAATAACTTTCCTGGAGGTGTGAGAAGGAAAGTTTAAATGTTTTTTTAAGTGCTGCTGTAGTACTCATCAAATAAAAACTAACCCAAGGAGATGATGAAATTAGTAATGGATTTGTTAGCAAAGTAGCTCCATATGTGAGATCTTAACGTCTTCCTGTGACAACGTGGAGTACACTGGGAGCTGAGTGTAGTATTTAACATCCTCTAAGACAGTCACTCTTAACCAGAATTGTGTGTCACAATAACCTAAGAAATTAAAAAAATATAGTTGCCTGGCCCCAACCCCACAGAATCATTGTGATATACTTCTAGAGTTAAGCATCACTGGCCTAAATGTAATATTCCAGGGTGACATAGCTTTCACATCACACATACCAATTTTTAAGTTGCATTAAAATGTACACTAGCCATTGGAAATGGTCATATACTTACTTTAGAGATAATATTATAAAAATAGAAAGTTTTGGTAATTCTAGTATTCTGTGCTATTTTTAAATACCAAAATACCAGGAGTTTTGTGGATTGTAATAATTTTTTGAAATTTCAGTCATTTAAACCTTAAGCAGGCTACGGTTCATTTAAATTTAGTCATACAGATGTGCATATGTAGATGTTGAGAAGAGCAGTCTGACTACATACCCTCCTGAACTTCAGTTCAATACCTTTTCAAAGTATCTGTGCTTTAATTCCCTGTTCTCAGAAATTACTGAAGCTAGACATCTATTTTTATTTTTATGAATCATTTGTACTTCCCTCAGATCCAGTTTGGGCCCTAGTCTACCCCTAGAATTAACTAGGAGATACCTTAGAATTAGGGTTAGGGGTAAGAGGGAAGGAAGAGAGCTGGGAGAAGGATGGGGGAGCTGGGGGTGGAGCTGAGAGAAGGGGGAGGGGGCCGAGGAGGACTGAGCTAGATGGAAGAGGAAGGAGGGCCCAGCCCTTTCTCTGGAGCCCCTGTACCTTTTCTCCCATAGCAAAATTCCTTCTGTTCCTCTTTTGCTTCCTCCAGTGTCAGATCCATTCTCTTAGGACCTGACTCCTCTCCCCCTAGGATAATTTATTTTAACCAAGTCCTTGTTCTCCATCCATCCTACCTGGAGAGACTCAGGCTGGAAGGACAGAGAAGCTCATCTTTGAACTCGACCTTTTCTCACATGTAACAAAGTACAGAAGACAATGGTGACCAAATCTTAATTTTTTTAATTAAGGAAAAATATTAGGTAATATAAATATCAATATAGTCATTTGCTTTGATATTGAATTTAGTTAAACTTCACAGTAATAAAAATGGCAAATCACAAGAGTATCAGAGGTCTTCCATGGAAAGTCTTGCTCTGTTATTACCTATACCTAGATTGTAAATATGTTATAGGTAAGATCCTTTAGAAGTACTATGAAAGTTGTTTTGTTCACTAGCGAACCACGAATAATTTTACATTTACTCGGTGTATTTTATCTCCCTAAACTAACTCCAACCCAGGATAATTAACTCTAAGTTAACTTGTCACCCATTATTCCTTTCTGTCCTATCAGTTCAGCTGCAAGGCCCTCTCTCACCTACTTCAGAGAGAAGCAGTGCACCCACAGTCCTGACTCTTCCCTCTCTCCCAAAAGCAATATGACCCGGAATGTCCTCGCTCTTGACAACAGCTAAATGGCCAGCTCTGCTTTAGCCTAGAGAAATGAAGAGTTGACAGAGATTCTCCCCTTGACCAAACTTTAGTCAGCCTCCTCTGAGCCCTCTGCTCCACTAGGTCTGACCTTGGGCTTCCATCTCTGTTTTTGTAGAGTCTGTTTTTAGCAAGAATCCTGTTAAGTCAGTTTAGCTAGAATCCTCACCCTCAATATGTGATCAGCCTTGATATCTGTCCAAATTTCTCTCACACACACACACACACACACACACACACAGCCAGGTAATATGTGATCATCCTGGCCTGCCTTCAGCAAGAATTCTGTTAGGTCAGTTTTTCAAAGAATTATCCTACCCTCCTAGTAATTCTCCATCCATTGACTGCCCCACTCCCACCCCATGGCTATAATCTCTACTTTTTCTTGTTGTATTTGAGTTGAGCCCAGTCTCTCTCCTTTACTGCAATACCCCATTGTAGTGTTCCCTATCATGAGAGTCCGAATAAATTCTGCTTTACTGTTTTAACAAGCATCATGGATAAGTTTTTCTTTAACAGAACCTTGAATTAACAAGACAGATAACTTTAGCTCCACCTTTAAAAAGAGCACTCTTTCAAATTGATCCACCATATCCAGGATGCCAAAAATCTAGTAGTGTTCCGCTTTGAGAGTCCCAGTCCAGAATCCATCATATTGTATTGGCCAAAAAGTTCGTTCGGGTTTCCCTAACGAACTTTTTGGCCAACCCAATACTTTATCCTCTTATTTTATGTCTTATATAGGAGGCAGGCGTCCATTAAGATTATGCTGTAAATTTATTTTAAATTTGATGTTTGGCATTTCAGTACAATCATTTTTATATAAACAGTATTTTAAATGATGGTGTCCCAGACTAACCCATAAAAGCCTGTTTGACCCACAATGTAAATAAATAATACCAGTGAGGGGAGGGGAAAATTTTTTTTTCTTCTACCCTTCTGTGTCCTAGACAGATTGAGAAGAGAAAAGCATACAAATTTATTGAGTGTTTTATGTGACCCGGGAGTCTTCATAAGGAAATGAAGACCTGAAGACGTACTTAAACCTGAGCGTTTTGTGCTAGGTTTGATGAAGGGTAGAAAGTCATAGGCAAATGTGATGGGACTGAAGGATATGAGCTAAGGATGATAAACTGGGGGAGACTTAGCAAGACGTGTTTGTTTGGATTCCTCTGAGTGTCCCTCCATTTTCAGAGATGAGGATGCTCCTCTCCTCCAGAAAGAGAGAGTACCTTTCCTAAGATGGTCTTATGATCTGCTTCACAGGAGAAGGGGAAGGGCAGAGAGTCCTTCCTGCACCTGACATTTCTCAAATTCCTTGAGCTTAAAATATTCAATATGCCAACATACCATATTTTGGGGAAGCATGTCCTGAACCCCATCACTAATAATACGTACATTGAATTCTGGATTGAGGGGGAGAGCAAGGTTAAGAAGGTTGAGTTCAGAGGAGGTGCTTCTTGAGCCTGCCTTAGACAAAGTTTTGAATTATAGAAAGTTTGTCTTTGATGCCCTTTGAACTCTGCCTCCTTCCACTCTGTCCTCTTCTTTCAAGGGTTGCAGGGTGCACACACTTCTTTAAGCTCTACACTTTATAAGCACACTCGGATATATAGTATTGTGCCTAGGTAGATTTTTTGAATCTAGAATTACCTTCTTCTATGCCCCAATCAAAACAATCACAACTAATTGCTAATTGCTTGTCAATGCGACACTTTTACAGTGGGAGTGTACAATTAACATATGAATACAATGAAGTATACACAATGATGAAAACACCCTTTTCCAATACCATTTGACCTCAAGGGTAAGAAGAAAGGTTGTGTGGACTAGATTACATTAAGTCTCTGAATGATTTCCCATCACACTTTAGCCTTTGTAAATGAGTACGCTTGTTAACTAATCTCAAGTAAAGGATTAGAGTCTTTCCAGGTACTGGGAAAACTGAAGTGGGAATCTAGGGGAGTATAGAAAAAGGTATTTAGGGACAAAAGAATATCAAGAATAGGTAGACTGGTACTGCCTAGCAGTTTTTCCTGGCAGACAGCTTCAGACTATTTTTGCCTTTGATTCTTCCCTTTCTGTTCTTCTTAAGCAATAGGATTTTTTTTTAACTTTCAGTTTTTTCCTTTCATGAAGCTCCTATAGCAGCATTCTAGAGAGTAGAGAAAATGAAAGAAAGTTATTTTGAGATGGTGACTGCTTGTATATATGTGTCATAGCAGAAAATTGCTTTTTTTGCTCTTGCCCCCAAACCCTGAGTTAGTAGGATCCTCATTCCTGTGTGTGTGTGTGTGTGTGTGTGTGTGTAGTTTATGCACATTTGATTTAACATTTATATGTATTTATTGAGTTGTTTCTAAAGGAGTGACTTATTTTGTCAACAGCATGTTTTAGGGAACTAATAATCTAGTTGAATTCTCATGTGTATTTCTCTATTTTCTTTATCCAATTTCTTTAAGTTACCTTTGCTCTGTAAATAATGTCCTCTGTAGAATTAATTGACCTACAAAGATATTGGTGGCATTTGTATGTAGAAAGATTAGATAGTTTTGAAGGGAGGGAGGTTAATCCTCCAGAAACAAATTATTTGCCTGAATTGAGGCCAACAGCCTGGGAGAAAGGGTTTGCATCCTCTTCCAATTCCCTTCTTTGGGACAACTGCTACATAAAGCCCTACCCCACGCCCACTCCCTGTGTGCATTCCTGCTGGCCAAGATTTCTCACAGGACTTCTCCTGATATACTTACATCCAGATGCAGGTCCTTTGTGCAGTGGGGATGTTTGAAGGATAATGCTAAAGGACACTGATGGTTTTTGTGGGGCTATGAGCTTCATAAGGAATAAAGAGAATGTGCAAGTGTATTTATAGTCAAAATATTTTCCTCAGTACAATTTTCTTGGTAATGTCCATTTAGCCTTTGTTAACAACGTCCTGGAGGCCTCTGAAATATATGGTATGATTTTCTTGCAGGAAAATAACACATGAAACGTTGTACTGTATTTCTAAGTCTTTAATCAAAATAAAGTAAAAAATTGAACATTGCTAAGGAAATGAGTATCTTTGCCAAGGAGCAAAACATAGATTATGGAAATGGTTATACATTGGATTTAAATTGAATCTGTCACTGTTTCTGTGGATGATTCTGAAGGGATATTTTAAGATATTGACACAGTGTTGAAATAGCATATTTCAAAGTTAAAAAAAATAGAACATTATATATATTCATGAACTTTGACATATAAAAATGCATTCCTACCTCAGTGAGTGCCGTCTGCTTGGCCAGGCTCACCACCAGATATCGTTATCTTTGTTAGTATTTTTGCCAGCAGCTCAAATTCAACCTTCTAAATCCTAACACATCATCATCTACTAATCTTCTTTTAGGTAAATGGATGGATGGATAGATAGTTTACATGCATTTATATCTTTATTCCTTAATTTAATAATTCTTTATAATGAGATTGCTATCTGCTAAGCAATGTGTGAGAGGTTGAAATGGTTCAAAATTATACTCAAAATTATACTCAGTCTAAACCTGTTCCTCCTACTTTATTTTCTCTCTTAGCAAATGGCTGTATGCACCCATTTATTTTATTTAAAAATTTACTGAGTAACTACAGCATACTAAGCACTGTGACAGGCATGGGAGATAAAATGGTGAATAAGGTGGGACCCTGCCTTCAGAGGCAATTGCAGTGTGTCTTAAATAAAATCCTTGGTGTGATGATGAATTTTTAACTTTCCTTTACCAACTCCACTGCACCTTCTCAGCCACACGACACAGAACCAGTCAGTCATCACAATGTACCTCTTGTATATCTCGTACATGTGAGTCCTTCTCTTGTCCACCCCCTCCGCCCTGGTTCAGGCCCTCAGTATCTCTCTTCTGGTCTTTTTTGCTGGTCTCCTAACCAGCCTTCTTAATTCTTCTACTTCCATTTTCAAATAGGCAAATAATGATAGTGTTTCCTTTCCCCTTCTCAAAGTTCTTTTAGTTTCCATTATCCAGGGTAAAATCTGAACTCCTTATGGTGTAAAAGACCCTTCTTGATCTTATTCAGGCATATCGGTTCAGCTTAATTTTCTTCCATCCTGCCATTTCTCTTTTCTCCTTTATTCCTCAGTAGTACTGAACTTTTTGTTCATGGGGTACACTACACAGGGTTGTTTTGCCCACCCTTTGAATATGTGTTCCTCCCTTTTATTCCACTTTGTTTTCTTTCTTTTCATAGTTTTATCTATATGTATTAAGAGGTCTAAGGTTGTATGTGTGCTTTGATCCAGTGATTCCATTTTGGAAAATATATTTTAAGGAAATACCATAAGAAAAAGGTAGTTAATATTGAAATATCCGTATTAACATTTATATAGTGAAAAAACTGTTTAAAAAAGTAGATGGGGGAGATAGCTATATAAATGGTAAGGTATATGCACATAATTAAATACCAAATTGGCAAACATGGCAATGTGAATGTTTAAATAATGCTAAACTGGAAAAATACATAACATTAAATGGTATGCACACATACTGTTTGTGTGTATGATTGAATGATAATCAGATGATGTGGTTAGATGTAGGTAACTTAATGCTCACCATATTCTTTGCCCCCACTAATTGCTTAGTTAATAATAGAAATTTAGATTGATACGTTAATAATAAAAATGAGAGCAATTGTTAGGAGTTTGGAATGGTCTGCTCTTTGCCTTTAGAATTTCTGAAACAATGAAAACTGGCATGTGAGTGCTACAAACTAAAGTTTCAAAAACTTTGCTTCATTGATATTTAAAGAAATCCTTCCAAATACCCATATTTTTCTATTTACAATGAAAAGGACACATATTAAGGTACTTTGTGGCTTTTACAAAATCCTACCCTTTCTTCTGTTTATACTATTTTTTATTCATCACCCTTGTTTTTTGTTTCTTTTTGTTTGTTTCCTACTATTTTTATGCCTCCTCTGACTTTAACTGAGTGTTTTGTATATGATTCCATTTTTTGTCTCTCTTAGTATATTAATTATACTTCTTTTAAAAAACTTTTCCTAGTGGTTGACTTTCCATTTTTCGATTGGGCTGTTTGTTCTTTTGTTGTTGAGTTGTACGAGCTGTTTGTATATTTTGGGAATTAAGCCCTTGTCGGTCCCATCCTTCACAAATATTTTCTCCCATTCTGTAGGTTTTCTTTTCCTTTTGTTTATGGTTTCCTTTGCTATGCAAAAGCTTGTAAGTTTGATTAGGTCCCATTTGTTTATTTTTGCTTTTATTTCTATTGCCTTGGGAGACTGACCTAAGAAAACATTGGTGCAATTTATGTCAGGGAATGTTTTGTCTATGATCTCTTCTAGGAGTTATGGTGTCTCGTCTTGTATTTAAGTCTTTAAGCTATTTTGAGCTTATTTTTGTGCGTGGCATGAGGGTATGTTTTGACTTCTTTGATTCACATGCAGCTGTTCAACTTTCCCAGCACCACTTGCTGAAGAGACTGTCTTTTTCACATTTTATTTTTTGGCCTCCTTTGTTGAACATTAATTGACCAGAGGTGTGTGGGTTTATTTCTGGGGGTCTCTATTCTGTTCCATTGATCTGTATGTCTGTTTTTGTGCCAATACCACACTGTTTTGATTACTGAAGCTTTGTACTATTATCTGAAGTCTGGGAGGGTTATGCCTCCTCAGAATTGCCTTGGCAATTCTGAATCTTTTATGGTTCCATATAAATTTTAGATTTATTTGTTCTAGTTTTGTGAAAAATGTCATGGGTAATTTGATAGGGATCACATTAAATCTGTAGATTGCTTTGGGTAATAGGGCCATTTTAACAGTACTGATTCTTCCAATCCAAGAGCATGGAATATCTTTCCATTTCTTTGAATCATCTTTAATTTCCTTTATTAATGTTTTGTAGTTCTCAGCATGTAAGTCTTTCACCTCCTTGATGGAGTTTATTCCTGAATATTTTATTTATTTATGATGCAATTTTAAAAGGTATTAATTTTTACATTCCCTTTATGCTGTTCCATTGTTAGTGTAAACACATGCAACTGATTTCTGTATGTTAATCTTGTATCCTGCTATGTTGCTGAATTCATTTATCAGTTCTAGTAGTTGTTGTGTGGAGTCTTTAGGGTTTTCTATATATAGTAGAAAACTATGTCATCTGCATACAGTGACAGTTTTACCTCTTCCCTACCAATTTGAATACCTTTTATTTCTTTTTCTTGTGTGATTGCTGTGGCTAGGACTTCCAGTACTATGTTGAAGAGAAGTGGTGAGAGTGGGCATCCTTGCTCCAGATTTTAATGGGAAGGCTTTCAGCTTTTCACTGTTGAATATTATATTGGCTGTGGGTTTGTCATAAATAGCTTTTATTATGTTGAGATATGTTCCCTCTATACCCATTTTGTGAGGGTTTTTATCATGAATGGCTGTTGAATTTTGTCAAATGCTTTTTCTGTATCTATTAAGATGATCATGTGGTTTTTGTTGATGTGGTGTATCACATTGATGATTTGCATGTGTTGAACCATCCTTGGGACCCTGGGATGAATCCAACTTGGTCATGGTGTATGACCTTTTTTATGTATTGTTAGATTCGGTTTGCTAATGTTTGTTGAGTTTTTGCATCTATATTCACCAAAGATATTGGCCTTTAATTTTCTTTTTTGGTAGTGTCTTTGTCTGGTTTTGGTATCAGGGTGATGGTGGCTTCATAGAATGTCTTTGGGAGTATTCCTTCCTCTTCAGTCTTTTGGAAGAGTTTGAGAAGGATCGGTATATGTTCTTCATTGTACATTTGGTAGAATTTCCCAGTGAAGCCATCTGGTCCTGAACTTCTGTTTGTAGGGAGTTTTTGTAGCAATTTTTTGTATGTTACTAATGCTCTTCCAGTTACTAATGCTGTTCCAGTTCTTTATATAAGGAGTTTTAGTTCAGAAATTCTGAAGAGAAGATAGGACCCCCAGAAGAAACTGACTTCTTTTGAAGGTAGAGAGAAGATGATTCTTATATCTCCAATGAACTGCAGTTGATTTTTCTAAATAGTTCCAGTAGTGTCCACCATGGTAAAATGAATACTCCCACAGCTTTTGTGTAGGCATTATGAATAGTGGGCTTTGTGAGTGCCTGGCATACAAGGCAAATGAACCATAAATTTTGTATAACCTAATATTCATCCACTTATTTGTTTTAACAACAACCAAATAATTAGCCCTTGCTACATGGAAGACACTGTTGTAGGCTTTAAGAATTCATTAGTGAGAAGGTACTGGTGCCTACCCTCACAGAATTTATAGTCTTTTAGAGAAGATAGATAATTGAAGAAGTAATTACAACATGATGTGATTGGTGCTATAAGGGAAGTTTAGTAGGGACAGTTGTTGAAACTAGAAGATGGCTTATTATGTATAGTTACTCATGGATCAAATTGTTTAAACTAAATTGAGTCATCTTTGTTTCTTTTAGAGCAACAGTACAACTTCAGTATGATTAGAGGAGCCTCCACTGAATATCATTTCCTTAATTATTCAATGTAAATTGAGAAATATTGTGATTTAGAATGTTTCTGATGTAGTGTATAGTTCACCTTAATAACCTAAGTAACATTAAGACTTTTAATTCATGATTTTACTTGATCAAAAGGTAGTCTTGGTTTTAAGGTAACATACTTTTCACCTGCAGCTTTAATTATGGTATGATTAAATAATGCTACTGTCTTGCCTTTTCTGTTTTCAGGGAAGGTATTCATGTAAATCAAGAATTGCTGCAGATATCTCCTTGTATTACAGAGCAGTTCATTGAGCTGTTGTGTCAGTTCAGCCCAAACCAGGTTATAGAGACACTGCAAGTCCTTGAGTGCTACCGCCTAGAAGAAACTATTCAGGTAAGACCAGTAATGTAGAGAAGGCAAGAGTAAACTTTTCTTTATTGCTCACCATTTTACAGATGAACACAGGGAGATTCATATATTAAATCAGTTGGCTAAGTTTATACCTAGTAAGTGCTAGCACCAGAGATGGAACCCAGATAGTTTGACTCCATCGTGCATGCTCTGCATTGCTGTGTTATTGCCTTTCTGTTTGTTCTAGTAGAGTCAGAAACAGCACATGTCCATCATTGTTGTTCATCAAGTTTCACAGGCATTCTAGCCAACAGGATAAACATAGAAAAAGGAATACAGTAAAAATATTAAGAGAGAAAAACTAAGCTCTACTTGCAGGCACTGATGGTTAGATAGTCCTGTTGTGCCATGTGACTTATAAGGCTAGAAGGCAATTACACAGTCATTGCCTTGATTCTCTTTCCTTGTTTTCTCCTGTTTCCAAATTGAAATGAGTGTGTGTGTGTGTGTGTGTGTATGCACATATGTACATATGTATACATACACACATATTCTAATCTACCATGAGGCTAGTATGTTCCCTGTTTAAAATTTGTTTTTAAGCTACCTTTATATTGTTGCTATCAATACTCATGAAACAGTAACCCGTATTTTCTGCATCCATGTCCTAAACTGCCCACACAATTAAAATTTTTTTAATTATAAAATATTTCAAAATACATAGAAATGTGCAAAATGGGTGCATATATTCCCACCAACCCAACTTTATAGATGTTAATGTTTTGCCATACTGGCTTCAGATCTTTGTTGTTTGTTTTAGAAATAAAGCATCCTTTATCTGTCATGTCTCACCTGAGGTTACCGCCAACCTGAAGATGGGAAGTTTATCCTTCCCATCCGTTTTAAAAATTTTTCCTGTATATGAATTTACCTATATAACACAAGGTACAGTTCTGTATGTTTTTAAAATTTGTATTAATGGTATCATACAGTAATATCCTATTGCAAATTTCTTTTTTATTAATTTTTTATCTTTCAGTTTTTAATACATATAGCTCTAGTTCATTCATTTTAATGATCATATAATAGTCTATTGAATGACTGTGCCACAGTTTATATATTTTCCTATTTACAGACATTCAGAGTGTTTCCAGTCTTTTGCCATTATAAACAATGCTACTTTGGACATCTTTGTACATGCCTTCTTTGTGCCCATCTGAGATTTCTCTAAGTAGTATGCCTGGAAGTGGAATTCTTTAGACAATACAGTAGCTTAATTCTGTTCATATTACCAAGTTGATTTATTTGTTTCCAGTCTCATCATCAGTATTTGAAATTTGCTGTTTTTCCACATCCTTGCTGATTTCTAGTATTTTTAGACTTCTTAATTTTTGCCAGTGTGATGATTATCATTGCTTACTCATAACACTGCATATCTTTCCATATCTTTAATGACACTTTGGGTTTTCTTTTCTCTGAATTATCCATTCATGTCATTTGCCCAGTTTCCTATTGAGGTTTTGCCCTTCTGTTACTGATTTCTAGAAGTTCTTTCTAATTTCTGGATCTCTAGTCCTTTGCTGATTTTATATGTTGGAGATGCCTTCTTCCAGTCTATCATGGCATGTCTTTTAACTTGGTTTTTAGTGACTTCTATTTTAATTTATCAGTCTTTTCCTTTAACGTTAAAATTTTGTGTGTGTGACTTTTATTTCCTTTCCTAATTTAATGGCATTAAGGATATCCTCTTATATGAGTTTTATAGTTTGGCTTTTTTCATTTAGGCTTTTAATCCATCTGGAATTTATTTTTGTAAACAGATCAAGAGAGGGATTTATATTTTTTTTCCATGTGGATGGCTAATGGTCCATGTGGCATTTTCTTGTCCTTTCTTCACTTATTTATAATGCCATACTGCTGTACACCAAACTCCCAAATATACACAGAATGTGAATTCTGTTCTATTCTTTTGGTCATTTGTCTTTCCCTATACCCATGGCACATATTTTAATTAACACAGCTTTAAAATCAGCTTTATTATTTGGAAGAAGAGTCTTCCCTCCTCATTCTTTTTCTTTAAAATTCTTTGGCTACTCTTGGCCTCTTACTATTTCGCATAAAATTAGGAATCACATTGTCACATTCCTATAAAAATAACATATTCTTCTGGGATTTTGATGAAAACTACATTGAATTTATAGATTAATTCAGGGAGGATTGACATCTTATGGTCTTCACATTCAGGAACATGGTTGTCTTTTTGAAATGCCTTTTACCCACTTTGGTGAGGTTTTATAACTAAAGTTATAAAATATAATACTTTACATAAGGCTCTTGCACATTTTCCTCAATTTGTTCTTAGATACTTTTTGTTAACGTTGTAAAAGGAAATTTAAAAAAAAATTTTATTGGAATATAGTTGATTTCAATGTTGTGTTAGTTTCATATGTACAGCAAAGTAATTCAGTTATACATATACATGTATTCATTCTTTTTTAGATTCTTTTCTCATATAGGTTATTAATATCACAGAATATTGAGTAGAGTTCCCTGTGTCATACAGTAGGCCCTTGTTGGTTATCTGTTTTATGTACGGTAGTGTGTATGTGTTAATCCCAAGCTCCTGATTTATCCCCCCACACGCCCCCACGTTTCCCCTTTGGTAACCATAAGTTTGTTTTTGAAGTCTGTGAGTCTGTTTCTGTTTTGTAAATAAGTTCATTTGTATCATTTTTAAATTAGACTCCACATATGAGTGACATCATATGATATTTGTCTTTCTCTGTTTGACTTACTTCACTTAGTATGATAATCTCTAGGTCGACCCATGTTTCTACAAATGGCAGTATTTCATTCTTTTTTATGGCTGAGTAATATTCCATTGTATATATGTATCACATCTTCTTTATCCATTCCTCTATTGATGGACATTTAGATTGCTTCCATGTCTTGGCTATTGTAAATAGCTCTGCAACGAACATTGGGGTGCATGTATCTTTTTAGATTATGGTTTTCTCAGGATATATGGCCAGAAGTGGGATTGCTGGATTATATGGTAGTTCTATTTTTGGTTCTGTAAGGAACTTCCATACTGTTGTCCATAGCAGTTGTACCAATTTACATTCTCACCAACAGTGTAGGAGGGTTCCCTTTTCTCCACACCCTCTCCAGCATTTATTGTTTGTAGACTTTTTGATGATGGCCATACTAAGCTATGTGAGGTGATACCTCATTGTAGTTTTGAGTTGCATTTCTCTGATAATTAGTGATGTTGAGCATCTTTTCATGAGCTTTTTTGGACATCTGTGTGTCTTCTTTGGAGAAATCTCTGTTTCGATCTTGTGCCCATTTTTTGATTGGGTTGTTTGTTTTTTTGACATAGAGCCACATGAGCTGTTTGTAGGTTTTGGAGATTAATCCTTTGTCAGTCACTTTGTTTGCAAATATTTTCTCTCATTCTGTGGGTTGTCTTTTTGTTTTGTTTATGGTTTCCTTTGCTGTGCAGAAGCTTTTAAGTTTAATTAGGTCCCATTTGTTTATTTTTGTTTTCATTTCCATCACTCTAGGAGACGGAGCCAAAAAAATATTGCTAAGATTTATGTCAAAGAGTGTTCTGCCTATGTTTTCCCCTAAGAGTTTTATAGTGTCTGGTCTTACATTTAGGTCTTTGATCCACTTTGAGATTATTTTTGTGTATGGTGTTAGAGAATGTTCTAATTTCATTCTTTTACATGTAGCTGTCCAGTTTTCTCAGCATCACTTCCTGAAGAGACTGTCTTTTGTCCATTGTATAGTCTAGCCTCCTTTGTTGTAGATTAATTGACCATATGTGCATGGGTTTATTTCTGGGCTTTCTATCCTGTTCCATTGATCTACCATACTGTTTTGATTTCTGTTGTTTTGTACTGTAGTCTGAAGTCAGGGAGTCTGATTCCTCCAGCTTTGTTTTTCTTTCTCAGTATTGCTTTGGCTCTTTGGGGTCTTTTGTGTTTCCATATAAATTTTATAATTTTTTGTTCTAGTTCTGTGAAAAATGCCATTGGTAATTTGAAAGGGATTGCATTAAATATGTAGATTGCCTTGGGTAGTATAGTCATTTTGACAATATTGATTCTTTCAATCCAAGAACATGATATATCTTTCCAACTGTTTGTGTCATCTTCGATTTCTTTCATCAGCATCTTATAGTTTTCAGAGTATATGTCTTCTGACTCCTTAGGTAGCTTTATTCCTAGTTATTTTATTCTTTTTGATGTGATGGTAAATGAGATTCTTTCCTTCATTTCTCTTTCTGATCTTTCATTGTTATGTATAAGAATGAAAAAGATTTCCGTGTATTAATTTTGTATCCTGCAACTTAACCAAATTCATTGATGCATTCTAATAGTTTTCTGGTAGCATCTTTAGGATTTTCTACGGATAGTATCATTTCATCTGCAAACAGTGATGGTCTTATTTCTTCTTTTCCGATTTGGATTCTTTTTATTTCTTTTTTCTTCTCTGATTGCTGTGGCTAGGACTTCCAAAACTTGTTGAATAGAAGTGTTGACAGTGGTTATCCTTGCCTTGTTCCTGATCTTAGAGGGAACGCTTTCAGCTTTTCACCATTGAGAATGATGTTAGCTGTGTGGTTTTCATGTATGTCCTTTATTATGTTGAGGTAAGTTCCCTCTATGCCCACTTTCTAGAGAGTTTTTTTTTATCATAAATGGGCGTTGAATTTTGTCAGAAGTTTTTTCTGCACCTATTGAGATGACATATGGTTATTTATTTATTTTTGGCTATGTTGGGTCTTCGTTGCTGTGCCGTGGGCTTTCTCTAGTTGTGGTGAGTGGGGGCTACTCTTGGTTGCAGTGCGCGAGCTTCTCATTGTGGTGGCTTCTCATTGTGGAGCATGCTAGGTGCATGGGCTTCAGTAGTTGTGGCACGCGGGCTCAGTAGTTGTGGTTCGTGGGCTCAGGCTCAGTAGTTGTGGCACATGGGCTTAGCTGCTCCACGGCATGTGGGATCTTCCTGGACCAGGGCTCGAACCCATGTCCTCTGCATAGGCAGGTGGATTCTTAACCACTGCACCACCAGGGAAGTCCCGATCATATGGTTTTTATTCTTCAGTTTGTTAATGTGGTGTATCACATTGATTAATTTGTGGATACTGAAGAATCCTTGCATCCCTGGGATAAATCCCACTTGATCATAGTGTATGATCCTTTTAATGTATTGTTGGATTCAGTTTGCTAGTATTTTCTTGAGTATTTTTACGTCTATATTCCTCAGTGGTATTGGCCTGTAATTTTCTTTTTTTGTGGTACCTTTGTCTGGTTTTGGTATCAGGGTGATGGGGGCCTCATGGAATGAGCTTGGGAATGTTCCTTCCTCTGCAGTATTTTGGAAGAGTTTCAGAAGGATAGGTGTTAATTCTTCTCTAAATGTTTGATGGAATTCACCTGTGGAGCCACTGGGACCTGGACTTCAGTTTGTTGGAAGTTTTTAAATCACTGTTTCAATTTCAGTACTTGTGATTTGTCTGTTCATATTATCTATTTCTTCCTGGTTCAGTCTTGGATGGTTGTATCTTTCTAAGAATTTGTCCATTTCTTCCAGGTTATACATTTTATTGGCATAGAGTTGTTTGTAATAGTGTCTTATGGTTCTTTGTATTTCACCCGTGTCAGTTTTAACTTATTTTTCATTCTGTTGTTAACTCCTTCTTGTGTATTTTAAATTTCAGTTATTGTATTCTTGAGATTCGATCATTCTTTTATATATTTTCTATTTCTTTTTTGCAGTTATCATTGTGTTCATCCATTATTTTCCCATGTTCAGTTAGCATTTTATTACTAATGCTTTGAACTCTTTCTAGGTAAATTATTTATCACTTTTTAAATTTGTTTCCCACCTCCTTAATGAATTTACCTTTTTCTTTCATCTGAAACATATTCCTCTCTTTTTATATCTTGCTTGACATTCTCTGTTCTTCTGTGTGAGATTATGTGAAACAGTTCCATAGCCCAGTCTTGAAGGCATGTCCATATGTGGGAGCATCTCTATGAAGTCTGCTTGTCCCCAGTGGCATTGGTGGAAGAGCTAATTTTAAAGTGAGCATAGGCTGCATCTTTCCCTATTATGTGCTACAAGGCACTGTATTGCTGGCATGTAGGGCTAGAGTCACTGCCTTATTTAAGGGGTGGTGCCGAGGCCTAAGGGTCTGGAGCAGGATCTTTGAGCAAGTTGGGCTTCTTCCCAGTGTGATGGTGGTGTTCGCCATGGTTGGGGATATGGCTGGGACCTAAGGGTTTGGGGCTGCACTTCTAAACTTGTTCCACTTCTTCCCTGGTATGCGCACATTGGGTAGAGGCAGGGTCAGGACCAGAGCAGTAGGAACCACACTAATAAGCTGTTTCCACTTCTACCTTTGTGCAGTTGTACCAGCAATGGCAGTCTCCACCCTAGCTGGAGGCAGGACAAGGACCTGAGTTGATTCCACTCCTTCCCTAGTGCTTGCACATATTTGTGTGCAGGCAGTGACAGTCTCTGACGGGGCTGGAAGAAGGGTTATAGTCCAAGCAGCCTCTGCTCCCTCCCAAGTACAGGCATGCATGCTAGTATCTGCAGTGGCTCTCTCTGCTCTGGCTAGATGCAGGGCCATGGTGTGAGGTGGGCTCCACTCCCTCCATGTTTACTCAGGCTCATTAGAAATGAAATTTCTAAAAGGAAATTTTTTGAAATGACTTTTTAAAAATTGGTTACTGCTGGTATATGTTATTAATTTTTGTTTAGTGTCTTATATCTAGCAACCAGGCTGAATTCTTTTTTCATTCAAATATTTTCTAGATTTTTTTATGACAATATTTTTTTCTGAGAATAATGGTAGTGTTTTTTCTTTCTTTCCAGTCTTATACTTTTCTCATTCCCTCATCAGATATCTAGGAGCTCTGGGATATTATTGAACAGAGGCAGCGATAGTATGCGTTCTCTCCTTGTTCCTTATTTAAAAGGAGATGTGTCTCACATTTTATGTTAAATATGGTGTTTACTGTCAGATTTTGATAGATAGTTCTTATTAACCTAGACAAGTGCCATTACCAGTTTGGGTTAGAGTGTTTCGTATTGTTTTTATTTTTGTCAAAAATGGGTGCTGCATTTTACTAAATACTTTTTCTGCATT
This sequence comes from Stenella coeruleoalba, assembly GCF_951394435.1. Taxonomy (NCBI): domain Eukaryota; kingdom Metazoa; phylum Chordata; class Mammalia; order Artiodactyla; family Delphinidae; genus Stenella; species Stenella coeruleoalba. The sequence continues at coordinate 62,617,241 of NC_137150.1, forward strand.
TGTTGAAATGATTACGTTTTCCTCCTTTGATCTGTTAACCTATAATATGTTATTTGTGCCTCTCTTTTTTTCTTACTCCTAAGAAAGTTTTATTCTATGTTATTAGTCTTTTCAAAGACTAATTTAGCTAGGTGGTTTGTGACCACCTAGAGGGGTGGGATAGGGAGGGTGGGAGGGAGGGAGACGCAAGAGGGACGAGATATGGGAACATGTATAACGGATTCACTTTGTTGTAAAGCAGAAACTAACACACCATTGTAAAGCAATTATACTCCAATAAAGATGTTAAAAAAAAAAAGAAAAGACTAATTTAGGATTTTCTTTTAAACCTCGCTATTGTTTCTCTGTTGTTTCTTTCCATGACATTGTTTTCTGTACTTATTTTCTTTCTTTTACCTTAGCTTAACTGGCATTTCTTTTTTACTTATTAGAAACTCTTAGTTTATTAATTTTCATTAAGATCCCACAAGCTAATGTGTAGAGTTTTCATTGTCATTTTGTGAATACACTTACCAATTTCTGGTGTATATTATTACTATTTATGTATACATGTTACCATTTGTGCAATGGATATACCTGATTCAGGTGCGTAACAACTCTTTAAATAAATAAGTGAAAAAAAATGAGTGACCTTGGTTCAGTCAGAGTCCCAAATGGGCCACTCGAAGACTAGAAAGTCAAATATTTGCATGTTATACTGTAAAGCAGCATACTACTAGGGCATGAATTCACTATTTACTGTCATAGGGTTATTTTTCATCCTTAATAGGACCTTCTGACTCCACAAACAAGATTTTTGAGCAAAAAAGCTTTATCTTTTCTTCTTTCCTAGATTACCCAGAAGTATCAACTTCATGAAGTCACTGCTTATCTATTAGAAAAGAAAGGAGATATTCATGGTGCCTTCTTAATAATGCTAAAGGTAACATTTTACTGTATTTGCTTTGTCATGTTTCTGTCTAGCCCTATACCCATTTATCAATCCATCTTTTCTTCGTGAGATAAAATTGACATACAGCATTGTGTAAGTTTTTGTCAATCCATCTTAATTTCTTATGTTTCAAAGTAAGCTGCAGACAACAGTACATTTTTTTTGTACATTTTATCTCTAAATATTTTTATCATGCATGTCATGATACACCAGTATGCCACATGATGCTAATCCCAAGGCTTAGTAGTTGTGGCATGCGGGCTCTAGAGCACAGGCTCAGTAGTTGTGGCGCATGGGCTTAGTTGCTGCACAGCATGTGGAATCCTCCTGGACCAGGGCTTGAACCCGTGTCCCCTGCACTGGCAGGCAGATTCTTAACCACTGTGTCACCAGGGAAGCCCTGTGCTTTCTATATACACAACAGTTCTCTTCTGAATGGCAGAGATCATTCTTAATAACCTTGTTGTTTCTTGGAGTTTACCTTTAAAATATGGTAATTCAGGTATTGGTGGATTAGAAATATAAAGTGTTCCTTTTACCTCCTAGAGACTACAAAGCAAACTTCAAGAGATAACACATCAAGATGAAAGTAAGTTCTCGAGTGTAATTCACAATTTCTTTTTCCATGGGCCCCATGTTTTAAAAGATATTAAATGATAAACTGTATTTATTAAGTAATAATCACATTGATCTGCATGTTACTGTTTATCTGACATTGATCCCAATTTTGGCTTGTTTTCAAGGGCTCATAATAGGAAGTAATATAAACCACTGTAGTTTTGCAGTGCTAATTGTCAGTAGAGGTCATTGGACAGAAAATTAGGTAGTCTTCACTGGTCTTGATTAATGTTTTAGTTATATTTCTGTACTTATGTTTTGGTTATTATAAATGAGGTACATAACTAACATCTTAAAAATTACTATAATGTGCTGAACAACAGCAAAGCAGAGCTTCTAATCAGTAAGTAATAATCAGTGTTTCTGTATTGAATTTATATAATTTTAGCAGAAAGCAGTAAAACTTGAAACAGTTTAAAATCTTGAATGGCTTTGTCATAGATAGATATGTAATTCCTATTATATTCCTTGATACTAAAAAAAAGTTATTTATTTTGTAAAAGTGTGGTAAAATAAACATAACGTAAAATTCACCATTTTAACCATTTTTAAGTTTACAGTTCATTGGCAATAAGTACATTCACATCATTGTGCAATAATCACCACCATCCATCTCCAGAACCTTTTCAGCATCCCAGACTGAAACTCTGTACCCATTAGACAATTACTCCTAATTCCCTCCTCCCCACACAGCCCCTGGTAACCACCATTCTACTTTCTGACTTGATGAATTTGAATTTGATTACTCTGTGTATCTCATAAGTGGAATCAAACAGTAATTGTCCTTTTGTGTCTAGCTTATTACACTTAGCATAAAGTCTTCAGGATCTATCCATGTTGTAGCACATGCAGAATTTTATTCATTTCTAAGACTGAATAATATTGTTTTATGTATATACTACATTTTGTTTTTCCATTCATTTATCAATGGGCACTTGGTTGCTTCCACCTTTTGACTATTGTGAATAATGCTGCTATGAACGTGGGTGTAGAAATATCTTTTTGAGTCCCTGCTTTCAGTTCTTCTCGGTGTATACCCAGAAGTGGGATTACTGAGTTAAATGGTAATTCTATTTTTAATTTTTTGAGAAACCACCATAGTGTTTTCCATAACGACAATATCATTTTACATTCTCACCAGCAATGCACAAGGGTTCCAAATTCTCCACATCTTCACTAACACTTTTATTTTCTGTTTTCTTGGTAGTAGCCATCCTAATGAGTGTGAGGTAGCATCTCATTGTGGTTTTGATTTGCATTTCCCTAATGATTGGTGATGTTGAGCATCTTTTCTTAGACTTATTGGCCATTTCTGTATCTTCTTTGGAGAAATGTCTATTCATATCCTTTGTCCACTTTTTTTTTTTTTTTTTTTTTTTTTTTTTTTTGGCGGTACGCGGGCCTCTCACTGTTGTGGCCTCTTCCGTTGCGGAGCATAGGCTCCGGATGCGCAGGCTCAGCGGCCATGGCTCACGGGCCCAGCCGCTCCGCGGCATGTGGGATCTTCCCGGACCGGGGCATGAACCCATGTCCCCTGCATCAGCAGGCGGACTCTCAACCACTGCACCACCAGGGAAGCCCCGCTTTGTCCACTTTTGAATTGGATTATTTGTTTTCCTATTACTTGACATTTTCAAAATATCCCTCCCAAAGTTCAGAGAAACACTTAATAGGTGATTTTTAGATTGTTTTACCTTTTTAACCCATTAACACATTTCTTGGACCCCTTAGCCCACACATTCCCCTAAACACCTTTACCCTGATTCTCCATATATTATTTGTTTCTGGAACTTCCATAACAGTTGGTTGACTTTTCTATATTTAGTCCAACTAAACATTTAATTATTGTTTTTGTGCTTTAGTATACGTTCAGTCAATTTGACTATTAGATTTGTTGCATTTATGGCATTTTCTCTTTCAATTTACTGTTACGAGAATAATTTTTATAGACATTACATGAAGGATTGTGGGAAAAGTAAGAAGAATGTTTCCCCCAAATCACTACAGTAATTTGCAGGTGATATGTGTAGAGAAGCCAATTCCTTAAATTCCAATGAAGGTAAATTTCTCAGTAATAGTCTCATAACTGCCATTTACTGTCAGATTCAATTTTGACAGTGTGCTTAAGAATTTTGAAGGATTTGGTAATTGCACAGCACTGGGCTAGTTTCTGTGGGTGATACACAGATGGCTAAAACACAGTCCTCACCCAAAGAGCTACAGTCTCTTGAAGGAGACAGATATGTAAATAAAAACCTCTAATGCATGTAGAATTAAATACTATAAAAAAGGTACAGTGAGAGTGGCAAAGGGTCGTGGAAAATTGGGGAACTACCTGTAACTGAGATTCTTTTCTGGAAGATGTGACCTTTGAAGTAATCACGATTGGAATGATGAATAGGAATTTGATAGACAAAAGCAAGGAAAGGGTCTTCTGGGCTGAGGAGGACATGAGCATGAAAGTGCCTGGCTAGTAACCTTGGGGAGGAGGAAATAATCTGGTGATATAAGAGTACCGAGGCTGGGAAGATGCACCAGGATGTTTACTGTGTCTACTTAGGATCAGAGGTTTGTTGACATTCTCTTTGTAAAAATTAGAAGTCTTTGATAGTTTTTGTGCATGAGACTCATATGTTTGGACTTGTGCTTAAGAGAACTGTAGTGACAGTATAAAAGGGAATGAGGAAGGCAAGATTTGGAAGTCAAAAGTTAATTTAGAGGCTGCTGCAGTAGTGCAAACGAGGTGATGAAGGGCTCCACTCTGGTAAAGTAGCGGGTATATGAGAGTGTGGAAGTAGAATTAACAAAATTAACAATTTATTTGAATGTACAGGTGAAAGCATCAAAGATGGTGAAGATTTATAAACTGGTTGACTTAAAGGTCATGGTTCTACTAACTTAGTTTGGAAATGTAGGGGGAGGAGCAGATTTGAAGTAAGAAAAATGGGTTGGGTTTTGCACATATAAAGTTCAAAGTGACTGCAGGATGTCCATGTAGAGATAGATGTCCTAGAGCCTGGTGAAAATTCAACCTGCAGATTATGAAAATTCAACCTGTAGGGCTGGAGGTGTATATTTCAAAATTATTAGCAAGGATATAGGAATTAAAACCAGAAGAGTGGCTGAAATTATTGGAAAAAATGAAAAGAAAAGGGCCTGAGATAGTATCTTGGAGAAATACATACATTTAAGAAATAGAGGAAGAAATGGTAGAGCAAGAAAGATAAAAGATAATCTTTCTATTAACTAATCCACGGATAAATGGTTGGGGATTTTCCATAGCTAAAGCATATTAAAATGCTAAGTATGATGTGCTCTCTCTGTCCTAGGAATGTCAGACATTTATATGGAAAACTGTTGCAAAGAACTACCTACTTTTTATCTACTGAAGTTTGGTATCAGGTCTCATACATGATTATATCATAGAAAACAAAGTATGCAGAGAAAAAATTGTTTAATTTTTTACAGAAGCTTTGAGATTATCAGTAATATACCCTTGAGTGATGTTAACAGTTTTTCTGAATCTAGATACCAAAGAGAATCCCTCACTGAAGAATGTTGAAGAGACCATGGTGGAGACAATTGCCCTTTGCCAGAGAAATTCACATAATTTGAACCAGCAGCAGAGAGAGGTAGGAGAGTGACTACAGAGGCTTTTAAAAATCTGTTCTGGTCTGAAACTAGGAATTCGTTCTATTTCCACTGCCCTCTCAGCTACCTGAGTTCAGTGCTCCCAGGAGTATAAGACTCCTAAAGTTATTATGAGGAGTGCCTGTCTGCTTTGTTCTCGCAAAAGGCTTTATATTCTTAGATTTGGCTGTGCTGCAAAATTTAGGTGTGTGAATACTAGATGTCCTTGTTCTCTTTGGACTGAGTTTTTGTGTATTCCGTGTAGTGGTACTGCGGTTGTGTCGTCCATTTATCATCTGTACCGTTCCCCGTGGATAAGGGGAGCGTGAAGCACTAGAGGAAAAGCCTCAAGGGATACAGAGAAAGCTGAAAAAGGTCAAGAAGGCTACGGTGCAGTAGTTCTCATCCTTGGCCGCACATAAGAGTCACATGGGGAGCTTTGAAAAATCCCAGACTGTACCTGAGATCAATTAAATTATAGTCTTTGGGGCTGGGCCGCAGTCATCAGTATGTTTTAAGGCTTCCCACATGATTCCACTGTGCAGCCAAGGTTGGAACCACGTCTGTAACAGATTCGAGACTGCAAAAAGGGAGAACGCAGAGCTGAAGGAGATATAGTAGAGCACGTGGGGCGGGTGGGAGTTACAGCAATGAAGCAGAAACCAAGGGGGCGAGATGCAACTTGACAGCTAAATTGTGCAGTAGTTTTAAGAAGTAAAGTTAGCGGTGTGATATGTATGGCATGACTGCGCCTGCCCCTCCAGGCTCTGGCCTCTGACTTAACACCACCTGGCCTCCTTCCACTGCCTGGGCTTCTGGAATGGGAAGCAGGGTAAATTTTTCATATATAGTTTGCCATACATGTTCCAATGAAAATGATAAACTTGGTATGTTTCTGTTCTTATGAGATGGGTAAAATTTCTCCTTTATGTTTTTGTCAAGGGTTTTTTTAAGGTCATAAATTTTGAATACCCTTTAGAATATAAATTGTATATAACAAACACATTTATATAATAGATGTGGTTTTTTTATTTAAAAACTTTGAGTGAAATGATACATACCCATTATTTTTTTAAATCCCGCAATACAGAAAGTTACACAGAGGGTTGTTTAAAAAAATTACCCTGTATCCATCTTATCACCCAGAAATAACCGTCATTATCATTTGGTGAATATCACTCTCGATATTTTTTATCTACCTAGGTTAACATAGTTTTAGAAAAATTGAATCAAATAATGCTTGCTTTAAAAATATAGTATTTAATCTCATTTAGGAAGCTTATGTAAAACTGAGGAAATTCTGAAATTCAAATAAATAGTTCTTCAATACACTATCTCTGAATAAATCTCCCTGAAGTTGAAAAAATCTAAATAACTGTTAATAGATTAGAAGTATCGTTTATAATTACATTTTGGTTTTTATAATATCTATGATGTCCGACCAGTAAGGAAGTTTACATGAACTCATACACACTTGCTCCAGCCTCCCTTCTCCACCCCTCTCAATTTTAGTTAGTTATGTTATTTTACCTCATTAAGGTTAACAATACATTCTTTTCTGTATCCACAATTCCCATAGTTGTTCAATCTTTATTTAAATGGATTATGGGCTTCACAGCATTCCTTTTGCCCTGATTTTTCCATTCCTAAGTTTTTGTTTTCATTTGTCTTTTGGCTAACTGTCTGCATTTGGACATGGTTATATTTTGATAGAAAAACACAAGAGGGTAAAACTATTAAAGCTATGTTTATAATAAATATACATAAATATTTTTCAACCCTTCTGTCTCCTCCCTAACATCTATTTGATATTCTTCCTTCTTCTCATGGAAAATTTAAGGAAAAATGACAATTATAAATTGTCATTGTTTTATAAATAGAGCCATTTAGGCTCACGTAAGCTGAAATATGTCCAGATTCACATATATTAATGGTAGAATTAGATATAAAATTCATGCCTCCAGAACTCTAGGGATTATTCTGAACTCTTATCTCTTAATCAGAGACAGGACTAAGGCTTCCTTTGATGTGGTGAAAGGGTAATTTATTCTGTATTTTTTTGTCTAAAAATATATCTGAGTTGGAATCCGTCTCTTCCTCTCTTAGACACACACACATGCCTCTCACACCACTCTCTACTCCCCCCCACCCTCCAACAACTGGTTTTTCCTTCTTTTCTGAACAACGTTCATAGCAACAATAAAAACACTGCATGTTAGTTTTTATGTAAATACTATTTTTGTGAAAATGCTGAACTGATTTTATGTAATAGCAAACATTAATTTTGGGGGATTTTCATGGTTGTTTCCCCTGTTCCTCTTTGCTTTTTTTTTGGTTTGGAGAGAGTGAGAACAAGAGCTGTTGCCACCGACCCTAATCTAACTAGAAAATTTGAAGTATCCAAAAGCTTGATAATGAATTGTCTGTAATATCTGTTTCCAAAAGTTTCTTCAGAAGATTTAATGTCATGGAGTATTTCCTTAAAGTTAGACTGCAGGATATCGGGTTGTCAGTCCTTCCCTAGGTAGAATCTATACCTGTCCTACTTTGTATGTCTGTCTACCCCAGTGTCCAGTGATTGCATAAATAAAGAATATGGCTTTCTTATGCACATAATTCCCTGAAAAAGAAAGCTGTTGATTATGTAACATGAGAAAGTAATTCAGGTTCAGTTGTGTTGCTCTCAGGGGTTAGGATTGTCATTATCATGGATTGTTATTTTAGCCTGTGGGTTTTTAGAGTTTATCCACGTTAACATTTTAAGAACCAACATTAAAGAGCAAGAGAGACAAAATATTTAAAAGGTGTCTACCGTATATTTCAGGTTAATGTGGAGATTTAATTGAAGAAGAACAATTTCTCTAGGGTATGAACACTTCCCATGGCTATTATCTCTGCAACCATGCTTCCCCCAGTCTGCTATTTATAAACCAAGCATAAAGTAACCTTTAAAAAGGTAATTCTTCTAAAATTTCTGGACTAAATAAGAAAAATTTTTAATCAAATTTCTAAATATAATAAATATAAAAACCAAAAGGTAAAAATTAGGTATACCATATACAGTTAAATTAAAAGACTATAAAAATACATAGAAATAAATGATGTGGTTGTAAAAACAAATTGAAATAGGCAACAAAAACACAAGCTAAGTAAAGCCATCCAAGAATAAAATACAAGATTAAAAATTCATGAATACTAGATAAATTAAAATTTCAATAAAATAAAGAATTGCCAGTACACAACATAGTTAAAACCAGTATCTTAAGAATTTGAAGAAATACTGTTAAAAAAAAAGTACATAAAATCCTGGCCTTAGAAAACCTCAAATGGGGGCAGATAAGGGCTTCCTTGTAGAGCTCTTCAGTGGAAGTCACCCCGTGGGAAAGTCACCGGACCATTAGCCTGTCCCCTTAACCATGCTTGTCCTGTTTTGTCAATACTGACTTTTTTTTCATACCTCTTGGATGTTTGCAGGAATAGGTTTCTCCCAAGATACTGGGTGAAATAAGGCCTTTGTAAATCATTACCCAACAGGAAAATATGCTTGAAATTTTAAAATGTATTAGTTTGATTTTTGATGATGAAGATTTTTCCTAAGGCTTAGGAAGAACACATATGATGCACATATGGCAGTGTATAATCATTGGCAAATTACTCAACTTCTCTAAGCTTCAGCATCTGATCTCCAGTAAAGATAATGCTTACTGTATAAGGTTATCATGAGATTGAAACGACAAAATGTATGTAAAGCATTTAATACAGTGCCCTACGTAATAGGAATAAATAAATGTTAGATCTGTTCATTTATGTCATGACGTGATTGGAAATGTTAATTGAAATAATGTTAACTTCCACTTCTTAGTCAGTGATGACTGAGGAAATAACAAAATAATGCTTGATATAGGAGAAAACTTTGGATTAACTGTATTTATTTATCTTGCTTGACATAGCTGATGAGAAATGGGGGGAGGGTAGTTGTGGGAGAGTTCTTTATTCCCTTCTGCGGTACATAGGGCCGTTTAGACTGTGTCAGTGAAATATTTAAGAACGTAGCCTGAGGCTCTGCTCTGGCTCCTTTGAACCTACCCTTTTCTGAGACACAGAAGATTTGCAGTTCCAAGGTCTAGACTTACTTAACTTCAGCTTCCTTATTTTCCCAAGGTGCATGATAAAGATATCTGTTCTGGCTGTGGTCTTTGCTTTTTTACTGTCTTTTCTCTTCCCAGTCAAGTGTTCCATCTTTTCTTTTTCTAATTTTTACCAGCAAATGTATGTGAGAAGTACATTTCAACCTGTGAAACATTAAGCTGATGTTAGTTGTTCTTAAAAACAACAGAGTACTTTTGTTTTCCTTTGGTCTCCTCTGCCATTATAGGCACTCTGGTTTCCATTACTGGAGGCAATGATGGCACCTCAGAAGCTGTCTAGTTCAGCTGCACCTCATCTGCACTCTGAAGGTAAGGTCATAGTGTCCACCTATACTGTCCCCCAATTTCTATCTGCTGATGATTGTCATTTTGATACCTCTCCCAGCATCGTATTTTTATTATTTTCCTTAATGAAATCATACTGTACTGTTGATCTCATTTTTTCATGTTCACTGCTTTCTGTGGCACCAGTTATATCATTTGTCTTGGATAATAGTAGCTTTGCAACTTACCAGCAGTTAACTTTAAAATATCAAACTGGCCTTGGTTAGCCAAGTTTCTAGGAAGCTGTATTCCTATGACTTACAGGAAAAACAAAAACCTCTTATTTTAAACTAACCTTAATACTGACATTTTATTATAACAGCTCTGAAATCTTTGACCATGCAAGTTCTAAACAACATGGCAGCATTTATTGCCCTTCCATCAATCTTGCAAAGAATCTTGCAGGTGAGTTGAAAGGGGGAAAATTCAGTGTTGATCAATTTTAACTAATATTTTAGTTATGTATAAATAATAGCAAATTGGGCTAATGTGTAAATGGATCTCAAGCATAATGCAGCTGATTTTTGGCATTAACGAAATATCTAACTTACAACTCTCATCTTTGAATCCTTCCTAGCACTCCAGTGATGTGGGTTTGCCTGGCACACACTTGCAACCTTCAGTTAGGGGGTGCAGGCTTCAGTTCACTGTGACCTTTGGATTCAGATACACAAGCTTCCTTTTGGTGTGCTAACTGGGAGAGAATTACCATTGCTTCCAGCTGATTATACTTTTTAGATCAAAAAGAAAAACGTAGGGCTTCCCTGGTGGCGCAGTGGTTGGGGGTCTGCCTGCCGATGCAGGGGACACGGGTTCGTGCCCCGGTCTGGGAGGATCCCGCATGCCACAGAGCGGCTGGGCCCGTGGGCCACAGCCGCTGGGCCTGTGCATCCAGAGCCTGTGCTCCGCGGCGGGGGAGGCCACAATGGTGAGAGGCCCGTGTACCACAAAAAAAAAAAAAAGAGAGAGCGAGAAATGTAAAAATTATGTTAATATAGACATTTTTTAATCTTGTTACTTAGGGTTTCTAACTCATTCTAAAACTTTCTGTCCAAAGCTCATCTCCTACTATAGATTCTAGCTGGCTTTGTGTCCAAAGTCTTTGTAGGAAACATCATTCCAGCCTGTTTTCTTCAGCAAAAAGGCCCGAACCTTTCCAACTTCATCAAAAAGAGAGCACTAAAAATATGCTAAGATATATTTTTAGAAACATCTGTGAACATTCTTGGGTAAACAGCAGGAATTATCCTTAGAATCCATTTTGTCTTCCCTTACTTTACCCAGGATAGAGACACACCAAAAAGAAAGAAAAAAATAAAGTCAGACAGTAATATGATGCCATTGATCTTCATAATTTTCAAATGATTTTTATCCAGTCAAGAATGTCCCTCTCAGCTCTTTTTTAAGACTCTCCAAGCTCTCCTTCCGATCTGGTATGAAGCAGCTGGACCTTTGCTGATAAAGACTACTGCATCCAGCAGTCTCACCACATTGTACGTTATCCTTTAGAAGGTATCTTCACACGTATCATTTCATTGATCCTTATCATGAATTGAATAATAATTTGGTACAGACTACTTTTCTTATATCCATTCTAAAATATATTAGTCATAAGGTTTTTAATCATATGTAAAGTAATACATAATAAGACAGAAGTACTTTAATTTACCAGGTAAATTAGAAAACAATGAAATCCTAAAGCCAAAAGTGTCTTCCCTCTTGTGCGCATTTAGCTTTATTTTGAGCTTTAACCACACTTTGACCCATAAACTATAATAAATATAAATTGATTTTTTACCTTGGCATAAGCATATGATGTTTTAAAAAAATGTATTTCAGACTCATATCCTTGAAGGCTTTTGATATTTGAAAGTCTTAACTTTATTTTTGTGTTATATTGGCATTTATTGTAATTGTGTTCTTATCATTTTCCACCTTCAGTGATTGTTAAGTCACACTAATAAGGAGAGTATGCTGATTCTTAAATTCCTTATTTGCATGTTTGTGATCACTGTAATAACTCTACCTTATATTTGTATAGAGATTTTTATTTTTTCAAGTTGCTTTCACAGATAATGCTAATTTAAGCTCATTCCCATTATATCATGTAAGCTCCTTCATTTGTTTCAGTCCCGGGTCTTTTGAGAAGTTAATTATTAATTGGTTTATATATTATATGTTACCCTGTTTGGTTATTATCTGTGTAGATGAAAGAAAGGCACAGTTCTTGCCCTAAAAGGCCTGTTTTAAGGGAGACAAGAAAGTATCTGATATAACTATTCACACGGCTCTAAAGAGCAAGTAATATTGGCCACCTTAAGGATTACCTTCTCTGAACACCAGGTAGGGTAATTGCTACTTCTGCATCTGTACACTTTTAGTCCACATGATTATAGCAGGAGCAGCCAGGTGAAAGCATGACCCTGCCTCTTGACTCTGTCTGATTGACTCAGGGTAGGCAGCTGGCCTAAGAGGGGCCAGTCAGTGTCCTTTCCAGGAAATTTTAGAACTGAATTGAAAAGATGAGTAGTTTATCTTCAGTTCTCTGGTTTATATAAGGTACAAAGTTCAGGAGCTGATAGTGACTACCTTTCCATCATATGAACTGAAATAGTAAAAAGTTAATCTGCAGAGAAAAGAACAATGAAGCAGACACACAAAGAGGAGAATAGACAAGATACATGGAGAAGAGAGAAGATAACAAGGAGAGGATTCAAGACACTAAGAGAGGAGACAACATGGAGAGAAAATACTGATGGCATCTGAGTCCCTCATTGTAGTTCTTAAGGCTTACCTGATTCCTTTGCTTGGATCCTTAAACACCCCAGTACCTTTACAGTTATTATCTTTTTTTGAATAAGTTAGAATGAGCTAGGTTTCTGAATTTATATATATATCTCCAGAGGAGTACCAATAAAAGTATATATATGAAACAGACTGTGGAAAGATTTCCTGGAGGAGGGGATGTCTGAACTGAATCTTACAGAGCCTAAAGGAATCAGGGGTAAAAAACAGATAGGACTACTCTAAGCAGAGTGAACTATATGTACAAAGAATTTGAGGTAAAACACGGTACATCTGGGGAGTTGCAAGTGCTTAAGTATTCTTGAAACATAGGACAAGAATAAAGGTGAGTCACAGAGCTGAAATTTGAGAGGCAGAGACTGTCCTTAATTGCTTTGTAAGCCGTGGTAAGGACTTTGGATTTTATTTTAAATTCACTAAATTCTCATTAAAGTATTTTAACCAGAGGAATGATGGAAAGAGGTTTCTTTTTAGAAAGATGGCTCAGCCTGTGTTATATAGGATAAATTGGAAGGGATAAAAACTGAAGGCATAGAAATACCCAGAATGTAATAGATACCTGAAGTTTGTTAAATGAGTTACATAGACTGGATAGGAGAAGATGGACTTGGAAATTACTTAGCTGACAGAATCTACTTAACTTTTTGACTGACTGGATGTAGGGGAACACAAGAGGAACCTAGGTAAACCCCTGATTTCAGTTTCATGTGGCTAACAGTGAGCAGTGGGGGAACACGAGACTGGACTTTATAGGAAGAGGTAAGAAGTGGATCGGAAGATTTGGAAGTCATCAACATAGAAGTGGTAGTTAAATTATTGAAACTAGGTGAACTTTAGCATAAAATGGAGTTCTAGGAAACATTCAAGAATCAGGTTGTTTACCTATTTTTATTTCCCATTAGAACATAAGGACCCTGAGAGATGAAACTGTACTTTGGCTAGTACTCTATCACCATCACTTAACCCAGAGGCACCTGGCATATAATAGGTACTCAGACTTTGTTATAAAGCAGAAACTAACACACCATTGTAAAGGAATTATACTCCAATAAAGACGTTTAAAAAAAAAAAGTTAAACACAGTTTAAAAAAAATTGTTTTGGCTATTCTGGGCCTTTTGCATTTCCATATAAATATTAAAATTGTCTTTCAATCTCTACAAAACAACCTGGTGCTATTTTGATGGTGATGTATTGAATTTAGGGAGAACTAAAGGTTTAAAAATCTTGAGTCGTCCGATACATGACTATGGTATTCCATTTATTTCTTAATTTAAGGTATCAATTGTAATAGGATATTTATACATAAGATGTTCTACATTTATAATTATAATGTCTATGAATAAAGGCCATTTTTATTTAATTCCAATCTATTTCTTTATTTTCTATCTATATCTATCTGTTGATCTATATATTATCCTTCCATCTATATTTTAATATCTTTTTCTCACCTTATTGTGCTGGTCAGGACCTCTACTATAGTGTTGAATAGTGATGGTGAAGATGGACAAGCCTTGCCTTCTTCCTAATCTTGAGAGAATTGTTAATTCTTTCATCAATTGCATATTAGATGCATGTTGAGAAAATTTGCTGTTCTTCGTAGTTTGCTGAGAGTTTTTGTTATGAATGGATGTTGAATTTTTTGAATGATTTTTCTGCATATATTAAAATGTTCACATTCTCTTTGGTTATTTTGCTAATATAGTACATTATTTTGATTGATTCTTGATAACAAACCATCCTTGCATTTCTGGAATAAACTCCATTTTGCTCTTTTTATATAATGTTGAAGTCAGTTTGCTAATATTTTGTTAGAAACTTTCATGATTATGTTCATAAGGGATCTTTGTGGTTTTCTTTCTTTGTTATGTCTCTGCTGGATTTGATTTTAGGACAATGCTGGCTTCATAAAATGAATATGGAAACATTTCAGCTTCCTTTATATTCTCAAAGGATTTGTGTAAAATTGGTATTTTTTATATTAAATTTTTGGTAGAATTGTCAAAAAATAATAGGTACTCAGTAAATATTTCTAGAGTGAATATAAGTCAAGGATGGAGGAATTCCATTTCTGGCTAAGAGGAGTATCAGAGACTGGGTTTATCCTCTTGCTTACAACAACTAAAAAGTGGATAAAATATATGAAATAGTGGTTTTCAAAGAAAAGGATATCAGGCAGTACAGGACAGTAATTCCTTAGAGACAGGAAATAAACAACATAAGCCCTATGTTTGCCCCAGCTTAATGTCCTGAGAGAGTTTCCAGGCAATAGCAGGAAGGGGGATCCCAAGAAGTTTCCAGCATACTCATTGATTTGAGGAGATGGAGCTGAGATTCAAGAGACACCAAGGTGACCAGAGTTTTTAGGGCAAGTATGAAGAGAGAGAACTCTGGAGCAATCAGAAGGCCTCCCTCAAGTATAAGTACATGATCTGAGGAAACTACCTAGGCCAGGGAAAGAATCACCTGAAAGGATTAGAGGGAATAATACCCATATTCACACAGGGCCAACAATAGAGTCTTATTCACCAATAAGATCAGAAGAACTCATAATTCACAGAACATTGGGTAGAGTACTCAGAAGTACTCAATAGTGGGAAACAGTTAGCCCTAGACTAAACATAGCTCCTGTCATGCCTTTCAAATCTTAAAAGCAAGACCTAAAGGATCAGACTGTTGCCATGTAATTTAACTACATCCCAGAACAAAGCTTAAAAATATTTTGAGGAATACAAAAATATCTAGGTTCCAACAGTGTAAAACTTTACAGTGTATGTATGACATTGAATTAAAACTTAAAAGGTATGCAAAGAAGTTAGAAAATAAAACCCAGATATGACATTGGGTATTGGAGTTAGCAGGCAGGGACACCAAAACAAAAGATTAGTGAATTTGAAGACATAGCAATACAGACTATCCAAAATGAAACACTTAGAGAAAAGTGAAGCAGGAAAAAAAAACAACAGAGTATCAGTGAGCTGTGGGACAATTTCAAGTGACCCAAAATACATGTACTTGGAGTCCTGAAAATAGAGTTGGAACAGAAAAAAATATTTGAAGAAATATTAAGTGAAAATTTCCAAATTTATTGACAACTGTTAGCACAGGTCAGTTACCCCAAACTCAAAAACATGAAGAAAACTACAAGGCACATTATAATTGCTCAAAATAAAAAATTAACAGAAATCAAAGAGGAAATCAGAAAATACCTCAAGACAAATGCAAATGGAACACAACTTTCCAAAATCTGTGGGATGCAGGAAAAGTAATCCTAAGAGGGAAATTTATAGCAATACAGGCCTTCCTCAAGAAACAAGAAAAATTCCAAATAAACCTAACCTACCACCTAAAGGAATTAAATAAAGAAGAACAAACAAAGCCCAAAGTCAGCAGGAAGAAAGAAATAATAAAGATCGAAGAGGAAATAAAATTGAGATCAAAAAAATAATAGAAAAGATCAGTAAAACCAAGAGCTGGTTTTTGAAAAGATAAACGAAATTGATAAACCATTAGCCAGTCTTAAAGAAGAGAGAGAAAATAAAATCGAGATAAAAAAATAATAGAAAAGGTCAGTAAAACCAAGAGCTGGTTTTTGAAAAGATAAACGAAATTGATAAACCATTAGCCAGTCTTACAAGAAGAGAGAGGATCCAAATAAAATAAGAAATGAAAAAGGAGAAATAACAACTGATACCACAGAGATACACAAAATCATAATACTACAAAGAGTTATATGCCAACAAATTGGACAACCTAGAAGAAATGGGCAGATTTCTAGAAACATGCAACCTGCTGAGACTGAATCAGGAATAAACAATCTGAACAGACTGATCACAAGTAGTGAAATTGAATTTGTAATAAAAAAAAATTACTCCCAACAAACAAAAGTCCAGGACAGGACAGCATCACAGGGGAATTCTACCAAACACATAAAGAAGAGCTAATACCTATCCTTCTCAAACTATTCCAAAAAATTGAAGAGGAGGGAACACTCTCAAATCCCTTCTATGAGGATACCATTACCCTCATACCAAAACCAAAGACACTATCAAAAAAGAAAGTTACAGGCCAATATCTTTGATGACTATAGACATAAAAATCCTCAACAAAATATTAGCAAACCAACAATGTATAAAAAGGGTCATACACCATGATCAAGTGGGATTTATTCTAGAGATGCAAGGATGGTTCAGTATTTGCGGATCAATCAGTGTTATATACCACATTAACAAAAGGAAGGATAAACATCACATGATCATCTCAACAGATGCAAAAAAAGCATTTGACAACATTGAACATCCATTCATGATAAAAACTCTCATCAGAATTGGTGTAGAGAGACTTTCCTGGTGACGCAGTGGTTAAGAATCCACCTGCCAATGCAGGGGATATGGGTTCGAACCCTGGTCTGGGAAGATCCCACATGCTGCGGAGCATCTAAGCTCATGTGCCATAACTACTGATCCTGTGCTCTAGAGCCCATGGGCCACAACTACTGAGCCCATGAGCCACAACTACTGAGCCCACATGCCACAACTACTGAAGCCCACATGCTCTAGGGCCCACGTGCCACAACTACTGAGCCCACATGCTGCAAGTACTGAAGCCCATGCATATAGAGCCCGTCCTCCACAACAAGAGAAGCCACTGCAATGAGAAGCTAGCGCACCAAAACAAAGATTAGCCCCCACTCGCCACAACTAGAGAAAGCCCGCGCACAGCAACAAAGACCCAATGCAACCAAAAAAAAAAAAAAAAGAAAAAGAAAAGGTGTAGAGGGAACATAACTCAACATAATAAAAGCTATTTATGACAAACTAACAGCTAACATCATACTGGTGAAAAGCTGAAAGCCTTTCCTCTAAAACTGGGAACAAGACAAGGATGCCCACTCTTGCCACTTGTATTTAATATAGTATTGGAAGTCCTAGCCACAGCAGTCAGACAAGAAAAAGAAATGTCTTTTTAGACATCCAAATTGGAAGGAAAGAAGTAAAACTGTCACAATTTGCATATAACATGGTACTATATATATATAAAGCCCTAAAGTCTCTACCCAAAAAACATTAGAACTAGTAATGAATTCAGTAGTTTTAGGATACAAGATTAATGTACAGAAATCTTTCACTTTTCTATACACTAATAGTGACCTATCAGAAAAAGAAAGCCCCAAAAAAATCCCATTTAAAATTGCATCCTTAATTTCTCTTTCTGATCTTTCATTGTTAGTGTATAGGAATGCAAGAGATTTCTGTGTATTAATTTTGTATCCTGCGACTGAGCTAAATTCATTGATTAGCTCTAGTAGTGTTCTGGTGGCATCTTTAGGATTTTCTATATATAGTATCATGTCATCTGCAAACAGTGACAGTTTTATTTATTCTTTGCCATTTTGGATTCCTTTTGTTTCTTTTTCTTCTCTGATTGCCGTGGCTAGGACTTCCAAAATTATGTTGAATAACAGTGACAAGAGTGAGCACCCTTGTCTTGTCTTGTTCCTGATTTTAGAGGAAATGCTTTCAGTTTTTCACCATTGAGAATAATGTTTGCTGTGGGTTTTTCATATATGGCCTTTATTATGTTGAGGTAAGTTCCCTCTATGCCCACTTTCTGGAGCGTTTTTGTCATAAATCGGTGTTGAATTTTGTTGAAAGCTTTCTCTGCATCTATTGAGATGATCTTATGGTTTTTATTCTTCAATTTGTTAATATGGTGTATCACATTGATTGATTTGTGTACATTGAAGAATCCTTGCGTCCCTGGGACAAATCCCACTTGATCATGGTGTATGATCCTTTTAATGTGTTGTTGGATTTGGTTTGCTAGTATTATGTTGAGGATTTTTGCATCTGTGTTCATCAGTGATATTGGCCTATAATTTTCTATTTTTGTGATATCTTTGTCTGGTTTTGGTATCAGGGTGATGGTAGCCTCGTAAAATGAGTTTGGGAGTGTTCCTCCCTCTGCAATTTTTTGGAAAAGTTTGAGAAGGATAGGTGTTAGTTCTTCTCTAAATATAGAGAAGAATTCTGGTAGAATTCTGCTGTGAAGCCATCTGGTCCTGGACTTTTGTTTGTTGAAAGATTTTTAATCACCGTTTCAATTTCATTATTTATGAGTTTTCTGTACATAATTCCAAAAGGCACATGCACACCAATGTTCATTGCAGCACTATTTACAGTAGTCAGGACATGGAAACAACCTAAATGTCCAATGACAGATGAATGGATAAAGAAGATGTGACTCATATATACAATGGAATATTACTCAGCCATAAAAAGGAACGAAATTGGGTCATTTGTAGAGATGTGGATGGACCTAGAGACTGTCATACAGAGTGAAGTAAGTCAGAAAGAGAAAAACAAATATCGTATATTAATGCATATATGTGGAATCTGAAAGAATTGGTATAGTCGCTCTTATTTACAAAGCAGAAATAGAGACACAGATGTAGAGAACAAACGTATGGATACCAAGGGGGAAAGGAGGAGGTGGGATGAATTGGGAGATTGGATTGACATATATACATTATTGATACTATGTATAAAATAGATAACTAATGAGAACCTACCGTATAGCACAGGGAACTTCACTCAGTGTTCTGTGGTGACCTAACTGGGAAGGAAATCCAAAAAAGAAGGGATATATGTATATGCATAGCTGATTCACTTTGCTGTACAGTAGAAACTAACACAACATTGTAAAGCAACTATACTCCAATAAAAATTTAAAAATAAATAAAATTGCATCAAAAAGAATAAAATAAGAATAAACTTAACCAAGGTGAAAGACCTATACTCTGAAAAATATAAAGCATTGATGAAGGAAATTGAAGAGGATACAAAGAATTGCAAGGATATCCTGTGTTCTTGGATTATAAGAATTAATATTGTTTAAATGTACATACTACCCAAAGCAACCTACAGATTTAATGCAGTCCCTGGCAAAATACCTACATTTCTAAAACAATTTATTTAATTAATTTATTTATTGGCTGTGCTGGGTCTTCATTGCCACGCCCGGGCTTTCTCTAGTTGCAGCGAGTGGGGGCTACTCTCCGTTGTGTGCAGGCTTCTCATTGTGGTGGCTTCTCTTGTTGCAGAGCACAGGCTCTAGGCACGTGGGCTTCAGTAGTTGTGACACACGGGCTCAGTAGTTGTGGCTCGCAGGCTCTAGAGCGCAGGCTCAGTGGTTGTGCCACATGGGCTTAGTTGCTTCACGGCATGTGGGATCTTCCTGGACCAGGGCTTGAACCCGTGTCCCCTGCATTGGTAGGCAGATTCTTAACCACTGCACCACCAGGGAAGTCCCACCCACAACGTTTTTCACAGAACTAGAACAAATCTAAAATTTATTTGGAACCACAAAAGACCCCAAATTGCGAAAGCAATCTTGAGAAAAAAGAGCAAAGCTGGAGGTGTCGCACTCCCGGACTTCAGACTATACTGCAAAGCTGCAGTAATCAAAACAGTGTGATACTGGCACAAAAACAGATGTGTGGATAAGTGGAACAGAATAGAGAATCCAGAAATAAACCCACGCAACTACAGTCAATTAATCCACGACAAAGGAGACAAGAATATACAATGGAGGAAAGACAGTCTACTCAGAAAGTGGTGCTGTGAAAAATGGCCAGCTACATGTAAAAGAATGAGATTAAAACACTTCCTCACACCATATACAAAAATAAACTCAAAATGGATTAAAGACATAAATGTAAGACCTGAAACCATAAAACTTTATAGCAGAGAACATAGGTAGAACAAAACACTTTTTTTTTTTTAACATCTTTATTGGGGTACAATTGCTTTACAATGGTGTGTTAGTTTCTGCTTTATAACAAAGTGAATCAGTTATACATATACATATGTTCCCATATCTCTTCCCTCTTGCATCTCCCTCCCTCCCACCCTCCCTATCCCACCCCTCCAGGCTGTCACAAAGCACCGAGCCAATATCCCTGTGCCATGCGGCTGCTTCCCACTACAAAACACTTTTTGACATAAATCTGAACAATGTTATTTTGGATCTGTCTCCTAAGGCAAAGAAATAAAAGCAAAAATTAAAAAATGGGACCTAATTAAACTTAAAAGCTTTTCCACAGCAAAAGAAACCATCGACAAGAATAAGTACAGACTTTCTTTTTTTTGACTCTCACCTTCACATAGGCTTGCCCCTCTAGACGTGAGTTCCATCTTGTTTGCTGCTTTATCTCCACCACCTACCAGGGTGCTTGGAACATAGTATATACTCAGTAAATATTAGTTGGCTCAACCATCTAACGTCTCTGAGTAGTCCTCTGCAGTTTATAAAGCACTTTTGTGTTCTTTATCTCCTTTATCTCTGTGTACATTATGCTGGGGAAGTAGTGGTATCCTTGTGGTTCTCAAGAGGAAAGTGGCATTCAAAAAATTAAATAATTTGCCCAGTTATTAAGTGGGAACATTAACCTGGGTCTTCTAACTCCAAACTTTCGGCCTTCTGTACCTAACACCAACCATAGTGTTTTTCATATCTACCTCACTTTATCAGGTCTCTTGGGGAGAAGATATTTAGATGCACATTTATTTAGATACATAATTGCTCAGATATTTACAGTTTTTCCAGAAGAGATATTCACCTGATAAGAGGTTCTCAAAGATCTTCCTGACCTCTAAATATTTATTCAAACTGATACTTGGGACCTGAATTATACAGGTTTCTTTCAGGAACATTAGGTGATAAGTTAATATTTTTAAGGGACCATATTTATGTTATATACATTCTGCACTGCTGGCTCTTACAGATCTTCGCTCTATGGGGAAAGTAATGTTTGGCTTCTGAGAAGCTGCTCATGACTGTTATATGGAAGGAATTAATACAAATGATTTATATGCTAACCTGCTGTGGGCATTATTCATATTTTAAAGTAATGCTTGATTAGTAAAAATTTTAATTTTATAGCAAACCACATACATGATACAATAAGTATCAGAAATCAATAGGGATATTGCCATTTGCAACAACATGGATGGACCTAGAGAATATTACACTTAGTGAAGTGAGTCAGACAGAGAAAGACAAATACTGTATGATATCACTCCTATGTGAGATTCTAAAAAAATAATACAAATGAATCTACATACAAATCAGAAACAGACTCACAGACATAGAAAACAATCTTATGGTTACCAAAGGGGAGAGAGGAGGGGAGAGGGACAAATTAGGAGTATGAGATTAACAGATATAAACTACTATATATAAAATGAATAAACAACATGGATTTACTGTATAGCATGGGAAATTGTATTCAATATCTTGTAATAACCTATAATGGAATATAATCAGAAAAAAAATAACTGAATCACTATGCTATGCACCTGAAACTAACACAGTATTTTAAATCAACTATACTTCAATTTAAAAGAAAGAAAACAATGGGGAAAAAAGTGCTCATCACATGTTTTGTAGTGTGCTTTTTAAAAAACAAGTTTATTTGAAGTACCTAAATGTGCTCTTCTTTTGTAGTTTACGAACAAGTTAAAGAGAAACCTCAGCAGTTATTTATTGCTGAAGAATCCAGCTGACATATTTGGAAAATAATTTGAAAAGCTAGTGTATTGTGTACATGCTGTGCCAGAAGCCTTGAGCTCCCTTTTGCGTTGTATAATTTATATGTTGTCCCAGCATGAGGTTATTTTCATGATTTTGCTTTTAAAGTATGCATATTAAAGTGAAATGTACTGATATAAATATAGACATGACCTATAAAGATTTCTTCCTTTTCCCAGAATTTAACATTTTCAAGACCTCTTTATTCCCCAAACCACCCTGTTATAAACAAGTGACAGAAGTTTTCTGTGCTAGAGCTATGTTCATGTGTATTGTATATGTGTGGACGTGTTAGAATAGCTATTACAACGTGTTTATAATAAAGTATTACACTCTCCATTGATACTTTGAGAAGTAAATGTATTTACTAAGAGCTTGACCAAAAACATAATTGAGTGTAAGTTCAGAAGCATTAACATGGTTCTGTTTTTATGCAAAGAAAATTAAAAGATTATATTGTGAGTATATGGCCTGAGTTGTTCTGGTAAAGAGTTAGTCTGAGATATCTGTAGTCTTGTCTTTTGCAAATGTTCTGCGCATGTTTCACAGGTATCTTTAGCTTAGTGAAACAGATTTCCCCAGTAAATTTAAGTGATCTGTTCAAGCCCAAAGTAAACTTGTTAATTAGTAAACAAATGTGTAGTTATTCTCTACCTTTGGTTTCTTCAGCATAACCTCAGCATCAGGGACCAGGAACCTATGGCAGATAATCTGGTGCTGCTCTTGACCAGCTAAAAGTACTGAAAACTGATCTTATTTAGGAACCACATCTATCCAGTCTTTAAGAAACAACATCAGAGCATAGAAGAGAGAAAAACAGCAAGTCCTAAGACTATGTTGTAACAAGTGCAGGAACGCAAATTTCTTCTCACATTTCTGAACCTGTCTCCTAAGTTTTTCTTGCTCCACAGTCTTTTTTTTTCTTCTTAACATCTGAACTCACAGTTACTGTACCAAGATTTTAATAATCCCTACTCCCTTATAAGTAGCCAGAAATGTTACCTATATTTTCCAGCATACATTAGTTTATCATGTAGTTATTCATATTTGTTACTCATCTAGTAAACATTAATTTATTATTTATTTTATTAGCTTATGTGTCCATCTTTGGGAGACCAGTGTAGTGTTACTTAAAAACATAGTTTCTGAAGTGCCTAGATTGAGATCTCAGCTTATCTGCTTAATAGTGTTGCGTTCTTAGAGAATTTTACCTAACCTCTCTGAGCCTGAATTTCTTCATTTATAAATGTTCTGGAAGGAATTCAGTGATGTGGTATATATAAAATGCTTAGCATTGTACTTGGCGTGTGCTATGCAGTTAATAAATAGCAGCTCCCTTTATCATTACTGTATAGTTGGATTCCCCTGTTTAGCATGGAAGAGACATTTATGTCATATATAGCCTCACGTTACAGTAAAGTAATAGACTTGACATACACATTTATTAGCAAATTTTTATAATTCCCAGCCTAGCCAAAGGTGCAGTAAAATGGGCGCACAAATGTGCTGATGTAGATAGAAATTGCATAATACAACTTTTTGGTAGAGCAATTGCGCACTACGGTTGACCTTGAACAACGTGGGAGTTAGGGACGCTGACCCGCCTGCTCAGTCGAAAATCCATGTATAACTTTTGACTCCCCCAGAGCTTAACTACTAATAGCCTACTGTTGACTGGAAGCTTTACTAGTAACATAAACAGTCGATTAACACATATTTTGTACATTATGTGTATTGTTACTGTATTCTTATAACAAAGTAAGCTAGGGAAAAGAAAAAGTTATTTAAAAAATCATAAAGAAGAGACAATACATTTACAGTACTTACTATGTTTATCAATAGCCTAAGTTTACATCATCTGTTTACAAGATGAATTGTCTGTCAGTACCTACATCAATATTATATGATACAAAACTCAGTTGATACTATATGTATTACTAACACTAGACATTAAAAATGAAAAGATAATGTGAAAAAAATTCATATTTACAGGTATGACAATTCATGCATTAAAACAAAGAAGCAGCAATATGATTGTCTTATGGTAGCCTAGTGTAATCAATATGGTGGCTTCACGGTAGCCTAGCCAATACAGTAATGAATGAATTGTTATAAAATTTTTATGGCATTAAAAATTTTTATGATATTATAGTCATATTCATAATACAGTATTGGAACATTGTTAAATTTTTTTAAAAAACATCCTACCTGTGATGATAGGCTGATACACAGTTTCTCCAATTACAGGAGAGACAGAGAGGGAGAGGGAGAGGGGCATACTATACAGTAATGTAATTCTTTAAAAGCAAAGTTATAAAACAGTAAGAAAACTAACAGATTATTAATTTTATATTAAATATCATTCACCTTATGCCTATGTAAGAATAGATTAGTATCTACATATATTTTATGCATTCATGACAACCCTAATTTTTTCGATATTTCTTGGCTACATGGTTCATCTGTGAGTTTTTTCATATTGCAAATCTGAAAAAGCTTTTCCTATATATTTATTGGAAAAAGTCTGCATATAAGTGGACCTGCTCACTTATAACCTGTGTTATTCAAGGGTGAAGTATATATATCAATACCCATAAAAATACTTTGAGTCTGTAATTCATCCCCTTTCTTGAAATCTCCTCTTAAGAAAGACTCAGAGATTCAGACCAAAATTTACAGCCACTAGCATAATAGTGAGTGGGACTTAAATGTGGGCTATGGGGAGGGAAACTTAAATCCCTGACAACAGAGAATGGTTGAATAACACATGGCATTTTCACATGATTCATACTCTTACTATTACAAAGTATTTGATAATATGGGAAACTGCTCACAACATACTATTTAAGAAAAAAAAAGTTACGAAAGTATTGTGTGAAATACTCAAATTTTGTACACTAAGAAATAACATCCCTCTCTCTACTTCCCCAGAAATAAGACTGGAATAATATATCTCAAAAAATCAAGTGTTTATCTCCAGGTGGTTGGATTTCAGTTCGGTTTTATTTTTGTATACATCAGTGTTTTTCAAATTGTGTACAATAAACAAGTTGACATATGAAAAGCAATGGAGGGAAGATTGGGTGTCTAGGGATCTGTTGTTTATCAGTAGTGACTTTATTGAGAAAAGCTTTGGAAAACTGAAAGTTGCTTGGATTCAGAAACTCATCTCCTAAACTGATGTAACTTAGTTGGCTTGGACCAGGAGGTGGACAAATGTGGGTCACAGCGGGAGTTGGACAGATTCTGAGTATTCATGAGTACTTTGGTTTTAATGTAGCAGATAAATAAGAGCTCAAAAGGGGGTAAGTGATGTTTAATAAGAAGGAAAGGAAGCTTGCTGCAGAAACAAAACCAGAGTGAAATTTAATTAGACTTGCAGAGACAGTTGTTAAGCAAGGGGCTTGGATCATTTAAATTTTATTTATTTTTCCAAAATATTTTTGATGGCCTGAGGAGACCAATGTGCATTTCCAGCAGAAGGTTCATGGAAGAATAAATATTTTGTGACTGTAGACAAAATACTTAAGAGTATTTGGCTTTTTCAGATAACTTATATTTTAAAGTAATTTTAAAATAGCAAGAATAGAATTATAATTTTTTGCAACTTTTTTCTAATTAGGACCCAGTTTATGGAAAAGGAAAACTTGGAGAAATCCAGGGACTTATTCTGGGAATGTTGGATACCTTTAGCTATGAACAGGTAAGCTACTTTCTATTTCTAAGCCCATTCTAAGGTAGAAAGAAGCTATTCTTTTTTCTTTGCACCTATACTTTTTCTTTAAAAATTACCATCTGTTTAGTGGAAGTTTGATAGATTGAAGTGTATGGCTTTTTAATTTTTAAATTTCTCTTGACCTTAATTAATTAATATATATTTTATATACACATACACATATATTCTGGAATGTGGAAATGCATCAAGTTTGGATTCATTTTATTCTTTTGATTCATTGGCAGTGGGACATATAGTTTTTTTTCCAAATGAAAAATGTAAGATACTTTCTTGGAAAGTAATGAAATGCAAAGCTATAACTCATTGAAAAGGAAGCATGAGTATGGAAAAATTGCAAAATAAATTAGTGTTCTTTTAAACATTCTGAAACAGATAATTGCCACTAACCAAAAATGGTCATTAGTCTTTCCTTAACCCAAAACTGCCTATAGCTTTAATTCTTAGTAAGAGCCAGCTTGGTATACAGATGTTTTTCTTCATGTACTTCAAAGTGACTCATGAAGCCACCTAGGAAAAGTGCCACTTAGGCATGTTAGATACACTGTCTGCTTTTTTAGTAGAAGAAAAAGAAAAATTTGGGTGATAGAGCTTTTCTTAGGATGTTATAAGAATTGCAGTTTTGCTAAATAAGCATAGCCCAAGGAAGCTGATCCCCCTTCAGGCACAGACTCCATGGCGGCAGAAGGAAAGCTGAGTGCAAGACAGAAATTTTTTGTGAACTTTGGAAGAGGAGGAAAAGATGGGGTTGATTGGAAAGAATTAAAACAGACCATTAGAACTGAAAGTTCTGCGTTATAGATAAAGTTAAAGGACCAGGCTGTGTAGCAAGGAGGATGGGCAGTATATCTTCCCCTTTGGGACTGACAGAAAAGAACCCAGCTGCACACTGAAGTAAGTAAACAATAGTTTATAAACACAGAGAGCCTTAAAATGACTTGATGTGATAGCTGTGAAATAACTTTATGTGACTTAATGACAGATGTCACAGTCTTGAGTAGATTCAAATGGCTTGAAAGTGCTGATCAGGAAACAGTGATCTCTCTGCCCAAGGGAGATGAGAACTGAGTAATGGCCATTAGCTTTTCCAGTGAGAGGTTACTGTGAAATATCACCATGGATGCAGTTTCTATTTAAAAATCAGGGATTTTTTTTTTTATTATTTGTTACAACACAACTTTGAGCCATTCAGAGAGAACTCATTATATAAATGTAATAAATAAGTAGATTTGGGTTTATCTAGTCATCTGAAAGCCGTCAGTACTGAATTAATCCACAGAATGGCAGAGCACACATTTCTCAGTAGTAACTGGTGAGAGCCTTTTAATAATTATTTTGAGAATCTTGATGTATGCACTTATCAATACCCTGCACATTAAAGTTAACCACTTAAGTTTGGGGTGTTTTGATGTTTATTTGATCAGTTTTATGCCTTTATAGTATATTCCAATTCAATTGTGGTTGAAAATGAAACAAGTGCTATTTTCCACTCATCTCCTCTGTCTCTTTCACTTTATGAACAATTTCTTATTTGGCTTATTTTTTATTTTGGTCTTTCATAGACCCTGCTGGAAACAACGACTAGCCTTCTAAACCAAGATCTCCATTGGTCATTGTGTAACCTGAGAGCTTCAGTCACCAGAGGACTGAATCCCAAGCAGGATTACTGCTCTATTTGTTTGCAGCAGTACAAGAGACGCCAAGAAATGGCTGATGAAATTATTGTCTTTAGGTAAGAAAGGGAAGGAAATGTGACACATATGGTGTATGTGCGTGTATGGTATTGCCAGGCAGAAATACACGTGGACACACAGCCCCAGTCAATCGTTCTGCCAGTGAACAAAACAAGGCAAAGTTCCTGCCCTTATAGACCTCACATTCTGCATGGGAGTCAGGAGGAAAGGGTGTTAGGGTGGTCAGGCGGTAAATAAATACAGAGTAATAAGAGCTATGGAGAGAAATAAAACACAGGGTAAGGGGATGGAAAGAAGAAGCATTCAGGGTGAGAGTACTATTTTAAGACACTATAATGAGGAAAAACATGTCTAAGGAAGTGACATTTGAGCAGAATGAGAGAGGTAGGAGTGAAGGTTCAGAATATATTTTAAGGGAAGTGTTAACTTGGTGATGTATTAGATGTGAAGTGAGAGGGAAAAACATCTTCGGCCTGAGCTACTGGATGAATGTGGTACCATCCTCTAAGATGAGAAGGAACAGGCATGAGGAGCTGGGGAAATCAAGAGTCTTGTCTTGGAGATGTTAGGTTTGAGATGCCCTTTAAACATTCAAGTAGGAATGTCAGGTAGACAGTTATTCTAGTCAGAGACATGTCCTGGAGATATAAATTTAGAAATCATCAGCATGTAAATGATATTTAAAGCCACAGTACAAAGAGAAAGGAAGTTTAGTGCAAAAATGGAAAGTTTGATCTCAGGAGGAGACAGCTCATCCAGAATATATGGATAGAGGCAATATAAGATGGACTCTGGAGCCAGACTTTAAATCTTGAGTTCAAATCCTGACTCTGCCACTACTAGCTATGAGACTTTGACAAGTTATTTCATCTCTTTACACCTTAGTTTCTTCATCTGTAAATTGGGATACCTACTTGATAGGGTTTCATGAAGATTAAATGAGATAATTTACATAAGATACTTGTAACCATGCTGACATATAGTAAGCACTATATAAGTGTTGGCTTCTGTTATTACAGATACAGGAAGATTGGTAGATTTGGTGGTTGGAAGAGGAAGTAGTTTTCATCACACAAACAGCCCATTCATTCAACAAGTATTTATTGAGCACCTACTATATGCCGGTACTGTTCAAGGGGGTAGGGTACCACATGAACAAAACAAAGGTTCTGCTTTTACGGAGTTTACACTCTAGTGAAAGAGGCAAACAGACAAGTAAAATGCCAGATGGTGACTAACACGGAAAAAAATAAAACATGTTAAGTGAGATATATAGCCTTTGTGGGGGAAGATATTTTATGAAGAGTGGTCAGGGAAAGCAACACTGTTAAGGTGATTATGGACAGACAATTTAAAAATTAATTAATAAAAAGGTAATAATTACCATGAATAAAATAAAACATCGTATAGAGGAGAGAGAACGTTGGGAGCTACTAATTTATAAAGAGTTATTAGGGAAGTTTAAGTAACATTTGAGTAGAGACCTAAAGGAAGTGGCCATGCAATATCGGGAGAGAGTGCCCCAGACAGAGGATCATCAAGTGCAGAAACCATGATGCAGATGCTAGGCATACTTGATGGGTAGTGAAGGGAGCAGGCTAGTGTTGCCTGAGCAGAGTGAAGGGAAAATATAAGAGATGACTTCAGCGGCTAAATCATGTAGGAACTGGGTCATTATAAAGAGTTAAACTTTTGCTCTGAGATGAAAAGCCATTGGATGTTTTTGAGGATAGCGTTGACATGATCTGACCTCTGGCTTAAGGATCACTTTGACTGCCGTGGTGAGAATAGACTGTAGAAAGCCAAGGGTGAAAATAGAATGACCAGTTAAGCTATTGCAGTAATCCAAGTGAGAGATGGCCCAAGATGATTGTAATGAAGTAAGCAGTGGTGGGATTCTGGTTATATTCTGAAGGTATAGCGGATAAGATCTGTTTATAGTTTGTATATGAGGTGTGAAAGAAAGAACAGTTTTTGGCTTGAGAAACTAGAAGAGTGTAGTTGCCATTATTTAGATGTGGAAGGTTGGATGAGAGCGTGCAGTGGGGGTGGAGTGGGGTGGAAATCAAGAATTTGGGGCATGTTAAATTTAAGATGCCTAGTAAACATCCATAGTAGAGGTCTTGAGACAGGTAGATGAGGTTGAGGAGAGAAGTCTGGGCTGAAGGTATAAGTGTGGCAGTCACCAGCATGGAGGTGGTATTTTAAAGCTGTGGAACTGGAAGTAATCACTAAAGGAGCAAGGATGGCTGTAGAAAGAAGAGTATAGAAGAGAAAGACTACAGAAGAGAAAGGATGGATGGATGGATGGTTATATATATATATATATATATATATATGTGGGGGAGGATAGAGAAAAGGAAGATTATAAAGACTATCGAAGAGAAAAGGATTGATGTCTGAGGTGGTCCAAGATTTCAGGTTGGAGAAATGAGGAGGAATCAGTGAAGATGACTTAGAATTATACTCAACGCTCATTTCTGGAAGGCTTATTTGGTAATTTAGTGTATTCAGTAGGGAATTTCTTCATAGGAATAATGTTAGAATTTCCTGTAACACTGACATTTTTTAAATGCTTATTAATCAAATCATGACTCTTGAATTTGATGAGGCAGACCACTCATGTTATTATCAAATTACTTATATAATTATGATTTTCCCCAATTGACTTTTTTTCAAACTGTCTAAAAATGTTTCATAGTTTGAGAAATTAACGGAAGTTCAACTCATCCCCTGGTGGTTTGTAATCAGAACTGTGATGCTGTTCATGCTCATAACTTAAGTGCGCAAATACGTGAGTCTGGATTTTAAAAAAGAGAGGACAGCAACAAGTAAATCCCCTTCCTTGTTTCTTAACCTATACCCCATCAGTGCATTTCAGCTTACTGGGAATATTTATCACTTTTAAATACACTCTAACACAACTTAGGTTTATGATTTTATGATAATGAAAAGTGTCAATTGGTTGCCTTCATTTTGCAGCTGTGGCCATTTGTATCACTCATTCTGTCTGCAAAGCAAGGAGTGCACCATAGAAATTGAGGGGCAAACAAGATGGACGTGCTACAAATGCAGCTCAATTAACAAAGTAGGAAAGTTGAGTGAAAATTCATCCGAAGTTAAAAAGGGAAGAATAACCCCATCACAGGTAAGACTTGTTTTCATGGCAAGATGCAGATGGTCTTTTCTTAACAATGTCTTTTAGGCCTGGCCTCATTTTTTTTCAGGTCCTGTAGGCCTCAGCACATTTACTTAATTTGCTGTTTCCTGGTCCTTCCTCTATGCCACCCTATTCTATAGTTGACCTTAACATCACATAGTGAAAAGTTGGACCTGTTGCTTTTTTCTCTTTGTTTTATCAGCTTTCAGTGTTAAGTCAAAATCAGACCCAGGGAAAAAAAACCCTGACCTAGCTTCTCCTAGGTAACAGTTGACAGAATTTCTACACTCCAGTGATAGGCATTAGTTTATATATTCATCCAATAGATAATAGAAGTGTGTGCCAGGCACTGTGCTAAGTGCTGGGGATACAATTATAGACGGGATATTTGTCTTTTAGAGTTTATGACCAATGAAATTATAAACAGATTTTCAGAAAGTGTTCTTAAGTTCTTTCTGACACTGAATAGTTGGTGTCTTTTCCATCATCAGTTCTGACACCAATTCTGTCAGTTCTTTGGATACCAACTGGATGTCCAATAATGCAATTAAATTCTGACACTAACCACCAGGAATTAGCATCAGACTCCACAGGTTTAAAGGTTCATTCCCATAAGACTGTCCTCACTTCAGACAACAGTTACAAATGGGGTGCCCAGATTACATGCTCTTCTATCTGACTTACAAATTTAGGGGCCCCCATGACCCACTCCCCCAGGTTTGATAATTCACCAGAACAACTCATAGAACTTAGGAACGTACTTTACGTTTACCCATTTATTATAAAGGATACAACTCAGGAATAGCCATATGAAAGAAGTGCATAGGGCAAGGCATGGGGGGAAGAGGGTGCCCGAAGCTTCAGTGCCCTCTCTTGGCATACCATCTTCCCAGTATATCAATGTGCTCACCAATTCAGAAGTTCCTTGAACCTCAGCATTTAGGGTTTTTTATTGGAAGTTCCATTACATAGCCATGGTTGATTAATTCACTGGCTGTTAGTGATTAGACTCAATATCTAGCCCCTCTTTCCTCCCCATACATGGGATTGGGGGAAGGACAGGGAGGGGAGAACTGAAAGTTCTAACCCTCTAGTCATGGCTTGATCTTTCTGGTGACCAGCTGCCGTCCTGAAACTATCTAGGGGTCCCCAGGTACCAGTCATCTCATTAGCATTCAAAAGGCACTCTTTTCACTCAGGAGAGTCCAAGAGTTTTAGGAACTACAAGACAGGAACCAGGGACAAAGACCAAATAATATTTTTTATTATACCACAAGTACTTACAGATGAACTGTGCCGTAAGAGCAGATAATGAGTAGACCTAATCTAGACATGAGAGGTCATGGAAGACTTCCTCAAAATGCCATGTTAGCTGCCTCTGAAGGAAAAAAAAGAAGATAAAGTTTAAGCTCAAGGGTAGGCAGGAGGAGGAGTATTCCAGTCAGGGAACAATATATAGAACAAAGAAAGCATCTCTGCTGGAACTAGGCATTGAGTATGATTGGATCTAGAGGGTGAAAGAATGGTATTAAATGAAATTAGTAGGTAAACAGGGACCATATTAATTATTTTTATGTTTGTGGTAAAGAAACAGGAAGACATTGAAGGGCTTTAAAGAAGGAATGATATGATATGATCAAAATAGTATTTTTTTTTTCAGAATAGTACTTTTAAAAGAACTGCAGTGCAAAAAATGAATTGAAAGGGAAACAAGAATGGATGTAGGGAGACCAAGAATATTGAAATAATTTTGAGGAAAGGAATGGTAACTTGTACTAGGATGGTGGAAGTTGGGATGGAGAAAAGAGTACATATTTGAGATGTGTCTGAGATGAGTACAAAAAATCAAAATAATTAATATGGTCCCTGCCTACCTCACTAACTTCATCTCATACCACTGTCTTTCACCTTCTAGATTCAATTATGCTCAAGTTTTAGTTCTGTACTCTTTTCTGCTTTACAGCAGAGATCCTATATTTGAGAGGTAGAATTATCAGGACTCGGTGATAAATAAATTGGTTGGTGGGGGAGACAAGACAGGGAGGAGTCAAAGATAACACCCAGATTTCTTGTTTAAACTCAAATGGATGGTGGTACCATTTACTGAGATGGAAAAAATGAACAAAGAACATATTTGGGAATAAGACAAAGAATTCATTTTTGGAGTTAGAGCTGTCTGCAGGACATACAGGTAAAGATGTTCAATATGTTTCTGGATTGAAAATTTTATTAGTCATCCAGAATGCTTCCTTGCTTGCATTTAGGAAAGAAAAAACAGGTCCTGTGATTTCTAGAATCTTTCCAAGCTGAATTCAAATGAAGATGGGGGAATCTTATTTATGCAGATACTTAAGGCTTTACATCTTGGGGCACTTAAGTGTTTTTTTTGTTTCAGTTACATTCTGTTGATAAATAACTTGTGATTACATGTGTATTATTGCCTGGATATTACCAATTAGATGTTTTTCTTTCTTCCTAGGTAGTCCTCAGAGGCTAAAATAGACTTTTTTCCTTTTTTTAAAAAACACAATTTTATATGCAATTATGTATTTTAATACATAATTTATAAACAGTAAAATTCACTTTCTGCAAGTTTTGGCAACCACCTTTACAGTCAAGACATAGAGCAGTATCATCACCTCCCTCAAAAGTCCCCCATAGCTCTTTGTAGTCAGCCTTTTCCTCCACCCTCCAATCCCTGGCAACCACTGATCCATTTGGAATTAATTTTTAATAGCATGTGAGATAAGGATTGAGGTTCTTTCTTTTGCATATGGCTATCCATTGAATTGCCTTTGTACCTTAGTCAAAAATCAATTGACCATGTATATGCGGGTCTATTTCTAGACTTTCTATTCTGTTGCATTGATCTATGTATCTATCCTTGCTCCAATACTGTGTCTTTATAGTAAATCTGGATATCAGGTAGTGAGTCCTCAAAGTTTGTTCTTCTTTCTAACATTTGGCTATTCTACTTTTGCATATAAATTTAAAAATCAGCCTGTCAATTTCTACAAAAAAAAACTCATTCTTGGATTTTATTGGGATTGTGTTGAATATCTAGATCAACTGGGGAGGGTTGACATCTTAGTGATATTGAGTCCAATCCATTAACATGGTATAGCTCCCACTTTATTTAAATCTTCTTTGATTCATTTCATCAGTGTTCTATAGTTTTTGGCATATAAATCTTGTGGTAGTTTTGTAAGATTCATTTCTAAGTATTTGATGACTTTTGATGCTATTATATATTTTACTGTTTTATATTTCTTTTTTTTTTAATTTGGCTGCATCAGGTCTTAGTTGTGGCACATGGGATCACCATTGCAGCATGCGGGATCTTTTGTTGAGGCGTGTGGGCCCTTTGTTGTGGCACACGGGCTCCAGAGTGTGCAGGCTCAGTAGTTGCGGTGCTCAGACTCTCTAGTTATGGTGCGTGGGCTCAGTAGTTGCGGTGCGCGAGCTTAGTTGCCCCACGGCATGTGGAATCTTAGTTCCCTGACCAGGGATCAAACCCACGTCCCCTGTATTGGAAGGCAGATTCTTAACCATTAGACCATGAGGGAAGTCCCTGTTTTATATTTCAGTTTCTAATTGTTCATTCCTAGAATATAAAAATACAATTTATTTTTGCATGTTGATCTTTTATCTAGTGACCAGTGCACCTTACTAAGCTTACTTATTAGTACCAGTACTTTTTTGTAGATTCTTTGGTATTTTATACATAGACAATCATATCAAATGCAAATAATGACTGTTTTATTTCTTCCCTTCCAATTTTATACCTTTTATTTCTTTTTCTCACCTTGTTGCATTGGCCTCCAGTACAGCGTTGAATAGGAATGGTAAGAATAGACATCCTTGTCTTGTTACTGATCGTAGGGAGAAAGTATTCAGTTTTTCATTATTAAGTATAATGTTAACTGTAGGCTTTTTGTGTGTAATCTTTATATCATGTTTAGGAAGTTTCCTTTTATTCCATATTTTGTTCAGGATTTTTTCCATGAAAGGGTGTTGAATTTTGAAGACATTTATACTACATTAGTTGCCGTGTTCCCACGTCCCCACACCTCACACAAGAAAGACAGTAATCTGTTTCATTGACTTCCTGCCTGCCTGCTCTCAGAGCATCGAGAAGAGGGAAATTATTTTGAAATTGGATCTATATGTCAAAGACAGCTTTATTTCTGAAGCTATCCCATTCTGCAGGGCAGGAGAGGCGACTCAACCTTTTCATTCTTTAGGAAAACCCAAGTGAGATTACTGATCAGATCCTCTTGAAAATCTCTGTTTGATGCTTCCTAATTAATGAAGCAAAATAGAATGAGAACTATCTTGGATTTCTTAAATTTTCCTCTAGCTGTCTGTCTCCTTTGTTTTTCTAGCTAAGATATTGTAAAAAGATCTAGTGGGTTGGTAATGCAAGGAAAGAGAAAATGAAATTTATCAAATACATGCTTTAGATGTTTATGCTAATCTTCACAACAAGTTTAGCTGAAGGAACTGTATGTAGCTAAGAGAGGGAGGGCCAGTATTTGAATTCAAGTTTTTAGAACTGTCATCACCCTCAGTTTTCCTGCCTCCAATCTGTTCCATTTTTAGCATTCTGGCTTTATTGAAACCTGACAAAGCTGATTTTTAAAATATATCTATACTATGTCGGCTGTGCTAACTTAAGATTTCTTACCATTGTATGAGCCATTCACATTTTTAATTGTAAGAGAATTTAAAATGAAAATACTAATTCTATATATGATGGTTTTTATCAAACTTAATTTCATGAAAGTTCTACTTTGCTCTTTTAATTTCCTTTGAAAATCTATCACCCTTGGTTATTAAGTTCTAAGCCAGTGCATGGAGAGAAGCAGAGGTATGTGTCCCAGTGACTTCAAAATGAAGCTGAGGTTGCTGGTCAGCTTCCACCTGTTGCTTCCTACCCTCAGTAGATACTGAATACATTTGAAGCTTTTCACTGCCCTTGTAATGTGATCCTTCTGTCAAATAGCTTTTTATTTCATCCTTTTCCAGGACTTGAGATGATTGACTTTTACTTCTTCAATTACTGACTCTGACTTAACAGGATGCAACAGTTACCCTCAAAACTGTGGTTTGGTGGGTAAAGTCTTTCTTCTTGCCTCTCTTAATCTCATTTCTGTTTTTCACAACTGGTGAAAAACAAAAATGTGACACATCAATTGCCTCCCAACAGGTCTGCACAGACATGATTGGAGTTATTCCCCCAGAAAGCCTGCTTTCCTTTGAAATAAGCATTTTATTCTTTGAAAGCAAATGAAAAGAAATAACTCAAATTTCTTTCTTTCTTTCCTTATCTCCATTCCCCCTCCACCTCAGGTTTGCAGTAGCTCAATCTGAAATATAGGTCCAAAGAGTAGACCTTGAAAGTCTGATTTTCTGTTTTGCTTTTGGTATATATTACTCACAGATAAAATACATTTGAGAAACTAATTTCAACTGAAGTTCTCATCATGCTATTATATTTTCTCAACAAATGTTATTCCAATAGAATAGAATAGAATAGGAGTAATTTTATCTTAGATTATTCTTTTATTAAATTTATAGTAGCAAATAACTATCTTAATTGGCACTGATTAGCATTAGAAAAAATTAACTTGCTATTCATTTAAAAAATAATAATTCTTGGTCAACAGCAACTTGATATAAATTCAAAGAAGTATAATTGAAGATTTACTAGATTTTAGTTTTAACATTAGTATATTATTAACAGAGTTTAGAGTGCTTGAGAGATAGTAATAAGCTAACACATAACACATTATGTGCCAGAAACATTCCAGTCGTTATTCCTTTTAAAACTTCAAAAACCAAGAGCATTTGGAGACTTATTAGAAAGCCTTATTATGTATTGCTTGATATCTTTTCAGAATTGGATATATCATCACTTATCAGTAAAAAGCCAGGTACATTAGTCCAGTATCAGAGTTTTTTGTTTTTTCAGTAAGAGGTAAACATCTGAAGAAGAAGGGGATTGGAAGTAAACATATAGCTGCCTACTCATCCTTTAATAATCACAAAAGGAGAGAATTAAAAGAAATAACCTGATATTTTCCCTGGTACTTGGAGTTGGTTTTATTTCTTGGTCTTTAGAATTGTCTAAGAAAATGTTTTGTCTTTTGGGATAAATTTACAAATAAAGTCAAAAGGAAGTATTTACAGCTTTGAAGAAATTATTCAGTAAATGACATTTATGCTCACTGGTCATAATTTCCTATTAACCATTAAGCATTGCTTATTGATTTTGGATTCCCACTATAAATTGGAGATTTGTTTTACATGCCATTTAATGAAATAGAAACACTGGTATTAATGCCCTGTTTTCATTTGTCCATTTTTAAAGAGTATTAGCTCCCTGTTATAAATATGTTAGATTCAAATTAAATGCTAAAAAATGAGATTTCCATTTTTGGTGATAGCAGCATTTCTCAAAAGAGTATCTTCTAAATTAAACTTACAAATTAAATGAAGATTAATATGTCTCGGAAGTGCAGAGAGGTGATAAATAATCCTAATATAAATGAATCTGTTTGAGGAGATTATTGCCCATTTTCCAATAATCTTGTTATTATACCCTAGTATTAAGTGATTCATTACTTCAGCCAATATATAATATATGCCTACTTTGGACCAAACACTAGTCTTGGTACCAAGGATACACTGGTGAACAACAACAAAAAAATAGTTCATAACATCATGTAGCTTACCATCTAGTAAGAGAGCTAGACAGTAATTAAGTAAACAAACTATCAAACATATAATTTCAAATTGTGATAGGTATGTGAGTGCTATGAGGGGAAAGAATAGAATGTTATAGGAAGAATAACAGAAGGGAAACCTACTTTTTATTGGGTGGTCAGGGGATATCTATCTGCAGAGATGAAAATAAGACGCTACCAGACCTGGGAAGAACATTCCAAGCAAAAGAGAACAGCAAGCACAGAGGAACTGAGGAGGGAAATGACTTGTTCAAGGAACTGAAAAAAGATCAGTCTGGAACATAGTGACTAAAGAGGAACATAGCAAGGAATAAGGTTTAAGAGATAGGCAGGGCCAGATCCTTATTAGAATGTAAGACTCTGGTGAAGAGTTTAGTTTATATTCTTAAAGTAAGAATAAAAAGGATTTAAAACAAGGGAATTCATACCATCAATTGATTGTGACTGTGGAAAATGGATAGACAGCCACACCTCTATTACTGTCCAAGTCTTCACCTCTTTGCCAGACCAGCGTAACAATCAGATTCTTAAGATTCTATAAATTTGGTCACTTCCCTTTGATCCAGAAAACGCTTGTGTCCAAGGGACCGAAGGAAGACAATAGTACCGAGAAAGTGTTTCCAGTCTCTGCGTAGAACTAAAGCTTTGCTGGAAGTATGGGCGAAGGGCATAAAAAAGTTTTGTTGTCCAATAAAATGTGAAAAAATATTGAACTTCACCAGTGATCAAAGAAATACCAGTTAAAATAGCATTTTAATGCCATTTAAAAAAAACTTATTAAACTGGCAAAGTTTTAAAAATACGTATTAAACTGGCATACATTAAAAATACTAATGCAGGGACTTCCCTGGTGGCACAGTGCTTAAGAATCTGCCTGCCAATGCAGGGGACACGGGTTCCAGCCCTGGTCTGGGAAGATCCCACATGCTGCGGAGCAACTAAGCCATTGTGCCACAACTACTGAGCCTATATGGTCAACTAATCAATCACAAAGGAGGCAAGGATATACAATGGAGAAAAAACAGTCTCTTCAATAAGTGGTGCTGGGAAGACTGGACAGCTACATGTAAAAGAATGAAATTAGAGCACTCCCTAACACCATATACAAAAATAAACTCAAAATGGATTAAAGACCTAAATGTAAGACCAGACACTATAAAACTCTTAGAAGAAAACATAGGAAGGACACTCTGACATAAATCACAGCAAGATCTTTTTTGACCCACCTTCTAGAGAAATGGAAATAAAAACAAAAATAAACAAATGGGACCTAATGAAACTTAAAAGCTTTTGCACAGCAAAGGAAGCTATAGACAAGACTAAAAGACAACCCTCAGAATGGGAGAAAATATTTGCAAACGAATCAATGGGCAAAGGATTAATCTCCAAAATATATAAACAGCTCATGCAGCTCAATATTAAAAAAAAACAAACCCCAGTCCAAAAATGGGCAGAAGACCTAAATAGACATTTCTCCAAAGAAGACATACAGATGGCCAAGAGGCATATGAAAAGCTGCTCAACATCACTAATTATTAGACAAATCAAAAGTACAATGAGGTATCACCTCACACTGGTTAGAATGGGCATCATCAAAGAATCTACAAACAACAAATGCTGGAGGACTTCCCTGGTGGCGCAGTGGTTAAGAATACGCCTGCCAATGCAGGGGACACGGGTTCGATCCCTGGTCTGGGAAGATCCACATACTGCGGAGCAACTAAGCCTGAGCGTCGCAACTCCTGAGCCCACGCACCTAGAGCCCATGCTCCGCAACAAGAGAAGCCACCTCAACAAGAAGCCCACGTGCCGCAGTGAAGAGTAGCCCCCGCTCGCCACAAGTAGAAAAAGCCTGCACACAGCAACGAAGACCCAACGCAGCCAAAAATAAATAAAATAAATTAAAACAAATGCTGGAGAGGGTGTGGAGAAAAGGGAACCCTCTTGCACTGTTGGCGGGAATGTAAATTGATACAGCCCGTGTGGAGAACAGTATGGTTCCTTAAAAAACTAAGAACAGAATTACCATATGAGCCAGCAATCCCACTACTGGGCATATACCCAGAGAAAACCATAATTCAAAAAGACACATGCACCCCAATGTTCATTGCAGCACTATTTACAATAGCCAGGTCATAGGAGCAACCTACATGCCCATCGACAGATGAATGGATAAAGAAGATGTGGTCCATATATACAATGGAATATTAGCCATAAAAAGGAACAAAGTTGGGTCATTTGTAGAGACGTGGATGGACCTAGAGACTGTCACATAGAGTGAAGTAAGTCAGAAGGAGAAGAACAAATATCGTATATTAACGTATATATGTGGAATCTAGGGAAATGGTACAGATGAACCAGTTTGCAAGGTAGAAATAGAGACACAGATGTAGAAAACAAATGTATGGACACCAATGGGGGAAATTGGGTGTGGGTCGTGGTGGGATGAATTGGGAGATTGGGATTGACATATATACACTAATATGTATAAAATAGATAACTAATAAGAACGTGCTGTATAAAAAATAAATTTAAAGAAAAAAAAAGAAAGGTATACCTACAGGGTCTTCCATTTCACTAAGAGTCTTTTGGGGGATAAATGGACAAAATATATAAAAGAATGGTTCTCAAGACATTGGACCTCAAGCCGTGAAGGAGAATAACCCTTGAGAGACAATAAACAAATGATGTACTAAAGTACTGCTGGAGGAAAGTTTCCAAGCCGCTGCACAGGGAGGGAGAACCAAGACAGAGCTCATCAGTATCTCTGATTTTGGACAGAGCAGGGAGTCCAGGGAAAACAAGGGCTAGAGTTCACAGGAGAGAGCCACACAGAGAGAGGGCTTCAGAGATCTGCAGAAGGCAACCTTGAGTTGAATACTGACCCACTCATGTTTGTGAGTAAATGACTCAAGGCCAGAAAAAGGAGCACCCAAAAGTATTAGAGGTAGCAGTGCCCCAAATTCATATATAGCCAGGAATACTGCAAGCTGGAAAATGTCATAATTCACAGGGCAGCACTGAGAGTACTAAGTAAGGGTTTGACCTCAATAGTGCGGGAAGAGTTAACCCTAGACTAGCTGCTGTTTTGATCCCACGCAACAAAACTTAACAGCAAAATTTAAAGAGATCAAATTATTTCTATGTATTTTAACAACATCCCAGAACAAAGTTCAAGATTATGTTAAGGATTACAGGAACATCTAACCGAACAAAGTAGAATTCACAGTGCCTGGCATTTGATCAAATACTACAAGGCATGCAAGAAAGCAGGAA
Organism: Stenella coeruleoalba; assembly: GCF_951394435.1. Classification (NCBI taxonomy): domain Eukaryota; kingdom Metazoa; phylum Chordata; class Mammalia; order Artiodactyla; family Delphinidae; genus Stenella; species Stenella coeruleoalba. Next base: position 62,657,898 of record NC_137150.1, read on the forward strand.
CATACAGGTCATAAAAAGGAGAAAAAAATCGATTACATGACATTTTGGAACAGGCAAGTTATGGAGATAGTAAAAAGATCATTGGTTGCCAGGGGTGGTCGGGGGGAAGGATGAAGAAACAGAACAGAGGATTTTTTAGTGTGGTGAAGATATTCTGTATGATACTATTGCTATAATGATGGATATAAGTCATTATGCCTTTGTCCAAATCCATAGAATGTGCAAGGCCAGGGGTGAACCCTAATGTAAACTATGGACTTTGGGTGATAATGATGTGTCAATGTAATTTGTCATCAGTTATAACAAATGCTCCACTCTGGTGGGAGATGTTGATAATAGGGGAAGCTGTACATCTGTGAAGCATGCCACATGTGAAGTATCTCTGTACCTTCCTCTCAATTTTGCTATGAACCTAAAACTGCTCTTAAAAAAATAGTCTTAAAAAAAAAAATCCCCTGCCTTCCCTTTGTGCTCTACAACCAAAAGAAAGAAACTCCTACTAGGGAATGTATCTACTATGTACATACAACTGTGCTATAGATTGGAATATTAGCTGAAGTTAATGGCAGAGAATGACAGTATAAACTAATAAGAGCATTAGATAAATCTTATTAATTAAGTAATGAGTATTCTCATGAAGAAAGAACATAGGATGTCACAGGGCTTGGTCTCTAGAACTGACCTCTGCCTTACTACATGAGCTTGAGAAAGTAATTAACTCTCCCCTCTCTCCCTCTATCCCTTCCTTCTTTCCACCAGGATGAAAACATAAATCTTTCTTAGTGTCTCATTGAGGCATGGTGAAAACAGTATGTAGGTCTGCACAGACCTACTAGAGAATGGACTTGAGGACACGGGGAGGGGGAAGGGTAAGCTGGGACAAAGTGAGAGAGTGGCATGGACATATACACACTACCAAATGTAAAGTAGATAGCTAGTGGGAAGCAGCCGCATAGCACAGGGAGATCAGCTCGGTGCTTTTTGACCACCTAGAGGGGTGGGATAGGTATGGTGCGAGGGAGGGAGACGCAGGAGGGAAGAGATATGGGGATATATGTATACGTATAGCTGATTCACTTTGTAATAAAGCAGAAACTAACACACCATTGTAAAGCAATTATACTCCAATAAAGATATTTAAATAAATAAATTTTTTTAAGCAGCCATTAAAAAAAATCACTTTGACTAAATCCCAGATTTTTCACACTAGCACACAATGCCATTCATTTAATTTTTTTCAGTTTCTGTTTTTGTGTCTTCTACTCACAAGTTATAAGAAAGGATATATTAAAATTAACTTATGAATTAAAAAAACCAATCCATTGAAACAGACCCAGAAATGGCACATATGATAGGATTAGTAGATAAGAACATTAAAACAGTTATTATAATTATATTGCATATGTTCAAGAAGCTAGAGGAAGGATTGAACATAAGAGCCAACCAAACATCTAGAGATTAAACCTACAGTGTATGAGATGAAGAACACAGTAGATGGGGTTAACAGCATAAGGACATTGCAGAAGAAAGGATTAGTGAACTTGACTGTATAGCAATAGAAACTATCCCAAATCAAACACACACTGAAAAGAAATGAATGACTATGAACTACAGAACAACTTCAACTAGCAAGATATACATGTAATTGGAGTTCTGCAAGAAGTAAGGGAAGGGATAGGACAGAAAAAGTATTTGAAGAAACTTAATACAGAGTTCCAATTCCAATAAGGGCAGGGCAGCCTGTATTGGACAACCCTTCTGCCAGTAACAATTATATAGACAAAGTATTGTTTAGAGAGCAACCAGAAGCAGGCAGAAACCTTAGAGAACACAAACCTTGAAATAAGGGAAGCAAACTAGAGGAGCTCTACATTTAATGAGGTTTTTTTCCCTTTATCACACATTTCAGTTTGTCTTGGAGAACTGGGGGAAAAGAGCTTATAGTAGTATTCTTATTGGATGAAGAAACAGAGTTCAAGACTACCAAAGCAGTTGTAAATTGAGAGGCCATCTCAGAAGGAAGGGAGCCAGGGAGGAGGGAGCCCTAAATTCTTTTTACAGGTTTCTAAGTTGCACATACACAAACAGTGCTTCAAGAAACCATGCAGAAAGTAGCATCAGGAGGAGTAAAGCACTGAGCAGAGATATCAGCAAGTGCATAGTGCTGAATTTGAGTGCAAGCCCTGCCAAATTTGAGGGATTGATAAACATCTCAGGTTTTGTATTGAAACTGCAAAAGGACCATGCCTTATGCCTAAGCGCCACCCTAAGACTAAGGGCAAAAGTAAAATAAATCCTTTCTAACAAAGCCAAAGGCCAAGCTATTATAAGATCAGTAGGAAGAAGGAAAATATAACCTAAAATCAAGAGAAAAACATCAATAGAAGCAGATCTATGGATGACCTAGATATTGGAATTGGGAGTCAAGGACTTTAAAATAGAAATTATAAATAAGTTAAAGGATTTAGAGGACAAAGATCAGCAGAATGATTGGATACATAGGGAAATCTCAGCAGATAAATGGAAACTAAAATAAAATAAAACCAAATGTAAATTCTAGAGTTAAAAAAATAAGATGAAAATTTCATTAGATATCAACAGCATTTTTAACACTGAGACAAATGTTATCTGTAAATTTGGAGAGAGTTCAATAGAAATAATCCTGATAGAAGCACAGAGACTAAAAGGGTTGAAAATAAGTGAAGAGAGCTCTCAGTAACCTGTGAAATGATATCAAGAAGTCCTAACGTATGTATCACTGGTGAGGAGAGAGAGAGAAGTGGAGGGGGGGACTGAGAATTTCCCACATTTGGTGAAAAACATTAACCCGTATGTCCAAAAACTCAGCAAACTGCTAGTGGCATAAGTACAAAGAAAACCACATTCAGACACATCTTGGTCAAACTGCCAAAACCAAAGATAAAGAGGAAATCTTAAAAAGCAGCCAAAGAAAAGACAATAATAAGAATGATGACTGATTTCTCATAAAAAGAGGGTGGGGAGGAGAGGCCAAGTGACAATAAATGGCATCTTTAAATACTAAAGAATGGTAATACGGTGCTTATATTGTATGTTACATAACATTCCCAGTGGGGTCTAGGGCAGCATCCCATAATCAAATGCTTACGTGGGATAAATAAAGACTATAAATAGCCTCACTTCAGGTCAGGTTTTGCTGTCAGATAACTTTTGGTGCCAAAAGTTTTTAAAAAGTACTTTTGATTTCAGAGCTTTTTGGATTTTAGAATTATAATAAAAGGATTTGTGGATATATTTTACTTGTCAGGAGGAGAACTGGCAATATATATTTATAAATGTCTACACTCTTAGAAGTGGGACTTAGAAGAATCTGTGCAATGAAAGTAACACATGAAGAGTGTATACCGAGTGTTACACAAGGATGTTTATGACAGCATTTTTTAAATAATTTAAAAAATTGAAAACAACCTAAATGTCCTAATACTTTCCTAATACTTGGTTAAATTAGTTATGTTGTATGTATGCAATGAATGCACTGCTTTATAGCCATGAAAAAGCATGTTGTCAGAGAACATTGATATGGTGAAATAAACTCAATATGTTACATGAAAAGATCACAAAGCTGTGTGATTCCAAATGTTAGTAGTAGTTATTGCTGTGTGGTTGGATTGTCATTTTTATTTGCTTTATTTTGCTCTTTTGTATTTCTTTTTTTTTCAACATCTTTATTGGAGTATAATTGCTTTACAATGGTGTGTTAGTTTCTGCTTTATAACAAAGTGAATCAGTTAAACATATACATATGTTCCCATATCTCTTCTTCATTCATGAACAGTATTCCTTTGGTAATCAGAAAAATCAAGGCTTGTTTTTAAAAAAGCAAGGTGATAAGGAAGATATTCCTATTGCTATCAAACTTCAGATCAGATTGCTTCTCTAAGTTAGGAATCATTTTATTAACAAAGATCACAAAAGTTTAGCATTATTAAGGCCTTGGCTTAATATATCATCTATATCCCCAGATCTAGTGTTCTGCACACCTGGATTTAAAGTGTCTTTTAAGCTGCATTGCCTGAGGCATTTCCAGAAGGAATCCTTTTAAACAAAAAATAAGACCATTCGTAAGTGATGCTGAACCATTTCTGTTGCCACTTCAAACACTCTCTGACTTAATCTCCAGAGAACAGCTTTCTCAGATAAATTGTCCAGCACCACGTCTAGTTTTTGGCTTGTTTTAAAAAGTCTGTAGATCTTTTTATGAGTTCATTTTTTTAAGCTTAAATATCTACTTTGCTTTGAAATCTATTTTCTCCCTTTTCAAAAAGAGCATACCAGGAGTTAAAATTGGATCACATTCAGCAAACTACATCATACATCTGGAGTAAATTCCAGAGTATTAATGTCATTGTATGTTAAAGGAAAGACTTTCAAGTCTAATTTTTGCAGACCTGCTAAATCTTAAAGGACAGTCTGTATAGCCAGCAGTTTTGATCCCAGAGCTGAGGTATGTTTTCTAAAGTTATTCTGAAAGTCAGAGGGGAAAGGCATAAAAGACTGCAACATGGTCCTGTTTGAATAGATGGATGCCGCAGTGATAGGAAATGTCTTTATCATTATATACTGTAGGCTGTTAGAATTAAACTGTTAGAATTGGAACAGCCTTGAGAACTTGAGGCCAGTAGCTCTCCCAGTACTCATATCTCTTCTATATCATTGTAGATAGATAGTATCTAGTATCTATTGAACTACATGTAATAATTATTTTTCCTTATAAGTTAATAAGTAGATATTCTGATTTCATATCTTAGTCTCTGTGTACTTAATATTTGCTAGAATTTACTGCTGAAACCATGTGAACTTGGAGTTTTCTTTGTGGGAAAGTTTGATAAAAAACTCAATTTCTTTAATAAATACAGGGCTATTCATATTTTCTTTTTGATCTTGGGTCCATTTTTATAAGTAGTTTTTAAGGAAGTATGCTTTTCATTTATTTATTGGCATAAAATTATTCTTAATAGGCTCCTATTGACTTTTTTTCTTTCTTTTTTTTAAAGATCTTTATTGGAGTATAATTGCTTTACAATGGTGTGTTAGTTTCTGCTGTAAAACAAAGTGAATCAGCTATACATATACGTATATCCCCATATACCCTCCCTCTTGCATCTCCCTCCCATCCTCGCTATCCCACCCCTCTAGGTGGTCACAAAGCACCAAACTGATCTCCTTGTGCTATGCGGCTGCTTCCTACTAGCTATCTGTTTTACATTTGGCAGTGTATATATGTCAATGCCACTCCTCTCACTCCATCCCAGCTTACCCTTCCCCCCTCCCCATGTCCTCAAGTCCATTCTCTACGTCTGCGTCTTTATTCCTGTCTTGCCCCTAGGTTCTTCAGAAACTATTTTTTTTTCTTAGATTCCATATATATGTGTCAGCATATGGTATTTATTTTTCTCTTTCTGACTTACCACACTCCGCATGACAGACTCTAGGTCCATCCACCTCACTACAAATAACTTAATTTTGTTTCTTTTTATGGCTGAGTAATATTCCATTGTATATATGTGCCACATCTTCGTAATCCATTCATCTGTCGATGGGCATTTAAGTTGGTTCCATGCCCTGGCTATTGTAAATAGTGCTGCAATGAACACTGGGGTGCATGTCTCTTTTATTAAATTATTATTATTTAACTTCTTTATTGGACTGTAATTGTTCTACAGTGGTGTGTTAGTTTCTGCTTTATAACGAAGTGAATCAGCTATACATATACATATATCCCCATATCCCCTCCCTCTTGCATCTCCCTCCCACCCTTCCTATCCCACCCCTCTAGGTGGTCACAAAGCACTGAGCTGATCTCCCTGTGCTATGCGGCTGCTTCCCACTAGCTATCTGTTTTACATTTGGTAGTATATATATGACCATGCCACTCTCTCACTTCATTCCAGCTTACCCTTCCCCTCCCCTTGTCCTCAAGTCCATTCTCTAGTAGGTCACATCTTTATTCCCTTCCTGCCCTTAGGTTCTCATGACCATTTTTTTTTCTTAGATTCCATATATATGTGTTAGCATACGGTATTTGTTTTTCTCTTTCTGACTTACTTCACTCTATATGACAGACTCTAGGTCCATCCACCTCACTACAAATAACTCAGTTTCGTTTCTTTTTATGGCTGAGTAATATTCCATTGTATATATGTGCCACATCTTCTTTATCCATTCGTCTCTCGATGGACACTTAGGTTGCTTCCATGTCCTGGCTATTGTAAATAGAGCTGCAATGAACATTGTGGTACAAGACTCTTTTTGAATTATGGTTTTCTCAGGGTATATGCCCAGTAGTGGGATTGCTGGGTCGTATGGTAGTTCTATTTTTAGTTTTTTAAGGAACCTCCATACTGTTCTCCATAGTGGCTGTATCAATTTACATTCTCACCAATAGTGCAAGAGGGTTGCCTTTTCTCCACACCCTCTCCAGCATTTATTGTCTGTGCCTTTTTTGATGATGGCCATTCAGACTGGTGTGAGATGATATCTCATTGTAGTTTTGATTTGCATTTCTCTAATGATTAATGATTTTGAGCATTCTTTCATGTGTTTGTTGGCAATCTGTATATCTTCTTTGGAGAAATCTCTGTTTAGGTCTTCAGCTCATTTTTGGATTGGGATGTTTGTTTTCTTGATATAGAGGTGCATGAGCTGCCTGTAAATTTTGGAGATTCATCCTTTGTCAGTTGCTGCATTTGCAAATATTTTTTCCCATTCTGAGGGTTGTCTTTTTGTCTTATTTATGCTTTTCTTTGCTGTGCAAAAGCTTTTAAGTTTCATTAGGTCCCATATGTTTATTTTTGTTTTTATTTCCATGTCTCTAGGAGGTGGGTCCAAAAGGATCCTGCTGTGATTTATGTCATAGAGTGTTCTGCCTGTGTTTTCCTCTAAGAGTTTCATAGTGTCTGGCCTTATATTTAGGTCTTTAATCCATTTTGAGTTTATTTTTGTGTATGGTGTTAGGGAGTGTTCCAATTTCATATTTTTACATGTACCTGTCCAGTTTTCCCAGTACCACTTATTGAAGAGGCTGTCTTTTCTCCATTATGTATTCTTGCCTCCTTTATCAAAGATAAGGTGACCATATGTGCGTGGGTTAATCTCTGGGCTTTCTATCCTGTTCCATTGATCTGTCTTTCTGTTTTTGTGCCAGTACCATACTGTCTTGATTACTGTAGCTTCGTAGTATAGTCTGAAGTCAGGGAACCTGATTGCTCCAGCTCTGTTTTTCTTTCTCAAGATCACTTTGTCTATTCGGGGTCCTTTGTGTTTTCATACAAATTGTGAAATTTTTTGTTCTAGTTCTGTGAAAAATGCCAGTGATAGTTTGATAGGGATTGCATTGAATCTGTACATTGCTTTGGATAATAGAGTCATTTTCACAATGTTGATTCTTCCAATCCAAGAACATGGTATATCTCTCCATCTATTTGTATCATCTTTAATTTTTTTCATCAGTGTCATAGTTTTCTGCATACAGGTGTTTTGTCTCCTTAGGTAGGTTCATTCCTAGGTATTTTATTCTTTTTGTTGTAGTGGTAAATGGGAATGTTTCCTTAATTTCACATTCAGATTTTTCATCATTAGTGTATAGGAGTGCAAGAGATTTCTGTGCATTAATTTTTCTACTTTACCAAATTCATTGATTAGCTCTAGTAGCTTTCTGGTGGCATCTTTAGGATTCTCTATGTATAGTATCATGTCATCTGCAGACAGTGACAGCTTTACTTCTTTTCTGATTTGGATTCCTTTTATTTCTGTTTCTCTCTGATTGCTGTGGCTAAAACTTCCAAAACAATGTTGAATAATAATGGTGAGAGTGGGCAGCCAAGTCTTGTTCCTGATCTTCGTGGAAATGCTTTCAGTTTTTCACCATTGAGGCCGCTGTTGGCTGTGGGTTTGTCATATATGGCCTTTATTATGTTGAGGTAAGTTCCCTCTATGCCTACTTACTGGAGGGTTTTTATTATAAATTGGTGTTGAATTTTGTCAAAAGCTTTTTCTGCATCTCTTGAGATGATCATATGGTATTTGCTCAATTTGTTAATATGGTGTATCACATTGATTGATTTGCGTATAATGAAGAATCCTTGCATTCCTGGAATAAACCCCACTTGATCATCGTGTATGATCCTTTTAATGTGCTGTTGGATTCTGTTTGCTAGTATTTGTTGAGGGGTTTTGCATCTGTGTTCATCAGTGATATTGGTCTGTAGTTTTCTTTCTTTGTGACATCTTTGGTTTTGGTATCAGGGTGATGGTGGCCTCATAGAATGAGTTTGGGAGTGTTCCTCCCTATGCTATATTTTGGAAGAGTTTGAGAAGGATAGGTGTTAGCTCTTCTCTAAATGTTTGATAGAATTCGCCTGTGAAACCATCTGGTCCTGAGCTTTTGTTTGTTGGAAGATTTTTAATCACAGTTTCAATTTCAATGCTTGTGATTGGTCTGTTCATATTTTCTATTTCTTCCTGGTTCAGTCTCAGAAGGTTGTGCTTTTCTAAGAATTTGTCCATATCTTCCAGGTTGTCCATTTTATTGGCATGTAGTTGCTTGTAGTAATCTTTCATGATCCTTTGTATTTCTGCAGTGTCAGTTGTTACTTCTCCTTTTTCTTTTTTTTTTTCTTTTTTTTTTTTTGCGGTCCGCGGGCCTCTCACTGTTGCGACCTCTCCCGCTGTGGAGCACAGGCTCCGGACACGCAGGCTCAGCAGCCATGGCCCACGGGCCCAGCCACTCAGTTGCATGTGGGATCTTCCTGGAACGGGGCATGAACCCGTGTCCCCTGCATCGGCAGGCAGACTCCCAACCACTGCGCCACCAGGGAAGCCCTATGGGTGTTTTTAAAAAGGATCAATTTCCTTTTGATTTCTTCTTTGATCCAAGTGTTATTTCGAAGTGTGTAAGTTCCTAAATATTTGAGAATTTTTCCAGAAATCCTTCTGTTATTGATATCTAATTTATTTCTATTATAGTCAGAGAACATTCTTTGTGTGACTTGAATTCTTCAAAATTAATTGAAAATTGTTATTGACAGAAGATAATATATGTTGGTAAATGGTCCAGGCATACGTCATTTAATTGTGCTTCTCTTTATTGCACTTTTCAGATATTGCATTTTTTTTTTTTTTACAAATTGAAGGTTTGTGGCAACCTTGCATCAAGCAAGTCTTTTGGCACCATTTTTCCAACAGCATTTGCTTATTTTGCATCTCTGTGCCACATTTCGGTTATTCTCGCAGTATTTCAAACTTTTTATTATTATTTACATGGTGATCTGTGATCAGTGATCTTTGATGTTACTATTGTAATTGTTTGGGGTGCCACAAACTGCACTCATGTAAGATGGCAAACTTAATCTATAAATGTGTGTGTTCTGACTGTTCCACCTACCAGCTGTTCCCCTGTCTCTTTCCCTCTCCTTGGGCCTCCTTATACCCTGAGCAACAATAATTTTGAAGTTAGGCCAGTTGATAACCTTACAGTGGCCTCTAAGTGTTCAAGTGAAAGGAGGAGTCACACATCTCTCACTTTAAATCAGAAACTAGAAATGATTAAGCTTAGTGAGAAAGTCTTGTCAAAAGCCAAGATAGGTCAGAAGCTAGGCCTCTTGTGCCAAACAGTTATCCAGGTTGTGAATGAAAAGTAATAGTTCTTAAAGGAAATTAAAAGCGCTACTTCAGTGAACATACAAATGATAAGAAAGCAAAATAGCCTTATGGTTCATGTGGAGAAAGTTTTAGTGGTCTGGATAGAAGATCAAATCAGCCATAAAATTCCCTTAAGCCAAAGCTTAATCCAGAGCAAGGTCCTAGTTGTCTTCAATTCTGTGAAGGCTGAGAGAGGTGAGGAACCTGAAGTAGAAAAGTTTGAACTTAGCAGAGGCTGGTTCATGAAGTGTAAGGAAGGAAGCCATAATGTAAGAGTGTAAGGTGAAGCAGAAAGTGCTGGTGTAGAAGCAGCAGCAAGTTATTCAGAAGATCTAGCTGAGATAATTTTTCAACATAGACAGAAACAGCCTTAATATTAGAAGAAGATGACTTGCCTTCTAGGACTTTCATAGCTAGAAAGGAGAAGTCAGTGCCGAGCTTCAAAGGACAGGCTGACTCTCTTGTTAGGGTCTAATGCAGCTGGTGACTTTAAGATGAAGCCAATGCTCATTTACCATTCCAAAAATCCTGGGGCCCTTAAGAATGATGCTAAATCTGCTCTGCCTGTGTTCTGTAAATGGAACAAATCCTGGATGGCAGCACATCTGCTTACAACATGGTTCACTGAATATTTTAAGCCCATTGTTGAGACATACTGCTCAGAAAAAGTTTCCTTTGAAAAATATTACTGCTCACTGACAATGCACCTGGTCACCTAAGGACTCTGATGGAGCTGTACAACAAGATGAATGTTGTTTTCATGCCTGCTAATACAATATCCATTCTGCAGCCCATGGATCAAGGAGTAATTTTGACTTTTAAGTCTCATTATGCAAGAAATACATTTCATAAGGCTATTGCCGCCAAAGGTAGTGATTCCACCGATGGATCTAAGAAAAGTCAATTGAAAACATTCTGGAAAGGATGCACCATTCTAGATGCCATTAAGAACATTGGTGATTTATGGGAAGAGGTTAAAATATCAACATTAACTGGAGTTGGGAAGAAGTTGATTCCAGCCCTCATGGATAACTTGGAGGGGTTGAAGACTTCAGTGGAGGAAGTAACTGCAGACGTGGTGGAAATAGCAAGAGAAGTAGAAGTGAAGCCTGAAGATGTGACTGAGTTGCTGCAATCTCATGATAAAACTTGAACAGATGAGGAGTTGCTTCTTATGAATGAACAAAGAAAGTGGTTTCTTGAGGTGGAATCTACTCCTGATGAAATGCTGTGAAGATTGTTGAAATGACAACAAAGGATTTATATTACATAAACATATAAAGCAGCAGCAAGGTTTGAGGGGATTGACTCCAATTTTGAAAGAAGCTTTACTGTAAATGCTGTCAAACAGCATTGCGTGTTACAGAGAAATCGCTCGTGAAAGGAAGAGTCAGTCGATGTGGCAAACTTCATCGTTGCCTAATTTTAAGAAACTGCCATGGCCACCCCAGCCTTCAGCAGCCACCACCTGATCAGTCAGCGGCCATCACCATGGAGGCAAGACCCTCCACCAGCCAAAAAATTATGACTAGGGGCTTCCCTGGTGGTGCAGTGGTTGAGAGTCCGCCTGCCGATGCAGGGGACACGGGTTCGTGCCCCGGTCCGGGAAGATCCCACATGCCGCGGAGCGGCTGGGCCTGTGAGCCATGGCCGCTGAGCCTGCGCGTCCAGAGCCTGTGCCCCGGAATGGGAGAGGCCACAACAGTGAGAGGTCCGCGTACCGAAAAAAAAAAAAAAAAAATTATGACTTGCTGAAGGCTTACATGATGGTTAGTACTTTATAGCGATAATGTATTTTTAATTAAGGTATGTACATTGTTTCTTTAGACACAGTGCTCTTTAATAGACTACAGTATAGTGTAAACAACATTTTTTTTTTTTTTTGCGGTACGCGGGCCTCTCACCGCTGTGGCCTCTCCCGCCGTGGAGCACAGGCTCCAGACGCGCAGGCCCAGCGGCCACGGCCCATGGGCCCAGCCGCTCCGCGGCATGTGGGATCCCTCCTGGACCGGGGCACGAACCCACGTCCCCTGCATCGGTAGGCGGACTCTCAACCACTGTGCCACCAGGGAAGCCCTGTAAACAACTTTTATATACATCGGGGAACCAGAAAGTTTGTGTGACTTGCTTTATTGCAGTATTCACTTTAATGCAGTGGTCTAGAACTGAATTCGTAATATCTCTGAGGTATACCTGTACTTGAAAAGAATATGTATGTATTCTGCCTTTGTTGGGTGGAGGGTTCTGTCAATGTCCCTATTCTATATCCTTCCTTTTTTAGTTTTTAAATTGAGATGTAATTGATATATGATATTGTGTAGTTTGAGGTGTTCCATGTGTTGGTTTGATACATTTATGTATTGCAGTATGATTACCACGATAGCCTTAGCTAACACCTTTATCATGTCAATAATTATCGTTTCTTTTTTGGGGTAGAGAACAGTGAAGATCTAGTCTCTTAGCAACTTTGAAGTTTATGATACAATATTGTTAACTATGATCACTATCTTGTGCCTTACATCTTCAGAACTTATTTCTCTACTAGTTGAAAGGTTATACCCTTAAACAGCATCCCCCCAACTACCCCCACCTCGCAGCCCCTGGTAACCACCATCTACTCTGTTTTTATGAGTTCAGTTTTTCTAAATTCCACATATGAGTGCTGTCATACAGCATTTGTCCTTCTCTGTCTGATTTCTCTCACTTAGCATCCTTGAGGATGCCCTCAAGGTCCATCCGTGTTGTTGCATATGGCAAGATTTCCTTCTTTTATGGCTGAATAATATTTCTGTGTGTGTGTGTGTGTGTGTGTGTGTGTGTCTGTGTATATATTATCACATCTTCTTTATCTGTTCAACTTCTGATGGATGCTTAGGTCGTTTCCATATCTTGGCTATTGTAAATAATGCTGCTCTGAACACTGGTGGGCAGATGTCTCTTCAAGATACTGATTTCAATTCCTTCTGGTATATACCCAGCTGTGGGATTGCTGGATGATATGGTAGTTAAGTTTGTAAATTTTTTGAGGAACCGCCATACTGTACCCATCTACATTCCCACCAACAATGTGTAAGGTTTCCCTTTCTCTACATCCTCACCAACGTTTGTTATCTCTTGTCTTTTTTTTTATAAAAGCCATCCTAACTGGTGTGAGGTGATACCTCATTGTAGTTGTGATTTGCCTTTCCCTGATAAGTGATGTTGAGCATCTTTTCATGTACCTGTTATTCTTTTGTATATCTTCTTTGGAAAAATGTCTGTTCAGATCCTTTGCCCATTTTTTAAATTGAGTATATCCTTCCTAATCTTCATATTTGTTCTCTCATTTATTGAGAGAGATATGGAAATCTCTGACTGTAAAATCTATTTCTCCTTGCATTTCTATCAGTTTTTATTTTATGTACTTTTTAAAATTACTATTTATTGGAGTATAGTTGCTTTACAATGTTGTGTTAGTTTCTTCTGTACATCAAAGTGAATCAGTTATATGTATACATATATCCCCTCTTTTTTGGATTTCCTTCCCATTTAGTTCACCACAGATAATTGAGTAGAGTTCCCTGTACTATACAGTAGGTTCTCATTCATTATCTGTTCTATACATAGTAGTGTATATATGTCAATCCCAATCTCCCAATTCATCCCACTCCCTCCTTCCCCCCTTGGCATCCGTAAGTTTGTTCTCTACATCTGTGTCTCTATTTCTGCTTTGCAAATAAGTTCACCTGTACCATTTTCTAGATTCCACATATGAGCGATCTTATACGGTATTTGTTTTTCTCTTTCTGACTTACTTCACTCTCTGTATGACAGTCTCTAGGTCCATCCACGTCTCTGCAAATGGCACAATTTCGTTCCTTTTTATGGCTGAGTAATATATGTATCACATCTTGTTTATCCATTCCTCTGTTGATGGACACTTAGGTTTAAGCTATTAGATGTGTAGACATTTAGGATTGTTACGTCCTCCTGATGAATTGATTCCTTTATCGTTATGCAATAATATATCCCTGGCAATAGTCTTTGCTCTGAAATCTAGTACTATCATGGTATATTTTTCCAATCTTTTTGCTTTTAATCTATTTGTGCCTTTATATTTAAAGTATGTTTCCTGCAGGCAGCATGTAGTTGGGTCTTGCTCTTTTATCTGACAGTCTCTTTCAACCTTTCCTGTATTTGAAGATCTTACTATATCATCAGTGTTCTCTTCTTAAGACTAAACATCCTTTTATTATGGCTTGGCTGATACTTTTTCTAAATCCTTCTATTATTATCAAACACTTGTGCATGTTTTGCTTAAAAGGGACATTAGATCAGAAGGGATACTCTGAGTTGGTCTCTGCAAGACGTGCTACTACATATCATGTCAGTTGATTTCCATTGTCCACAGAGATCTGTGTCTATTAGGTTCCTCACCACTTGGCTAAAACCAATTTGGACCATCTTTTCTACTTTTCTTACCCTAATCACATTTTTATCTTGTCTAACTACTGACTTTTTGATCTCCAGAGAAACTTCAAAGGGACTTAACAAAAAATCTATTCATTGTTCCCCTGAAAATGTCTGTTTTATCTCAGTTACATGAGTTCTAGTTGAATTATTTTAAGCATGGGTCAAATAAAGCTAGACTATAACTAAGAAGATATCAAAAGGTTTGCTTTTTTTTTTTTTTTTTTTAGGTAAAAATGTCCCCATCCTGTCATCCATCCAAAGGGGATCCTGCTGTTAAGAAGGTAAGTTTTAACGGCAAAAAGCCGACTTCCTCCTTCTGTGTATTTATTCTCCTCTGTTGAACCATGTTCTCAAAATGAGTGATTTTAAATCATTTTAATGCGTCAAAGTTTCTTTCTGATTGGATGCCTTAAAAAGGTGTCACCAGGACTTGTTGGCTCTTCCAGAGAAGCCAAATGGGGGTTTGGGTCTAGTATCAGTCTCTTGACAACTAGGGACTTTCATTGTTCTAGAATTCCCACCCTCTCTACCAGATGGGCATCCTGGTATCAGTGAGTGGTAGCAGATGAAAGATATTTTAAGGATGAAAGGTACATAGTTTTTCTTAACAATGTACTTTCCCTCCAGATAGCTGTTCCTAAAGAAAACTGGTCTGAGGTATTAACATTTCAGCACATACCAGCTAAGTAAGACCTCAATAAATACTTGTGTGATAGAACTCTGATCTAGGCCATTTCAACCCTTGAATGTGAACTCTGTGGCACAGATAGGTTGTTTGTCTTTGAAGTGATTCTCAGATGATGTCAAAAGAACCACTAAAATTCTTTTCTTTATCCAACTGCAACAGTGCAGTTGAAATATAGCAAACAGATTGACATTTTTGCTATGTTTTCTCTTACCATTTTTATTTCTCTGACAGTTGACTTGTCCCTGGTTGTAGGTGTGCTTTCCTTGCTCTTTTTTATGATTTCAGCCAGCATCCGTGTCGGGGAAGGATTGTAGAACAAAAATAACACCTTGCTGGCTCTGTTGACTAACAGCAGGTTCTAGCTTCAAAGCGGTGTGCCAAAAATGGATGCCTTTTCTCTGCCTTCAGAATCCCCTTTTCAAAGGAAAAAAAGAATAGAAACGAAATATGTTGTCTGAAAAGCCTTATAACGTGCTGCATGTGAAACCCTCTTTCACTCTTGTCAAGACAGCAAGGGCAGGTGAGACCACAGTGGTGATTGTTGCCGCTCAGAACCATCACACCATAACATGAGGAGCTGGAAAGGGTGTCAGCCACTTAGTCGCACTCAGTAAGCAAAGGAGGAAACTGGAATCCAGAGGGAAATTTTTTACCTCTCTCAAATGTTCCATGGGACACACTTCTACCATAGAGGTTAAAAACACGTGCTTTGGATTCAGTGATTGACTCGTCTACTTTATCTGAATAACCTTGAGTAAGTCAGCCTCTCTGTTTCCTCCTCTGTAAAGTGATGATGCTCCTCTCAGAATTGCCCTAAAGATTAAATGAGAAACAATTTAAGTGCCCGACGCTGTGTTTGACACATATTAAGTACTCAGTAAATTATAACACAAGTACTCAGCTGTTACTGAAACTAGTATTAAAACACAAGTCTCCCAACTCCTAGTCAGATGTCCTTTCATCTGTCCTTTATTATGCTACTTATATACTATTGTCCATTCAGCAAGTATTTCTTTATACTAGATAGTGAGCTAAGAAGCAGACTACAGAGATTAAAAATACAATCCCTGTTCTCAAGGACCTCAGCATTTAATTGGAAAGGTAGACAGGTTGCACTGACAGTTACCAGACTACTTGACACGTGCCATGCAGGGTGCACAGGGTGCTGCAAGAGTGTGCGGGAGAGGCCCGGTTTTGAAATGACTAAGATCCTTTAGTACAACTCTTACATTCTTTATGGTAAAGAGTCCAGTGAAGAAACTTGAGAAATGGTTAGCTGCTCCCCTACAACTTTGTGACTAGATTGTAATGAAAGCAAATCCTACCATACTTAAAGACATTTATTAAATTAAGATCACAAAAACATTTTATCCAGTCGACATATCATGAATACCTTTTATTTTAGCAATGAGGGTCCATTTCTAATATTTACCATTCTTATTAATAAGACATTGATTTCACCAATGGAAAATTTTTCTGCTGTCTTTTGAGCTAATGAGCAAAGTCTTAGGTGTTGGTCAATATATGAACAGCTTTTAGGAGCTGCCTTTGGAAGTTCATGTGAGCTGCAGTTTCTGAAATGTGGATTCTTGTTTAGAGCCACTGACCACCCCTGACTTGAAGCCTAAACTTAATAGCACATACTTAATATTGTACTGTTTATGGTGTGTAGAATAACTTTAAAATATATATCATAACAGGTGCCTCTCCCAAACTAAGAGGTCAAGGAAGGCTTCCCAGTAGAGGTAAAGCTTGATCTAGCCTGGAAACACAAGGCAAAAGGTATTCCAGGCAGACATGGGTGAGCTAGGAAATGGAGGATGTTCTGTTTGTCTTAAGTATGGGATCTTGCAGAAGCCTGGTGAAGTAAACGGGAGTCCAGATCACAGAGCCCCAGTCTGTGAGGTTTGCTTTTTATCTCAAGGGTAAGTGTTTCCATCAAACATGAGGCAGAAAGACCAATTAGAAGAAAAAAGGTCCTAAGCCTATGCTATGTTAATAGAATGAGGAGGTGAGATAGATTCAAGTCTTAGCCTTTTTATTCTCCCCGCAAACCTTTTTGACACCGTGAGTTAGGTGTCCTTCCCTTTTTGAGCTCTCAGAGTACCCTGAACTAGTCCTTACAAACATACTTATCTGGCTGTGTTGAAATTGCCTCTTTGCTTATATGTGTCCCCCATTAGACTCTCTGCCTCATAAGGGCAGGGCCCGTAGCAGTTCTGTTTCCTGTTGTCTATCTAAGTGTAGAACAAAGTATGCAGTCATTCAGTACTTGTTGCGTGAACGAGAGAGACATGGAAGAGATTCCGTAGGACTTCGTAGTTGTTTATGGGAAGTGAGGAGAAAAAAGAAGTTTCTGCTGAATAACTGGAGAAAGAACAAATGAAGCATCATTGCTGTTCTGGGCTTGTATTCCCAGCATGGTCAGTTCCTTACTGTTTAAGCTCTATCAGCAGTACTCCAAGTGAGACCAGTGTGAAGCTCAGCACCTCATTGTTACTTCCCTAGTTGGATATGTATATTTGTGTGTATGTGTTTGTGTGTGCATATATATATGCATCTACATATATATTCTGGTTGTCATCCTGGAGCTACAGTCCCTCTTCCCAAAGTTGCACTGACAGATGGGAGCACCAAGAGTGTCTGTTGAACAGTGTGACTGCCAAAGTGACATGTGTAAGAAACACAAAAGAGCAGTTCTTGATTTAAGCCAAAGATTCTCTGTTGACCAATAACTGAAGACAGTGTGCAGTGACTCTACTGCATATTGGCCCTGCAAAGAGCTCTGCTCAAGTGCTGACGAGTCAGGAGCCATGTTCTGCAGGTCCTGCTAGCTCGGGATATGCGGCTCATGTAGAAGTCACTCTCCTATTCTGCTACCATGTCAGGGCCTGGCAGACTCCATGAGCATTTTGTGTTTGTGATATTCTTTCAGAAAGCTCTGGATTAGAAATACTTATCATACGTAATAATATATCTATAGCATTTAAAATTTGTATATCATATTTATCTTTTGTATATAAAATTTCTTCTTAATGGGCTCTAACTGATAACTTCAATTAAAAAGTAGGAAGACACATATGCTTCCCTAGGACTTCTTCAGTGTTTGATCATAGATAACTAGAAATTAGAAGCATTTTCCTTAGATAGAAATTGTCCTAAAGTCCATTGCACTAAACTCCCTAGCATAGATCCAAATAGGAGGTGCTGAAGTGTTTGAGGTGGATTAAAGGAGTTTAGAGGGTTAGTTGAAGGCAGCATCAAAAGCGTCTCAGCTATGATGCAGCACTTCTTGACTACTGTAGAAACACCAGCCAGGAACTTGTGTGGCAAAGTTGGCATTGTTACATGCATAATAATCAGAGAAAGCAGTTTTGTCTTATTCTTGATCACAAAAGCATGGTTACACTCTGAGCCATCCCCTGTTTTAGATGAACCTTCTCTGCTGTTGTGTTTGTGGAAGCCTGAGGGGCCGGGTGTTCTGGCTGGTAGAATCCAATATAAGGGGTACAGTTAATGTTCTTCTCAGAATGACTTCTTCCAGTTAGGGAGAAGGTACTGGGAGTGGCATAGTGGGAAGCCTTTCTAATAGTTCTGGGTAATTCAGTAAATATTCAACAAGCCTCTAAGGTGCCAGGACTTGGAGGAACAAAGGTCAGTGAAAAATAGTTCTTGCAGAAGGAAAAGACCTACAAAAACAAACCCAAAACAATGAAGAAAATGGTAATAGGAACATAAATATCAATAATTATCTTAAGTGTAAATGGATTAAATGCTCCAAACAAAAGACATAGACTGGCTGAATGGATACAAAAACAAGACCCATATATATGCTGTCTAGAAGAGACTCACTTCAGACCTAGGGACACATACAGACTGAAAGTGAGGGGATGGAAAAAGATATTCCATGCAAATGGAAATCAAAAGAAACCTGGAGTAGCAATTCTCATATCAGACAAAATAGACTTTAAAATAAAGACTATTACAAGAGACAAAGAAGGACACTACATAATGATCAAAGGATCAATCCAAGAAGAAGACATAACAATTGTAAATATTTATGCACCCAACATAGGAGCACCTCAATACATCAGGCAAATGCTAACAGCCATAACAGGGGAAATCGACAGTAACACTATAATAGTAGGGGACTTTAACACCCCACTTTCACCAATGGACAGATCATCCAAAATGAAAATAAATAGGGAAACACAAGCTTTAAATGACACATTAAACAAGATGGACTTAATTGATATTTATAGGACATTCCATCCAAAAACAACAGAATACAGTTTCTTCTCAAGTGCTCATGGAATATTCTCCATGCCAGATCACATATTGGGTCACAAATCAAGCCTCGGTAAATTTAAGAAAATTGACATCATATCAAGTATCTTTTCCAACCACAACGCTATGAGACTAGATATCAATTACAGGAAAAAACTGTAAAAAATACAAACACATGGAGGCTAAACAATCCACTCTTAAATAACCAAGATATCACTGAAGAAATCAAAGAGGAAATAAAAAAATACCTAGAAACAAATGACAATGGAGACACGACGACCCAAAACCTATGGGATGCAGCAAAAGCATTTCTAAGAGGGAAGTTTATAGCAATACAATCCTACCTCAGGAAACAAGAAAAGTCTCAAATAAATGACCTAACCTTACACCTAAAGCAATTAGAGAAAGAACAACAACAACAAAAAAAACCCAAGTTAGCAGAAGGAAAGAAATCATAAAGATCAGATCAGAAATAAATGAAAGAGAAATGATAGCAAAGATCAATAAAACTAAAAGTTGGTTCTTTGAGAAGATAAACAAAATTGATAAACCGTTAGCCAGACTCATCAAGAAAAAAAGGGAGAAGATTCAAATCAACAGAATTAGAAATGAAAGAGGAGAACTAACAACTGACACTGCAGAAATACAAAGGATCATGAGAGATTACTACAAGCAACTATATGCCAATAAAATGGACAACATGGAAGAAATGGGCAAATTCTTAGCAAAGTACAACCTTCCGAGTCTGAACCAGGAAGAAATAGAAAATATAAACAGACCAGTCACAAGCACTGAAATTGAAACTGTGATTAAAAATCTTCCAACAAACAAAAGCCAGGACCAGATGGTTTCACAGGTGAACGCTATCTAACATTTAGAGAAGAGCTAACACCTATCCTTCTCAAGCTCTTCCAAAAAATTTCACAATTTGTATGGAAACACAAAAGACCCCGAATAGCCAAAGCAGTCTTGAGAAAGAAAAATGGAATTGGAGCAATCAGGCTCCCTGACTTTGGACTACACTACAAAGCTACAGTAATCAAGACAGTATGGTACTGGCACAAAAACAGAAATATAGATCAATGGAACAGGATTGAAATCCCAGAGATAAACCTATGCACCTGTGGTCACCTTATCTTTGATAAAGGAGGCAAGAATATACAATGGAGAAAAGACAGCCTCTTCAATAAGTAGTGCTGGGAAAACTGGACAGGTACATATAAGTGAATGAAATTAGAACACTCCCAAACTCATACACAAAAATAAACTCGAAATAGATTAAAGACCTAAATGTAAGACCAGACACTGTAAAACTCTTAGAGGAAAACATAGGCAGAACACTCTATGACATAAATCACAGCAAGATCCTTTTTGACCCACCTCCTAGAGAAGTGGAAATGAAAACAAAAATAAACAAATGGGATCTAATGAAACTTAAGACCTTTTGCACAGCAAAAGAAACCATAAACAAGATGAAAAGAGAACCCTCAGAATGGGAGAAAATATTTGCAAATGAAGCAACTGACAAAGGATGAATCTCCAAAATATATAAACAGTTCATGCAGCTCAATATCAAGAAAACAAACAACCCAGTCCAAAAATGGGCAGAAGACCTAAATAGACATTTCTCCAAAGAAGATATATAGACTGCCAACAAACACATGAAAGGATGCTCAACATCACTAATCATTAGAGATTTGCAAATCAAAACCACAGTGAGGTATCACCTCACACCAGTCAGAATGGCCATCATCAAAAAGTCTACAAACAATAAATGCTGGAGAAGGTGTGGAGAAAAAGGAACCCTCTTGCACTGTTGGTGGGAATGTAAACTGATACAGCCACTATGGAGAACAGTATGGAGGTCCCTTAAAAAACTAAAAGTAGAACTACCATATGACCCAGCAATCCCACTACTGGGCATATACCCTGAGCAAACCATAATTCAAAAAGAGTCATGTACCACAATGTTCATTGCAGCACTGTATACAATAGCCAGGACATGGAAACAACCTAAGCATCCATCAACAGATAAATGGATAAAGAAGATGTGGCACATATATACAACGGAATATTACTCAGCCATAAAAAGAAACGAAATTGGGCTTCCCTGGTGGCGCAGTGGTTGAGAGTCCGCCTGCCGATGCAGGGGACAAGGGTTCGTGCCCCAGTCCAGGAAGATCCCGCATGCCGCGGAGCGGCTGGGCCCGTGAGCCATGGCCGCTGAGCCTGCGCGTCCGGAGCCTGTGCTCCGCAACGGGAGAGGCCACAACAGTGAGAGGCCCACGTACCGCAAAAAAAAAAAAAAAAAAGAAACGAAATTGACTTATTTGTAGTGACCTAGAGTCTGTCATACAGAGTGAAGTAAGTCAGAAAGAGAAAAACAAATACCATATACTAACACATATATATGGAATCTAAAAAGAAAAAAAAGGTTCTGAAGAACCTAGGAGCAGGACAGGAATAAAGACACAGATGTAGAGAACAGACTTGAGGACACAGGGTGGGGGAAGGGTAAGCTGGGATGGAGTGAGAGAATGGCATTGACATATATACACTGCCAAATGTAAAATAGATAGCTAATGGGGAGCAGCCGCATAGCACAGGGAGATCAGCTCAGTGCTTTGTGACCACCTAGAGGGGTGGGGTAGGGAGGGTGGGAGGGAGCTGCAAGAGGGAGGAGATTTGGGGATATATGTATATGTATAGCTGATTCATTTTGTTGTAGAGCAGAAACTAACACAACATTGTAAAGCAATTATACTCCAATAAAGATGTTTAAAAAAAAATGGAAGATGGAAAAAAAATTTTTTTCCAGTTGTCCACCAGTGAGATCTCCCAGTGCTCTTGGAAATTCTTTGTAGTAGCTTAGCAAGGAACTTCTCAGTAAGTCTAAGTTAGTTCCTTGGAAGAAGAGGCTGATATCGACCCCTGGACTCCGGGAGCTCCATGTTTCTAGTGAAACTATTTCCTCATTTTGGGAACTTCCAGTGTTGCATAGTTTCATAGATCATTCCTACCTAACCTACACACTATAAATATGTACAGCTTTATCAGTAGCAAAGGGCCCCTCTCTACTGCACATAGGCCAGGCACTTAGAGGTCAACTATGCACAAGCTAAATTGTGAGATTATAAGAGTTATGGGGAATACATGCATTCTGTTATTTCTCTGATTTAAACTGTTCACTCAATAAACTGTATTTTATATCCTAAATATATATATATATAGTTCTTGCTCTCAGCACACTTAAAAGTTAATGGTGACTGAACTGGTGGGCTGAATAGCCAAGCCTCCCAGAAATTGGTGCATAGCTTCTCAAATATTCAAGTTTAATACCAGAATTTAGAGCTGATTCTTTTTTTCCAAGTGTTCTGGTGAGGCAAAATTTTTATAGCTGGTTCCCGGTTTTGCCACTCATGTCAGGAATGTAGTTGACTGTACTTGCTCATGATTTTTATTGAATTATGGAGTGGGAGGGTTTGTTTTTTTTTTAGGGAAAAAGCCCCATAGAGCCACTGTTTCCATAGCAACAGGAAAAGCTGGCTGCAGTGTCTCAACTGACCAGCCCAAGAATGGCTGGTTGATAGTTTCACAAAAGTCAAGGGAACACAAAAGGAGAAAGCACTGAGAGATAGATGAAACATTTTCTAGATGTTGTGTGATGTTGGCTTAAGTAAAGATTCAGTTGCCTTTTTTTATTTAACTGAAGTGTAGTTGATGTACAATATTATATAAGTTACAGGTGTACAATATAGTGATTCACAATTTTTAAAGGTTATACTCCATTTATAGTTATTATAAAATATTGGCTATATTCCCTCTGTTGTACAATGTATCCTTATAGCTTATCTTATATGTAATAGTTTGTACCTCCCACTTTCCCTACCCTTACATTGCCTCTCCCCCTTTCCCTCTCCCCAGTGGTAACCACTAGTTTGTTCTCTATATCTGTGAGTCTGTTTCTTTTTTGTTATATTCACTAGTTTGTTGTGTTTTTTAGATTCCACATATAAGTGATATCATACAGTATTTGTCTTTCTCTGTCTGACTACTTTCACTTAGTATAATACCCTCCAAGTCCATCCATGTTGCTGGAAGTAGCAAATTTTCATTCTTTTTTATGGCTGAATAGTATTCCATTGTATGTTTATACATCTTCTTTATCCATACATCTGTTGATGGACACTTAGGTTGCTTCCAGTTGTTTCTTGGCAACTGTAAATTATAGTACTATGAACATTGGGATGCATGTATCTTTTCAAATTAGTGTTATGGGGTGCTTTTTGGATATATACTCAGGAGAGGAATTTCTGGGTCATATGGTAGTTCTATTTTTACTTTAATGAGAAACCTTCATACTGTTTTCCACAGTGGCTGCACCAATTTACATTCCCACCAACAGTGTACAAGGTTTCCCTTTTCTCTACATATTCACCAACATTTATTATGTGTTCTTTTTTATGATAGCCATTCTGACAGGTGTGAGGTGATATCTCATTGTGGTTTTGATTTGCATTTTCCTCATAGTTAGTTAGCAATGTTGAGCATCTTTTCATGTGCCTATTGGCCATCTGCATTTCCTCTTTGGAAAAATGTCTATTCAGGTCTTCTGACCATTTTTTAATTGGGTTGTTTGTTTTTGATGTTGAGTTATATGAGCTGTTTATTTATTTTGGATATTAACCTTTATCAGTCATATCATTTGCAAATATTTTCTCCCCTTCAGTAGATTGTCTTTCATTTTGTTGACGGTTTCCTTCACTGTGCAAAAGCCTTTAAGTTTAATTAGGTCCCATTTGTTTATTTTTGCTTTTATTTCCATTACTCTAGGAGATGGATCCAAAAAAATATTACTACAATTTATGTCAGAGAGTGTTCTGCCTATGTCTTCCTCTAGGAGTTTTATGGTTTGGGGTCTTACATTTAGGTCTTTAATCCATTTTGAGTTTAATTTGTGTACGGTGTTAGAGAATGTTCTAATTTCATTCTTTTACATGTAGCTGTCCAGTTTTCCTAGCACCACTTTGTCTTTTCTCCAGCGTATATTCTTGCATCCTTTGTTGTAGATTATTGACCATAAGTGTGTGGGTTTATTTCTGAGCTCTCTGTTCTGTTCCATTGATCTGTGTGTCTCTTTTTGTGCCAGTACCATACTGTTTTGATAACTGAAACTTTGTAGTATACTCTGAAGTCAGGGAGTCATCTGCCTTTTTAAGACTCTCTTAACTCCTGCAAAGATGCAATTCCTCATGAACAACAAAGTGGTAGCCCTTGATGATTGTATGCTGCCTCTTTCCTTAGAGTATTTGTCTTAGTAGGACTTAGATGCACATTATATCCAGATGTGATTTCCATGCCTCTATTGATTTAACAAAGAAAAAACCAGAGGACATGATTTGATCTTTGTTTTTGCACAGGCATGGTAGGATATCTCAGCAGGCCAGGTGCCTCTTTATGCTGATGTGAAGAAGCTGAGGTGCAGTTGTCTTCAGACATCTGAAGGGTGCTGATTTGGAAGTAGAGGCATTCTTTGTAGTTCAGAGGGCAGAACTGGTACCTGTGGGTAACTGCTATGTAGATGGAGATGTTGGCTTAGTATGAGAATTTTCTAACACTACCCATTACCAGAGGCGTGCCATGAGTGGCAGGATGTCTGTCTCTCAGAGCTGCTGCAGAGGGATTCCTGCCATGGGTGAGAGGTTGGATTCGTTGATTTTTAGATCTTTTTGAAGGTTAAGATCTTCTGAGTCTACAGTTGTATTAAACAAGTGGCATGTTTGTTGATGTGCTGAATGATTTTAGTTAGACCCTAACCCCCCAGTCTGAATTAACAGAATATGTTGTCTATCAAAGAAAAACAAATCTGGACTTAGGTAAGAAGAAGACTTCATTCAAAAGAATTATTGCAATAAGGGGAGGGAGCTAGTACAATAGAGGGGAAGAGGCTATTCCATAGGGAGAACAGTTTGACCAAAGGATCTGCAAGGGTCTCAAAGGTCAGGCAAAAAGGAAATTTCTTTTATAGGGGCAGGTAAACAAGGCTAGAAAGAACCAGATATGGGGGAATAGATGGCAGAATCAGACAGTGATCAGGAAATGTCTTTCCTTGATGTCAGCTGATTCTCAGGAGACATCATTATGGAGAGGTTATATTCTGGCTTGGGCTGAGGGTGGATCAGAGGCTTGAGAGAAGGAGAGAAGCTTAGGTAACATTTGGTCATCAGTTAGCAAGCATTTCATTCTAATCAATCAGTGAGGACAAGCAGCTCAGCTTATCTTTTTTCAGGCAAAGCATGGAAATTTGATAGGTCTGTGTCTGGCCTTGTCATAGGTAAGCATGGGGGCTAGGTGAGTCTTCCCTGAGTCTTATGGGGAGGCGTAGTTCTTTGCAGTAAGCTGTTTTCCAGAACAGGGTGGGAGATTTTTTTAACTGTGCTGTTTTCCAAGAGCTCAGGTAAAGTAAAGTTTAACATGGTAATGGATCTGGCTGTACTTGTTATGTTCTTTCCTTATTCTTTTTCTTTTTTTTTAATTTAATTTTATTTTTTTATACAGGAGGTTCTTATTAGTCATCACCTTTATACACATCAGTGTATACATGTCAATTCCAATCACCCAATTCATCACACCACCATCCCCACCCCCCCACGGCTTTCCCACCTTGGTGTCCATAAGTTTGTTCTCTACATCTGTGTCTCAACTTCTGCCCTGCAAACCAGTTCATCTGTACCATTTTTCTAGGTTCCACATACATGTGTTAATATACGATATTTGTTTTTCTCTATCTGACTTAATTCACACTGTATGACAGTCTCTAGATCCATCCACGTCTCAACAAATGCCCCAGTTTCGTTCCTTTTTATGGCTAATATTCCATTGTGTATATGTATCATATCTTCTTTATCCATTTGTCTGTCGATGGGCATGTAGGTTGCTTCCATGACCTGGCTATTGTAAATAGTGCTACAATGAACATTGGGGTCCATTTGTCTTTCTGAATTATGGTTTTCTCTGGGTATATACCCACTAGTGGGATTGCTGGATCATATGGTAATTCTATTTTTAGTTTTTTAAGGAACCTCCGTACTGTTCTCCATAGTGACTGTATCAATTTACATTCCCACCAACAGTGCAAGAGGGTTCCCTTTTCTCCACACCGTCTCCAGCATTTGTTGTTTGTCGATTTTCTGATGATTCCCATTCTAACTGGTGTGAGGTGATAGCTCATTGTAGTTTTGATTTGCAAATCTCCAATAATTAGTGATGTTGAGCAGCTTTTCATATGCCTCTTGGCCATCTGTATGTCTTCTTTGGAGAAATGTCTCTTTAGCTCTTCTGCCCATTTTTGGATTGGATTGTTTGTTTCTTTATTATTGAGCTGCATGAGCTGTTTATATATTTTGGAGATTAATCCTTTGTTCGTTGTTTCATTTGCAAATATTTTCTCCCATTCTGAGGGTTCTCTTTTTCGTCTTGTTTATGGTTTCCTTTGCTGTGCAAAAGCTTTCAAGTTTCATTAGATCCCATTTGTTTATTTTTGTTTTTATTTCCATTACTCCAGGAGGCGGATCAAAAAAGATCTTGCTGTAATTTATGTCAAAGAGTGTTCTTCCTATGTTTTCCTCTAAGAGTTTTATAGTGTCCGGTCTTACATTTAGGTCTCGAATCCATTTTGAGTTTATTTTTGTGTATGATGTTAGGGAGTGTTCTAATTTCATTCTTTTACATGTAGCTGTCCAGTTTTCCCAGCGCCACTTATTGAAGAGACTGTCTTTTCTCCATTGTATATCCCTGCGTCCTTTGTCATAGATTAGTTGACCATAGGTGCGTGGGTTTATCTCTGGGCTTTCTGTCTTGTTCCATTGATCTATATTTCTGTTTTTGTGCCAGTACCATATTGCCTTGATTACTCTAGCTTTGTAGTATAGTCTGAAGTCAGGGAGTCTGAATCCTCCCGCTCCATTTTTTCCCTCAAGACTACTTTGGCTATTCACGGTCTTTTGTGTCTCCATACAAATTTTAAGATTTTTTGTTCTAGTTCCATAAAAAGTACCATTGGTAATTTCTTAGGGATTGCATTGAATCTGTAGATTGCTTTGGGCAGTATAGTCATTTTCACAATATTGATTCTTCCAATCCAAAAACATGGTATCTCTCCATCTGTTGGTATCATCTTTAATTTCTTTCATCAGTGTTTTATAGTTTTCTGCATATACGTCTTTTATCTCCCTAGTTAGGTTTATTCCTAGGTATTTTATTCTTTTTGTTGCAGTGGTAAATGGGAGTGTTTCCTTAACTTCTCTTTCAGATTTTTCATCATTAGTGTATAGGAATGCAAGAGATTTCTGTGCATCAATTTTGTATCCTGCAACTTTACCAAATTCATTGACTAGCTCTAGTAGTTTTCTGCTGGCATCTTTAGGATTCTCTATGTATAGTATCATGTCATCTGCAAACAGTGACAGTTTGTCTTCTTTTCCGATTTGTATTCCTTTTATTTCTTTTTTTCTCCGATTGCCATGGCTAGGACTTCCAAAACTATGTTGA